>NC_062547.1:45019276-45667019 GCF_016906955.1 Phacochoerus africanus
AAAGGAAAAGAAGTCAAACAAGAAAAGTAACAATAGCTCAGAGTTCCCGTCATGGTGCAGTGGAAACAAATCCGACTGGGAACCATGAGGTTGCAGGTTCTGTCCCTGCCCTTGCTCAGTGGGTTAAGGATCTAGCATTGCCGTGAGCTGTGGTGTAGGTTGCAGACGTGGTTCGGATCCTGCATTGCTGTGCCTGCGGCATAGGCCAGCAGCTGTGGCTCTGATTAGACCCCCTAGCCTGGGAACCTCCATGTGCCACAGGTGCGGCCCTAAAAAAAAAAAAAAAAAGAAAAGAAAAGAAATGATAGCTTAAAAAATAGTTCAGTTCAGTTCTTCCTCAAGGGATACACATAACAATCTAATGCATATCTTCAAGTTGTTCTAGAAAAAACTAGTATCCCCACCACCACCTAGGTGGATGTTAGTGACTACATGCTGACCCCAAGCCTGTAGACCCCAAACTGGTTAGAACCAGAAGTTTGATGGTTAAGAGTCCTAAACCTATTACCTCATTACCAACCAGTCAGAAGAAAGCATGAGCTCCAACCCTCACCCCAGATGTTGCCTTTAAAAACTCTTCCCTAAAATCATAAGGAGTTCAGATCTTTTGGCCTTCAGGAGAACAGCAACTCCTTTGTTTGGAACCTCATGCTATGAATCTCTTTATCTGGCTTGTTGATTGATTCATACCCTATAAAGTCTTTTGCAATAATCTAGTAGGTAAATAAGTTTCCTGAGTCTGTGAGTTTCTCTAGCAAATTAATCAAACCCAAAAGGAGATGATAGGAACCTGTGTTTTATAGTCAGTGCAGGTTAACAACCTGAACCTGTGATTGGCATTTGAAGTGGGGGCAGTCTTGTGGGACTGAACTTTAACCTGTGCAATCTGAAGCTATCTCTGCATAGGGAATGTCAGAACTGAGTTGAATTGCAGGTCACCCAGCTGGTGTCCAAAAATTACTTGGTTGTGTAGGGCAACCCATCTTGCCCCAAAGGTGGAAGTGAATCTTTAAAACATGTTTTAGCATGAAAGTGGGGATTCTGCTAAGGCCATTCTGATGTGGTCTGGGTTCAAAAGTGGGGTAGGAATGCAATGATGGTATGTGTTGTAGTCATGACTTGATAAGGGATAAATGGGGAGGAGGGGGCATGTCAAAATATCTCTAGCATTACAAAGCAGCAAGGCTATCTCTAAATCACTGGATGGTAAGGTCACTGTTCTTCTGATTACACCGTTGACCTCTTGAGCCATCTATATTTATAGATTCCTCAGTTTCTCCCATCCATCTGATGGACCAAGCTGTACTATGAGGAAGGGAATCATAACAGATGACTCATTCACAAAAAATTAGAGACGTGAGCTAAAATGAATCTATTGCTAATTTTCGAAAGAACCTAATAACTGTCTTATTTAATCCTTACAACTCTATGAGGTAGATACTGCTAATATTCCCATTTTACAGAATAAACGCAATGAGGATCAGAGAAGTTAAGCATCATCCCTGAGATCACACAGCTAGGAGTAGTGAAGTTGGGGCTTAAAGCCTTTTCTGTCCAATCTTATAATGCTTTCATGCACTGTTTTCTGCAGGAAAACATTAAGGGGGGTGTTGACATAGCTCATGAGCCTTCTGGCTTCCACTCCCCTAGCACTAGAACTAAGTTAGTGCTCTGGAGAGCTTTAGGAAATCAATAAACCAAACATTGATTAACAATAAACCAAACACACTCTGTAATCAGAGCTAGTTAGTGTCACAGAGAATTTAAAAGGAAAATACATTCTCCTCTATATGTTGCTTACACCTACCTGATTAGAAAAGCCTCCACCACAATCATAGAGTGAAGAATACAGTGCTGGAGAGAATATTGCTATTCAAGGAGATGCAGCAAGGAAGGCCTCTGGCAGAGCTAAAGCAGGAGCTGGTCTCTGACAGATGATAAATGCACAAGTTAGATGTGGGCTAAGGCATGAATGCAGTGGTCAGAATGCTAGGATGGGGCAGGGTGACAGTGGGGGGACCAGTGGTGCCTGGATAGAGGCTGGGTGATGGGACACAGGGAGGATGGTAATTCCCCAGGAATTCACAAGTGTTCCAGGATCTGCAGCTTGAGCTTATAGCTGACAAGATGTCATCATAGCGTCTTGTCTCATTTAATCCTCACCTCAGTCTAGCAAAGTAGTCTTGGTTATCCTACTACAGGTAGGGCAGTGAAGGCTCTTAGTAGTAAAGTGACTTGCCCAAAGTCTCATAAACTCTAACTCAGGCAAGCCCTGATGCAAACACAGGTGTCCTGACCTAGATCCTCAGGTCTCACATGGTACAGAATGTAGAATGAGACCAGAGAATTTATGGACTGGGAATGAGAGACAGAGGAGAAAACGGGGGCTATTGATTTCCTGTTATAACAATGAGATGAAAAGGACCAATGAGAGTCAGGATCGAAAATACTGTCCTGTTGGGACTGCATGAAAAAGGAAGAGCAAATGTTTAAAAGGAGGACAAAGAAAAAAAAAAAAAAGAGGAAGGATGATTAAAAAAGAAAGAAAAAAAAGAGCAGAGAGATGAAAACAGAAGTTGGAGAAGGTGAAGAAGAGGCAGAAGGTAAAAAGGAGGAGGAGGAGGAAAAGGGGAAGAAGATGAGGATGAAATGGGTAGTTATTCTTGCACTTGAGTGGAGCACAGGGAAACATTTTGCCCCAGCCCCACAGAGCAGAGTGAAAGAGCATATTCACCACCAGGTGGCACCAGTGAGCCTATTCTCTGCCCCAGTGGGGAATCTGGAGCAGGGGTTGATTTCTGTTCACCTGCTGGCAGGGCAAAGAATCATGGGTACTACTGGAGAAATCTCTCCATACTGCATATTGTGATCCCACAAGACTCCAAGGGAAGAAACCGGGCTGCCCAAAGCAGAGTTCGGGCGCCCTCCTAACAGTCATGTGACCTTAGGTAAATTGCCTCATCTCCTAGATGCTTGGTTTCCTCATCTATAAATCTGACATATATGAAAAAGCTTAGATGCAAGGAATAAAAAAGGGTACTCTGAGTACTAAACATAGTTCAAGGAGACTGTGGGGAAAGACAAGACCAAAGAGGCAGGGAACAGACCATGAAAAAGAAAGCCATTTTTAAGGCGTCTGTATGTTAAAGGAGATGGGAAAGCAATTAAAGGTTTTCATCAGAGATAGAGAAAGAGAATATGGAATAGGTCCTAGGGCCTTGAAGGAAGAGAATGGGGGAAGGGTGGAGGTTGGAAAGCATCAGAAACTATCACACACACACACACACACACACACAGAGAGAGAGAGAGAGAGAGAGAGAGAGAGAGAGAGAGAGAGAGAGAGAGTTATTTGGGTAATACTGAGGGAGTAAGAAGAAAAGAATTTGAAAAAGGAAAGAATGCCCACAAGTCAAGGGTTTCAGAGTAAGGACTGAAAAGCACTGACTAGATTTGGTCCCATCCTAGGACCATTCCTACAATAAGCCTTGTCTCTCAAAGTAAGACTTGGTCCTAATATGGTGAAAGTAAGAAATCGGCATTCATTCCTTTCTCCTCCAGGGTGCCAAGAGGAATCTCTTCCTGAGTGAAGGCATTTTAACTATTTGAAGACATTCTGAAGATAATTTGTTTGAACCTATCCATCACTTCTGCAACAAAGCCCCCTCCCCAACTTCCTCTGCCATAGGTGATATTTGGGGGCTGAGATCTGATGGCACACTGGACTTTGGATGAAAATATAAACATAAAAATAATTATAACTCTTAATATCCTTCACTTTATATAGTAAAACCAACAGGTGTATTAACATCTGTATAGTGAAATAGCTATCTAAATTAAACATGTTTCTATTGAGAAAAAGACTTCCTCGGATAATGTCTTTGTTCCACTGAAGGTTCCCCTCTGCTGTCTCTAAGCTACTTTACTTTGGGTTCCTGTGAAATCTTCTCAGGCTTTCAACCTTTTCTGTCAGAGTCTCTAAGCTCTTTCTTGAGCCTCGCATTTCTTCAAGGGGACCCCCTTGAAGGCAGGAGACTGAGTTCTGAGTTGGAAGGAAGAGTGGCTTCATTCCGAGGTGGGCCAGCTTCTGTCCCTGGATGAGGCTGAGGGGACCCAGAGGTGTGGAAGCTCAGAACTTCCTGCACAACCAGCAGGCACTGGGCACCCCAGCAAGTGGATAGATGTCCTCTGCTTAGGACAGTTATCCTGTCTCCTAAGGGCTTAGGTCAATCCTAACATGACTGGGAAAATCACCTCTCTTTCTACCATCAGAAAATTTCATGACAGGATATGGTGGAAAGTACATGGCACCAGGATTCAAGACACTCTAAGTGTCAATCCTTCTTAGTCTCAGAACAGCTGTGTTGATTTTGGGCAGAACCTCCTCAGAAGACACTGGACTCTTCATATTTAAAATGAGAGATTAAGGCTAATTCAAATGATTCTAATGTTTTTGGTCACCTAGAATCTCTTATTTTTACCACCCACTCCCCTGACTAAATCTTATTTCAAAACTTTTGTTTGCAAAGTGCATCAATTATGTAATGATTTATTTTCGGTTTTATAAACCAAAGGTAGCTAAAACTAGGTTCACTGAATTTGGATATTGGGGTGATATTCTCCTGACTCTCCTGTGATTGAACACCTGAGAGGTCTACAGTGACCCAGCCGTCAACCAGAACTTTTGATTGGTATGAAATAATGAGGGGGGCCACATTCATCAGATGTCTTTACAGTTCAAAGTCAAGACTCTCCACAATAACCATTTGTTGACTGAATGGATGAGGAGATCAGTGAAGGAAGGAATAAGCAAAGGAACAAATTAAGTAACAGCTTATGGATCTGAAACCAGAAAATCAGTTAGAGGTCCCATCCCTATCTCTGTTTTCTTATCTGAATGGGCCAGGGAAGCTATGCTGGAGACCAAGGGTCCATGGCTGTTTAGCTCTATGAGGTAGCTTTCTTGATTCTGGAAAGTTGTCTCATACCCTAAACAGTCTGGTCCCTAACTCTACTTCTTAGCCCCAGGATCACAATCCTCAAAATGCTGTGATTTCTATCCCTTCCCAGCAGCTCTGAAGGAGAGCTGCTGGAGCCCCTCTTCCTCTCTCTCTCTTCCCTCATCTCTTGCCCCTCACCCCTCCTGTGACTATCTATCTTGCAAGTCCAAGCATTGTGGCTCCTTTGAAGAATGAGCGCGTGGCTGCAGTCAAGTCCCAGGTGATGCCAACTCATCATTCTCTCTTACATTATTAGCACTTGGGCTCAGGTTGATGTGTTTCTGATAAATGAGGCATTTGTTCTGCACCACAAAACAACTGAAGAATACCCTTCTCATTCCAATGAGTTGTGTCACAAAATTAATTATGAGATGACCTTCTCTGGTTCCGGGCAGAGGAGACCAGGTGTCCAAGCCTCAACAGACAATTGTCTCCTTGAAATCTTGGCCAAAAGAAACAAAGACTCAAAGGCATATTGAAGGGAGCCCCTGAGTCTGAGCCTGACCTTCAGAGCCGCAGATCTGACTGTTGCATATTCTCTGCCCTGGGATCAGAATCCAGCATCCCTTTTCCCTTGGTCGCTTCACTTCCTCATCCCTTTCTATGGGGGCAGTATGCTAAAGGACAAGCCGTATCTTCTAACAGATCTAGATTCAAACCTATGTGACCTTGGGCATGTCACTTAATGTCTCTAAGTTTCTACCTTGGTAAAAAGGGAGACACTATACCCACCACACAAGCCTTGTTGTTAGGATTTAGGGGGATAATGCAGGCAGTGACGAGAGTAGAACCTGGCACAAAACAGGAACCAGTCAATAGTAGTTCCCTTCTCCTGCTTTTCCTTCTTCTCTTTGGATCTGGATGAAAGCAGCCCTGGCAGGGAAACTTTCTCAGTTTCTTTGCTCTGCATCAAGAAGCCAGGAGACTCTAGTCTGTGTGGATTGCAAAAGCAGGTCTGGTAAGACCTGGCAGATGTCTTTGAGGTCCCGTCTTGGGAGCTGCAGCACCAAGGGAACACCTAGAAAGTGCCAACCCTCTGAGGGCCATAGGATTGTGGCTCTAAAGCATTCACAGAAAGGAAGGTCTATTCTCTGCCTTAGAGTGTCCACTGAGCATGGGTTTGGCCAAAGATCAGGAAGCTCCATGCTCTTGGCACATCTGTGCTCAGTGGGAAGGTGGGGAGAGTCCTTTGGGAGGTTGGGTTCTCAGGCAGCAGGATCAGCCTAGCTGAGAAGACCCAAGGTCATGTTCATTGGGACTATCCTCAGTGAGGAACTGTCTAGAAACCATCCCTTTCATAACGTCAGTTCAAGAAAACCAATGTTGGTTAATCTTCTGAGCACCAGATAATGGACCATGCCCACTTCACCCACTTTATCCCTACAGCCACCTGTGTTCTATCTTGTAGGAAAAAATTTCCTCATTTTGCAGGCATGCTGCTAGTGCACCAAAGAAGTCATTTGCCCAGGTCACATAACAGTCAAATCAGGATTTGAATTCTGCAACTCTTCTTAGAACCCTCTGAAGCTGCACACTCCTCAGAGATCCCGTCACCTTACTCTTAATGAGGCTGTAACTCCCTGAGTCCTGATTCACCAATGTCAAAGAGTTTCTGACTCCCCTTTTCTATAATGCAGAAATACCAGGAGCTGCATGAAAAATTTTAGGCACTGAACACCATGACCAGAAGCCTCAGAGAACCTATGGTTATTGAGGTATAAACAAAGTAGCAGGATCAGGCAGAACTGTAGAAAAAAAGAGTCCAGGACTAACCAGTAAGTATCTGAGTGCCCATGTTGAGATAAAGGAGACTGGGGATTGGGAAAAGAAGCTAAAAGGCCAAACCTGAAGGACTGGAAGTAAGGATGGTGTGTTCCCATAGTTGTTCAAGTTCAGAGAATGAGAATTCTCAATGAGTTGGGGCTTAGGCTCCAAGGAAGACAGAACCTCTGTTCTGTGTAGCCTAAGTAAGTTAACTTTTTGAGCAACAGCTTCTCCATTTATGAAATAGGCATGATTCTGATTTCTACCTAAAATCATGAGGATTCAGAGACATCCTGTCTTGAAGTGCTCAGCATGGGACCTAGTACATAGGAAGTACCCACTGCCTTGGCTGAGATTATGATTATCGAGAAGCTGGTTGTGGCTAAACGGCATCAGCAAGGCGTGGGAAAATCTGCATCATTGTGTTGGGGTGAAATGCACTCATGCACATGTCAACACAACTTCTAATCCAAAGGGGGTTGAGGGGTGAGAACAGGTCACTGACAGCACAAAATCAAGTCATCTGGAATATTGATTCCTTTAGCAACCCCACGGCCATCACTGGGAGAGTTAGCTAGCCTTGCCCTACAACCTTTTCTCCACTCCAGTTCCATTTTCCTCTGCAGTGTCAGGGCTCACCCTGACACTAGTGCTATGAAAGTTCCACTCAGGTGGAACATCTGAGCACTGGATCTAGTGACACACCATGGTCAGTGGGCCTCAATGGAATGGTTGGAAGGGAGGACAGATGTTGGCGATGCTGACGGATGCAGCCTGCTGCCTTCCCTACCTCCCAGGCCCATTCACTGGGGATCCATAGTGCATCACAAATAGATTTCTCATGTCTTCTCTTTAAACTTCCTCCAACCGCCCAGCTTCCGGGGGAGGCAGGGATTTGTTGAGGTACATCCATCAAACCAGTGGAATCACTTCTGTTCATTTCTGATTGGATTCATAAATTTGTTTTGCCACAGTTGTCTCGTTCAGAGAGTTGACAAGCTCTTCCTGAATTCATGAATTTGGGAGGAAATGAACCAAAGGGACTGAGGAGCCCAATTCTGAAGTGAACTGTATTATGTTTATCTCCAGCTTGCATTTACAATTTCAGGAGAAGGATTACAGAGCTGTGAAAAGGACCAGCACATAGTTGAATTGGAACATCTGCACCAGACATTAACCGTTTCAAAGATCTTACGCAGAAACAAGCAAACATAGAACCGGAGACTGATACCTATTTTTCCAATCTATTTTCATGTCCATCTATTTACCAAGTAAACTCATGAATTTCATTCATCCATTTAGCAAATATTTATTGTGATCTGTTATATATTAGATACTATTCTTGGTGCTTGGAATACATGAGTAAAAAATAAAGACAAAAGTTCCTTCCCCAATGTATTGGAATGTAAGTAGAGCTAAATTTTGTGACTAGGGAAAGGAAAAGAGAGAGAGAGAGTGTGTGTGTGTGTGTATGTGTGCGCACACATAGCTGTCTGATTTCTCAGATGTCCTCACCAATTTCTTATCCTTTCCAGAAGTTACTATCACTCTCAATCCTTTCATAAATGACACATTGGATTCCGCAGTGCCAGTGTCAGGAAACTATAAGGGGGTTAAAAGTCCAGAGAATTTTTTTTTTAATGAGGGTATAGTTGATTTACAATGATTTTTTTTTTGAAATAGAGTCATGAGTATGAATCCCAGTTCTATCATCTACTAACAGTACCATTAGAACTGAGACACTTGTTTCCAACCAAGTCTGTTACTTTTTTTTTTTTTTGTCTTTTTAGGGCTGCACCCATGGCATATGGAAATTCCTAGGCTAGGGGTCGAATCGGAACTACAGCTGCTGGCCTACACCATATCACAGCAATGCTGGATCTGAGCCACGTCTACAACCTACACCACAGCTCACAGGAACACCAGATCCTTAACCCACTGGGTGAGGCCAGGGATCGAACTCACATTCCCAAGGATACTAGTTGGGTTCATTATCACTGAGCCATGAGAGGAACTTCCTCAATTTATCTGTAAAATGGGGACAATAATGCCTACTGAACAGAAGAGTTGTCAAAACTAAATGATACAACATTTTTCATGCAGTCAACTCACCACTAGCAAATGGTATGAATTTGACAAGCTCCTTCCTAACCTTAGCTAGAAAAAATAATGTTACTTCTTAATTTTGTAACAGTTCACCATTCTGTATTTACCTGGCTGATAAGGAAAGAACACAAAAGAGGAAATCCTGGTTTCATATTTCTTGAATATCTACTTAGGTATTTCTGCTAAAATATGAATGCTGGCTCAGTACCAGCCAGTCTTTCCAACATATTTTTATGAAGTCAGAATTTTAGAGATTAGCTGGTAATGCTAACATCTGACCAATAATTAAAATGGTTCATTTCTCTGTGCATTTTAGTTCTTAGCCAATTACTTTGATTAGCATTAAATTTAATAATATGAACATCATGCATTTGTATGCTACTTTATAATTTTTTAAAATATATTCACATATCTTTGGATCTTCACAACTATCCTGGGAATTAATCAAGGCAGATATGATTATTCTAGTGCTACAGATGAAAACACTTAAATCTACAGAGGTGAAATGAATGTGCCTAAGTCCCATGGAGCTAGAGACAAAGCTCAGACCGGAACCCAGGCTAGCCTAGGACCTTTGTTAATACTAGATACTGACCACTAGAGATCTAGACCTCAGAATGAAGAGAGACCCTTTCTGCTAGAAGGGCTTCCAGTTTGACTGACAGTGCTGACAGCCTGAAGGCCATCAGAGCCCATATGTTTACTTCCTGAGAAGGAAAGGAATGATTGTGTGTGTGCACCAAAGCAACTCATAAGATCTAACCACAGAGAATTAAAAGGCATAAAAAGAATAAAAACTATAAGGAAGTATCACCAACTCTTAGAAACTGAAAGAGTTCTCTGAATAATGAGGTCATCAGTGGTGAAATACCAAGCCAGGCTAGAAACTGGGCCACCATGGGGCAAGTGCCTCTTATCTATGATTGCTGTGAGAGAAGCCAGTGAGCAGCTGGGCAGCCTCTAACAGGGAAATTCTGATGGTCTGATAAGGACATTTAACAATCCATGGGATTATGCAAGAAGCAGAGTCAAGGTCTGAGTCAGGTAGGTATTTCAAAGACTGGTCACTAAATCCAAAGGTGTCAGTCCACAAAACTAGACCTCAACTTTAAGACAACAAAGTATGGGCAACTTGCAAAATCTGTAGACCCTTTTTTCTCATCTGGAAGACCCTACACCCCAAAGATTATCATGGAACTCTATTCCCCCTTTCTCTGACAAAGAACCAAGAAGATTAATGGTGTATGACCTACATTTTGGTGACAAGTCCCCACAAATCACCAAAAGCTTGAGCACTGAAACAAGGCTCTATCTATAGGTTCAAATCCTGACTGCTTCACTTACTACCCCATGTAGCCTTGAACAAATTACCTAAGCTCTTTGTGCCTGACATTAGAGCTCTACCTTTTAAAATAGCAGTAATGAAAGTATTTGTATCTTAGGGATGTCATGAAAATTAAACAAATTACTGTATATAAAGCACTTAGGCCAGCCTGACAGAGGGTAGCTTTCAAGAAATGTTAGCTAAGGAGTTCCCTGGCAGTATAGTGATTAAGGACTTGATGTATCACTACTGTGGCTCAGGTTACTGCTGTGGCTGGGGTTCCATCCCGGCCCAGGGAAATTCTGCAGGCCACAGGTGGGGTCAAAAAAAACAAACAAACAAAAGAAAAAAATGTTAAGTAATATTCACTCAGTGAATATTAACTGGGTGTCCACTATGCCCAGGTACTGCTTCAGACTTTGGGGTAGCAAAGATGAACCTGACACAGGCTGACCTTTAAGGAGTACACAGTCCCATGGACAAAGGGACTGAGTATATCCTTTCTAGAGTTCCCAAAGTTCCCTTTGCACACTTTGTGGTATCTTAGTTTGCTCTCACTTCCCCACTTCTCTGGGGAATACTATACTTTCTCCCAATTCTCTCTTCAAACATCTCCCAGCCAGAATTTTCAGGACCAAGTTATTTATTTATTTATTTATTTATTTATTATCTTTTTAGGGCCACACCCACGGCATATGGAAATTCCTAGGCTAGGGGTCAAATTGGAGCTGTAGCCACCAGCCTATGCCACAGCCATGGCAAGGCTGGATCCAAGCCCCACCTGTGACCTACACCACAGCTCACTGTAACCCCGGATTCTTAACAAACACATGTCCTCACAGATCCTAGTCAGGTTCATGACCACTGAGATACCACAAGAATTCAAGGACCAATTCTTTTACTTCTGCCCCTTGCTTTGGATATCAGGAACAAAGTCCCTCCAGGCTATGTCCCTAATGATCTTACGGGGTTTTAAATCATCAAGGACTTACCTGATAAGAGAAAGAAAAATATACTCGCAAGTATCAATTATACTAGTCTAGTGTTTAGTTCCCTAATATTTAATTACTTAATTTCCCAAAGTTATATTTACTTTTGATTAAGTTCTTTAAGTCTCTATGCAAAATACATTGCAAGAATTTTTCATCTTTTTATGTTGATCAATAGTTAAATGAACAAAATTGTTTGCAATCAAATAATAAACATACCCTGCACCCCAAAAATGTCATGTAATGGTTCTCTAGTGTTTATTTCAAAGACCATGGAGCAAGTGCGTTTTTTAATGTATAGGACTTCGAGATTTCTCACAGAAAAGTCTTTGCAAGCAAATGAGTTCTAAAAGCAGCTATTACTTTCTCATCCTCAGAAGTTGATGATTATCTGGCCTGTGGAACCCTTTGTATCATATTTTATTCTGGGGCTTCAGCAGTGATAAGCACTCATGCTGGCAGCCAAGTTTTATTCTCCGCTCTGGTTCTCGCTCCCAATAGAAAGCCATAGTATAAGTCTCTTCATCTACAAGTGGATTGGGATACCGGCTGGGTAAAGCGAGATGGTTCAGTCAACCAGTTGGTCTTTGAGCTTTTGTCTTCGCTGAGGGTAATTCCTTGATGGGAAGCCTAGACAGCTGCCCACCTATCTAGACCTCAGGAGGTTCCATGTGTGTGTTGGAAATGGGTGTCAGGTAGTGGGAAACAGTGACCTTTGGCTCATCCACAACCAAAGAAATGGGAGCAAGAAAGGACTGATGTAATTATGTCCACTTTCCTAGGGAGATACTCCTGGGCTGGAAAAAGTAAAACAGAGAATTGAAGGGAAAAAAGGGGGAAGAAGAAATAGGAATTAAAGTGAGAGAAGTGATGGAGGCAAAGGAAAAAAAATTAGGATAGAGAAAGACTGGAAAAAAAAATAGAGGAGAGGGAAACAATGAGAGAGAAGGGTAATCAATGGGAAGTCTAGAAGGAAAGAGGATCTACCCAGACGAAGGGAGAATCCAGGAGCAAGAGAGAGGAAAAGAATCCAGGGGGATATTAAGGCAGGAAATTCAGGACTCCAACGTTCTTGAACAAGTTTTACCACCCACCCACTCTGGACATCCTTCATCCCATCCCCACCCCTGGCCACTTTGATAAGTGATGCTAAGTTGCCCATCTCATGGTCTTGGGCAAATTAAATGAGAATATGAACCTATAATATCAAATACAATGACAGGACAGATGTTCTATAAATAAAATCCATGTTTTACCAATTATCTGTTTCCCAAATAAAACTTTTATTCTCTAGTAGTTAAAAATAGGAGTTCTTTCTGCAACACAGTGTGCTAAGTATATGGTGTTGCCTCTGCAGCAACTTTAGCAGCTAGTTACTGAGGCACAGGTTTAATCCCCAACCAGGCATAGTGGGTTACAGATGTGGCATTTTCTCAGCCAAGACATAGGTCACAGCTGCAGGTCAGATTCAATCTCTGGCCTGGGAACTTCCATATGCCATGGGTGTGGCCCCAAATAATGATGATATTAATAATAATAAATAAAGTCAGCTGAATGAGAAGAAGGTATGGGGACCTAGATGAAAAAAATACTATCTTGGCCCTCTGAGACCTCAAAGTCCAATAGAGAAGAAATGATCACATGCTATGGTGTGCTGAGTCTATACCAAGTGCTGTGGAGGCACAGAGAAGGGAGATTTGGCCACCTGAGAGGTCATGGAGGGTTCACAGAGGAAGTGACATTTGAACTGAGGCATAGAGAAAAAGTGTTTCTCCAAATGGAGAAGGAGGGAAGGACTTTCCACCCACAGCAAAGGGCGTAAGTAGAGTAGAGTTAGGAACACGCCGGATGTGTGCAATGAGAAAGAAGAAGTAGATGGAGGAGGGTGGGGCCGGAAGTATCAGCTGGAATCAGATCTTGAAGGATACAATGTTTAAGACTATGAAGCTGTGTTTTACTGGCGAGGCCATCAGGACTCACCAAAGGACTTTAGATAGAAGGGCAATGCCCTTGGATTTAGAAATGAACCTGCAGGGAGTGGGGGGATGCGCTGGGGTTGTGGGATGGAAATCCTATAAAATTGGATTGTGATGACTGTTGTACAACTATAAATGTAATAAATTCATTGAGTAATAAAAAAAAGAAGGAAAGAAATAATCCTGGAGCTCTGTGGATTAGAAGCAGCTGCACCTGGACACAGAGAGCCCTGTTAATGACCTGAGAAAAAGCAGTCACGATGGGACTGAGAAGATGTAAAAGATCTGAGTGAGGTAAAATCATCAGGTACATTCACAAATCTCCAGGGAGGGAAACTGGAGGACCCTCCTGGGTTCCAGAAAAAGCTTCTGAATGGTGGGTTGTCATTTGCCCCAACCTTTTAAACACTACTACTCCCTTCAGATAATTCTTCCTTTTTTAAGATAAGACTCAAAATGAGTCTTTTATTTATCAACATTTGGTTAATACTGTATTTATTAAATCATTTAAAGAATATCTTAGTTGTTTGTTTTTAGGTATGTTGCATAATTCATTAGTACCAAGTGCTTAGAGGATGAAGCTGTTACAGATGCAAGAGAAATGTGTTGAAAAAGAATCAGATGCTTCTTGCAACTAGAAGATTCTATCTTATCTTCTAGACAGGGCCTCTAAAGCCAGATATGTCTATAGAATATACCTGCATAGCCTTCCCCAACAATCTGGTTCTGTTATACATACACAGATGAACTTTTAGATGTGCTTATCAGGCTGGCTTCTGGTGATACTGAACCCAACCTGAGTTATTCAGTGTGCCCATTCAACTATCATTGGGGACGCTCAGTGAGATAAGAGTCAGAGGGATATGTTTATCTGCTAATTTCCGTCGTATGGAAGAAGGAGCAGTGCAGCCTTGTCCAAAGAAGAAACAACAACCAGGGAGTAGAAGACCCCCCAGGGGCCGATTTCAGCTCATTCTTCAGCTAACTGGGGAACAGAGAATCTGTGAAGCAGGGAATGGAGTGTCAGCCTTGAGAATAGTTTGCACTTTTATTGAGCACCTACTGTATTTCAGGTACTGTACTAGGACTCTCATAGCCATTTTCTCTTGGAAACCTCACACTTGTGTGGATTAGGGACGTTATCCCCACTTCACAGATGAGGTATCCAATGCTTATAGGAGTTAAATGACTTGCTCATGGTCACAGAGCAGGTAAATGACAGTTTTAGGATTCAAATCCAACCCCAGATCCCAGACTGAGGCAGTCTCCTTGTCAGCCTGATCCTTCCGAGTGTATGGATGGCCAATTCCTGGAACTACGCAATTAGAGGCAGAGTGACCAAATGCCTGAGAAGAGTGGCATTTTTGGTATAGAAGTGAGCATAGCTGCCTTCCAAATGCCTGAAGAGATGTACAATGTGTTTGTTTTTGGACAGGATATCAGCCCAGATGAACCCACACCTTCCTCCTACCTTTGAGTATCTCTGATTCTCAAACACAAAAAACAAAATAAAACAAAACCAAAAAAAACCTCGAATGAATATACTGTGGAGACCCCCAATGCAAGAAATGTCAACAATAACTAAAGTAAAGGGATTATCTGCAACATAAATGATTTTCCCCCCAAGGCAAAAGAGAGAGACAGAGAAAGCAAAAATGACAAGAGGAAGCAAAACACATATTTTATAAAACATTTTTCACCACCAAAAGTTCTGTTTTAGGTATTCTTCTTCCATGTTTTCATGCTGAAACCTATTTGCAAATTATTTTCTCACTTTTTTTTTCACATGAAATGTACCCTCGATTATATGACAAGAAATTATATGGTGCTAATAATTTATTTAAAACCAGATCCATGTCTCACATTCATTCTGTGTTGTGAAATCAAGTAGATGCAGAAGGGGAATTTTTTTTTCTCTGAACTTTCTGACCATCTCTATTGTGGAAGAGAGAGTAATAGCAGGTATTGAGGGTGCCAATTATGTGGTGATGTACAAACCCGCTGGAGAAAAATCTATATGATATTTTAATGCTAGTCAAACAGAACGATGAAGTTTAAATTAGCCTGAAGCTACTAAAAATTCTAACTCTGGCTCTGCCTTCATTGTATGGGAGGATGAAAAATAGCTTTACAGAAAAATATATGTCTATCTTCTCTGCGGATGGGCTGCCTGATGCCTTTCTTTTGCTGATGTGCAAGGCTCCATTTTTTGTTTGTTTGCCCATTGCTCCAATTTTTTTTCCATGTCTCTTTTCACCTCTTTTTCTCTCCCCTTGATCACCTTCCCTCCCTTCTTTCAATCATCATAGGCTCACTTCCTTCTATATTAATTTACCTATCAGTTTCATAAGCTCACAGAATCAGAAAATGTTAAAACTCAGAGAGCTCTGGTTAAAGAGTGAGGGGGCTTTGGGGAAAAAAACATCAAATCCAACCACTTTGTGGTAGAGACGGGTAGGTGGGAGAGGAAGTGGGTCAAGGGCTAGAGAGAGGATGCAGCATGTTGAAGGCCACTGGACAATTTTGTAAGGGAGCTGTCTGATCAGGGAGTGAGTAAGAAAGGGAGTTTGGATAAGAAGAAGAAATGAGAATTTTCACCTCCACAGACTCTGTTCATTACCAAGAAAATGCAGGTGCAATTATCACATTTCCAAAACTTTTTTCTTTTTAAAAAAATGTAGGAGGCATGTTCAAACCTCATGCAGCACTGTCAGAAGTGAGATAGAATATGCTAATAATTAAAAAATAACAATAAAGGACTGAGGTAGGCAGGAACCTCTCCAGTACATGTTTGATGAAACCGGGTGGGGGTGGGGGAATAATGTGTAGTGAATACTTCCTGTGGATCAGGCACTTCCACATATTTAATCCTTAGTTAGCCTTGCCATTAAGTGTTTATAACACTACTCTGTAGCCTTAGGTTCAGAAAAAATTAACTGGAACACAGCTGGAAAGTGAGGTGAAATCAAAACTTGTGGAAGGACTGTGTCCTCCATGAGATGTGGCCAAACCCTCAGATGTTGCAATGAGCCCATGGAGGAGTAAGGCTGGAAATTCATTTCCCAGCTCAGAAACCTCTTCAGAATTTCTCAGAAAATAAGCCCAGAGGATTGGCCCAAGGGACAACTAACATTTGAGTCGTTATAGATATCGATGCTCATGACCAACAGAACAGAGCTGAGGGGCAGGGGCAGAAGAGTTAAGTTGGACTCGAGGAATTACACATTGTTCATGTAGAAAAACTGACTGCATTAAAGAGAAAGCACAAGCTTAGTGTTTAAAAAGTAAGCTTTGTTTTTTGTTCTAGGTGATAGAGCTGTAAATGATTTCCCCTTTTTTTCTTCACAGAAAATAGCAGCATTGTTCATAAAAATCAAGCAATATAGAAAAGTTCAAATAGAATGGTGAAAATCATCCAGAATGCCACCATTGGAGGTAATCATTAATAATGGTTGATTGTCTATCTCTCCAGACTTGTTTTCTTGGCCAGGAAGCATACTCATGTTTACTTCTTTATATTTTTCTATATGTCGCCAATTTTTCAGACATTCTATTTTATAATATAGTAAGAAATTTTCATTAGGGAAGTTATTTGGGGCTAGATAATGAAATCTGGGATGGCAGCATCAGAGAGTTAGTTACCTATCTGGAATGTCTCTCCGTCCCCAAACTCTGCCTCCTTCCAGAAATGATTGGAGATGAAATGATAAGACAGGTAGGCTTAACTCTGTAAAAGACTAGGAAACCTTGAAGAACTTTAGGTAGGTGTGGAACATGACTGCATTAACAAGATAAATAGGTTCCTCTAGCATAATGCGCTTAAAATGTAGTACCTGGACAGCCTGCATGGGGCAGGTGAATTGTTAGAAATGCCAATTCTCAAGCCCCATCCCACATGTACTTCAAGATTCTAGGAGTTGGAGACCCAGAAATTTATTTATTTATTTTTGCTTTTTTGGGGCCACACCCAAAGCATACGGAGGTTCCCAGGCTAGGGGTTGAATTGGAGCTGCCAGCCTGTGCCACAGCCACAGCAATGCTAGATCTGATCCATCATATGACCTACACCACAATTCATGGCCACACCGGATCCTTTAACCCACTGAGCGAGGCCAGAGACCAAACCCGCATCCTCATGGATGCTAGTCAGATTCGTTACAGCTAAGCCTCAAGGGGAACTCCCAGGAGGCTAATTTTTTTTTTTTTTTTTTTGGCTTTTGTCTTTTCAGGGCCATACCCCTGGCATATGGAGGTTCCCAGCTTAGGGGTCTAATAGGAGCTACAGCTGCCGGCCTACACCACAGCCACAGCAATGCCAGGTCTGTGCTGTGTCTGCAACCTATACCACAGCTCACGGCAACTCCAGATCCTTAACCCAATGAGCAAGGCCAGGGATCAAACCTGCAACCTCATGGTTCCTAGTCAGATTCAATTCATCTGCACCATGATGGGAACTCCCATAAATCTAATTTTTAACAAGCCCTTTTAACAAATCATCAAGGTTAAGATATAAGGATAAGCTGGTCTTGGGTTGGGAATCATAATTTCTGGGAAGTTATAAACAGGAGAATGGCTGTCAGAAGCCCAGTCCAGCCATGCCAAACATGTGGATTTGGTTCAGCAGATAATCCCAAACCCCTGAATTATCACAACAATCTGCATTTGTGTATTACCACAGCAGGATTTATAAATCAATTATTTTTTGCATCTGTGTAAATCTTTCTCAAAACAATGCAGGTCAGGTTTTCAATAAATTCATTTACTTGTTTCTTTGTTTACTTTTGTCCTTTTTATGGCCATACCCAACGCATACGGAAGTTCCCAGGCTAGGGGTCGAATCTGAGCTGTAGCTACCAGCTTATACCACAGCCACAGAAATGCCAGATACCCCTGCTCACAGCAATGCTGGATTCTTAACTCACTGAGTGAGGCCAGGGATCGAACCAGAGTTCTCATGGATACTAGTTGAGTTCATTACCACAATGGGAACTCCCTCAATAAATTTATTTTTAAAATTGGGCTTGCCTATTAATTGTGAAATCTAAGCACGTGCCTTCTTGTGCACATTAATAGAAGAAATATTTTAAAACCTTCCTGGTTTGTCATTCAATATCCGCATATTCTAGGAGAATGTTTTTGCATGTGCTTGCATTTTCTTCCTCTTTTTTTTTTTTTCAGTCCTCTAAATATGGAAGCATCTGCAGATCAATTCTGAGTCCTTCATCAGGCTCTGATACGAGAGCCCTGATTTTTGTTGAAGTTCACTACCCCAGGTCCCCTCCCTCAAGTTGAAAGATGACATTGTTCACCAGAACGATTCCCTCAGGATTCTCCCACGTCATGCCTGCCAAGCCCCAGTGACAAGATATAGGGGGCAGTTAGACTATTACATACTCTCCCTGCCACTTTCAATCAAGCCTAATGCAATCAGAAACACATGACTACATCAACACATCTCCTTTAATCAAATGTGATTAAGTCAGTCATTAGTTTCTCAAGACAAATAAAGGATACAAGTGCTTGTATTATAAATGGTAACCACCCCCCTTCTTAAGTGATTTGTTAGAAAGGAAGCCCCCCTAGCAAAGAACTGAGGACCTTCAGAGGTCTTTGTACTTTTGCTGCTGGTGTTTATTATGATAAAGCATCCTGGGTTCAGAGGCACAATTCCTCCTTCCCCGTCCCCTCTTGCAAAGCCCCCATGTTGTCAAGCAGAATTTGGCTTCAGCTTGATCAGGATGATTTCATTATCCCATTGTTACCATTATGACTTGGGCAATTAGTAGTTTATAAGTATAAATTTATGGCAATCTGTGATCCAGGCGCATTGGCAGTAGTCAGGGCATAATAAAAACCCAATCAATTTCTTTCATTTAATATGTAGGCTGTGACCCTAGTTTTGATTAGAACTCTTAGCTATTTCATCTTTAAATAAAAAAGAATGTCTGCAAGCAATTATATGGTGTGTTAATTGGATATTCCTTTTTATCTCTTATACTACTGAATGCATTGCTAACGAAATCCTTGTTTTCTCTGTCTCTTTCTCAGTATCTCTCCGCCTCCCTCTCTCTGACCCTGTTACTGTCTTTGTCTCCCTGTTTCTGGGTCTCTACCTCAATTCTTCCTTCTATCTCTTCATGATGAATCCTCACTGACTCTACACAGGTTGGCTAAAAGAAGCAGGGGACTTTCCACCATCCTTACTGTGCTCTATGAACCCCACTTTCCCATCAAGAGTGTCAGGCGTTACGGAGCTGAGGTCACCAGATTGCCTAAAAGGTCTGACACACAGTAGGTACACACTAACTGGTAAATGAATGAAGGAGGCCACTATATTCCCTGTGCATCACACTGTCACCTTCCGTCCTGGGATACTTTGCTGAGACCTGCTCTATTTTTCCAGGGTGATATTTCCCTGATGAGTCTATGCTCTGAAAAGGTGGAAGTACCGGAAGGAAAGGTGGATTCTCATCCTATGAATGGGAAGCCCAGGCCCATGGTCTTCACCTGCCACTCAGAAATGATGCTTCCTATCTCTATCATGTGAAATATGCCCTTTATGGGATGATTTTGTTAGCTGGGATGAGCCAGTACCTGGAAAGTAGGCTCTATAGTTTTGTGTGTGTGTGTTTTCTTTTTTACATTTCTTTAACAAGTATCACTGTAGTGCTTAGTATCCCTCATTCAGCTGCAGACTGACAGAATTCTAAGCCTTTTTTCTGTATACTGTACCCCTGCTCTCCAAGCTCTTGCTCAGAATTTGATGGTCTCCTTTTACAAGCCCTTGTTTCCAGAATCCTACATCTTCCTCTTTTCTGTTTTACGCTCTTGCTTCTGCAAAGTACATTCTGCAGGAGCATCCTGAGAGAGGGCACATGAAAGACAATCTTTTTTGAAAACCTGCTTTGTCTAAAAATACCTTTGTTTTCTCTTCATATGCAATGATCATTTGGCTTGGTCAGAATTTGAAGACATTTTTTTTTTCTCAGAATATCTAGGCATCCCTGCAAATCTTCCAGCTCCTCGTGCTACTGCCGAGATGTGGATGCCCTCTTATTTCCATTCCTCAGTATGTATCTTTCTTCCCTTTTCCTATAACTCCTGTTAAGTTCTAGAATCTTCTCTATCCTTGTGTCCTGAGACTTCATGATGATATGCCTTCAGGTCAGGCTTTTGTTCCTTCTATTTTTCAACCCTTGGTAAACCCTTGTAATCTGGAAACATATTTTTTTTATTGGTGGAAATTTTGCCGTTTTGATTTTTCTGATAACCTCCTCTCTTTCCTCTATTTTGTTTCTGTGGGACTCATATTAAGCAAGTGCCATACCTATATTTTTAATCTCTAATTTTCTTATGTTTTCTCTCCTAATTTCCATCTTTGTCTTTATTTTCTCACTTTTATCTTCCAACCTTTTTACTGATTTTTTATTCTTACTATGTTTTTAATTTCTAAAGTTTCCTCCTCCTGTGATTACTCTCATTCATAGTATCCTATTCCTGTTCCAGAAGCAATAATTTCTCTTTTCTATAGAAGATTGATATAGACTGGCCTGACCCCAAAGATCACATTCTGATGATAACATTCTGCCCAAACAACTATCTTTTTCTTGGTTATTATATCCTTTGAGAACCTGGAATCAATTACAATTGCTTCCTGATGTAGATCATAAACTGAAGTGTACGCTACACAAGGGCAGAGACCGCGTCTGTTCTAACAATATATATATATACACTTACTATAACTTTTCACATGAATAGGTGTTCTAAAATATTTGGCAAGTGAATGAATGAATGGTGTGAGAACTGGAGTTCCCGGATTTCAATAAAACAGCCAGATAAGAGGAAAATAGATGCTTTCTAGTTCTTGCGTTGTCACAACCATTCAGTAGCTCTTGACATGATGAAACAATTTTTGAGTGAGTGTGGTCCTGTCCCCACATCTGCCTAATGGAAATGGAATCCTCTAAGAAATTGCAGAAGCAAGAGATACAAGGTGTTTAACAGGACTGCTCAATGAGCTCATTTATAATGTTAACAAACCAAATTCCTGAACAAGTTTAGAAGCCCTATTGGACCTGTCAGCCAGGAAAGACAGCTGTCGGTCAGGATTCATGGTGGGCACTCGCCTGCCCTGGGGCCAGCCTGGCAAGGGGGGCCAGTAGAAGAGAGTGGGCAGATAACAGAGATAAATCTAAATTCATTCAGGAAGCAGTCACACTCAATGACATATTCACTGACTTCTTCAACAGCTCATTTGATAATGTTCTCTCTGCACTATTCATTTTTCTGAAGGATGAAAGCTGGCTGAGGATCTCATCTGCTCACTGATGCAGGGAAAGGATTTGAAATTAGTACACACACGCACACACACACAAGAAAGGGGGAGCGAGTGGGGGAAGGAGGAAACATTCTGATGACCAGTTTTGTGGAGACCCAGCAACCTGGTGTGAGGTCACCTTTAATTAGTAATGCCTTATAACTCAACAATATGCCAATGGACAGACATAAGGCTCAGTGTGGAGGGGGCATCTACCATGATAATTAATTGCTTGAAGAAATGTGCTCTGCCTGGTGAGGAGCAGGTCATGTCTTGTGTGTGACTGGGGGAGAGAGAGGTCAGAACCATAGGGCCCAGTGCTACACACTAAGTGTGTCTTGTGTCTCACCATGCCCATGGCATACTTAAATCAACGGGCATTTATTGAATGCCAGAAGCTAGGCGCAATCCAGGGGCACAAGAGAAAATAAGACATAGGGTGGGCTCTCTGGTACCACCTTTTGGTAGGAAGACAACACAACACAAAACTCTAATGCTTATGCTTATAGTTCTACTGTGTTCTACCCAGAATGGGTGCTGGCTTTCCTTTGACAGCACCCATTGGCAAGGAGGACAGACAACTCTTTGTTTGAATTTGAGTTTCTTACATGGCTTCTTAAACAAACAAATGTTTTGTGGTAGAGGATGAAGCATACAAACTTTGGAATCAGGCAAATCTGAGTTTGAATTTTGACTCTTCTATGTTATAGCAATGGGACTATGAGAAAATTGACTTTGTATGTCTATGTCACGTGTTCCTCCCTGGTAAAAGGAGGATACTAAAACCTAACTTTCAGGATGAAATGGTATGAGGATTGAAATCTAATGTGCAGATGACATGGTGGTCATCCCCCTGTTCCAGCAAGCAAGGACCTGGCTCAGAGAGGGGGGTAACCCAGAGGTTGGGACATGAATGGAAGGAGAGTCCTTCCTCCTCATTCACAGAGGTGGTGTTTGACACGTTAGGGCTTTGCTAGAAAAAAAGACTGCACTGAAATTTCACAGCATGTAGTAGTTGCTTGTTCATGCTTATTCAATGAATGAAATATGTTCTTCTTTGAATTCTGAAGAAACACTCTTTAAAAGGCTCATCAATCCAAATCAAGGGAGGAAGACAGACACAGAGACAGAGAGACAAAGAGAGAGAGAAGCTAGACATAAAAGCAAACAAGACAGAAATGAAAAGGAGACAAAACTTAAGAGGCTTGAAGCAAAGAGATAGGAAGTAATCCCTTAGCAATCCTTGAGCCAAAGTTTACATGGCTGCAGCAACCTTTTATGAGATTCCCAAAACCACTATATGGAATAGTTACAAGTATTTTAAAAAGCAAACAAGGAGCCTATGCTTAGTAGGCATTGTAAAATGTTACTTTCTTATTCAAGTTCACTTTGGCATCCCCTGAGCTGACTCAGGGGATACTTTTCAGACATACATGGAAAAGCCATCACTATTTTTCCAAGATAAAATCATCTACAAATATTGTTTTTTCTTCTTCTTACCTTGATCATGATGTCTATCACATTACACCAAAGATTGTGTTAACTAGAAATCACAAATTCACTAGGGGGCAGGAAGAAGGAAGCATATCAGGAACACTTTTTTTTTTCCAAAAGATAAGTGCCAGCACTTAACAATAAAAGCACCAAACAGTGGCAGAAGGGTGGAGAGCAGCGTAGAAGTAGGGACCAGCTCTCCCAGGGTGTAGGAGCTATTTAATTACAAAAACCATCTCTGTCTTATTCTTAAAATCAAAGGGTTCTTCACCTTCCATGGGAGTTGGTGGTGTCATGTGCTGGGGGGGAGCGGGGGAAGGTGCAATCTGAGAATTGTTAACTTTTATTGTTATTTTGTATTAGGAACTTTTAACCCATTTATATCTGATATGAGGACTCAAGTTTTATATCACCAATGTTATAATTTGGTTGCTTTTATGTTCCCTTGCTTATTCTTTTGCTAAGGGTGATGGGTTTGTTTTTAAGAATCTTATAAGGAACAGAAAGCTCTACACTTTCTCAGAGGTGAAGTAATTTTATTTTACAGATATAGAAAGATCTATGGCCACAAAATCACTCACCTCTTCCTTCTGGGTGCCTGCTTCATGCTTAAGCTTTTCCTGGCAAACTACCTTTCCCAGCCTTCTGAACTTTCAGCTCAACTGAGGCTTATGTAACCCACAGAGCTACTCCAGGGGGAGTGCTGACCAGAGACCTCATGTTTTATTGTTCAAATTCCCAAGCAGAGGAATTCGGTGGTTCACACCTGCCTCTGAACAGCATCCCCTGGGTTCAGTATTCATCCTGTTGTGTGGGTCAGTGGCACATTCTGGCTGCTGGGGCTCAGGGCAGGGTACTGATTCTCAGAGCGGGAGCCTGTAACACGGAAGCTATGAGTGATGATTATTGTTTCTAATGATGTCTTTTAAATGTTCACGTTTAACCCACTTGAAAGGAATATGTCACTTTTTATTCTATTATAATTTTTTTGTCTTTTTTTGTTAGGGCCACATACATGGCATAGGGAAGTTCCCAGGCTGAGTAGGGGTCCAATCGGAGCTGGACAGCCACAGCAACACCTACACCACAGCTTACCTCATGGCAATGCCAGAAATTTAACCGACTGAGGGAGGCCAGGGATTGAATCCACATCCTTATGGATACTAGTGGAGTTTGATACATTGAACCACAACAGGAACACCTAGAAATTTTTTTCAAGTTACATTTTATTTAAAATTTTTCATTGGTATTGAGAATGAATCAGTGTTCTTGATTCCCACCTGTATTAAATAAAGAACTGGATACGCTTTTCCCTTCACTGTTATGATCTTGGATTGCAGATCCTGATTATTATTGGATTACTATTGACAGTATCTATCATTTTAAAATAATCTCTCAACATACATCTATCTATATTCCATGTACTACCCAAATCTATACTTTATCGATTTTGCGTGTTTACCACTATTTACCTTATACCGTGACATTTCAGTTCTTGAGCTCTATTATGGTTCATATCTTGACTGAAATACTGCCTCAAGTTATACACAACACCCCACTTCACCACTAAACACATTTTTTTCCCTCAGAGAGGGCTCAAGGGCAGTTTACCAGCTCAGTTCTTTCAGAACCAAGAATATCTTTTTCTTGGATTCCTATACAGAAGATTTATTAATTTGTTATATATTCTTCAGTCACAATCGTAATTTGTTTTCTTATATTCTTCTTAAGTAATATTTTTGACTATTGGAATGTAGTGGGTTTGTTTGTTTTTCCAGAAATGTCAGGCTGGCTTGTATTGTTTACTTCCTTTCCTGGTGACTGTTTTTCTGTCTATATGCCTGTTGTGCTCTGTTTACCTCCTATATTTTTTTAAAGTCACCAGAATAAATCCATATGTTTGTTTTTATTCAATTTGCGTGGTTCACAATGGGCCCCTTTAATCTAAAGACAAATTTTGTTACATCATGAATTTATTTTTTCTCTCCAGTTCTTCTTCTTTTTTGTTGTTGTTGTTGTTGTTGTTGTTGTTGTTGTTGCTATTTCTTGGGCCGCTCCCGCGGCATATGGAGGTTCCCAGGCTAGGGGTCTAATCGGAGCTGCAGCCACCGGCCTACACCAGAGCCACAGCAACGCAGGATCCAAGCCACGTCTGCAACCTACACCACAGCTCACAGCAACGCCGGATCGTTAACCCACTGAGCAAGGCCAGGGACTGAACCCGCAACCTCATGGTTCCTAGTCGGATTCGTTAACCACTGCGCCAAGACGGGAACTCCCCAGTTCTTCTTTTTATTCAATTCTATCCTCCTGGAGTTACTCCAGATATTTCAGACTTCCAGAATCTGCTTGCCCTGTAGCACCTTGACATTATTCCTTTTTCTCAGGCAATTCTCTTGCATGTATTTTCTATCTCTGTTATTTATTATAGTTTTTTGTTTGTTTTCTTGTTTTGTTTTAGTTGCATACACGACATCCCAACAGTTCATAGAATAACCAAAGCACAAAAGTACATGAGCAAGATCATTTATGCTTCAAGATTCTAAAGAGATAGTGATGAAGTTGATGGTCTATGATCATCTATGATAATCTCGCTCATATAAAGAAGTCCAAAACTAGCTCAAAAAGGACTTGGTGCGAACAGCAAAAGGGATTTTACACAGATGTAGGTGTGGACACCACAATATAAATGATTGTCCAGAATTCGAGTACCCTCTCTTGGTATAATGGGTGCATATGCATGACTTATATGTAAATTCTAAAATGAGAACAAGTTGCTAAGACTAGATTGAAATGAATTCCATTGAAAAAGAGAAAAACTAACACAGCTGACCTGTAACCAACATAAGTTAGGGTTGCCAACCCCACACAGAGGAAAATCCACATATAACTTTACAGTCAGCCCTCTGTATATATCCCTGGTTCCACATTCACAGATTCAACCAACTGCAGATAATGTAGTAGTATAGTAAAGTTTATTGAAAAAATTCATAAATATGTGGATGCAGGAAGTTCAAACCCATGTTGTTCAAGGGTCAACTCTATATCGGAAATATTATACTTTCTGTATGAAAGGAAACATTATAGAGATGTTTTTGTCTTGTCCAAATAAATGATTCATCAATTAAAAAAAAAAACACTTTGGGTCTTTAATACTTTGTATGTCTGTCACCTTTCCTGAATTTCTAGCATTAATGCTTGCCTTTCTCTTTTTTTCTTTATCCTTTTGTTCATTTTAATAGGAACAGAGAAGGCAGGGAATAATTAGACTGATGGTGTAGCCATCATCCGATCTTGTAATACCTTTTACTTTCCAGGTATTGTTTCTAGGTATTTTCTGCCAAGTTCCTGGCAGAGGAAGGGGAATAGGATTCCATATGGATATAAATGCTGACAAAAAAGTAACATAGCCCAGGACTGGCTTGGGTTAAAGACCTACTCCAGGGAGATGAAAGTAAGTGATAAATTTAAGGAAGAGACAGAGGGAAGGGTCAGATTCAAGTGAGTTTCCAAACAAGGACTGGCACATTGGAGACTGGAGCTGAGGTCAGGGTCACTGATAGAACAGAACTGAGGAGTGGGGAACTAGGAAGAACACACGGTACCCAACCCGAAATAAGGTCTTCAGCTGTGTTGCTGGTTCCCAGACCTCTTCCAGAGCTGTCAACACAGGAGTCACACTTGACTCCTCCCATTTCCTCTCCTAATTATCTCATGTCCTAAACAATGAAAAAACCCATTCTCAGCTCTTCACAGTCTACTGCCACCTCCTGGTCCATGTTACCTCAACTATATAGGTTCCCAACTGATCTTCTTAGCTCCATGGCTTGCTTTTTTTTTTTTGCCACACTCCATGGCATGTGGAGGCTCCCAGACCAGGGATCAAAGCCATGCCACAGCTGGAACCGGAGCCAGAACAGTGACAATGGCAGATCCTTAGCCTGCTAAGCTACCAGGGAACTCCACCATGGCTCCTTCTTATACCTAAAATGCAAATTATATCCCTTCTCAGATAAAATTATCTGTGACTTCCCCTTATTCTCAGGATACACCCAAATTCTGTATGGCCTGCTAGGTCCCAGATGAATGGCTTCTCAGTCACCATGGTCCCCAGTGTCTTCTGTTCCCCCTTCCTCTTCTTTCTTCTCCCAGATGGCTGCTGTCACCCAGGCCTCCAGGCATAGTCATAACCTGCTTCCTCTGCCAGAAAGGTTCCCTCATTCACCTTTCTGAATGCACCCTCAGCTCTTCCTTGACCTTTAACTTTTCACAAAATATATATCTTGGTTTGTTTTTGTCCCACCGACAGTGCTCCTAAAACTCACCCAAAGTGAGCCAAAGATACAATGAGTTGTGTTGGTGACACCCCAAAAAGCTCTGTGTCCTCATCCCCAGTATCTATGAATGGAACCTTATTTGGGGAAAGAGTTTTTGCAGATATGATTAAGTTAAGGATTTTGAGAGCTTCCTGGGTTATCCAGGTGGGCCAATGATAAGTGTCCTTATAAGATAGAGAGAAGAGGAGAAGTTAGAGACACACAGAGGAGAGGGCAGATGCAGTGACAAGCCCAGGAAGCTGGCCACCACCAAATGTTGGAAGAGGAATATACTCTTTTCTAGAGCCTCTGGAGGGAATGTAACCCTAGAGACACCTTAATTTTAGACTTCTGTCCACCAAAAGTCTGCGAGAATAATTTTTGCTGACTTAGGCCACAGTATTTAGAGTAATTTGTTACGGCAGGAATAGGAAACTACATAGGTGTTTGGGTCATGGGTGTACATGGACTTGCCTTGTGATGGACATTCTTTTTGAACTTCACTCATGCTATTCTTTAAAGAGAAAGAGCTGGAGCCCAATGTCTGACATTTTCTCCTCTCTTTACCCTTTTTCAAAGGCAGTCCGAGCCCACTGTCCTGGCACTAACCTTGGGTAGTTACTCAATTTTATTGGGCTGATAAGATCCTTTCAACTACTACCTTCTGTCTAAACCAATGGTTCATTCTACCCCACTGGTTGGATCTTGTTTCTTAAACTCAGCTGCCTTGCTCCCTGCCTCTCTCCTCCCTCCTCTCTGACTCTTCTCCACCCTTCTCACACATCAGCAGTTTCCTTGAAATTAAAGTACACAGTCAGTGTGCCCTGTCTCAAGTGGAGAGCCAAATTTCATTACCACTTGGAGCACTTTAAATCAATATTTGGGCATTTAATGATTTTGCTCATTTTACTTGAATGCATTAGAGAAGTCTGATAGGCCTATTAGGGTCCCTGTGATTAACATCTTCGAATCAGCAAAAGGTGCCAATTTTAAAAAATTGGCTTGTTTCAAGCCCACCATAAAAATCTACATAATTTAGCAATTATTTTATCATTTTGAATATATATTAAAAAGTAGTTTTCAGTGTTTAATTAGAAGATAGAGTCAACATATTTTAAAGTGAGCTACCTCCTCCACATACCCAGAGTTGAAAGGAAGACATATTTGGGGCCAGCTCCAATTTGTAAACTAGCTTCACATCATATTCCTGCCCAGAGCACGCAGGACCCTCAATCACCCTATATGCCTCTCTCATTAGGAGCAGATTTACAACTAATTAGATGAGCTAGAATCTCCCTTAGAGCCTCTGGATATTGACACCACAATTCATGAAGAGGCTGTGCCCTCAAAACTCAGGAACTTCTTTAAAACCTTAACCCTAGAAGGAGAAATCCTAGAGGATTACTGGGGTGCCTTCTAGAAGGCCTAGGCTTAGCCATCATTCTGCTGCCTTCTTGTAAGAATTTGACGGTTTTTTTAGTTTGTTTTTTGTTGGTTTTTTTTTTTTTTGTCTTTTTGTCTTCTAGGACCGCACCCATGGCATATGGAAGTTCCCAGGCTAGGGGTCTAATCCAAGCTGTAGCCGCCGACCTACACCACAGCCATGGCAACATCAGATTCAAGCCACATCTTCAACCTATACCATAGCTCATGGCAACGCTGGATCCCCAACCCACTGAGCAAGGCCAGGGATCAAACCTGCAACCTCATGGTTCCTAGTCGGATTCGTTAACCACTGAGACATGACGGGAACTCCAAGAATTTGAGTTTAAGAAGATGGAAGTAATCTGCCAATTTCACCTCTTCTACCCTCCCTCACTCAGGGCCCATGCTACCCATCCTATCTGTCAAGTACAGGCTTGTAACTAAGTATTAAGGAACAGTAAATGATTGTCACTAGTTCAAGTGACACTTGAAAGTCAAAGACAATGCTTGTCACTTTTGTTCAAGGCTTGGATAGGCCTGGTTAGGGCATCAACAGAGCCACTGACCAACTGACCAGTGGGGAGATTTGGATCTAACCTTAAAGGTAGAGCAGGGCACTGACTTGGTATGTACAGATGCTGAGAACTAGAAGATATCATAAAGAAGTACAAAGCCTTACTGAATTTTGTAATGCCAACAAGAAAGATATAGAACTAGAAATAGGAAACACACACTGGGCAGAACTGGAGTTAAACATTAACAAGTCTATGAGGTATGGCTACAGAATCTGAGCAATGCCACCTTCCAGGCTGTGAGTATACAATGTGTGGGTTGGTTATGCTTATTTAATGATCTGGGCAGAAAACAGAAGCAGGCAAATCTCAGTCTGCTGACTTCATCTCAGATCCTAGTCCCCATTCATCATGTCCACCCTTCCTCTAATTCTGGACTATCTGTAAGTTACCATCATACCTGGCCCTAATTTGTTTGCCAACCCTTTTGGCTTGTTTCAGAAGCAACTTCCCTTTCCAGTTAGAGCCCAGTTTCTTCTGTTATTTGATTTCTGCTCCTGAGCCTCCTGGGACCTCAGCACCTTCTTCTAAAGTCCAACGATGACAGTATCATTCATGATAGTATAGAAGAGTGATGCTTTCATATAACCACTCAAGGAAATAGAAAAACAGAAGGAACTTGGAGCTGACCTTGAGTTGATGCTGAGAGAATGAACGAGGAACCAGGAGGCTGACCCAGTAGGCAGAGGTGCTTCAGGTGAGCAGGTGAAGCAGTGTCCAAAAGGTTTCATGTCTGGTTCAGTTATAAGTGTTTATGTGCTAGTAACTGATGGAGTTAAACAGGTATTTACTATGCAAATGATACCTTAGAAAGCTACAAGCATCATAGAGCAGAGCATGGTGGTTAAGATGACACATAAGTAGCCAAGGAATCTTCTGGGAAGAGAAATGAGAGACAGCTGAAAAGGAAAAGTCACAGAGCTCCCTCAGTAAAGGAAAAAGCTTCTAGTGTTGTGATGCCTCCAACTTTCCTTAATCTTCAGTTGCCTCACTGATTAACAAGCTTTGCCCATCTCTGGGCAGAGGACACATCAGCCAGTGCTTACTTACCTGTATCAGGAAGACAAAAGACCAGCATTCATTGCACCATGGACTCTGGCCACTGTGTGCAGACCTACCCATCTCCTCCAAAACCTATTATACTAAACACTGTTTTCTGAATTAGTTTCCAAATGTTTTATTTGAATCACAGACAACAACCTGTGAAAGTATAAAGCTGAATTCTGTTACCACTTGAATCTACTGGTTCAATGTGGACCTCTGGATTTTGAATCTATTGAGGTATGAGGAAGTCATTCTGGCTTATGGCTGATATGTCTTGAAATTTATGCTAACTAGAACAGCCTATCATGTGCCCTATCAAATATATATTTTACATATGCTCTAGCCATTAAAAAAAGAGTGCATTATCTAGAAATAAAGAATATCTGGTTTAAAGATAGAAATAAATTCTTCTCTTCCTGGAACATCAATCCTTGCACTCTTTCAATGATAAGGCCCCCTTCCCAGGTGCCAAAGCCATACAGATTTGCTGTGTACACACTCATCTGCCTTTTTTGAAATCCTGAAGAACTGTTCTCCCATAAAATTTGAAGTTCTCTGTTCTTGCAAGATGCAAAAATGTACTAAAAACATGCTGCTTTGTAACAGTTCCTCAGAGCTATCTGGGAGTCTATCTCCTGGACTATGGTCCTCAGTTTGGCTTGAATAAAACTCTCCTTTATTCTTATTATAGATTGGTTGTTTCTTATTTCCATCAACAGTGGACATATGTAACTTCCCTAAGATCACACAGTTAGCAGCACAGCAATTTGTTTTTCTGTTTGTCTGCTTGTTTTTTGCTTTTTAGGGCTGCACATGTGGCATATGGAAGTTCCCAGGCTAGGGGTCAGAGCTACAGCTGCTGCCTTACACCACACCATAGCCACAGCAATGTGGGATCCGAACTGCATCTGCGACCTACACCACAGCTCACAGCAATGCCAGATACAACCCACTGAGCAAGGACAGGGATTGAACCTGCATCCTCATGGATACTAGTCGGAGTTGTTTCTGCTCCTCAACGGGAACTCCGAAGCACTGCAATCTGAACCAAATTTTGTCTTACATCATAGCTAGAATCTCACCTGTGTGTGGAGGAAGATACTGTCTATGATTTTTAAATGGCCATATTCCAGGGATAAAGACAGATAAAGATTATTGTACATTATAATGATTCTACAATAAAGATAGTGCATTTTTAAAGAGAAGGGCTATTTCTTGTTCATGTCTTGGTACTGGTATCCCTAGGCACTCAAGTTAATATCTGTTGTTTCCTGTAATGTAATGGAAACACAGACAAGAGCGTATACCATACCTATGCTTGAGGCAGATGGTGATGGTCAAAATGTGGTCAGAGTAGGTGAGTATGTATACTGTAAATCCTAAAGCAATCACGAAGAGGTATATCCAATAAGCAAATAATTGAGATAAAGTGAATCATTTTTAAAAACCAATACTTACAATGCAGCACGACAATGGGAGAAAAATTATGTATACATGTATGTGTAACTGGGTCCCCATGCTGTACAATGGGGAAAAAAAAGTGTGTTGGGGGAAATAACAATAAAAAATAAATTAAAAAAATAAATAAAGAGCAATAATCAAAAAGGTAAGAAAAGAATATAAAAGAAATAAATAAAAATACCAAATTGGACAAATAGGAAATAAGCAGTAGGATGGAAAAATTAATTTAAGATTAAGGAGTTCCCACTGTGGCTCAGTGGTAACGAATCTGACTAGTATCCATGAAGAGTGAGTTTGATCCCTGGCCTTGTTCAGTGGGTTAAGCATCTGGAGTTGCAATGAGCTGTGGTATAAGTCACAGATGAGGCTCAGAACTGGCATGGCTGTGGCTGTGGTGTGGCACAGACTGGCAGATGCAGCTCTGATTCAACCCCTAGCCTGGGAATTTCCATATTCTCCAAGTGTGGCCCTAAAAAGCACACACACAAAAAAACAATATTAATACTTACATTTAATATGTGATCAAAATATTGCAATTAAAAAAGCAAAAGTTATAATACTGGATAAAAAAAAGCAAGAAACAATGTCTGCTTTAAATACAGAACCACAGATGTTATAAAAGAGTAAAAAAAAAAATGGGAAAAGGTATACCATGCAAACAGTAATCAAAAAAGAGTTGGGGTGACTATATTCATATGAGGAAAAATACACTTCAATAAAGAATACTACCAGGGATAAAGAGGGATACTAAATAATGATAAAAGGGTCAATTTACCAAGACATAGAATGCCAAATAAGTATCCATCCAACAGCTGGGTTTTAGAATGTATGAAGAAACAAATGATAGAACTGAAAGGATAAAAAGATAACTCCAAATCCACAGTTATAGCTGGAGGCTACAGCATCCCTCACTTGGTAATAAACCCGAACTAGTAGGCATAGAATCTGTAAGGATGTAAGAAACATGAACAATTATATCAACCAATTTGATCTAACTGAACTTTATATAGAACAATCCACCAAACAAGAGTAGGATAAACATTCTTTTCAAGTGAACATGAAAGTGCGTATTCTGGGGCCTGAAGCAAACCTTAACACATTTAAAGGAGTTAAAATCAGCTAAATACGCTTATTAAAAAATGAAACTATAGACAAATAATAGGAAGATATCTTCATTAGAGCCAAATATTTGGAAATTAAACAATCTATTCCATAGTAACATATGAGTCAATGAGGAAGTCTTAAGATTAACTAGAAGATATTTTAAATTGAATGAAAATAAAGATACAACATATCAGTATTTATGTTATATGGTTAAACCAGGGTAAGAGTAGAGGTACACACACTATGGTGGTATAGCCCTCAAGCTAATAATTTTTTTTTTAATTTTTAAATAGTTGTAAAAAGAAGATGAAGAAGGAGGAGAAACTATTCAACAGAGACCAGATATACTCAGTTAAGTCTCAAGTATTTACTGCCGGGCTCTTTACTCAGAACATTTCTCAACCCCCATGCTCAGAGGGAAATGAACAGCCACAAATACTTACATGAGAAATCAAGAAAGGTATCAAATCAATAATCTAAGTTTCAATCTCAAGAAGTTAATAAAAGAAGAGCAAAATTAAAGCATGTAAAAAGGATAAAGATAAAAGTAAAAATCATTAATATCAGAAGAATAAAAATTATAGATAAAGTCAATAAAACCAAAGACTGGTTTTATGAAAAGACTGTGATATTAATAAACCTTTTGGCAGACAGAGAGAGAGGGAGAGGGAGGAGAGGCAAGAGGAAGGGAGGGAGGGAGCAAGAGAGAAAAGACACAAATGACCAATGTTAAGAAAGAGGTGACAACTAAAGTTATTAAAAAGATATTCTGTGAAAAATTTTATGTCAATACATTTCAGAATTTAGAACAAATGGACACATTCCTTGAAAGACACAAATTATTAGAGCTTACTCAAGATCATCCGAGTAGCTCTACACCCATTGAAAATTATATCTATAGTTAAATCCTTCCCCCTCAACTCACCCCCCAACCCCGCAACAAAACCCTTGAGGCTCAGATAGCTTCTCTGCCAAATCCCAGCACCCAGGAAATTTTTAAGGAAGAAATTATGCCAAGTCTATACAAACTCTTCCAGAAATATAAAATGAAGGAACATGTCCCAATTTCTTTTGTGAAGCCAGTGTTATTCCAATACCAAAACATGACAGAGATATTATAGGGAAATAGAAATAATTCTTATAAACAAGGAGGTAATTAAGAATTTTTACAGAATTAACAAATCAAATCCTGTAAATAGAACAATATATCAAGATAATAAGTGAGGTTTGCTTCAAGAATGCAAGGCTGGTTAAGCATCTAAAAATCAATAAATATAATTTACCATATCAACATTTTCTTTCTTAAAGAAAAAATATAAGATCATCCCAATAAATACATAAAAGCATCTGACAAAATTCTACTTTAATTATGATTAAAATTCTGAGTAAACTGGAAATAGATATAGAATGAGAGTTCCTCAAACTGAAAAAGGATATCTATATAAGAACTTCAGCTAATATTTGATAATGAAAAACTGAATATTTTCCTCCTAAGATAAGTTATCTGCTTTCTTTACTTCTATTCAATATTGTACTAGGGGTCCTGGCTGCTGAAATAGGCAAGAAAACAAAATAAAAATAATGTGGATTGGAAAAAAAAGTAAAAATGTCCTTATTCATAATTGACATAATTACTTAGAAGTCTTCAAAAAATTATTTGAATAAGTGACCTTGGTAAAGTCAGAGGATATTGGCTTAAATATAAAAATCAATAGCACTTCTATAGTCTGGTGAGAAATAAAAATTAAAGGAAAAAAATAAAACCAACAATGCTATTTACAATAGTATCAAGAACCATAATTCAGGGTTAATTTTCACAAAATACATGTAGAATCTGTACACAGAAATTTACAAAACATTGCTGAGAAAAGTTACAGAAGACATAAATAGTGGAAAGATAAATATGCCATTCAAGAGTGTTAAACTATCAGTTCCCCCCCAATTAATTTATAGATTCAACATAATCCCATCCAAAAGTCTAGCGTGATTTTTAGATAACTTGAGACACTAGATCCAGAATTTATATAGAAAAGCAGTCTCTGGAGCCAGACCTTGCTATTTGAATGTTGGTTTCACTACTTGTAAAGCTCAGCAGATTCTGAGAGCTATTTACCCAAAATTCCATCCTCCCTCTCCTACTTATTCTTGTTGGCCATCCATTATTTTGTTTATATGCCTATCCTTCTGTTCCATGGCCCTACCACAGGCTACCAGGTAAATCTTGAGATGTAATCTTATTGCTTTTACCACTAGATTGGTTTAGAGGTGAACATGTGATCCAGCATGGTATATGAGATATGCGTAAGGTTCTACTGGAAGTCTAATAAACAGCTTCCTTGTTGATAAAAGATGTCTATCTTTTCTTTTACTGGCTATGTTCTAGATAAATGTGAGGCCTGGAACTATGGCTCTCATGAGATAAACAAGTCTGAGGAAGGGTCCAGCAAACAGAAAGGTGGAACAAAAAGGTGGGAAAATCCTGGATCATAGATAAAGTTGTTACCCTGCTAATTGATTACCCAGTCCTGTGGAGGTGTCATTTAAAGGAACTCCATGAGAAGATAAATCCTTCCTACTTTGTTAAATCATCTTGATTTTAGGAGTTCCCTGGTGGCCTAATGGTTAAGTACTTGGCATTGCTACTGCTGTGGCTTGGGTTGATGCTGTGGCAGGGGTTCAAACTCTGGCCCGGGAACTTCCACATGCTGTGGGTGCAGCCAAAAAATAATAATAATAACAATTAATTTTAAAAAAATCTTACTTTTCGAGTCAGAACAATCTAATTGATAAAACTATCTTGAGATAAATTAACTGCTCTATGCTTCAGTTTCCTTACCTCTAAATAAGAGATAACAGTAATAATACCTCATAAAGTTTTTAGGCAAGTTAAGTGAGATAATGCAGGTAGAGTATATATATAGTACAATGTCTGGTAGGTAGTCAATACATGTTGGCTACTACTATTATTATCAACTAATATACTGGTTCTCTTCCCTGAAAATGAAGGATACTCATGAATGAAACAAAGAGTTATTTTACTCAATTGACAAATATCTACTGGCTTCCAGTTATATATCAAGCCATGTCACAATAGCTGTGAATGAGCCCCTATCTTCCAAAGCTCACAGACCAGAGGGGAACCAAGTCAAGAAAAGGACCAGTTTAGAATTGCTTTGACTGGTTAAGTACAGGGTGTCAAGGTTACAAGGAGAAATAACCTGTAACCATGGCTTGGTAGAGTGTTATATCAATAAGATTTATTGAAAGAGGTAGCATATAAGCCAAGACCTTGAGAACTTGAATGAAATAGCTACATGAAAGGGGCCCAGCAGAGTATTTGGAAGGTGTTCTATGCAGAGGGAAAAAGATACAGGGAAGAGCAAATGGCATTCAGGGAACTCTAAGACCGTTCAGGGTGACTAAGTCATAGATTTCCAGGCTACGAGAGGGAAGAGCGCATTGAGGACACTCATGTAGAGTCCTAAGCTATGAAAAGGAGGAACCCGCAGGCTCCTAGGAAGGGTTTCTAATTTAGAAACCAGCATAAAGTAGGCCTTAGTAATGAAAACTGTGCTGCTCCTGGTTCATGTCTCTAAATATGAATTTGACCTGTTATTTATTTAAGATGCGAAGCTCTTGCCTATAGATCAAAGACCTCCGTTTAAAAAAAACATAAAATCTGGCTCAAGTTAAGATTGAAACTTTTAAAGTGGGGCAAGTTATAAATTAACAAGTTTTCTACTGTATGCATGAATTGGAGGCTTATACTGAATTAGGTCACCAACCTGGACCAGACTAATTGGCCTTGGTATTTTGGGTCCCCAGGCTGTGACAGATATCCTGGGAATGGCATAGAGGGAGGCTGAGGAAAACAGGCAAGTAGTAAGGTCCTGACAAGAGTAATCAAATTTAGAGATAATTACTTCAGAAAGGCTCTCAGAGATGCTCTGGTCAGAATTCTCATACTATAAGCAATATGGCGCTCTTTCTTCAAACATTCAAGTTTATCTTAGTAGACTGCAAAAAATGACCCAAAATCCCTCCAATCAATCCCTGCATGCATGTCTTTTGTATTGTGACTTTGCAGCTTTTCTCATCAAGAGATAGAATCTGGCTACGAGAGGGATTCCTTAAATCTCATTTTGGCCCTGTTCCTTGTTTTGAGCAATGGAATGTTGGCAAATATGATGTAAGCAGATGCTTAGAAAGCAGGTGCCCATTGCAGTTTGTCCTGTTTTTCTTTTTAGAACCCTAAGATCATCATGTAAATAAGGCCAGGCTAATCTCCAGAAAGAAAGTAAGCTGTGTAAAGAGTGGTCCAAACACCCCAGTCATCCCAGGTGAGGCTGTCATAAACTGACCACCAGCTGCCCTCAGTCTCATGAGTGAGCCCTGATGAGACAAGCAGAAGTACCACCCAGCTGACTCTGAGCTCATTACAAATTGCTGACCCTTAGAATCATGAACCAAACAAATTGCTATTATTTTAGGCCACTGTGCTTTGACATATTTTGTTATGCAGCAACACCTAACCAATGCATTAACTAAAAATTTCAACTTTAAAAACAGATGAGAAAAGACTGATGATTGAAACAGTAGTCGCTAAAGGGGGTCTGCAAACTCATTAGATCCCTGAAAAAAAAGCTTGCCATATCTGTTCAAGTTCAATACCTATTTTATAGGCTAGCACACTAAGGCTCAGAGGCAACTCTGATTGGCTTAAGTTTATCAGTGTACTGTGAATGTCTGGCCATGGTTCATAGATGGGTACATAAAAACAAATTAGACCAACAAGACACTAAGGCTAAGAGGATTGTAAGGCAAGGGTCAATTTCCACTATCCATGAGAAACAAGCCTAATTAAGAACAGAGTCCTTACAGCATATAACAAAGAGGAAAGATGACAAGATGTCAAATCCCAGTGATATCGTATGAACCCAGATAAAGTAGAGCAAGATCTGCTTTAGAATTTCTAGTTACATGATGGGAAAAAAAATCCCCTTTGTTGATTAAGCCAGTATGAGCAGTATTTTCTGTCACTTATAATCAAAATTCCTAAGTAATTCATTTATTCTAACATACTTACACAAGTTCACTTGGATGGTCAGTACCCAAACTGAAACTACCCAGTTGATTCCAAGTCTTTTCCCCTCTCTCTCTCCAACAGTGCAGGATAAAATGTAATAATTCCATCCCTTATGTGTCTTCCTGAAGAGAACAGAGATCTAGAAACTTTTTCATATGAAGAAAGTATAAGTGGAGATCAAGAAGGAAGAATTTTAGAGTGATACACCTGGAATCAGAAATATGTGCAGATCCACAGGGTGAAGTGGCCATATAAGGAGATAGGGCAGCAGGTAGAAAGAATAACTTGAAGTTGAGTCCAAGCAGTTAGTCTAAGATATTAGTTATAATTCTTTAAATATCTCTCACTGGGATCAGGACTGCTCTTAGGACATGGGTGGGAGGAAAGGGACTTGGCTCCTTGTAGGGTTTAGATAACTTTTATGTATAAGATAGTAGCTGCACGAGACAAGAAGCCAGAGTGACTAATAACACAAAGTAGACATGAACGTGACATGCAGAACACTATCACCAGCCTGAGATGTTAAAACTCAGAGCCGAACCCTGTCTCTCTGATGTGAACCCACACCACGGTTGGACAAATGTATTCTCTATCTAATCATCAGAAAGTAAAAATAGGCTTTTCCTTCTTCTACTTGTTTGCAAATTGAAAGTCTAACAACTTTACCACTCAACTGCTTGATGATTAGTAGGCGGTAATTTAAACTATACACATTATGCTAAGTATCCTTATATTAATTCAGTCTGAGTGAGTTTTTATAAAATGCTTTGTTCTGCTCAATAAAGTTAATTATATGTTCTATGTTTCATAACTGAGTGTCTTGATTTTTTTTAAACATAATGGCAGCTTCAATTGCATTTCCTTATAAACTCAGACGTGTAACAAAAAGCAGTCCATATAAGGAAGCAGAGCTGGCCACTCCCCACCACCTTGACCCTCCTACCCCCAGTGGCTTTAGAGAAGTATAGATGTCCTATATGTATATAAGGGGATGGCTGTACCCAAGAGATCCCAGAACCAAAGCCCTGAGCAAATAGAACCCCCAGGAAAGCTCCCTAATGTGGATAGGGAAGATGACAGCTGGTCTTGGAGTTATAAGTATAAGCACCCAGGGTCAGTTCTAGAGGGCTTTGAGAACAAGAGGTTAAGAGGTGGCACTTAGCCAATATATAAGCAATTCCACAACACAGACTGCTCTGGAAAGTATAGCTACTGATGGTATTCATGAATCCTATTGTAGATTCTCTCTCAGATAAGCCAAGGTATGTTCTACATCCAGCCTGGGTCTAAGATCCCAAAAAGGGATGAAGGAGAGATATCACTTAAATGAAGATTATAAAAGGTCTATGAATGGCTAGCAGTTACTGAGCACTTATTTTAAGAGCTGTATGTGTATCAACCCATTTAATCCTCCTCAGAATCCTGTGAGATAGATATGATTACCCTCAATGTAGAGATGAGGAAGATGAGGTTGGGAGAGGTTAGGTAACCTGGACATAGAGCCAGGTAACTAGTATATAAAGTCAAGAGGGAAGAGTCAGCATCCTGAGGAAATAGTGAAACCAAAGCCAGGCATCACTATAAAGACACGGAATAGAAAGAGCATGGCTAAACAGCCCCTATACCTCAACAGGGAATCATGGGGACATGGGAGGGTTAGAGTCAGAGGTGGGGGAAGTAGAATTCAGAATGGGTTTTCAGAGTGGATCCGCTTTCCCTTGAGCACAGGTGGCATCAGACACACACAGGAAGGGAGCTACTGAAGAGTCAATAGATACTGCTAAAGAACAAGAAAAAAAAAAGTATGACCCAAGAAATGAAAGGGGAGATGTGCAAGTCGTTATTTGTCTAAATTTTATAACAACCTGGTAACTGCAGTTTTTTATTTAATCAACACAACATATATATTTGGTGAATCAGTTTATTTCATTAATGATGTAATCACACTCCACACAGCACAGGGTTTGGCACATGGTAGGAAATAAATATTTCCTAAATAAATTACTTTATCAGCAGTTATTACTAAATATAACATACAGGTACACTGCCGGATGCAGTTTAGCTTAGTTGGAAAGATGACAGAATTTATGGAAGAACATACACATATAGAAAGATAGATATAGATATATAGATTCAAACATTTTTACTTTGTCCATATACTCTTGGACAAGCCATTTCACCACGCCGAGGCTCATTTTTTGCAACAGTAAATGGGAATAATGATAACATTAAACTTATCTTCAGGCCTGTTTCTAAGATCAAGTGAGATAATGCATCTGAAAGCATTTTAGAAACTATAAAATACCATCTCCATGTTAGGTTCCATTAACCTAATTAACCTTCATGTTTACAAATACATTGCATTTTGAAGGTTAATATTTCACTTGATTTGTCCATTGGCACTAATATTCAGAGAAGAGCTACATATCACCAGCCAGAGGTAGCCACACACAAGCTACTATTTCCTGATCCATTCTTGGTAGAAACACCTCTGCCAGCCACTCAGAAGATGCAGGGTCTTAGCTCCTGGCTCTTCCACTCAATCTCTGTGTGACCATCAACAAGTTAATAAAATTTCTGAATCTCAAGTTTTGTCCCTCAAAAATAAATGTGAGAATGCTACCTGACCCATTTACCTTACAGGGTTGTGATGAGGAACCTAAGATGGTAGAATACCCAAGTATTAAAAGGAATCTTTTACCTCCTCTGAATCAGCCAGTAATTAAAGCCGTAACACACCCTAGTTCAGCTGGGGCACTCATAGAATCAGGGACAAAAACCTTCATAATTAAATAATCAATAAATGTTTTAAGCACCTCTGAGTTCTCAAAATCCAGTTAGGAAAATGAAAATGCATTTCATAGAGGAGAGAGGCACCATAAGTACTACAAAACATTGGATACCCCCCTCACCACCACGAGCACTGCCTACTAAAGCATGATTTGTCTAGATTTAAGACACATCTGCTATTTAATACACAGCAATGAAGTATTGGTGTCAGGTTCTCCCAGGCACATTTTCATTTGTATTAATAGTAATCCTCCCAATAAGCCAGGAAGATCAATGTTTGAGACCTATTTACAAGAGAAGCAGCTTTGAAAAGTGAAAATGCCACCTGTCAAGGTGACAGTCTCCACCCATGCCAGTATCCAAGCCCAGGAGTGGAGAGAAGCACATACCCCAGTTGGCCCTTTCTCTCCAAGCCTCAGACTACCCATCCCTAAGAGCAGGGGTGAGAAGCTTTTGCCCATGACTGTGGTGGCCTGTGATTCTGAGAAAGTGGCAGGCTTGTTTCTATTCTGCCCATGTGAAGACCCTTTGAATGATTTATGGCCAAAGGCTTTTCTTCTTTCTGTCCCTCTTTGAACTTATTTTTTAGGTATTTGTCCATTTGGCTATAGGTTTCATCAAGAGCTGATTTCACTAATCACACCTTGAAAACCCAGGGAAAAAAGACACAGACTGAATGTTTCACTCAATTCTCTTCTCCAAGGAGAGAATCCTTTTTTCCTTCACCTTCTAAGAATAATAAAAAAAAGAGTAATTTTAACCACTAATCATAACTAATGGAAGATGCACTCTGCTGTTTCTGACTACAACGAATGGAGGCAGACCCCAGGGAAGTCAATATTAGATCAATTTGCAGACAGAGGTTGGGGAAGGTGTAAAAAGCTCCCATGTTAGGTCCCTGTAAAGCCCTGAGAGGGCTGCACTTCACCGGGAAACATTTAAATCTATTTTCTTTTGACCTCTGAGAACTCTTAAGGGGAGTGGGGGGAAACCAGCAGTTTGCAACAGGTCTGGTGTTCTGACATTCATTTCCCAGGGCTCAGGGTCTTTCTGAAGGAGGAGAGGGCAAATGCTTACAGTTAATGGAAGCTGTGTCGGGCAGTTGATGTCATCAGAATCTCTGGCTGAGCTCGGAGGCAGGGCTAAAAAATTCAAGGAAACACTAAGGGGTAGTACAAGACTGCACCCCATGGTGAGCTAGAGGAAGAAAATAAGAAGTGTGGACGACTTTAACCAAAGCCAGTGCCCAGGGAGGGGAAGGAGCCCGCAATAGTAGGTGAGGACACTTGGCTTCTAATTGCAGCTACCATTTAATAAGCATTCAGTACATGCCTGGCACTAAGGGAAAGACTCTGTGTGTTGTTCCTCAGTCTCCTCAATAGTTTCATGTGATAGCCATTATTGCTCTCCACATTTTAAAGGTAAGGAAACTGGGATGGAGAGAACGGAGGTATCTTGCCGGTTTACAGAGCCAGAGAATAACAGAACTTGGACTCAAATATGGACCTGAACCTAATGCTCATATCATCATTATCCTGCTTTCCTGCTTTGTCACTGACTCACTGTGTATATACAGTAAGACTCAGCTTTTCTGAGTTTCATTTTTTTGGGCTTTATGTAAACTATAGGCCTGTGATGGCTAATTTTATGTGTCCGCTTGACTGGGCCATGGAGTGCCAAGATTAAACTTATTTTGGGGTCTGTCTGTCAGGGTGTTTCCTGATAAGTTCAGCATTTGAATGGCTGGACTCAGTAAAGTAGATGGCCCTCTCCAATTGGTTGCATCACCCAATCCATTGGGGACCTGAATAGAGGAAAAAGAAGAGAAAGGGAGGAATTGTTTCCTTCCTATCTCCCTTTTGAGTTGGGACATAGGTCTTCAGCTCTTGAATTGGAATTAACAGAATCAGCTCCTCTGGCTCTTAGGCCTTCAGACTCAGACTCCAATTATACCACCAGGTCTCCAGCTTGCAGATGGCATATCTTTATAATTGTATGAGCCAGTTTCTCAAAACCCTTTTTCTCCTCATATCTATGTATCTGTATCCATCTAAATGTTTCATATCTATATATTCTATATCATATAAATATTCTCAATCTAATCTATATAGATGCATTCTGTTTCTCTGGAGAAGCTGACTTGCCTCAGCCATCTGTGTGAAAGCAACCTTTTTCCCCCCTTTCCTATTTGCCCATTTCTGTTCCGCTCTAACTTTGAAAGAACCTAATTAACCTGTTGATTCTTTTCCTAGACAAAAAAAGAAATAAGAATGAAGAATTAAGTAGGTAAAGATACCTAAGTAGCTCTCTACCCCCAACATCCCCCCTTAGCAATCCTGTAGGCAGATCCTGCAGGCGAGGAAATATCTGAAGAGAGTCAGCTGCTCTGCACACAATGGACAAGGATGCAGAACCCATCCCCCTGCCTCTAGGATTCACCGAGATCCTCCCTCATTTTATTCTTTTAAAAAGTGTCATGGCTGAGCAGAATCTTCAGAGTCAGTCTTGGGATATGAGCCCACCTTCTCCCCAGATGCCTAGTTTTTCTGATTAAAGCAACTTTCCTTTCTATTGACACTCACCTCTAGAATTATCAGCTTTTGAGTAGTGAGCACCCAAACCTGAGTTCTCTAACATGTGGGCTGAATGCTGAAATCCTACTGAGGACTCACTGGGCTGGGCTTCTCTCCTGCTGATACGGATGGAGTAGGTTATACAGGTAGTTGTGGAAGTCCCAATAAGGGGCCAGAGAGAGAGAGGGAAACCTAGGGAACGTTGGGAGACCACTGTAAAGTTAATAATTGCTCAAGAGGACCATCAGAATGAGCCAGGCTTGCTTGACTTCGTGGAGGTATGAGATATGCTTCAGGTCATTGGTTGGGGGAGGGGTAAGGCCTGCGTTCAGGTTCAGACCAAGGACAGGAGTTTAAGGACCACCCTTCTGCTGATTTGAATAAGCACCATGACAGTCCTAGTTTGACCTTATAGGATCAAATACTATCTTACATATCTTACCGGATACCAAGGAGGAGCTTACTGCTTGAAGAAAGAGGAAGAGGCAGTATTTTCCCAACCCAACCCCCGCTGGATGATAAAACTGTGGCCCACCTAATCCTTGGGACAGAGCCTCCTTGCCTGCCCACCTGCATCTCTGACAAGCATCCTATCTTAATAAATCTATTTCTTGCCTATTTGTCTCTAGTTGAATTCCTTCTGCATTGAGGCACAAAGAACCTGAACCTCGGTAAGTCCAGACACCAGGTAAGTGATTCTAATTTAAAAACAGTGGATTCAAGTCCCAGTCTGGGTTTAAGTCATAAGTGTTGTCAGTTTCACTGCTAGAAAATGGGAATAGTGAGGAACAAAGGAGGATGGATTTAGGGGACCTGTTGTTTATACCCACTGTCTACCTCTGGTCAACTGTTTCTCCCTAATTTGATTGTCTAGAAATTAAATCTCCAAGGGCATAGTCTAGTTATAGTGCCAAGTGATTTAACCTATTTGCCTGAATACTCTTTAATCCTGGGGAGAAGACAATATTAGAACTCAGTCAGTAGTAAAGGGGAGGACAGCTGTGATCTAGTTTCCAAGGTGCCTTAAGAGACTTAGAAATGATAAGAAACTAAATAGGATCCAGATGAAATCTCAGAGGCAGTTGTTTTTGTGGATGGAAGCAAGAAGGAAGCAATCAAGAATAGTGGTTAAGCACTCAGCACTGTGGATTCAGTCAGACCTATTCCATCCTTTCCTAAGGGGCAAATTATTAAATCTAGTTGGGCTTCAATCTCTTCATCTCTAAAATGGATGTCTATGAGTAAGACTTACCTCCTAGAGATTTGAACATGCAGAGGTGAGGCATATACAAGCTTATCCTAGTACTCAACAAATGTTAGTCATCATTGTTGCCTCTGATAAAATAAAATTCATATTTAATATTCACATTCAAATTTAAAAAAAATCCTTCTCCACCTGTTTGGGTCTTTTCCTTCTCCTTTAGTGTGTTTTGTGCATCTGCATTAACCAGACCCCCTTAGGAGATAACCTTTCTTAATCTTGTAAGGAATCACAAGGACCCACTACAAACTTTGTATATGTAGATCTGGATTGTGTAAACTGTCAATACATCATCTGACATATAACCCTTTGTCTCAACAACATATAGAGCTGTGCTTTGACCTCTAACAGTCCTCAGCTTTTTGAAAGAAGGTCTCCCACATTATAATCCTTAGGTTTGCTTGAATAAAATTTTCCTTTTATTTCTTAGATCAACTACTAACGTTTTCATGGATGCCTCCATGAGAGAAGGTACAGGGATTTTGGAGAAGGAAACAGCATTTGAACATGCTGAGAGTATCAGCAACAAAGTGGTGGTCAACTTAGCAGAGAAAGCTCAACCAGAGTGTCTGGGGTAGCTTGGTGCCTACAGCTCCTTTCTTCAAGGAGGGAAGGCTGGGTGATCGTCTGTGTTTGTCTTACTTTCAGTGAGCACCGCTGGCACTTGAGCAGAGCAGCTTAGAGTAACAGAAGACACAGAGGAGAAAAGAAAACACTGGAGTGAATGAGGTAGAGACAGGACTTGCTAGGGGATACACTGAACCTCAGCTAAAATTGTTGAATGAGAGGACTTTGGAATATAGCCCACCATTCTGTGGTGGTAAGAAAAGGCTCCACTAGGTAGACCTGCAGGATTGTCTATCAATGCAAACATCAGAAAAGGAATTATTCTCATGGGCTACTGTCTGTGGAGTGGGGTTTTCTCCTCTATATTCACTCTCCCTGTATTAGAGCAGCTTTAAAGTTTGGATGCAATTGACTCTACCCCACTCCGCGAGTGGAACCCCATTAATCTAAGCCAAGTATCAGCAAAATTTTCCTATGAAGGTAAGACTGTTAGGCTTTGTGAATCAGATGGTTGCAACTCAATTCTGCTGCTGCACCATGAAAACGGCTATGGACAATAAGTAAACAAAAGGGGTCTGGCTGTGTTCCAATAAAACTTTATTTACAAAAACAGGCAGCAAGATGGATTTGGCCTGTGGCCATAATTTGCTGGTCGAAGCCAATCACGGTAACCCCATCCATCCTCTTCCAAAATGATGCCTACACCAAATGATGCATTCCATTCCAGTGGTTACAATGATTGGCTCTGGAATGGTCTAACCATAGTGAATATGGGGAATCTGGTTTGATGGTTGACATAGGGTAGGTTGGTGGGGAGGGGCAATGCACTGTTTCTCCCTGTACCTAAGTAGGAAAATGATCACAAGGAAAGCAAAGCTAAGAAAGAATCCAGTAAACAGAGAAGGAAAAAGCTAGAGTATATCAGAGAAACCAGACTGAAAGAAGGCCTGACTAAACAATGCCTGAAGCCTGCCTCACATCTTGGTGTCCTGATAATGTAAGCATATAAATTCCCATTTCATAAGCCATTCTGAGTTAGACTGAATAGTACCATCGACCTAAAGCATCCTAACATACAAACTGGAGATCACATTAAGTAACGAATGGAAGGAAAACAACACTGTGCTTGTCCACATTTAAAACAGAACAATAAAACACTAAAAATGTGTGATGCTTAATTTTATGTGTCATCTTGACTGGGCTCAGGTGTTTGGCGAAAGCTTATTTCGGGGTGTCAGGGTGTTCTTAATAAGATTAACACTTGAACTGCAGACTAAGTAAAGCAGACTGCTTTCCTCAATATGGGTGGCCTCATCTAGTTAGCTGACAGCCTGAATTAAATAAAAGGCTGGAATTTGCTCTTTCTGCTTAACTGTCTTCCACGTGGGACATAGATTGGGCTTCTCCTGCCTTCAGACTTGGACTCAGACTGGAACATAAATCACTGACTCTCCTAGTTCTTAGGCCTCAGACTTGGACTAAAACTTACATCATCAGTTCTGCCTCTCAGGATTCTGGACTCAGACTGGGATTAAATCATCAGCTCTCCAGGGTTCAAACTTCTCAGCCTCCATAACTGTATGAGCCAATTCCTTATAATAATACATGATTTATACACACACACATACACACACATACATACACACATGCCTTCTACTGGTTCTGCTTCTCTGGAGAACCTTGACTAATACAAAATGTAACTGCTTTTGATGCAGCTCAAGTTAGGAAATGAAAGTGAACTGGGTTCCACCTATCCCCTGCCCTTCCCCACAGTTCCTGAGGCATCTCCCCTATCACCTCAAGTTCTAAAAGTATTCTTTAAAAACAAGAAGCTGAAATTCTCTCTATAGGGCCTTTGTTTTAAAAGATATCTCTGAGGGAAGGAAACTTTGTTAAATCACAGAATTTCTGACCTGAATGTTTTCCATACGTTCTGACTTGCTGTGGGAGTCCCTCTGGGGACCTCTATTTCCTCATTTGTAAAATAAGCATCTTGGATGAAGTGAGCATCAGAAAGTCTCTCCTCCCACTGTACTCAATATCAGGGTGAGAGCAGGTTGATCATCTCTCTGGAAGAATGAGACTTTGAGTAGCTGCTGCGCTTATCTTTATTCCTTACACAAAAGTGATATAAATTCCTTGGAAATATTTTTAAATAAATGTAAGGAAAAAAGTAGAAAATCCAAATCACTCATAATACCTCTCTTGAAAATAATCACACACACACAGGCTAGAGGTCAAACTGGAGTTGTAGCTGCCAGCCTACACCACAGCCATAAGCAATGCAGGATCCGAGCCTCCTCTATGACCTAAACCACAGCTCACAGCAATGCCAGATCCTTAACCCACTGAGCGAGGCCAGGGATCAAACCTGCTTCCTCATGGATCCTAGTCAGGTTCATTACCTCTGAGCCATGATAGGAACTCCGACTGTGAATATTTTGGTGGCAATATGTTCAAGCTTACTTCCATCTCTACACACACACACACACACACACACGAAATCATACTTATAAGTATGTGCATGCTATTTATAACCTGTTGAATTATCTTAAAAAATATAATAATCTTTCCACACCAATAAATATTCTTCTATAATAATGGCTTAATAGCTGCAAAGAATCTCAATTGCACAGACATACCAAAATTTATTCAACTAATCTTTTTCTGTTGGAAATTTAAGTTTATCCAATTTTCTGCTATTTTAGTGGTGTGATGAACATTATTGTAGCTAAATCTCTACACATTTGCATTATTATATCCTTAGGATTTATTTTTAGAAATGGAATTACTAATTCAAAGGGTATAAACATTTTTAAGTTGTTTGATGCATTTTACCAAATTATCCATAAAGTTTATGCAAATTTAAACACCCTTCCCCTGTATATGGAAAAGCCTATTCACACGCACTCTCACCACTCTAGGGCTGTTATGTTTTAAAATCTTAGTAAGTCAGAGGAAGTGATAAAAATGGATCTGCAGATTCCTTCTGAGATAATACTTTGGTCTTCTCATGTGAGGGTGATGGGAAGGGGGTAGTAAATCTTCTATCAGGTTTGATTTATAACTGGATCCTAGAGTTATATTAGGATTTGTGCTTACAACAAAGGGTGGTGGCATGTGAAAACAATTTGATTGCTTTTTAAAAATCTAAAAATAGAGAAGAAATAGCCTCATAAGACAAGGAGAAAAGGATGTTTGATAGGTCAGAGATGGACAGTGACTCAGAGATAATAAGGACAATACCAACTTTTTCTGAATCCTCTTACATATATTCTCCAACTCTTAGAGTTTTACTGAGCAGTGCCTTAACTGGAACAAAAGAGTTGATCCATATCCAATTGACAGGGCCATCTTGAACTTGGTTACCTGCCGTGTGACTCTTCATGATAATTTTTTTTTTAAATAGTCATACAATGCTCCCATTGTATTTACCTGGGGACACTGTATGGTTATGCTTAAAATATGATTAAAAATTTATGATTTGGCATGTCATTCTCTTTCATTAAATAATCCAGTTTCTTCAGAAGTAGACATTCCAGGATGGAATGGGAGTTTTGGGTTAGGAGATGCAAAAAATATCACATTTAGAAAGGATAAACAACAAAGTCCTACTGTACATCACAGGAAACTATATCCAATCTCCTGGGATAGACCATGATGGAAAAGAATATACAAAGTAATGTATAACTGAGTCACTTTGCTATACAGTAAAAATTGGCAGAATATTGTAAATCAACTATATTTTAATAAAAAATGAAATACAAATCTTTTAAATGAGGGAAAAAAGCAGCCATTCCACTCAAGTATCTTGAATTTTCCTTGGTACTGTTGTCAGTAGGAAGATGGGTCTTCAAAGCCTTCACCTTGGCCGACACATCACTGCCAATATTTACAGGTGATAACTGCTTTGCCCCTATGTGAGGTAAGCCTCCAGGTTTTCCATCCTTGAATACTAACAGAAGTTTTTAATGCCTTCTTTCCTAGCCAAGCCAGATAGCCAAACATTTTCCTTTCTGTAACAGATCCTAAGGTGGCACCCAATGATCACTTAGTATTCACATCTGTGGGTAAACTTGAATGTGGGCAGGTGCTGTGACTTGATTCTAACTAATAGATCATGGCAAAGGTGATGAGATGCCTTTCTCGAGATAAGGTTACCTTAAAATGACAGGCTGTCACTGTCATGAATGTAATACTCTATATACTCTATACATACTATGTTAGAAATGTGTGTGTGTGTGTGTGTGTGTGTGTGTGAGACTTGGAATAGTCTCTCCTCTCTCTCTCTCCTACTGGCCTTGAAGAAGCAAACTTCCATGAGTTCCTCTGCAAGTGCATAAATTTTGTCAACAATCTGAATATGAGTTTGGAAGCAGGTTCTTCTCCAGTTGAGTCTCTGATGAAACCTCAGCCCTGGCCAGTAGTTGGATTATAGCCTGATGAAATCCTAAAGCAAAGAACTCAGATAGCCATGTTCAGACTTTTGAAATAAAGAAATTATGAGATAACAAGTATGTGTTATTTGAGGCTGCTAAGTTTATGCGAACTTGTTGTGCAACAACAGAAAAGAAATACAGAGTTCCCGTCGTGGTGCAGCAGAAACAAATCCAACTAGGAACCACGAGGTTGTGGGTTTGATTCCTGGCCTCACTCAGTGGGTTAAGGATCCGGCATTGCTATCAGCTGTGGTGTAGGTTGCAGACGTGGCTCGGATCTGGCATTGCTATGGCTGTGGTGTAGGCTGGTGGCAACAGCTCCGATTAGACCCTTAGCCTAGGAACCTCCATATGCTGCAGGTGCGGCCCTAAAAAGACAAAAGGACAAAAAAAAACCAAAAACAAACAAACAAAAAAAACGGTCACATATGCCTCCTTCTGTTAGCAATTTCTCTAATAAGGATCTCAATTGCAAATCAATTCTAATTTAAACGGGCATAAATTCACTCAAAGCATTCTAGAAAAGCCACAGAATCAATAGAAAGGCTATAGAATTGGTCTTGTTCAGTGGGCAAGCGACAGAAGAGGAAAGCAGCAAAAATCACAGCCAAGGTGCTTCAGCATATGTCTGGTAAGATGCCATCACTGGCACAACTATCACTGTTACCACTCCTTCTAGACACTACTACAAGGGCCTGATGCCGCTGCTGGACCCTGAGTACTAGTCCTGTCACCACTGCGTGTGGTTACCATGCAATTCTACTATTACATTCCCTACTGCCTTGCATCTTTGCATCGCTGTGTTAAGATTCAAAGCATTAGGTAAGGGCATACTATTAGCCACGTTTAATGCACACACCCACAATCCAGATGCCAGGAAGTAATGGGTTGGAGTATCTTCTTAGGACCACAGAATTGCTCAAATCTAGAGTACATATCCATGTTTTATCCTAATGGTGTCTTAGTCCGTTTGGGCTAATATAAGAAAAATACCATAGACTAGGTGGATTATAAACAACAGAAATTTGTTTCTCATGGTTCTAGAGTCCAGAAAGTTTAAGATAAAGGTGCCAACAGATTTTGGGTCCAGCAAGGGCCCTGCTCCCTGGTTCATAGATGGCTAGGTCCTCATCATATCCACACAGGAAGGGTCTAGAGAACATCTGGAGTCTCTTTTAAAAAGACAATGACCATTCTGGAGTTTTATAAAACTCAGCTATTTATGGACTCTCTAGAATTATGCAGCATATTTCTATTCACAGATATTATGATGAGGAATGAGAGCCTTTGGAGTTGCACAGTACATAACTCTGCATGGCCTTCCTCCGGCTTCTGCTGTGGAAGTAGAAAGTTCCACTGCATCAAGACTTACACTCTGGAAGTCCCCCTCCCTCATCCCTACCATATGAAGGTGTTAAGATGCAGCAAAATCATGAAACACAGAAAATAACAAAATTAAAAAGATTCACATCAGTACATAGATGATAACTAAAGCTATACATGTGGTTAAGATTATTTAGTCTAAGAGTAAGACATGAGGAAAGAAGAGAAACATGAAAAAGCTTCATGAAACTCCAACATTCCAGGGCCGGGGAGAGAATTAATAAGTGTTCAGAAATGGAGTAGTGATCCAAGTATCTCTCAGGTATGACCCTGACGAAGAATTTCCCAAGAGGGTTTCAATTTTATATAGCAATTAATTATTTTTGATAAAGAAATATCACTAGGTATTTAATAAATGTAACTTGCTTTACAATAAAAACAACTAAAATCAAGAATAAACAGTGTATTTCTTTTAGGTTCTGTGTCTTGATTTGGGATTCAGAAGTTGTGGTTACTTCAGAGGCAATATTCAAATTTTACTTGCAACCTGGAGTTAGAAAGAAGAATCAGGATCCAGGATTTGTGGCCCAAATGTCCTTAGTGGGGTCAAAATAATTTCAAATTTCAGCCCACCAGTCTCCTAATCATTAACATATTGGAGAAGGCAATATATTTGTAAAACTGAATTAAATCTTTCACAAAATGAGCAAGATGAATTTTCCTTAATTATTGAGAATAGGACATGGTCATGATATAAACCTGAAAAGTTAATCAAGAAAAGTAGCAGAACTTAACAAATCGGACATGGCAGGCCATCTCATTTCTCTACAGAAAAGTAAGAGAATATCAAATTTTAATCAACTGTGTCTGATGTCTCTGGTTCATAGAGAGAATGAGAAAAAATCTACTGTACAAGTTGAATGGAGAAAAAGAAAGAAATTAAATAGATACCTATGCATGTGAAAGGAGAATATTCTTGCTATAAGGTGAATTTAAAAAAAAAATGAAGAAATTCTAAAGAATGTGAGGGAAGGTGGCAGAGAGGAAGAGCTTCGTGACTGAGATAGCATGAACCCAGGGTAATAAACAGCACACAGGGCAGGAGAACAAGAAGTAAGTCCTCTCGCCAGCTAACCAGCTCTGGGTAAGCTATAGGGATAGACTATTCTTACAAGATAAACTATTTGAAAACATCTTGGTACCAGAAAATCCCATGGAATTTCAAGGCCAGCATCTTCCCTTTGTCTTGCAGTAAATCCAAACGCCTTTGTGTGACCTTCAAAGTTTTCTAAAAAAACTCTCTCTACTTCTCTCCACTCCGACCACACTGTGGTCAGCTGTGCTGTATTCCTTCGAGAACACTGTTCACCCAGGAACCCTATCTTGATTTCCTTGTTTAAACCTCCATATAGCAACCCTGTCCTTGAAAATTCTGCTCCTATGCACCTTCGTCCATAGGTGGCCATCACCCAACCTTCTGTGCCACTGTCCTAGCAGTTAGTACAGAGTTACTGGAATTGTCTTAAACCAAACAGAGTTTGTCATAAAGGGCAGGGTCTTGGCAAAAGGAATAAGTAGGTGAAGGCAGAATACAGTAGCAGACAGGACTATTTTAGGAGAACACTACCAGTGTTTAGGCTGGTCCTCAGCTGGTTTATCAGGAGCTCTGAACTAGATATTTAAGGAGTTACAGTGAATTTGTGATTGATTAGGGCTAGTGTTGGCCATCAAGGAGGAGCAGAGCTGATTTTATGATCTATTTGAAAGAGGAAATCAAATACTGTCTGAAGAAGACATATCCAACCACATTGGGAAGACGTTGGGAAGAGACTTTATTTACCAGAGCAGGAATCCATTCCCTGCAGGAAGAACAACTACAACTACTTTAGCAGCTACTGCTACTACTGCTAATAATAATAATAATAATAATAGTAACAGCACTAATAGCTACCATCAGTTGAATCCCTTCTCTGTGTTAGGTTCTATAGCCAGTTACCTCATTAGTTCCACACAACATTCCTTCTAGTGGCTTATCATCATCTCCACTTTTCAGGGTTATGTATTGGATCAGCACAGCTAGAAAGTGGCAGAGGCAGCATGCACACCAGAACCACCAGACTCCAAAGCCCATGCATTGTCCTGCAAGTCATATTGCCTCTGCAAAAACTGTTGAGCTGAAATGGAAGCTGAGGCCAAGCTGTGCTTGGGGAGGGATTGGGAGCAGTCTTTAATTAAAGGACACTTACGGTCTGGGGTAAGCCCCAAGCACATTGGATCCTGGGCTTTCACTGCACGCTGGAGGAGCTGAGCCTCTAGTCTATATTGACTATCCAGTAGGGATTGGGTCAGGGACTGAGCATGGTTGAGTCTGTATCTAATTGTGCCTGGGAAAGACAAGGGCAGGCATATTCTACTCATCTTCCTGGCTGGTTAACAAACCCCTTGATAAGAGGCACCATGGCTTGGATATTTTCTGTCCATCCTAAGGGATGGTCCACAGTAGGTCTTCAGTATGTGCCTGCTGATGGATTGATTAGTTGATTGATTGAAAGACCAAGTGATTGAACAAAAGACATTAGGGAAAGCCACAATGGGTTTAGTTCTTCCATTATCCATTATCCCTCTCTGCTCCCTCAGACCTGCCTCACAGAGATGTGACTTATTGCTTCCCCTCTTTCTCAGAGGAAATGACATGACCTTTCTAGTTTCGCAGAATATATTTATTTTCCCCCTGAGTATTTTCGATTTACATTAAGTGAAACAATGCTTACTTTGCTTTCTCCTCTGTCCTTAATAAATAAGAGCCCTGACTATCCTGTGTCCCAGATAAATACACAGTCAAAATCGCATGCGCTCTGAGCAGATCTGTTGGCCCAGCTCAGCAGGGCCAATGGCTGTACACACATCCCAGCCCCCATCTCTCATCACCACTCCCCACCCTCATCCCACACTATAATACTCTGGTTAATTTGTTTAAGACATGAAGGATGGAGCATTACACTGAATGTGTGCAGGACAACATATACCAATCTCTCATACTAGCAATGGAACTGGTCAGGCACCAGAGTACAGGAAGCCAGAGGTCTAACAGGCCAGAGATCTGACCCATCTGCAAGGTAAAAGAACAGAGACAGTGAGTAGCCGAGACGCCAAAGCACAGAGGTGGGCTTTTCTGAAGCATAGATCTTAAGCAACTAATCCCAAAGTCAGACAAGGCCCAGGGCCTGCTGGGTAAATGCCCAAGATGCCCTCCCACTACCAGACCTGGATCCGGGGATTCCCTGCAATTGTGCAGCTAATTGTACAATTTCTGGCCTTCCTTGCACTGCTTCTCAAGATCATCCCTTTTGTGTGCACTGTCATACAACTGCCCTTCTCTACTTCACACTCAGAGCCAAAGCCTCAGTTTCTGGGGCCCTTGCACATTAGCCAGAGTTTAAAAGATCATCTATCAGTCTCACCTGGCTTCCCAGCCTCATAGTACCAGTCTTGGGTATCCTGCTCTGAGTCCTCCCTGGGTGCTCAAGGGAATGAATCAGGAAGAGGTGGTCCCCTCATCCATCTTCTAAGGTTCAATTCCATCACCCATTTTTTTTTCTTTCTTTTTAAGGCTGTGTCTGTGGCATATGGAAATTCCCAGGATAGGGGTCAAATCAGAGCTGTAGCTGCTGGCCTACATACACCACAGCTTGCGGCAATGAAAGATCCTTAATTCACTGAGCAAGGCCGGAATCAAACCTGCATGCTCAAGGATACTAGGTGGGTTCTTAACCTGCTGAGCTACAATGGGAACTCTCCCATTCTATCCCTCTATAATCCCTCTTCAACACAAAAACAGGTGATTGTTGGAAGACAATATCCATTATCTCTTCATCCTCTGAATTTTATGGGGATCTTTGGACCCTGGGGTTCCCTGAGCTGCTAGGGACCCACGCACAAACACTGAATCTTCTCTCAGTAGCACTTGTGGCCATTGCTGTAGGCAGGACGCCCACATTATCTTACTGATGTCTTGCCAGGCCTAATCAAGTGTTATTATCCCCTTTGCTTATAACTGGAGAAACTGAGCTAAGCAAGTTGAGGTAGTTTACCAGTATCAGAGGGATTTCTGCTACCCTACAGATAAAGGAGGGAGGCGATTCTTGCTGAAAAGAGATTGAACATTCTTTCTTAGCTATAAACATACATTCGGGAAGTAAAACACAAGACTAGATATGTCCCTCAAAAAATCCAGGAAAGGGAATTCCTTGTTGGCCTAGCTGTTAAGGATCCAGCATTGTCACTGCTGGCTCAAGTTTGATGCTTGGCCCAGCAACTTCCACATGCTGCAGGTGTGGCCAAAGCAAACAAAGAAATGAAATAAAATAAAAATGAATTTACTTTTTAAAAATCTAGAAAAGGAGTTACAGTTTGGAAATCCTTAACAGAAATTTACTTGAAAGGACTATTTCACTGTGAGGGCATTATTCTGCACCCTATAGTCAGTATTAAGCAAACAACTCCCCTGTTAGGATGTGGGAGTCAGAAGGTCTCCAGGTACAGAATTTCCCTTAACTTCTGTCCAATATTCAATAAAGGGAGATGAAACTTTTAATTCTGAGGACTCTGGCAAAGTTACTACTAAGAAAATATTTTTTTAAGGACTTGAAGTATAATGTTTCAAATGGTACAATTACAAACTGTATCCAAAGTCATGCAAATGGAAAAAAGACAGCAAGAAAATTTGTCAGTGAAAAATGGCAATGGACAATTAGTTTTCTTTTTTTAAAAATCTGTTTCAGAAAACTATCCTAGTCAATTTTTAAAGTCTGGTGAAGAGGAAAGAAGATGAGACTTGACTGGAAGTTCCACTGTTCACTGGGTTTTGTGTTCCTTTCTCTGAGCCTCAGTTTCTTCATTTTATGTAATAGCTATGTAGTTCTGGATATAAATGGTCTAAGACGATGTCTGATGCTCACTGTTACCCCCTTCTCTTCCTAACACTAGGTAGCAATGTCTCACCAAGATCCACTAGATCAGTCATTTCCTGGTCTTTTCCTAAGAAATGTTCCTCCAAAGCCAGGCAGCTGGCATTAGGACCCCGCTCAGCGCCCATAGATCCACTCCTTCCACCACATGCCAAGCATCAAAAGAACAGCTCTGTCCATGAAAATCATAGCACCGGGAGGAGGGAAATCAAACCCCAAATTAATCAAACAGGATGTAATTCCCAGAGCAAACATGCATCAATTAGGGGAAATGTTACCGTCAGGTACCGGGTTTGGAATTTCACGAGGGACTTATAAGGTGAATAAACTAAGCTCTGGCATTGATTATGGAAAGCAGCAGCTGTATGATGTCAAGACTGCTGTGATCAGTTCAGCCAGAAATTCACTTTTCAGTGCCTTGATTCTTGGGATTACCTTTGTGCTGACTGACAGTCAAAGAAAGAAAAACTGCATGGCTTAATGGAAAACTTTCTCTGATCTGTTCATCCAACAGCTGGCTGATTTTCTTCATTGTCCCCTCTATGTACAAAGAACTATGTTGACACAGTGAAGGATAGAGATGAGAAAAAGTCTCTCCTATCTGGGAAGAGAGGGAAGAAAAGCTGATTGCTACTGGGACTGGGCTCTTGTGCCAAGAACTATTCCCCAGCCTTTAGGTCTATAATTACCTTCTTTTTTTTTTTCTCCCAACAATCATACAGGGTACATATGTTGTTCCCATTCTCTGGATGAGGAAATGAAGCTCAGAGAAGCCAATGATTTGAGCCCTGGCTTCCTAAACTCTGAAGTTCCTATACCACATGGTCTTATAATCTGTCCCTAGAGCAATGTCCAAAAATCATCCTACCTTTGCAAAGACCACAGAAGGGGGATGGTGGGCAGAAGACAGGCACCAGGCCATTACATCAGATTCATTTGCACCTCCTAGACACCAGGCATCTGCCTCTGCAGAGGCTGAACTGAAAGTTTTCCCTACTCATCTGTCCAAGTCTGGGCAACATGACCTATTCCTGAAAAGGTGCCTTCATCTCTTCAGTGAGAATCAATCCTTCCTTCCTTTGAGCTCCCACTGCATGTTGTTTGAACTTCTCTTAGGAAATTTATTCTTGGGCTTTACCAAAAAAAAACAAACAAAACAAAACAAAACAAAAAAACACATCACTGGATCACTGGTTGATTTATGCCTATTCCTTCCCAAAGATTCTGCTTTTTGGAGTCCTATTTATTCTCTAAGAATTGACCCACTTCATGGATTCAGCAACCAGTTGCTCTTCACTCTGAGTGCACACACAACTTAATTCCTATTTCTTAAATCAGCTGTAGGAGTTCCCCCCATGGCACAACAGAAACGAATCTGACTTGGAACCATGAGGTTGCGGGTTCAGTCCCTGGCCTCGCTCAGTGGGTTAAGGATCCAGCGTTGCTGTGAGCTGTGGTGTAGATCACAGATGCGGCTCGGATCTGGCATGGCTGTGGCTGTGGGGTAGGCTGGCAGCTACAGCTACGATTTGACCCCTAGCCTGGGAACCTCCATATGCCGTGGGTGCAGCCCTTAAAAGACCAAAAAAAATCAATCAATCAATCAATAAAATTAAATCAGCTGTAAATTTCAATCCATCAAATCAGTTGTGAAATGTGACTTTTTTTCCCTCTAAATTCAAGATCCTCCTCATCTTATTTCATCCTCATTTAACCTCTCCTTGTCATCACTACCAGCCACCTCTGCCCCCACCATTCTCATCTGCATGGTTTCTTCCATTGGTGACTCCCCTCTTTACTTTTGAGCCAGGTTGGGGTTCAGGAGCTCTTTGACACTCAAAGCAGCCAACTCACTTCCTTGAGACTCTCTGCTCTCAGACTCAAAACTGTCTGCAATCTGAGTTCCCTAGGGCTTTTTCTGGCTGGGAGACAGAGTCTGGAAAATCCTTCTCCAGGACCTATCATCATCTTTATTCACATTGCATTTTCCTGCATTTTTCTATACTCCTAAGACCAGAAGAATCCTTTCTAGGTGGGAGTCAGAGAGAAGGGAATCTTTTTCCTCAAATCATCTAACACTGGCTATACTTGCAGTCCTCTTATTTCTCCTAAGAGCACACACATTTTGAAATTAAGGACAGTCACATTTTTTTCTTAAGGAACTGAACACCAAGAAAGGGGCATGGGAAGGCCAAGAGAAAACTGGGGAAAAAAACAAACGTAAAAAAAGCCATTGCTTTACATGTCAAAATTTCTTGATATTCTCTTTTACTGGCACTCAGTTCAGGGCACTATGACTTTATACTTCTGATTCTGTCTCCTCCATAGAAGCAAAGACTGCTTTATTCATTGTTGCTAAAATTTAGGGACACAGCCTGGGATGGTTTTTAGAGCTAAGCACTGGATGTTGGGAAATGCGGTTCGTATTTCCCGTTCTGATATCAAGGGGATGGGCGGCCCTGAGAAGGTAATTTCCTCTCTATTTCTCCTGTGCATGAGCCATAAAAACAGAGGACTGTACCAGATTAATGTTCCTAATTCTGTTATTCTCATACCATCTTCTTAATTGTGCCACATCTAATTATCATCCATATTACTTTTTATTTAATATTTTTCCTTAAGTTGACTCACTTTTTAAAAACTCCACAAATTTACTGTCAAAGAAAACTTTATATTACTATCATATCACTTAACAAACCTAAAAAGCAACCAAAAAAATTTAAAGGATACAAAACAATGTCCTTAAATTCTAGCTGGCATTTTTGTCTGCCACACGCTTTTTGCTTTGTTAAAAAAGTAAAAATAGCACCTGTCAGAGAGGTGTTAAAAACACATAACAGTAACCTAAGGCTTTCTTCTTGGTGAGCAGGAGAATTGAAATAGATCTTGGAAATGAAGTAACATCCTCATAAGAGATTCAGTGTTACTTAAAGGCACGCCCTTACATTAGACAAAAGCATCTGGTGCCACCACAGAGAAGCAGGAGTCCTGGTTTGAAAGCACTACACTAGATGATACTTAAGTTTCTTTATAGCTCTACCACTCTGCCTAATCTTGTTCTCTTTGCACACAACCTATTTCTTATCCAGATCTTATCTCCTACCTGTCCTCGGCCAAGCTGCCCTGCCTCCATTTCCTCCAGTTTCAGTGCCCCCTTGAGAGTTTGGAGTGTTAGGGAGGTCCCACTTCTACCTCCTACTTCTAATAGCCACATTCACCTCCACAGAGCTTGTGATTCCCCTCTGTGCCCACCCCACTCCATTCCAGCAGGAAGAGGCCAGCCCCTGGGGTTCAGTGGCCAGATGAGCTCCTGACACACCTGCTATGCTGCTGAAGCCTGTAGTTTTCATATCTCATACTTGTCTGCCCATGTCACTCACACCTGTGGTCAGCACTGTCTTGAAAACACACCTGCTCCAAAGCCAAGCCTGCAGAGAGAGGTGTCAAGCATGGCTAATGCCCCAGCAGGATCTGGGCCACATCTTGCAGGAAACTTGCAGAAACTGGTTTTGATCCTTTGCTTTCCAAGGCCAGCCTGAATTCAGCCCTCCAAGGAAATGGTTCAGCATACTCATAGTGGTAGATATGAGAACACAGATGCAGCCTTTTGGTTTACATCTAGAATCAGGTCAAAGCTATATGTTACAATCTCTTGAAGTTCCTCTTTGGCCACTATAATTCTCATCCTTCCCAGTCTTGAAAATGAACAAGAAAGAGTGATTTGGCTTCTGAGAATGTGGCAATCAGATACTCAGCAATGCTTTCACTGCATGCCAACTATGTGCTATATAAAACACACTGCTGAGCACACTGCTGGGCTTTCAGTAAGTAAGAGCAGTCTCTAAACACTGGCCCTCCCATTCAAAGGTAAGGAAGATTAAAACAAAACAAAAAACAAAACAAAACAAAACAAAAAAACATGAGCATGACCTATAAGCAAATATTGCAGGCAAAGCTTTTTTGAAGTAAATGCCAATACTAGTGCTATATTCTGGTGAATATGCTTTGGGCAAGATGAACAGTGCAGTCGTTTACCTATAAACAATCACACTAAGCTAGAAATCCAGGATGAAGTTTAAACAGTCCCAGATAGGTGGCAACCCTCTGGCTAGTGGAAGAAACAAATATATATATACATTTTTCTTAAATAAAGAACTCTTGATTTAGGATACACAGGATCCCCAAAATTTAAAATCAAGCAAGCAAGAACTGATAATAAAAGATGAAGAATACAAGGAAATAAACCATCACAATTAAGAATCAGCAGAAACACATACCAGGTACATACCCTGTACCAGACTTCTCTTAGATAGCAATTCTGATCACTTGACCTTACCTCTCTCACATTCTGGTCATGGCTCTCATGACAAGTTCTGTGGGTGCTCTGACCAACTTCATTTAGGTACAGCCTGAAAGTGTTCCACCCTGGAGTTCCCATCATGGCTTAGCAGTTAACGAATCTGACTAGCATCTGTGAGGATTCAGGTTCAATCCCTGGCCTTGCTCACTGGGTTAGGGATCCAGCACTGCCATGAGCTGTGGTGTAGGTCACAGATGCAGCTTGGATCCTTCATTGCTGTGGCTATGGTGTAGGCCAGCAGTTACAGATCAGATTTGACCCATAGACTGGGAGCCTCCATATGCTGCAGGTGCGGCCCTAAAAAGAAAAACATAAAAAATTTTAAAAATTTTTAAAATAAAAAATAATTTTAAAATAAAAGTGTTCCACCTCACGCTTGCACTGCATGCTTCTCAACTCCTGTCCCAGAGCTTCTCTGTTGCTGCAAAGGTAAGAAACACTGAGACCCTGCTCACTGTCTACACATGTGGAAACCAGGATTGTGGAGGAGTCAATGCCTCATGGGTCAACCTTTGACCAATAGGAGAAAGAGCCAATGGAGAAATTCATTCTCCTATCTCCCTCTGGATAAATTATCCTGGGAAGAAGTTTATATGATTTCTTGTGAGGCTAGTATATAGCACAGTTCTATGCTGTGGGATAATCAGTTGCACTTAGTGACAACCACCTAGTAACAATACGGCCTTACTTAAACTGTCTCTCCTTACCTGCCTCACTCCTGCTCCTAGGATTGTGGTCCCTAAAAAATAACTGCATTTAACCCCTGATTTCTGGACAATTTAGGCTAGGTCAGCCAGGAACTTTATATGTTTCATTTATCAGAAAAAACATGAGAACATATATGAGATCTGAAACATATATGGAAAAGCAAGCAACTAAACACTATAAAATAGCCAGACAGATCAGAAAAGGTACAAAATAGAGAAAATACATACTTATTGAAAATATTTTTTAAAAGTCACTGATATGATAAATAGCAGATATGATTAAAGTGAAGAATTAGTAAAGAGAGAATTTGTAAAGATATATCTGAAATAATCACCCAAAGTGTAGCATCAAGAGCATTAAAAATATGGAAAGTTAAAATATATGGTGAATAGAATAAAAAGTCTAACATATTTAACCAGTCACATAAACATGGTAGAGATATGATGGAAAATAAATATTTTTAAATAGGTGAGAAATTAGGCATAACTACTGAAATATATAAATCCATTGATGAGTGAAGCCCCACATTTAACATTTAACAACTAAGACAAATGTTTAAAAATCTACACCAGGTAAAGCAGAGAGACAATGACAAAAAAAAAAAATAAAGCAGCCAGAGAGCAGGGAATAAAAGCACAGGTCTTTCGCATTCACATTCACACACACACACACACACACACATAACAATTAGACTAATGGTATTACAGTTCTCCAAAGAAACAGAACCAATAGGTTGTGTATAAACATATATTCAGGCAGAGAGAGAGATTTATTATAAGAAGCTGACTTACATAATTATGGATGCTAACAAGTCCTAAAATCTGAAAGGTGGCAACCCCAAAAAAGTCAATGGTATAGGTTCTAGTTTATAGTTCTAGACTAGTTCTAGTCTAGCAGTCTCCAGATTCAGAAAGAGGCAATGTTTCAGTCAAGTCTGAAGGCATAAAAAGAAATAATGTCCCAATTCAAAGGCAGCCAGGCAGGAAGAATCCCCTATTAATCAGGAGAGAGTTAGTCTTTTGGGGCTATGCAGATCTTCAACTGATTAGATGAGACCCACCCACATTATGGAAGACAATCTGCCTTACTCAATACACTGATTTAAATGTTAGTATCATTCAGAAACACCCAGGATAATATTAGACCAAATGGACATCTCATGGCCCAGTCAAGTTGACACATAAAATTAACCATCACAGTGATTCAAAAATTCTTGACTAAAATACTAGATGCTCAAGGACAAAAGGGTATCTTCAGTGTTAAATACAACTAACTGGACTTAGGTTGGGGTAAGCAGTAAAACTTTCTTTTGAGAATATAGATAAAGATTCTCACAATAAAATTTATCACTAGTAGATATTTCCTTTTAAAAAAACCTCTTAAAAATATCTATATACCCTAAACAAAAAGAAGGAAAACTATCCCAGAATGAAGATATTCTGTCCCAGAAAGATATTCTGAAAAGACGATCTGGTGAGAAAAGAAATATTAAACATTAGGAAAATATAAGCAAAACTTTTTATGTTTAAAATAATGTCATTTGTATATAAAAAAATATTTGACAATTAGGAAAGTGTTTCAAATTGAGAGCTGTTCATAAAAAGAATTACAATATTAATCAAATTTAACTATGTATGAGTGGGAAATATCATGGATAACCATCAAAAATAGGAAAATGACTTATAATTTCCATATAATTAGGAAGAAAAAATCAAAAAAGAAAACATACAAAAAATTCCTCAATCCAGAAAAAAAAAGCAAAATGGAGATAAAAAGTAAACATAGAAATATAGCCCCCAAAAAAGTAAAAGCATGATAAGCATAAAGAGATTAAATTTACCAGTTAAAGACAGCCATTCTCAGTTTAGATAACAAAGCAAAATCTAGTCATATGCTGTTTGCCTGAGATATACCTATAACATGAGAACTGGAAACTTTAAGGTAAAAGGATAGAAAAGGAGATACGAGGCAAATGTTAACGAAAGAAAGCCAGGGTGCTTGTATTATTTTCAGACAAACTAGATGTGGTAACAGTTCCTCAAGGTGGCCCTACTTGTTGGTATTCACAAAGTTGTACCATTTCCTATCCTTGAGTAGCTTGCTTCTAATTAATAGAATACAGCAATGCTGAGCTGATGACACCTCCATGATCTCTTATAAAAGATTACAACTTCTGTCTTGCTAATAGACTCTATTCCTTCTCTAACATGTACACCTTGCAGAAACAAAGTGCCATCTTAGAGAGGCCTGGATGGCAAAGAACTGACGATCTCTGGCCAACCACCAGGGAGTAACTGGGACCCTCTTCCAACTTCCCATAAGGAATCAACTGAATGCTGTGAAGTTCAGTCACACGCTGAACTTCAAGATGACCTTGGACTGACACCTTGATAGCAGCCTTGTGAGAGACTGTGAAGCATGGACCTGGCAAAGCCATATCAAATCCTGACTCTTAGACACTGAGATAAAAAGTAGGTGTTGTTTTAATTTGGGTTTTTTTTCATTACTCAGAAAAGGTAACTAATATACTAGAAGCATTATGAGATTTAGAAGCATTATTATTGATCACTACTTAAGATAAAAATTTAACTCACCAGGAAAACATAGAAATTCTAAATGTATATTAATCTAATATAATAGACTCAAGTGACGTAATGAAATTGGAACTTTGAGAAACTACCCTTACAATGCAAAGAGAATTAAGTCAAGAATGGCAAACCAGACCCTAAGTTTTGGTATAATTTTCCATATAATCTTGTGTAAACTAAGTCATTTTCCTGAGCCTGAAATCCCCATATTTCTATGATTGTGTGTCCAATGTATTTTAAGTTTCCTTTTCCTACTAAGGTTTTTTTTTTTTAAGTCTATAAGCATATTCTAAATGGAAAATCTTTTAAATGTTATTAAAAATGCATGGGTTTCTCTTTCATGGCTAACGCAGTTGTGGAAGATCTTTGGGGCTCCTGGACCACTCCAAGCAAATGTTCTACTTTGCTAGCTATAGTACACTGAAGAGCGGGGCCACACATGACTACAGAAAGCTAAGAGTTTAATTCAAAAAGAATCAAACAAGCCCCTTTGGGACATGTCCCACTCCTCCATCCAAGTATCACAGCAGAGCTTTGTACAGTTTGCTCCCATCTCCAACTTTTCAATCAATAGGTTAAGTCATCATGATCGAAGAACCGAAGCCGGATGAACAGCAAGTAAAAAAGTCACATTTGTCGTAGGGCAGCATACTCCAGAGAATTTGCTTTCAGAGGTGAAGTCAAAGAATCCTCTGCAGGAATTTAAAGACCATGGAATTATGATCACATTGAGTCTGATAGTAACCTCGTCCCTCCCAATAGGTAAGGACATTAAATAATGCAAAACTCAGTCCGCCAGGTATTGATCTGGCATAAAAAGTCTCACTGGTGAAACTACATATATATATATATATATATACATATATATATATATATATATATACACACACACACACACACACACACATACAGACACACATATACATATATATATCTACAATACAAAAAAGAAATATAGGTTCAAATACACACACATTGCTCTTTCTTTTTGCTTTGTAAATGTAAGCCCTGATTCTTTGTCTTCAGGCAGAAATTTAGCCATATTCTCCTGCAGGTAAGTCGTCTACAAATTCTAGCCCGAGGGCAGACTTTTCTACTTTGTATTTAATGCTGTTTGAAGATGCCTGAGTGGAACTTATGAAATTCCCAGCATCACAGAAGAGGTTTGTATTTTCCATTTAACCCCTGAGTTCTGCCTCCTTTTCACAAATTGTCTCTATGCTGCAGGCGGTCCCCTCCAGCCTAGAGCTGCCTAAGCCTGGAGAGGCCTGCCTGAATCTTTCAGGACAGCTTTGAGTTTAGCATCATATTTTCACCATATCCAATCCCAGGTGAATGTGAAATTTGGAAATATTTGTATCAAGTCAGAGCAACTTTCTAGCCCAGAAACAGAAGCTGATGTTTTATTTATTCCAAGCAAAAAAAAAAAAAGACTGTTTAATACTAATTTCTGGTGTCAGGCGGGCTTGTTTTCAAATCCTGGTTCAGCCACTTACTATTTAACTTTGGGCAAATTTCTTGATCCCTTGTACCCTCAACTCCCTCATCTGTAATATAGGAATAATGACAGTGCCAGTCTCAGAAGTTTCTCTGAAAAAATAAATATCAGAACTCCCCAGCCAGTCAAAAACCAGATAATCCAGTGCTGCAGGGACCACAAAGATAAACTTCTCACCTTACTATTTTATAGACCAGAAACCCTCGTCTCAGAGAGGTCAAGCAAATTGCCCAAGTTCACACAGCAAGGTCATGCATAGTCTCACAAACAGCAGGATTCATGTTAACCAAAACAGAGTCAGTAGGGATCCTATAACATGAATTCAAAGAGCTCACCCCTAAAGTTAATATATTTTTAGGACTGATAAAGCTCATGTAATGGGGAATGCTCAGGAATCCAAATCTACTTGGCATTCTCAGAAGCGTCCTTGGGCTGCTTGAAGATTCGCAGCCTATAGCTTTTGGCAGTCCCCAAAGAGGGAGCTCTTTCCACTAACAAAATACAAAATGCAAAATTAATAAAAAGACCCTTTGAAACTGACAAATGTGCCTCAGGCAAACTATCTGCCCAGCAGCTGGTTAAAAATTAATCAGTTTTTTTTTTAATTTTTTTTTCCAGGCCTGTACATCTTTTGTATGGAACTCCCAGTCTGAGTGTGGTCAAAGTTTGTTAAACAAGAAATAATAGCCAAAGCTTTTTAATTCTGCAGATAAGCAGTGGATACTTAAATGGCTCTGCAACATTCAAGAAACTAATTGCCCAGGTCTCAACAAAGCTAAATAATTCTTTCATAATTTTTGTTCTTTCTCTTAGAAAAACTAAATTGGCAACTATACACCATTCAGTGGACCTTAACAGCAATTTAGGCTTATGAATTACACTCTAGCTTTTTCTGGGAAGTGGACCAAGCCCTAGACAAAGAAGACAGGTAGAAGAAGAGAGGGAGGGGAAGAATGAGAATGAATATAAGAATCAATCTACTGGCATAATGATGAGAGTTTTGTAAGAAAAACAAACAAAAACTCTGTAAGAACTTAGTGCAGAGTCTACTGATGTCACTGTTACTTGGACATTGGCGAGATTTTCAACTCTTGGTCAATCAGATATTTCCTACCCCAAAAAACCAGACTAAAAGGCCTAGCCCAGATTTGATTTTTACCTACTCTCTTCCCATAAACATGTATACAAATAAGACCCATATAAATAACCATCCAAGATGGAAGCTGTCCACCCAAAAGTAAATTAGACAAGTTCCAGGTTGTCTACAAACTGTAGCAACTAACACACAACTCTTCTGGTCTCAAATAAAGGGGAGGATGGGCTTGGAAGAGAGAGAAGTTTTAGTTGATGGTGAACACGAAGAGTTATTTCTCTAGGATAGCCTTGGAAGAGATGAAAGAACTTGAGTTTAAAAATACCTAGACCTTGGAACTGAATTCCTAGGGTGTGACAGGTGTATGCTGGGGAGACGGCAGAGTGGAGGGATGAAGTCAGGTGAGAATGTCATCTAGGTGCTGCTGTGTCATGGTTGGGGGCAATCTCATTTCCTGGAGGTGAACACTGAAGAGTTTTCTGAAGGGATGAGGCTTTTCCCTCTCAATTATTAGTACATTGAGTAATTGCTAATAAATGCCTTAACCATAAGAATCCAAGTCATTTGTATGTGTTGGCCATGAGTACCTCCCATGCTGCCCCATTTTAAGATATGGTCTGGAAACTCTCCTAAGAAGGGGAAGGATAATACCCACAATGCTCAGTTCACAGCACTGTGGGAGGCAGGCTAGTGGAGAAGGATGGTTACGGGCTTGAGAGTTGAATCTATATTTCAATCTCAGTGCCCCACATACCAACTATTTAAGAAATATTTTCACTTCTTTGAATCTTGCTTTATTCATTATAAGTTAAAATAATAATACTTGACTTTCAGGGTTATTGAGGAGCTTAATTAGGTAATGATTAGAAAATGAATAGCAGTGTATGATCTATTCCTAATACAGAGTAAATGATTGTTTCTTACACACATTCATATCTATATACTATCCACATACCAGGAGTGCAGACAGTTGCTGTTCTTATGTCAAGTTTTGAGTTCTGTTAACTCACATATTCCTCTGGTTCCAAATTCTTGGATCCTATTTCATTCCAGTTCTGGCCTCACTTGGCACTCACTAGAAAGCCCAGTAATTAATTCCTGGCTTCACTCTGATTTCACTCTTTGCTTCCAAGGCCACACCTTACAGAACTCTGGAAAACCCTTGACAGTTAAAATAATAACAACAAAATAATTTCTGATCCTTATTTAATGCTAAATATACCAGGAACTCTTTTAGTAGTTTAGATATTAAGCTTCAAAGCAAACATATAACCTAAGCACTAGTTTATCTCCATTTTGCAAATGAGGCAACTAAGTAATAACAGAGAAGTGACTTGTCTAAGTTCACACAGCAAAGTCAGAAGCTGAACTTAGGCAATTGAGCTCCAGAAGCTGGTTCTTAAAACTAGAGCTAAAATTAAAACTAAAGCTAGACTGCAGTGGTTGAAAAGGTGGCACTGGTTGAATATTTAGTATGTGCTAGTTACTAAATTAAGTGCTTAATATTTTTAATATATTTAAATGTTCACAATGACCCCGTTATGTGGAAAACATTATTAACTTCATTTTCAGATCAGAAGACAGAAACTGAGATATATACAAGTCCCATCTGACTGCAGATTTGCTTAACTGAAACTGTGGCACTACCTACAAATGCATACACCATTTAAGTTGTGCTCTAGGAAAAGTCCTAATATGTCAATACCCTGAAATCAAGTGAAAATTTCATACTTAAAGACCTTCATCCCAGCCTCTAATCATTCCCTAGTTGGCTGAACCAAATGAATAACTAAAACAAAGTCATCCAAATTAGAAAGGAAGAAGTAAAATTATCTCAGTTTAAGTGACATATTATATATAGGAAATCCTAAAGACTCTACCAAACAAACTGATAGAATACACAAATTCAGTAAAGTTGCAGAATATAAAATCAACATACAAAAATTAGTTTTATTTATACACACTAACAGTGAACTATGGGAAAGAGACATTAGGAAAACACCCCATTTACATTAAAATCGAAAAGATAAAATCTTGGAGTTCCCATCGTGGCTCAGTGGTTAACGAATCCAACTAGGAACCATGAGGTTGCGGGTTTGATCCCTGGCCTTGCTCAGTGGGTTAAGGATCCAGCGTTGCCATGAGCTGTGGTATAGGTTGCGGATGCATCTTGGATCCCGTGTTGCTGTGGCTCTGGTGTAGGCCAATGGCTACAGCTCCAATTCAACCCCTAGCCTGGGAACCTCCATATGCCTCGGGAGTGACCCAAGAAAAGGCAAAAAAAAAGACAAAAAAAAGATAAAATCTTAGGGGAAATCTTAGGGGTAAAGTTAACCAAGAAAGTGAAAGATCTATACACTGAAAACCATAAAACATTGATGAAAGAAACTAAAGACAGTACAAATTAATGAAAAGACATTCTATGTTCACAGATTAGAAGAAACAATATTATTAAAACATCCATACTACTCAAAGCAATCAACAGATTCAATGCAATCTCCATCAAAATTCCAGTAGCATTTTTTACAGAAATAGAAAAAAAAATTCTAAAATGCGTATGGAAGCTCAAAAGACCCCAAATAGCCAAAGCAATTTTTAAAAAGATGAAAAAAAAGGTGGAGACATCACATTTTTGATTTCCAACTATATTACAAACTCATAGTAATAAAAACAGTGTGGTATTAGCATAAAAACAGATGCATAGATCAACAGATTAGAAAGCCCAGAAATAAACCTATAGATGGTAAGTTAACTGTGACAAAGGAGTCAAGAATATTCAATGGGAAGAAGAGAGTCTCCTCAACAAATGTTACTGGGAAAACTGGATATCCATATGCAAAAGAATGAAACTGGACCCTATCTATATCATACACTAAAATCAATTCAAAATGGATTATGGACTTTAATATAGGACCTGAAACTTAAAACTCCTAGAAGAAAACACAGAGAATCCTCCTTGATACTAATCCTGGCAATGATTTTTTGGATTTGACTTTAAAAGCAAAGCTAAGGAAAACATAACTAACCTAAAACTAAACAACAAAAAAAAATCATCAACAAAATGAAAGGCAACCTATGAAATGCGAGAAAATATTTACAAATAACTTATCCTACAAGGAGTTAATATCCAAAATATACGTGGAATTCATACAACTCAATAGGAAAAAACCTCAAATATGCCAATTAAAAAATAGGGGAGAACCTGAATAGATGTTTTTCTTTATATATATGTGCAACCATAGAGTACTTACACTTTGGTTTTTTTGTGTGATATTATGTTTGTGGGATTATTCATGCTATTGTATGTTATGGTTTAGTCACTTCTATAGTTGTGTATATTCCACTGTATGACTAATACCATAATTTATTTACCCATTCTACTGTTGATTTACTTTTGGACTGTTTCCAGATTTGGGTTGTCATGAAGAGTGCCACAATGAACACATTTCCACACATGTTTTGGAATGGAAAATTTATACATTTCTGTCAGGTATCAGTTAAGTTCTTTTCAATGCCTTGTAAATGTCTTTCTTTTACAATGCTGATATATCTTTTCGAACAATATTGCCAGGGATTCTGAAAGGTGCTTTTATTTCTTTGTGCATGTGGAGAAAGCTTAAGGATTAGATATCACAAAAGTTGTGGCTGAGGTTCAAACAGCAAGAGGTCCCCATTAGCCCACTAATCTTCATATTTACTGCAAACAGTCCTCCCAGTGTGAAAAGTCCCAGAGGGAAAGCCCAGTTTTCCTGGTGTTGGAGCCCATTAGGATCAGAGGCACCTATGAGGTGCTAATGATTGCTGGTCTTTAATCATGTTAATTCAGTGATAAGAGGGCTGCCAGTTCAGGGTTGTTCTGCCTAGATTTAGCATTATCCAGACCACCCTGGCTATCTTCCAGAGTTCTAATGGTTTTGCTCCTGCTTCTATACTAGGCTTGGGTTTTCAAATTCACAGGAAACTCTCTTATGGGTTCCCTTTTTTCACTTGTTAGGCTCTCTCCCCCACCCATCCTACTCTATTCACCTATTTCAGTGCCAATAAAAGGAAAGTGTGAAATTCTACCCAGCTGGAATTTCTCTAACCACACATATCAGATGTCATTAGATGGGGAAGTAAGTCCTTGGAGGCCCACAAGTCTATAGAAAATTCCTAGTCTGGCATTTGAGCCTCTCTACAATTTGGCTCCCACATAATTTTCAACATCATTTCCTATTGGTTCCAATATGCCCTTTTCTGACACAGTTGTGCTGCTTTCCTTACTGCTTCCCTTCCATTGAAGATACATCCCCATCTCCCTGATTTCTTCATACTATTTCTCCTTCCTAGAAAATCTTATAAATATGTTTATAATCTTATAAATATTTATATATGATATAAATCCTATATATATATATTATATGCATTCCTTTTACTTCAGACACTTTGCTAAGTGTACAGGAGTAAAAATGAGTAAAACATAGATTTACTTTCAAGACACTTTTATTTTGATAGGGGAACAGGAGAGCAATATTGCATACAGATATTCCCTATAACTGGTGAAGGGAGATACCTAGGAAATACCAGGATAGCTGCTGTGCACCTGTCTAGATCAGAACTAATAAGAAGGCTCTGGTAGACACAACTGAGTTACATAATGTAGAGGGTGCAGTGCAAAAAGAAAATGCTGGACTCTTTATTTAAAAATTATTATGAATTTAAAGGTGTCAGTAACAGAGCATTAAACCAAGCAGAGGTTCCTGTGCCACTGGTCAGTTGCTCATAAAGCCATCTCATTGTTAGAGACTACTTAAGAAAGATAAAATCAAGAGAAAACCTCATTCATCTGCCTGTTTCAGGAGAGGAGATTTAGACAATCAGTCAAGACTGGGATTGGATCAGTAATGAGTAAATAGAAAACTATGCAAACATCGACAACAAAATAAGACAACTATTCCTCCTAGAAAAAAGAATTTAGGCAGAAAAGGAAAAGCAATTGTTTATTTCCAGGGCTCAGCTATGAATACTGTTTGCAGAGAATATTAGCCAGGGCTCTGCAGAGAAACAGAACTAACGAGATATCTATATATATATACATATATATATATATGAGAAACAGAGAAAGATTTTAAGAATTTGGCTCACAGGACTGTGGGGCTTGAGGCTGGAAGGCTGGAATCCAGCAATGAGTTGATGTTGCAGCCCAAGTCCAAAGGCAACCTATAGGCAGAATTTCTTCCTTCTTTGGGGACATCAGTCTTTTACTCTTAAGACCTGCAACTGATAAGATGAGGCCCAACCACATTATGGATGGTAATCTGTTTTACCCAAAGTCTACTGATATAAATGTTAATCTCATCTTAAAAAAAAAAAAAAGCCCGCACAGTGACATCTAAACTTGTGTTTAACCAAATATCTGCATGCTATATATACTATAATCAGGTTGATACACAAAATTCACTGCATACATACTCATAATAATTTAAACACTAGATGCTAATCTAACCAAAGTTATGACAAGCTATATTGGAGGGATGGGGAGGACAGGAGGTGTGCCCATGTGTATAGTGATGGGGCTGGGGGAGAAAGAAAGTTAAACCTCATCTTCACACCGTGCAGGAGGAGATCAAAGAACAATGACAAAAGTGACAAGTCAGGGAGAGGCAATACAGTCATAATTTTTAAGAGAAAGGGAAGTAGAAGCCAGCATGAGAGGCTAAAAGTGGTAAAAAGTTCCCCTCTTGAGAAGCAGGAAAAGACAGCAGGGTGTAGGAAAACGCTCTGTAACATAACTTACCCTGTAGTTATATTTGGATTTTTAAAGTATGTGTGTGTATAACTTTGATTTTAAAATATAAACACCTGAAGAAAAGAAGAAAAGATATCCACATAAGATGAACAATAACAAGTCTAATATAAAACAACAGAAATCAGTGAGAGGTGCTGACAGAGAATGAGGCTTATGCACTGAGAATCAGGACAGGTCCATTCAGGACTGACTGAGAGGCTGGGAAATTTCCTTATAGAAGGACCCACTTAAGCCGAGTAAGAATCTGCACTGTGAAAACACTTGGGAAGGGCATTCCAGGCAGATGTCTTATATCCCATTTCCCATGAGTTCCATTTTGCTCCTACACGAAAACTTAAATGAGGGCCCTGCTCAAGTCTCCCTTCATCCTTAACATTTTTCTGCATCCTTCTGGAAAGCTGACACTTCCTTTCTTGGAACGCCTACTGCAGATAAAGTTCACCCAACATCCACTGGATTGCGCAGTGAGTGGATCTTTCCCTGACAAGATGCCTGTTTTATCACATGTGCTTAGGACACTATCAAGCACATAGTAGGTGTGTAAAAAATAATGGAGGATTGTGAGAGAGAGGGAAAGAGAGCAGCATTTGGAAAGTATCTTGCTGCCCCCTTGTAGAAACAGAGGAAGTCAAATTTCCATAACCAAACTAAGCTGTCATGGCGACAGAACATAGCTTTTCTGACCCTACATATGCATCTAATGACAGCTCACTGTGTGTAAACAGATGTCAGGTTTAAATCAATCTTGCTTCCTGACACCTTACTTAAAAACAGTAATTATGTGCTCATTTTTGAATATGCAACCCTAGGTAAATTACCTATCTCCACCCTCCTCCCCAAGCTTTAATTTTTTAATATCAATTAAGTTTTTTAAGGCATTCACAGCAGGAGACACACACAATGAGGCCAAAACAAAAGAGCGAGTTTTTGTAGAAAGTTGAGAGAGAACAGAGGGTAGTGAGGCAGCACCAATTGTAACAACAGAGCAGAGAGACCTGAAAAGCAGATGTTGTCAAAAACACACAGGCAACAGAAGAAAAAATGGGGAAAAAATGTAATTGTAATGTATACATGTAAGGATAACCTGACCCCCTTGCTGTACAGTGGGAAAATTTAAAAAATTAAAAAAAAAAAAAAAAACACAGGCAAACACGGGGGTTGTGGTAAGAGGATGGGGCTAGCAGGGCTCAAGGCAGGACATCCAGGCTTGGTCAGATGCAGAAACATTCATAACTCCAGAAGGAACTGTATGCCACAAGGAATAGGCATACCATGCATAGAACACAAGGGTGATCTGCTCAGTCACGCTCTGATCTCTGCAGACTTACAGAGGTCCCTTTGAGACCCCTTAGTAGCTCATGCGTGAGACAGGGATCAGAACCCTAATGACAATGATGCCTCTTCCTCTACCTCCCACCAAAAAATGCTATTGCAGGAGAAGAGGCATTCCCTTGACCCTTGGAAGAGAGAAAGGGCTTTTCATTGCATCTGTTTTTATCAGTTGTGTGATCATAGGCGAACACCTAAGCTCTCTGAATGAGGAAAGATTAACTCTGGAGTTTGAGAGCTTGTGTTTTCATTTAATGCTTTGTAACTTTAAGCAAGTTACTTGACATTTCTAAGCTTCAGTTTCTTCGGCTGTAAAATTGATATATTAATTGTTCCTATCTCACAGAAATGTTGGCAAATAATAAATGTCAGGCGTGTAAATCTCTTTCCATATGGCCTACAACTAATAAAACTAATAATTTTCTTTCTTTAGGAATTTGATTGGTACAAAATTGACAAGGATGTATTTGAAAAGCACCAGCTTCCTTCTCCTTGCTATAGGTGGATTAGTGTTTAATTATGGATTCAGGGTGCCCACTTTGAGTGTTAGATGGGCAGTCCTGGTTGAGAGGAGGAGTAAAAGACCTTGGCATCAGTGTTTTATCATCGGCAAAGAGAACCAAAATGGAAGGAAGGGATCCTAACAGACAGAAATGCCCTTGGACAGACTAACAATGGAATAAGATAGATCTGAGTGAGACCAAGGGCACATGTTCAACCTGGAGACTGAACATCATAAAAAACAGAGATTATTATACATTTGTGCCCAAATTACAGTATGATTCCCTACCTCTTCCATTTGCTCCAGTGGTTTCCATGTAGCAAGTGTGACTCTGTCTCTGCCTTCCCAAATCCCACCCAATCTAGATTGGATGGTGGGAGGGACTCCTGTTACCCCACCCACATTTAGCTCATTGAAAGACTAAGCTAAGAAGTGTGCAGGTTCCTTAAGAAGCAACTGGTCCTGTGGATTGCCCTGCACCCCTGGCCAGGATCCAGCACTGGCACTGTTCATCTCAGCTCTGAACTGCTTACTGGGACCTAGACTCCCTTTCTCCTTTTTAGTGTGCTACTCTCTCCCTTTCTAGCTGCTGATCTGGTTACCTGCACCCATTTTCAGCCCTGGCTCATCTTCCAGCCTTACACTGACTCAGGGACTACATCTTGGTTTCTCCAGCCTAGACAATTACAAGGGTCCTCTCTTTCCATCGCCACAATTGCCTTGGCTAGGAACTCCTCTTGTGTCCTCCAGGGTTTTAGATCCTCTTCTCAGTATCCCTGGGAGTCAGTGATCTCCAGCTCTAAGAGTGAGCCCTCCCTGCAAGTCAGATGCATTCCAAAGTCTAAAAAATGCCTCTGGACAATGAGAGGGGCTGGTCTTCTGCTCTTCAGGGCAACACAGTCATTCTTTGAAGTCCAGGATTATTATTTTTTAATGTTTGCTTTGTTTTGTTTACTCAGGACAGAAGCCCTGAGGCATCATTTTAACAGGAAAATGTGCTTGGGGAAACTCAAAGAAATTAAATGTAGGAATAGGCCCAAGAGGATTCATCCAGAAACTCCAATATGTCCTAGCTGGAAGTACCCTGTGGTCAATCATTCTAAACTCCTCATTGTACAGAAAGGGCTTGTGGTCATTTGACCAAAGTCCCCAAGAGCAGTGGGATACATCTAAGATTAGAACTCAGAAACCCTTTTTCTGGCCCACTATTTATCCCATCATATGTGTCCATTTCTACCTTTGGTGTGCTTTGGCCAAATGGACACACCCATTGGCCTCTAATAGCAAACCAGGCTCCCCACAGCATGTACCACTAATCAGGAATCTCTGCTGGTTTGCAGACTGCCCCTCTCTCCAACCCCAGTCCATCTGTTAAGTAAGTCATGGCTACATCTACTTGGCCCTTTTAACTTGGATTCTGTTCCCTGCTTTGGCTCCTCCTCCATGACTCTGCAGCCATTCCTCATTTGGACTGTGTCTCCACTGCCTCTCTAGGACTCACACCTCTAACCTGGCCCACTGACAAGTGTCAAGTCTGAGCCCATCTCCTCCCTCAGAAAGGTAACATCTTAATACCTGAGCCCATCTCCTCCCATCTGAGCCCATCTCCTCCCTCAGAAAGGTAACATCCTAATACCTTAATACCTTAAAATATGCTCCACAAGTGGTTTCCCAACAGCCCATTGAGCCATAGGCTACTGACAAAAATAATGACCGTGAGTAGGACCAAGGGACAGTGCCCAGAGCCACACTTAATTTGAATCTTTAGCTGTTGAATAGTATTGAAAGTCCTAGCCACAGCAGTCAGACAAACAAAAGAAATAAAAGGTATCCAAATTGGAAGAGAAGAGGTAAAACTGTCACTGTATGCAGATGACCTGATACTATATATAGAAAACCCTAAGGACTTAACCCCCAAACTCCTTGAACCGATCAACAAATTCAGCAAAGTAGCAGGATAGAAGATTCACATTCAGAAATCAGTCGCATTTCTGTATACTAACAATGAAATATTAGAAAAGGAATACAAAAATACAATACCTTTTAAAATTTCATCCCCCCAAAAATCAAATACCTGGGAATAAACCTGACCAAGGAGGTGAAAGACTTACATGCTGAGAACAAGGAAACATTCATCAAGGAAATTAAAGAGGGTTCAAAGAAATGGAAAGATATTCTAAGCTCCTGGGTTGGAAAAATTAATATTGTAAACATGGCCATACTACCCAGAGCAGTCTACAGATTCAGTGCAATCCCTATCAATTTACCCATGACATTTCTCACAGAACTAGAACAAACAATCTAAAAATGTATATGGAACCACAAAAGACCCAGAATTGCCGAAGCAATCCTGAGGAACAAAAACCAAGCAGAAGGCGTAACTCTCCCAGATGTCAGGCAATATTATAAAGCCACAGTCATCAAGACAGTGTGGTACTGGTACCAAAACAGACATACAGACCAACGGAACAGAACAGAGAACCCAGAAATAAACCCAGACACCTATGGTCAATTAATCTTTGACAAAGGAGGCAAGAACATAAAATGGGGAAAAGACAGCCTTTTCAAGTATTGCTGGGAAACCTGGACAGCTGCATGCAAATCAGTGAAACCAGCACACACCCTCATACCAATCATGAAAATAAACTCAAAATGGCTGAAAGACTTAAATGTAAGACCAGACCCCATCAAACTCCTGGAAGAGAACAGAGGCAAAACATTCTCTGACATCAACCTTACAAATGTTTCTCAGGTCTGTCTCCCAAAGCAACAGAAATAAATGCAAAAATAAACCAGAGGGACCTAATCAAACTGACAAGCTTTTGCACAGCAAAGGAAACCAAAAAGACACCTTACAGAATAGGAGAAAATAGTTTCAAATGATGCAACTGACAAGGGCTTAATCTCTAAAATATACAGACAGCTTGTATGACTCAACAGCAAAAAAAGCCAACAATCCAGTGGAAAAACGGGCAAAAGACCTGAATAGACATTTCTCCAAAGAAGATACACAGATTACCAACAAGCACATGAAAAAATGCTCAACATCCCTGATGATCAGAGAGAGGCAAATCAAAACTACCATGAGATACTACCTCACACCAGTCAGAATGGCCATCATTAATAAGTCCACAAATAACAAGTGCTGGAGGGGTTGTGGAGAAAAAGGAATGCTCTGGCACTGTTGGTGGGAACGTAAGCCAGTACAACCACTATGGAGAACAGTATGAGGTGTCTTAGAAAACCATATGTAGAACTACCATGTGACCCACCAACCCCACTCCTGGGCATATATCTGGACAAAACCTGCCTTGAAAAAGACACGTGCACCCGCATGTTCACTGTAGCACTATTCACAATAGCCAAGACATGGAGACAACCTAAATGCCCATCGACAGGTGATTGGATTAGGAAGAAGTGGTGTATATGTATACACAATGGAATACTACCCAGCCATAAAAAGAACAGAATAATGCCATTTACAGCAACATGGATGGAACCAGAAACTCTCATACTGAGTGAAGTAAGTCAGAATGAGAAAGATAAATGCCACATGATACCACTTATTTCTGGGATCTAATATGTGTCACAAATGAACCTTTCCATGGGAAAGAAAATCATGGACTTGGAGAACGTACTTGTGGTTGCCAAGGGGGAGGGGGAGGGAGGGGATAGATTGGGGATTTGGGGTTAATAGATGCAAACTATTGCCTTCGGAATGGACAAGCAATGAGATCCTGCTGTGTAGCACTGGGAACTACATCTACTCACTTATGATGGAGCATGATAATGTGAGAAAAAAGCATGTGTACATTTATGTGTAACTGGGTCACCTTGCTGTACAGTAGAAAACTGACAGAACAGTATAAATCAGCTTTAATGGAAAAAATAAAAATCATCATAAATGAAAAAAAAAAGAATCTTTAGCTGTTGAGCTATATGGAAAGTCTCATCAGTGTCAGGAAGCTTATGTTTTTCTCCTCTCTCACTCCTTAAATGCCTCTAAATAGCCAGGACTATTGTCCTGCTTAAAGAATCTTCAGTAAAGTGGGAGTTGCCTTGCAGATGTTCACAGAGAGATGAGATGTCCAGGAGTCTCCCATACAAGTATGGGATGCCTTCCAAGTACTAGAAGGGACAGCATTATAAACACCCCCTCCTATACTTTTCTGGGGAATAAGGCTCAAAGCTAGGCTTTGTCACCCTGTGATGAGAAATCCGTTATCACTTCATAAGCATTCTCTCTGTACCTCCCTTAAAACCACTGTCTGAATGTGGTACTTTGGCAGGCAAACCCAGCCCTGCCCCTTCCCACATTCCTGGACAGAAATGAGAGAGAAGCTGCTAAAAACTTCCTGAGGGAGTAGGGTACCTGATACCTGCTCTGGGAAGCATTTTCTTTCTCCTCACCTTCACAAGGTTGCAACATCATGGCCTGGGGCTTTCCTCTGAAGGCCACCATGGGGTCCGGGAAGAGAAGGCACAGTGGTCCCTATTGTTCTTCCCTGGCAAGGAAGGTTCCTGATGAAGTGTATGAGGTCACAGCTGCAGAGGAAAGGCATCTCCTAGAGTTTTTGCTCCAGTTCAATTTCACCTTCGGAAAAGCAAAAATTTGGCAGATATCAAGGTATCCTGAGAACAGGACAAATACAGATATGCACTCACTCAACAGCATCCTCTTCATGTCTTCTGTCATGTCTCTGATTTATTTGGGAGAGCTGGCACTATTATAGGTACTCAGCTGAGCCTGGAAGAGCCAGCACGGTATATAACCAGATACCCTCTAGTTGAATGAACCATCCCAGCACCTCAGACAGCAGAAAGCACAAAGCATCATATGCTACCATGATCAATCAGATTTTACTATGCTTTTACATTTAGCAGATCCAAAATGTTAAGACCTTATTTCCAAGCCCTTCTTCATCCACAGATGGTGATCACCTATCCTGAGGACCACCACTCTTCTTGTCCCAGGGTATGGCAGACAATGCCACTTCACAATCTCATCTACTGGACCCTACAGGTGTGGCTCAAAGGCCAGCAATAGCCCTAATCAAGTGAAGTGGAAATATTAGATGCAACTACTGGCCGTCCAATGATCTGTAACATTACACAAGGTAATCTATAGTCTTTGGCTGCACATTCTAATCACCTGAGAAGATTTAAAACAAAACCAACAAACAAATCAAAAAACAAAAACATTGGTCTCACCCTGGCCAATAAAGCAGACTCTTCAAGGGTGGGACCCAAGTATCATTTTCTAATGTGATTCTAACGTGCAACCAGGACTGAGAACATCTGAATGTTATTTTCATCACCAATGCAGTTTAAATGAGTTAACAACCCAAAGGCCCTGGCCTCTAATTCCATTACTTATTGCTGATTCTAAGTTACAAGAGTGTACGCCCAGCAATTGGACTTATGAAGAGTGATAGAGATATAGTATAAGATCTACTTACAGACATTTTTTAGGTACAGACATTATTTTAGTAAGAGTGTGGTCTAAATAGCACTTAAGAGCTGGCTTATATTTAAAAATTAAAAATTGCAGGCTTCCAGACCTGAAAGGAGCTTTACATATTACCTAAAGCCATTTCATTTTCCTTTTATTTTTATTAAGATTATTTTTCACCTAAAGCCATTTCAAACTGTCACTTTTAAATGGTAGGACCTGAGATCCAAAGAGACTGGAATTTATACTGCTAACTAGTGGCTGACCAAGAACAATGGCAGGTCCTCCATTCTCTCATTCTAGTGACAAAACTTAGCTATACTAGCACTCACCAACCACTAGCCTCACAGCTTAAACCCACCTTTCCTTACCTATATCCCTACCCCAGGAATCCTCCTGTGACACAAGCACAACCTTTGGGTTAAGCTGTCTGGCTTTTGCCTGCTTCTTAAAGAGCAGCAGGTTTTTGCCTCAGAAAATACTTGTGTTCGCTGGCAACTGTTCCTTATATGCTCTCAATCCAGGCACTCCTGGCTACCAACCACCCTGATGCTGGGAATGCCTGACTCCCCAAGCACAGATTCTTCCCAGTGACTTGCAACCCACAAGGAGGAAGAAAAAGGTCTTCCTTTGCATCTTACTTCATGCGCCATGCACTCACAAAAGGGTAAGAGCATCCTTCTTCTAACATTTTGATTTACAGTTAAAAGTTTGATTTGGACACTACGCCTAATCTTTCTCAAAAGGAACTTTTCCCCAAAACACTCAAAACCTCACATAGATGAGGTGTATGTCCAGGGAGTTGTCTGTTGGTCTGACACATGAATGAAGCAGATAAGTTAAATGTGTGATGTGGTATCACATGTGGAGTTTGGGCAAGAATATCTGGGCAGGTGTAAAGTCTGCAACTGACTCTGCTCTGCCTTTTAGTTTCCAGTCTCCTCTGTTTCTTACTGCCTCGTACACAGGCCTCACCAACAGCTTCCTGGATTGTTACATTATCTCCTTGCTCAGCTCAGCAATTTAAACCTTGCCACCTCTAATTCACCTTGCATACAGTTCCTGAGCTGGACAGTGCTCAACGATGTTATGAGTGAAGGCACCCTTCAAGTAAAATAAAAAAGTAGAATACTGTGTAATCCTGATAATCAAGGCAACTCTGCATAGCAGAGTAGGGGGCAAGAATCAAGGGGCTGAGCTTGAGAAGAAACCGCAAAGGACCTCTAGCCTCATAGCTTAAACCCACCTTTAAGGTCTGAGTTAAAGGGCACAGCCTCGGACACATAAGTGCTAATGAATATGTTCTTGGCCTTGGATCCATGTGGGTTTATGTAGGACGGGGCTCAACATCACTGCTCTAGGATTCTGCAGAGGCCTAGAGTCCACTCCCTCCCTCAGGCTCTCACCTAAGATATGTCTGTGATGTGAAGGGCTGGCAACCCTGTAGACATGGCACCCTTGTGCAAGGCACAACCTGAATTCAATAATGGTGACCCTGGGCAGTGGCTTCCTGCTCCTTCTACGCAGAGAAGATCCTCTTCAAACAGCCCTACACACTTGATCTTGCCACTATGTACCTTCTGCTCTAGTTAATCTGATTTCCCAGTCTCCCTACCTCTCTAGTATTTTCCTACATCACATCCTGAAAAAGTTGTTCCCTCTGTGTGCCACATCCATGACCCAGTGTTCACATGCCTAACACCTCCTACTCCAATGCCATTGCAACTGGAAGGACTCCCACCCCCATCCCAACCTCTGCACCCCCTCAGCATTTATTCCTATTATATTGACCCAGTCCTTTCTGGTAATTCAGATCTAGTCTCAATTCTTGAACTGTCTTGAGCTCCCTGAAAATAGTTTTCATGGCTCGTTAAACCTAGAACACCTAAAAGTCTCATGCTCAAACCCTTAAGCCCTCATTAATTTGGCCTCTATCCTGTAACTGCCCTACAGGCTCTTACTGACCTCCACCCTCTGACATGTTAGTGCCTTATCATTTCCTTCACCCTCTGTAGTGCTTTGAGCTCTGATCTCACATCTGCCCTCTAACTCTGAGGAGTTTTTATATAACCACCACCCTCTCGTTTGGTGTTTTTCTGACTTCTAAGCAGCCTCCATCTCAAGTGCCCTCTATCCTCACTTGTACAGCCCTAGAGCTGGGAGATCTGAGTTGGAGGCTGGCTCTGTCATGCTCCATCCACTTGACCCTGGGTAAGTCATTTAACTTCCAATGTCTTCATCTACAAAAAAAATTAGTTAACCCAGATGGTCTCTGGGCTCCCTCTCAACACTCAACATTTTCTGGTTCTAAAATACAAATAGTATATGTGTTAATCTTCTATATACACACATTTACACTATCATTATATTAAAGGGGGCATGCAACAAAAGGCAAGCAGCAGTTCTAATAGATTTTCCTGACCTCCCTGTTCTAACAGGCTCTTTCCTTAGGGAGCGCTTGTTTTTCCTAGTCTTTGAACCTCTCACAGGCCTGCTCATTATTTTGTTGTCTGAAGTTAGGCAGGAACGTTTCTGTGATTAATTAAGCAAAAGGCCCCGGTGCTAGTTGTGCAAGAACCATCAGATAATCATGCCTTTGGGGTGCTCACCAGGCCTGGGGAGTGACTGGGCTGGGGTCCTCAGAGGGTTGATTAACTCTGGGAATCTCAGGCCTGCCCTAGACATGTGGCTGGCGGAAACACCGTCCCACTTTATAGAAACAGTCAAAGGCTTGCTTTGCAGGGTGTTGCAGGGATTGGAGAATCAGGGCTACAAGGTTCCCCTATTGTGATGGGCCCATTGGCAGACCTTGGGGACTACTAAAGCAGGAAACTTTAAAACGAGGACTTTCAAGCTTTTCCTAAAAATCCAAGATCCACAGAAGTATCTCAGGAGGTGTCTGGTTTTGAGGGAATAGATGAGAGCAAGTGGCTCTAACTCCAGTCCAGTTCAGCCTTGACATGTATATCAGTTTCCTAGTGCTGCTGAAACAAAATACCACAGTTTGAAAGCCTTAAAGCAACAGAGGTATTCTCTTGTATCTCTGAAGGCTAGAAGTCTGAAATCAAGGTGCTGGTTATGTTGGTTCCTTCTGGAAGCTCTGGAAAAATCCCTTCCATACCTCTCTCTTTCCTTCTGGTGGTTGCAGCTAACTAACTCTTGGCATTTCTTGGCTTATAGACTCATCACTCCAGTCTTGGTCTTTGCCTGGCCTTCTTCCCTAAGTGTTTGTGTCTCTGCATCCACATCTCCCTCTCCTTTCTCTTATAAAATACCAGTCATGAATTTAGCACTGATCCAGCATGAACTCTACATGATTACATCTGAAAAGACTCTATTTATAAATAAGCTCATATTCACAGGTACCAGGGATTGGGACTTGAATATGTAGTTTTGGGAGACACATTAAACCCCTTATAAACTGCCTTTTGTTGTTACTAAGCACCTAAGATTTAATTTTAAGAGAGCATTCCATAACTAAAATAAAGTTAGAAATCAAGTTGTAAAATATTGGAGACATTATGACAAATCTTCTTGCTCCGGAATCTCCATTCAGCCTAGGATGCCAGTCTCGTAAGGGCTCAATAGGTGGAAAATTGCTCCCTGACCAATCCTCCCCTTTGCACCTGCCCAACCTTTCACCTGATGTTTTTTTTTGTTGTTGTTGTTGTTGTTTTTTGTCTTTTTGCTATTTCTTTGGGCCGCTCCCGCGGCACATGGAGGTTCCCAGGCTAGGGGTCCAATCGGCGCCAGCCCACGCCAGAGCCACAGCAACGCGGGATCCGAGCTGTGTCTGCAACCTAAACCACAGCTCACGGCAACGTGGGATCGTTAACCCACTGAGCAAGGGCAGGGACCGAACTCGCAACCTCATGGTTCCTAGTCGGATTCTTTAACCACTGCGCCACAATGGGAACTCCTCACCTGATGTTTACATCAGGGTTCAATCAGAGAAGCAGAACCTTGTGGAATCTAGCTAAGGAAACTCTGCAAGGCTATCACCTTCACATGTAATGCTGGAGCTTGAATGGTGCAGTTAGGAAGGGAAGATAGATGGAAAGTGGAGGACAGCAAGAACAAACCAGAACAAAAAGCATGAACTGGGGCCCATGAAGACAAACCAAAACCAGGGCAGTTCTTGAGATTTCTGATCTTGTGGGTATGAGGGTTCCACAGAAGCCAGGGCCCGGGGAACAAAACACCTGGCTCAGGAGTCTGAGAAGCTGGAAGAGGATCCAGGGAAGGTAGAGCAGTTGCAGCCCTGGTGTTACCTCTCACCAAGGAGATGAGCTCACAGATAAGTGACAGCGGGGCTGCTTCCTCACAAGAATTTCACTGGTGGCCCACCTTAACTGGAAACATACAGGAAGAGGAATTACGGGGAATGTACTTCAGCCTAGCTAAGTTGGTACATTACAAAGACGCCATATCTAATTAAGGCACCCCTCTGTCAGTCCCTTCAAACTCTCTTTGCCTCTCTCACAGGACTGTGAATTCAGGACCAGAGACCAGGTCTTACTTATCGCCATAGCTCCATGTTGTGTACCTAGGATTCAAATTAGGTGCTCACAGAATGATAATCCAATTGTACAGACCTGTACCATGAGGAGACAGACCTCCAAGACAGATTCCAAAATAATCTTGACACTTCAACTAGATTAGACTCAATAACCTTCTATTGAGCACTAACTGTGTGCTGAAAATTGTGCTGTCATAGATATTGCCTCTTTAATTCTATGGCAATGCTGTGCGGAAAGTACAACGCCTCTCTTTTTAGGTAACAAAATCAAGCTTCGGAGATTAAATCACTTGTTTGAGGCCACATATTGAAACAATGATAGGCTTAGATTTAAATTCAAATCTTGTGAAGCCACATCCACTTCAGACTCAGAACTGGCTAAGGAACTTATGCTTCTATCCCCGCTTTCAGACAATATTAAAAAATATCAGTAGCACAACTCATAGAGAAGAAAATCTAATTTGATTTTTAAAGGCTGGACCCAGTTGCAGTGGTGCTCTGGAGAAAGTGGAAAGTATGGTGCCAGAGGCAATTAACCCTGAGTAATAGGAACTTTTTAGCAAACCAAATGGGCCACATGCTAGAGCGAGAGTGGCTGTTTCCAGGGGGAAATGATGAACTTGTGAATGAATCCCTGTCACCCCTCCAAGCTCTTCAGACCTGGCTATGTGTTTACCAAATGAACTATTAAGGAGAGTTAATCTAGAAGACTTCACCAGAGAGAGGTGACAAGCAACAAATTAAGAGTAAGAAAGTCAAGAATAAAAGATGGGAAAAAAAGAATCAGAGGAACAGTTCTTCCCCTGAAAAGCTTCTAGGTGGGGAGACTGGATTAGATTCAAGAAAGAGAATGAAGATCTTTAGCTGAATTAGATGGATGGGTGAGGAAGATGGTGTGAAACAGCAATTCAAAGTGTACTTTGTTCCCTAAGCAAAAGAAGGAGTTCAGGCTTGGGGACTTCCTGAGATTATCTGTGGACTTAACAGGAAATGAAATAAGTTCAGTTAGGAGAAAATGATAAAGTAGAAAAAAAAATGGACAGAGTGTTCCTGTTGCTGCTCAGCAGGTTACAAACCCAACTAGTATCCATGATGATACTACTTTATCCCTGGCCTCGCTCAGTGGGTTAAGAATCCAGCATTGCCGTGAGCTGCAGTGTAGACTGCAGATGCAGCTTGGATCCTGCTTTGCTGTGGCTGTGGTTTAGGCCAGCAGCTGCAGCTCCAATTCGACCCCTAGCCTGGGAAATTCCATATGGTGCAGATGGGGCCCTAAAGAGACACACAAAAAGACATATACACAATGGAATACTACTCAGCCATAAAAAATGAAATAATGCCATTTGTAGCAACATGGATGCAATTAGATTCTCATACTAAGTGAAGTCAGAAAGAGAAAGACAAATACCGTGTGTTACCACTTATATGTGGAATCTAAAATATGGCACAAAGGAACATATCTGAAAAAGAGAAACAGGGACTTCCCGACATGGTACAGCAGAAACAAATCTGACTAATATCCATGAGGATGTGGGTTCGATCCCTGGCCTTGCTCAGTGGGCTGGGGATCCAGCATTGCCATTAGCTGTGCTGTTGCAGACATGGATTGGATCCCCTGTTACTATTGCTGTGATGTAGGAAGGCAGCTGTAGCTCTGATTCAACCTGTATCCTGGAAATGTCCATATGCTTCAAATGAGCTCTAAAAAGCAAAAAGAAAGGAAGGAAGGAAGGGAAAAAGAAAGAAAGAAAGAAAGAAAGAAAGAAAAAGAAGAAAAGAAGAAGAAGAAAGAAAGAAGAAAAGAAAAGGGAGAGGGAGAAAGAGAGAGAGAAAGAAGAAAGAAAAGAAAGAAAGAAAGAAGGAAGGAAGGAAGGAAGGAAAGGAAGGAAGGAAGGACCGGAAGGAAGGACCGCATCCCTCACTCCTCAATCCCCAGAACCTCCCCCCCCACCCCAAGAAAAAAGCTCCTTCCCTCATCCTCCCTCCCATCCCCCTAGAAAAAGAAAGAAAGAAAGAGACTCAAAGACATGGAGAATGACTTGTGGTTGCCAAGGGGGAGGGGGAGGGAGTGGCAGGCACTGGGAGTTTGGGGTTGGTGGATGCAAACTATTACATTTAGAATGGATAAACAATGAGATCCTACTGCATAGCACAGGAAACTATATCCAATCTCTGGTGACAAAATATGATGGAAGATAATATGAGAAAAAGAGTATGTGTGTGTGTGTATATATATATATACATAAAAGAATAACTGGGTCACTTTGCTGTAAAGCAGAAATTGACACAACATAGTAAATCAACTATAACTTAATTTTTAAAAAAATTTTAAAAAGAAGACCCTGTCATTGATTAAAAAAAAGAAAAAGTCATCTACGAGAAAAGATAAGTTTCTATGGCAAGACAAATCAAGAAATCAAAGTAGAACGTGCAGGAGTTCCTGTCGTGGCTCAGCGGTTAACGAATCTGACTAGGAACCATGAGGTTGCAGGTTCAATCCCTGGCCTTGCTCAGTGGGTTAAGGATCCAGTGTTGCCATGAGCTGCGGTGTAGGTTGCAGACGCAGCTGGGATCCCAAGTTGCTGTGACTGTGGTGTAGGCCGGCAGCTACAGCTTCAATTAGACCCCTAGCCTGGGAATCTCCATGTGCCACAGGTGCGGCCCTAGAAAAGACAAAAAGACAAAAGACAAAGAAATAAAAATAAATAAAAATAGAATGTGCAAATAAGTATTTACCAAAAGAAACAGGAAAATTTGCTAAGTGAGGAGATGGCAGGAAGTTACTTAGTTTCCAGCCTTTTCCAGTCTTGTTTGAAGTGGCATCTTTGGCTAGGCCATAGTCCTCTGCCAATCTAAGGAGGCTCTTAGTCCTTTTGAGCTTCTGAGAGTACAGGAGAACTCCTGAGCAGCCCATATTACACAAGCAGAGAACAGGGAGCCAAGAGCACTGCCTACACTTAGCTGCCTCCCATCTCCTGGACCTTACTGCACATCATCCCACACTACATAGGAAGGTTCTCATGGAGGGATTTTCTGAAAATCTCTTGGAAGTTGCACCTTCAAAGGAAACCTAAAGAAAAGTATCACTTGTGCATAGTGCCTCAGAAGCAAATGTGGGTGTTCCTACGCCCCCTTTCTGAGGTTGGGCACTGCAGAGTGTGGGCAGGGAGATGAGAAGTTTGAGCATTTTTCCTACTTCCTCTTCAGCCCACAAAGCCCTCAAGATAGAAGGGGAAGTCTTTCTGCTTTTTCTTCCTATCAGGTCTATACTTCCCCTGGATAAACTTCTATGATCTAGTCCTCCAAGCTCACCTTTTCACACATAAAGGAAAAGAAACTGGAAATTAGAAAACTTTTCCTGTCTTTATTTCTGTAGAGTAACCACCCCTTATCTGCAATATTATTTTATGCAGTTTCAGTTACCCACAAACACAGTTGAAAAATATTAAGTGGAAAATATCAGAAATAAACAATTCATAAGTTTTAAATTGCACATCCTTCTAAGTAAAATTAAATCTCATGCCATCTCACTCCATGCAGGATATGAATCATCCCTTTGTCCAGCATGTCTTGCCTACCTGTTAGTCTCTTGGTAGCCGTCTTGGATATCAGATCAATTATTGCAATACTGAAGTGTTAATGTTCAAGTGACCCTTATTTTAATTAATACAATGGCTCCCAAGTGCAAGAGTAGTGATGCTGGAAATTTGGATATGCCAAAATAAGAAGCCATGAAGTGCCTTCTTTAAATGAAAAGTTGTTTACATAAAATGGACTGCCAGTTATTTCTCCAGCAAAAATGGGTTTATTTGGGATCAATGAAGAATTGCAATTTGGGGCTCTGCAATCATGATGAGTCACGGGGAGGTTCCCACACAACAAGAAAAGGAGAACTCTATTAAAGAGAAGAAAAGGAAGTTGAGAGGGCTATAGTAAACAAAGAGTTCACTGGAGAAACTGATAGTTTGAAGGACAGTGGCTTCTCACTGGCTGAGCTCTTGCCAGGCAAGAAGAGGAAGTCTTTCTTCTCCTGTTGGGCTCTACTATCATCATAGGACATGAGAGCTCTTCCTCCCATCTTCTCGACTCTATTTTACCTCTCTCTATTTTTATGGCTGCACCCATGGGACATGGAAGTTTCCGGGCCAGGGACTGAGTCTGAGCCACAGCTGTGACTTACACCACCACAGCTATGGCAGTGCCGGGTCCTTTAACCCACTGTGCCAGGTTGGGGATCAAACTCATGCCTCCAAAGGGACCCTAGCCACTGCAGTCAGATTATTAACCCACTAAGCTGTAGCAGGAACTCCTCAACTCTATTTAATCGAGGTGTCTATTAATTTTTACATTTCCCTCTTTTGATCAAGATCTTTTTTCTGAAAGCACCATTGATCAAGGGTCAGGTTTCCAGATTTCAGTGGCTTTTTGTCCCGTGATGCCAGAAAGGACCTTTCTTGGGTGTAGAATCCCTCTTAGAAGGGAAAGTGCACAGATGGGAAATCTACTGTGGTCACATTTAAGCAACAAGGAGGGATAGAAGGGAGAACTCTCAGGCCCATTTTATCTAAAGTTCACAAGTTATCAAGATCATAGACACTGGAAATCATCTGAAGCATTATGTCATCATCAAAGTTTTGGCAGACAAATTTGTACAGTTTAGATCATTCACTTTTTTTCAGATGTTATATGACCAAAGACGAAATTTCTAACTGACCCATGCACGTTGATTTTTTAAAAATTTTAATATAGTCACCTTGCTATTACTTTAATCAATTTCTGTTAACACTTTGTTTTCTTCAGTTGTTTTCTTTGTATAAATGTAAAATTGATTGACATTATAATTTTATCTTAAAAGCTATATATATATATATATATATATATATATATATATATACACACACTCTTCATCCTATTTTTGAGCTATTTTGATTGTTAAAAATAATATAATTTCTAATTTTCTTTCATTGGCATTAACTTATACTTTAGCCAACTCTGTGTCTTGCTTCTGAATCACTTTTTTCATATAATGAGTTTTATTTAAATTTGATGTTATCACTAACATTTAACCAATCTGCATTGCTTATAATAACTGTTGTACTTCCATCATAGTTTTTAATGTTTCCTGGGGTTTCCTTGTGCTCTGTTCAGTTTTATATTTTAGTATTTAGGCCGAGTTATTTTACTGGTTTAAAATAGATAAATACAGAGTTCCTGTCGTGGCTCAGAGGAAATGAATCCGACTAGCATCCATGAGGATGCAGGTTCGATCCCTGGCCTTGCTCAATGGGTTAAAGATCCGGCATTTCGATGAGCTGTAGTGTAGGTGGCAGATGCATCTCAGATCCAGCGTTGCCGTGGCTGTGGTGTAGGCTAGCAGCTACAGCTCTGATTTGACCCCTAGCCTGGGAACCTCCATGTGCCAAGGGTGCGAACCTAAAAAGACAAAATAAATAAATATAAAATAGATAAATGTAACGGTTACCGTAATAGCAAAAAATAAGTTTTTCTCCAGTTGTCAAGATTAATTATAAATCCATGCTTATTATCCTTAAAAAGATGATTGAAAAATCCATTTTTAATTATTCCTGTTCTCTCCATCCATTGCAGGTTTTGCTTAAGATCTGTTTTCCATTAATTTCATTACTACCTCATTTTATATGTTTAAATTTATCAAGGCTAGTGATATATGAGTTTTATTTTATAACCAAATCATAGACCTAATTTTGGGTTTAAAATTGACCACTAATTCTGTTACAGGACATATTTTCCATTCATAAGTACCCTGTTTTGAGTAGTTTTCTGGTTGGCTAAAGCACAGATCTTTACAGTAGGTTATGAGTACTTTGGAGAATATCAGGACTTTTTAAGGGCTATATGGTTATAGGGAGTTTGAATAGAATCATTTGGCAGTTTTCTTATCTTCTTGAGAATTCTCCTCGCCCTGAGGCTTTAGACAAGTTCTCTTTCTCATCACCCTTTTACACTCATCTTTGGCCACACTTATCATATATCTAGTATCTTCCTATGGTGAACTGATCCATGATATGAACTTCCTGTGCATGAATCATATGGATAATTTTAAATATTTGCTATCAGGGAAGTTCACTTAAGCAAGAAACCATAAAGTCACCACCTTCTATCCATCTTACCAAGGTATTTTTTCCAATAAAACAACTTTTTGCATTTATTACTTTTTCAAATGTTTTAATCATGTTCTGGGGTGTCTACACTGATAATTATTATAAGTCAATTCAGAATAATATTTTTAGCCCTTAGAGCCAATTATTGTCAAGAAATAAAAATAAATAAGTTTATATTTACATCCATCTTTTTGGCTGCAGAGAAGCATAATAGGGAAGTTTTATATATAGTTCTAATAGTCGATTAGAAGTTATTATAGTCAATAAAAGACTTCTGAGGAGTTCCTGTCGTGGCACAGTGGTTGACGAATCCGACTAGGAGCCATGAGGTTGCGGGTTCAATCCCTGGCCTTGCTCAGTGGGTTAAGGATCCGGCGTTGCCGTGAGCTGTGGTGTAGGTTACAGACATGGCTCGGATCCTGCGTTGCTGTGGCTGTGGCGTAGGCTGGCGGCTGCAGCTCCAATTCGACCCCTAGCCTAGGAACCTCTATATGCCGCAGGAGCGGCCCAAGAAATGGAAAAAAAAAAAAAAGACTTCAGAGCATAAAAATATATTACATTCAGATATAATTTTGGAAGGACCTAGAATAAATAAGTGAGGGAAAGGAGAAAGAAGTAATGCAAAAGTTCTAATAGTAAAAAAAGAGCTTGTTTATTATTTTATTATGGACGAAATCAGGTAGCAAATCCCTATGGGTTTTATATAGTCTACTGTATGCATTTTTTAAAATGAAGCAAAAAGGTCATTTTTTAAAAATATTTATATGAACCATCCACCCCTTTCCTCAGCATTTATCCAAGAGAACTGAGAATATATATCAATACAGAGACTTTTATGCATATATGGGAAAGTTCACATCAACTTGATTCATAACATCCCAAATATCCTCAACTGGTCAATAGATAAACAAATTGTGGTAGAACCATGCATTGGAATACTACCCAGCAATGAAAAAGTAAACACTTATGATGTACATATAACAATAGGGATGGCTCTCAAATACATTATGCTAACTGACAGAAATCAGATACTAAAAAGCCATCTACTATACAATTTCATTTATATGTCATTCTGGAAAAGGCAAAACTATACGCACAGAAATCAGATCAGTATTTGACAGGGTCTGGGTGGGAAAAGAAATTGACTATGAAGTGCACAGCAGAACTTTCTGGAAGGACAAATATATTCCTTTTCTTGATTTACATGGTGCTTATATGACTACATAATGTTCTCAAGCCTATAAGACTACATATACATAAAAAAGGGAATATTATCCTAAGTTATATTAAGTAAAGCTGACTTTTTAAAAAAATTCCACATACACTTTCTATATAATTTGCAACTATTATTAATTATGATGCAAAATTCTAATCAGTTAAAATATGTGGAGACATTTTATTCAGTGTTCTTTTGAAATAGTAGGCAAATAAAAATTGAAAAAACACTGGGCTTCATAAAAAATGAGTATCTGACTGTGTTTTTAATTTTTATATAAAGATGTTTCCATTAAAGCTGATTTATACTGTTCTGTCAGTTTTCTACTGTACAGCAAGGTGACCCAGTTACACATAAATGTACACATGCTTTTTTCTCACATTATCATGCTCCATCATAAGTGAGTAGATGTAGTTCCCAGTGCTACACAGCAGGATCTCATTGCTTGTCCATTCCGAAGGCAATAGTTTGCATCTATTAACCCCAAATCCCCAATCTATCCCCTCCCTCCCCCTCCCCCTTGGCAACCACAAGTACGTTCTCCAAGTCCATGATTTTCTTTCCCGTGGAAAGGTTCATTTGTGACACATATTAGATCCCAGAAATAAGTGGTATCATGTGGCATTTATCTTTCTCATTCTGACTTACTTCACTCAGTATGAGAGTTTCTGGTTCCATCCATGTTGCTGTAAATGGCATTATTCTGTTCTTTTTATGGCTGGGTAGTATTCCATTGTGTATACATATACACCACTTCTTCCTAATCCAATCACCTGTCGATGGGCATTTAGGTTGTCTCCATGTCTTGGCTATTGTGAATAGTGCTACAGTGAACATGCGGGTGCACGTGTCTTTTTCAAGGCAGGTTTTGTCCAGATATATGCCCAGGAGTGGGGTTGGTGGGTCACATGGTAGTTCTACGTATGGTTTTCTAAGATACCTCATACTGTTCTCCATAGTGGTTGTACTGGCTTACATTCCCACCAACAGTGCCAGAGCATTCCTTTTTCTCCACAACCCCTCCAGCACTTGTTATTTGTGGACTTATTAATGATGGCCATTCTGACTGGTGTGAGGTAGTATCTCATGGTAGTTTTGATTTGCCTCTCTCTGATCATCAGGGATGTTGAGCATTTTTTCATGTGCTTGTTGGTAATCTGTGTATCTTCTTTGGAGAAATGTCTATTCAGGTCTTTTGCCCGTTTTTCCACTGGGTTGTTGGCTTTTTTTGCTGTTGAGTCATACAAGCTGTCTGTATATTTTAGAGATTAAGCCCTTGTCAGTTGCATCATTTGAAACTATTTTCTCCTATTCTGTAAGGTGTCTTTTTGGTTTCCTTTGCTGTGCAAAAGCTTGTCAGTTTGATTAGGTCCCTCTGGTTTATTTTTGCATTTATTTCTGTTGCTTTGGGAGACAGACCTGAGAAAACATTTGTAAGGTTGATGTCAGAGAATGTTTTGCCTCTGTTCTCTTCCAGGAGTTTGATGGGGTCTGGTCTTACATTTAAGTCTTTCAGCCATTTTGAGTTTATTTTCATGATTGGTATGAGGGTGTGTGCTGGTTTCACTGATTTGCATGCAGCTGTCCAGGTTTCCCAGCAATACTTGAAAAGGCTGTCTTTTCCCCATTTTATGTTCTTGCCTCCTTTGTCAAAGATTAATTGACCATAGGTGTCTGGGTTTATTTCTGGGTTCTCTGTTCTGTTCCGTTGGTCTGTATGTCTGTTTTGGTACCAGTACCACACTGTCTTGATGACTGTGGCTTTATAATATTGCCTGACATCTGGGAGAGTTACACCTTCTGCTTGGTTTTTGTTCCTCAGGATTGCTTTGGCAATTCTGGGTCTTTTGTGGTTCCATATACATTTTTAGATTGTTTGTTCTAGTTCTGTGAGAAATGTCATGGGTAAATTGATAGGGATTGCACTGAATCTGTAGACTGCTTTGGGTAGTATGGCCATGTTTACAATATTAATTTTTCCAACCCAGGAGCTTAGAATATCTTTCCATTTCTTTGAACCCTCTTTAATTTCCTTGATGAATGTTTCCTTGTTCTCAGCATGTAAGTCTTTCACCTCCTTGGTCAGGTTTATTCCCAGGTATTTGATTTTTGGGGGGATGAAATTTTAAAAGGTATTGTATTTTTGTATTCCTTTTCTAATATTTCATTGTTAGTATACAGAAATGCGACTGATTTCTGAATGTGAATCTTCTATCCTGCTACTTTGCTGAATTTGTTGATCAGTTCAAGGAGTTTGGGGGTTAAGTCCTTAGGGTTTTCTATATATAGTATCAGGTCATCTGCATACAGTGACAGTTTTACCTCTTCTCTTCCAATTTGGATACCTTTTATTTCTTTTGTTTGTCTGACTGCTGTGGCTAGGACTTCCAGTATTATGTGGAATAACAGTGGTGAGAGTGGATATCCTTGTCTTGTTCCAGATTTTCGTAGGAAGGCTTTCAGCTCTTCTCCATTGAGTATTATATTTGCTGTGGGTTTGTCATGAGGGCTTTGATTATGGTAAGGTATGTTTCCTCTCTATCCGCTTTGGTAAGAGATTTGATCATGAATGGATGTTGGACATTGTCAAATGATTTTTCTGCATCTATTGAAATGACCATGTGGTTTTTGACTTTTCTTTTGTTAATGTGGTGTATGACATAGATTGATTTTCGTATGTTCAACCATCCTTGTAAACCTAGGATGAATCCCACCTGGTTGCAGTGTATGATCTTTTTTCTATGTTGTTAGATTTGGTTGGCTAAAATTTTGTTGAGAATTTTTGTGTCTATATTCATCAAAGATATTGGCATTTAGTTTTATTTTTTGGTGGTATCTTTGTCTGGTTTTGGAATTAGGGTGATGGTGGCATCAGAGAATGTCTTTGGGAATGTTCCTTCTTCAACCTTTTGAAAAACTTTAACGAGGATAGGTCTAAGTTCCTCTATGTTTGGTAGAATTCGCCTGTGAAGCCATCTCGTCCTGGACTTTTATTGGTAGGGAGTGTTTTTAGGACATATTCAATTTCACTTCTAGTGATTGGTCTGTTCAGTTAATCTATTTCTTCTTGATTCAATTTTGGTGGGCTGTCTCTAGGAACTTGTCCATTTCGTCTAGGTTGTCAAATTTGTTGGCATAGAATTGTTGATAATATTCTCTCATGGTTTTTTGTATTTCTGTAGTATCCGTTGTGACTTCTCCTTTTCAGTTCTTAGTTTGCTTATTTGGGTTTTTTCTCTTCTCTTCTTGGTGAGTCTGGCCATAGGTTTGTCAATTTTGTTTTGCCTTTTCAAAGAACCAGCTATTGGTTTTATTTATTTCTTCTTTGTTTTTTGAATCTCTATTTTATTGATTTCCTCTTTGATCTTTATGATTTCCTTCCTTCTGCTGACTTGAGGTTTTCTTTTTTGTTATTTTTTTCCTAATTAATTTAGGTAGGGGGGTAAGTTGTCCATTTGAGATTTTTCTTCTGTTTTGAGGAAAGCCTGTATTGCTACGAATTTCCCTCTGAGCACTGCCTTTGTGGCATCCCATAGATTTTGAGTGGTTGTATCTTCATTATCATTTGTCTCAAGGTATTTTTTTAATTTCCTTCTTGATTTCCTCATTGATCCATTGGTTTTTTAGTAGCATGTTGTTTAGTCTCCATGTAGTCAGTTTTTTCTCATTTCTTTTCCTGTGGTTGATTTCTAGTTTCATGCCACTGTGGTCAGAGAGGATATCTGAAATAATTTCTATATTCTTAAATTTGTTGAGGTTAGCTTTGTGCCCCAGTATGTGATCAATTCCTGAGAACATTCCATGTGCACTTGAGAAGAATGTATATTCTAATTTTTTTGGACATAATGTCCTGAAAATGTGATTAAGTCTAACTTTTCTATTGTGTCATTTAGGATCTCTGTTGCCTTACTGATTTCCTGTCTAGAGGATCCATCCATTGATGTGATTGGGGTGTTAATGTTCCCTACAATTATTGTACTCACATCAATTTCTCCTTTTATGTCTGTTAGTATTTGTTGTAGGTATCTGGGTGCTCCTATATTAGGGGCATATATATTGATGATTGTAATATCCTCTTCTTGAATGGATCCTCTTATCATTAAATAGTGTCCTTGTCTTTCTTTATAGCCTTCATTTTAAAGTCTATTTTGTCTGATATGAGGATTGCAACTCCTGCTTTCCTGTCTTGTCCATTGGCATGACATATCTTTCCCCACCCCTTCAATTCCAATCTATCTGTGTCCTTTACCCTAAGGTGAGTTTCTTATAAACAGCAAATTTAAGGTTTTCACTTTTTTATCCAATCTACCATTGTGTCTTTTGATTGAAGCATTCAGTCCATTGACATTTAAGGTGATTATTCACAGGTATGTATTTAGTGCTGTTTTAAACCTTGTTTTCCAGTTGATTCCATGTTTCTCTTTTCTTCCTTTTTTTGTTTAGATGGTTTCCATTTATTTTATGCTTGAGTACATTTCTTTTCAGTTTTTGTAAATGTAATGTTTGGTTTTGATCTGTGGTTGCCCTGTTTTTGAAGTATGTTAACCCCTTCCTATATCTGCTTGCTTTATCCTGATAGTCATATAGGCTCAAACACATCATTAAAATTAAAAAAAAGAAGAATCTATATTTTCTTACATTCCTTCCCCACTTTGTATGATTTTGATGTTCTTTTTTTTTGGGGGGGGGGGCTTTTTATGGCTGCACCTATGGCACATGGAGGTTCCCAGGCTAGGGATCACATCAGAGCTACAGCTGCTGGCCTACACCACAGCCACGGCAACATCAGATCTGAGCCTCATCTATGACCTACACCACAGCTCATGGCTACACTGAATCCTTAAACCACTGAGTGAGGTCAGGGATTGAACCCACAACCTCATTGTTCCTAGTGGATTCATTTCCACTGTGCCATGATGGGAACTCCTCTTTTTTTTTTTTTTTTAAACATCTTCATGTTTAGATCTGTATGCTGGATTATTTAAGTGACTGTTTCCCAGCTGTGGTCTCCTCCATCCTAATAGTTTTATTTACTTTTTTTTTAAGAGAAGCCCTTTCAGTATTTCTTTTAGAATGGGTTTAGTATTGATGCACTCTTTCAGCTTTTTTTAAAGAAATTCTTTATTTCTCCTTCTATTTTAAATGACATTATTGCTGGATAGAGTATTCTAGGCTGCAGATTTTTTCCTTTCAGCACATTAAATATATCTTGCCACTCCCTTCTGGCCTGTAGTGTTTCTGTAGAGAAATAAACTGATAGCCTTATGTGGGTTCGCTTATAATTAATGCTTTGCTTTTCTCTTGCTGCCTTTAGAATCTTCTCTTTAACTTTTGCCATTTTTATATGTCTTGGTGTAGGCCTGTTTGGGTTCAACTTGTTTAGGGCCCTCTGTGCTTCCTGTATCTTGATATCAGTATCCTTTACATTTGGAAAGTTTTCAACCATAGTTTCTTCAAATATATTTTCAATCCCCTTTTCTTTTTCTTCTCCTTCTGGAATTCCTATTATGTGTAGATTGGCCCACTTTATATTATCCCATGGGTATCTCATATTGCTTTCATGTTTTTTCATTTGGTTTTCTGTCTACTGTCCTGATTGGGTGATTTCCATTATTCTATCTTCCATGTCACTAATTCGTTCCTCTGCATTATTCATTCTGCTCTTTATTACCTTTAGCTCAGTTTGCATCTTTGCAAATGAATTTTCTAGTGCTTCTTGCCTCCTTCTTATATTTCCTAATTCCTTTCTAAAGGAATCTGCATTACTGTTCATAGCCTCTTTTAATTCCTTCAGTATTTTCACTATCTCCCTTTTGAACTCAATGTCTTGACAGTGTATTTCTTTTACACCTAGAGTGAATGAAAACTGGATATAGAATTTCTGGCACTTAACGTGTTGTTCTTTATAATATCAGAACTATTTCCCTGTTGCCATCTGAACTTCAGTTTTATGGTGAGATGATCACAGTCAGGATAATTCATTTTAGGGTGTTTGATTTTGTTTTTTTTTTTCTTAGATGGATACATGTAGGATGTTCTTTTGCCTTCAAAACTGAAATTTTCAATAGGACAAATCTGTTAATCATTTTCTAAATTAGTTTGCCGAGTTTCTTCAATTGGAAAATTGAGGATATTTTTGCAATAAAAGTATAATTGCAATATTACATTAGTTTCAGGTGTATAAATAGTGATTCAATATTCTTATATATTATAAAATGATCATGATAAACTTAGTTACCATCTGTTACCATATAAATTTATTACATTATTATTGGCTATATTTCCCATGATGTACATTACATCTCTGTGACATATTTCTTTTATAACTGGAAGTTTGTACCTCTTAATCTGCTTCACCTATTTTGCCCATCTTCCCATCTCTGTTCATCTGGCAACTATGTTTGTCTTCTGTATCGATGAGTATGCTTCCATTTTATGTTTCCTCATTTCTTTCTTTTTTTTTTAGATTTCACTTATAAGTGAAATTATATGGTATTTATCTTTCTCTGACATATTCCACTTAGCATAATTCCCTCCAGATTCAATCATGATGTTGCAAATGGCAAAATTTCATTCCTTTTTTGTATGACCGAGTAATATTACTGTATATGTATGTGTACCACAACTTCTTTATCTGTTCATCTATTGATGGACATTTAGGGTGTTTCCATGTCTTAGCTATTGCAAATAATGGTGCAATGAACATAGGAATGAATTCATTTTTGACATAATATTCTCATTTTCTTCTGAGAAACATTCAGACTTTTAGGATGCTATGGCAGTACTATTTTTAATTTCTTAAGGAAACTTCAGATTTACATATTGGCTGCACCAGTTTACATTCCCACCAACAGTGCATGAGGGTTCCCTTTTCTCCACATCCAATACTTACTACTTCATGATTTTGTGATAATAGCCATTGTAACAGTTGTGAAGTGATATTTTACTGTGGTTTTGATTTGCATTTCCCAGAAGATTTGATGATTAGTGATGTTAACCATTTTTTCAGGTACCCAATGGCTATCTGCATGTCTTCTTTGGGAAAATGTCTATTCATATATTTTATGAGATTTTATTTTTATATTGAGTTATATGAGTTCTTTATATATGTTGGATATTAACACCTTATCAGACATACCATTTGCGATTATTCACTCTCACTCAATAGACTAACTTTTGTTTTGCTCAAATGGTTCCTGACTTGTGCGAAAGTTTTTAAATTTTGTGCCATTTATTACTGCTTCAGAACTTTTTTTTCTGATTCCTATTATCCAAATCCAAACTATCTGTACATTAGAATTCTGTTATCTGTGCTCCACATCTGTCAATTTAGACCTTATTGTTTTAATCTATTTATTTTGTTGCTTCACATTTTAGGAGAGTTGCTCACATTTTTCCCCTACATCATAGATAAGTTTTTCCACTTTTGCTAGGGCATTTTCAGAATTCTTTATTCACTTCCCTTTTGCAGTTTTGCCTCTCAGTCAGCAGTATTAGTTCCTTGTTTTTAAACTGCTTAATGAATTTCATTACATTTATAGGTGAACAACAATCATCACAACCAAATGTTACAGGATTTCCATCCCAAAAGCTCAGTATATCTCCCAAAACCCCAACCTGTCTCCTCTGGAGACCATACGGTTTTTCAATGTCTGTGAGTCAGCATCTGTTCTGCAAAGAAGTTCAGTCTGTCCTTTTTTCAGATTCCGCATGTCAGTGAAAGCATTTGATGTTGGTGTCTCATTGTATGGCTGGCTTCACTTAGCATGATAATTTCTAGGTCCATCCAGGTTGCTAAAAATGCCGGTATTTCGTTCATTTTAATGGCTGAGTAATATTCCATTGTGTATATGTGCCACATCTTCTTGATCCACTCCTCTGTCGATGGACATTTAGGTTGTTTCCATGTCTTGGCTATTGCAGATAGTGCTGCAATGAACATAGGAGTACATATGTCTTTATAAGTCGTGGTTTTCTCTGGATAGATGCCCAGGAGTGGGATTGCTGGATCAAATGGTAGTTCTATTTTTAGTTTTCTGAGGCATCCTCCATCCTGTTTTCCACGGTGGTTGCACCAATTTACAATCCCACCAACAGTGTACTAGGGTTCCTTTTTCTTCACACCCTCTCCAGCACTTACTATTTGTAGACTTTTGGATGATGGCCATTCTGGCTGGTGTAAAGTGGTACCTCATAGTGGTTTTGATTTCTCTAATAATGAGTGATGTTGAACGTCTTTTCATTTGTTTTTTGGCCATCTGTATGTCCTCTTTGGAGAACTGTCTGTTTAGATCTTCTGCCCATTTTTCGATGGGGTTGTTTGATTTTTTGGTATGGAGCTGCAGAAGGTGTTCACACATTTTGGAGATGAATCCCTAGTCAGTTGAATCACTTGCAGAAATTTTCTCCCATTCTGTGGGTTGTCTTTTCGTTTTGTTTAGGGTTTCCTTTGCTGTGCAGAAACTTTAAAGATTAAGTCACATTTGTTTATTTTTGTTTTTACTTTCATTAATCTAGGAGGTGGATCTGAGAAGACGGTGCTGTGGTTTATGTTGGAGAGTGTTTGGCCTGTGTTTTCCTCTAAGAGTTTTATAGTGTCTGCTCTTATGTCTAGGTCTTTAATCCATTTTGAGTTTATTTTTGTGTATGGTGTTAGGGAGTGTCCCAATTTCCTTCTTTTCCCTGTGGCTGTCCAGTTTTCCCAGCACCACTTATTGAACAAGCTGTCCTTTCCCCGCTGTATATTCTTGCCTCCTTTGTCATAGATGAGTTGGCTGTAGGTGCGTGGGTTTAATTCGGGGCTTTCTATCCTGTTCCACTGATCTGTATTTCTGTCTTTGTGCCAGTACCATACGGTTTTGATGACTGTTGCTTTGCAGTATAGTTTGAAGCCAGGGAGCCTGATTCTTCCAGCTCCATTTTTCTTTATCAGGATATCTTTGGCTCTTCTGGGTCTTTTGTGCTTCCAAACAAACTTTAAACTATTTTGTTCGAGTTCTGTGAAAAATGTCCTTGGTAATTTGAGAGGGATTGCATTGAATCTGTAGCTTGCCTTAGACAGTATAGTCATTTTGATAATATTGACTCTTCAAATCCAAGAGCATGGAATGTCTTTCCACCTGTTTGTGTCATCTTTGATTTCCTTCATCACTGTCTTAGGGTTTTCAGAGTACAGGTCTTTTGTCTCTTTAGGTAGGTTTCCTCCTAGGTATTTTATTCTTTTGGATGCGATGCTAAATGGGATTGCTTCCCTAATGTCTGTTTCTGCTCTTTCATTGTTAGTGTATAGAGATGCCGTCGATTTCTGTGTGTGAATTTCATATGCTGCCACTTTGCCAATTTCATGGATGAGCTCTAACAGTTTTCTGGTAGAGTCTTTAGGATTCTCTAGGTGTCGTATCATGTCATCTGCAAATAGTGATAGTTTTACTTCTTCCTTTCCAATGTGGATTCCTTTTATTTCTTTTACTTCTCTGATTGCCATGGCTGGGACTTCCAAAATTATGTTGAAGAGGAGTGGCGAGGGCAGACATCCTTGTCTTGCTCCTGATCTCAGCCGGAATTCTTTCAGCTCTTGACCATTGAGAATGATGTTCGCTGTGGGTTTGTCATATATAGCCTTTATTATGCTGAGGTAGGTTCTCTCTATGCCCACCTTCTGAAGGTTTTTATCAGAAATGGGTGTTGGATTTTGTCAAAGGCGTTTTCCACATCTATCGAGAGGATCGTATGGTTTTGATTCTTCAGTTTGTTAATGTGGTGTATCACACTGATGGATTTGCGGGTATTGAAGAACCCTTGCATCCCTGGGATAAGTCCCACTAGATCATGATGTACAATCCTTTTACTGTATTGTTGGATGTGGTTTGCTAGTATTTTGTTGAGGATTTTTGCATCGATGTTCATCAGTGAAATTGGCCTGTAGTTTTCTCTTTTTGTGTGTGTGGTATCTTTGTCTGGTTTTGGTATCAGGGTGATGGTGGCCTCATAGAATGAGTTTGGGAGTGTCCCTTCCTCTGCAACTTTTTGGAACAGTTTCAGAAGGACAGGTGTTAACTCTTCTCTAAATGTATGATAGGATTCACCTGTGAAGCCATCTGGTCCTGGACTTTGGTTTGTTGCAAGTTTTTTAATCCCAGTTTTAATTTCAGTCCTTGTGATTGGTCCATTCATCTTTTCTGTTTCATCTTGGTTTAGTCTTGGAAGTTGTACTTTTCTAAGAATATGTCCATTTCTCCTAGGTTTTCCGTTTTATTCACGTATAGTTGCATATGGTAGTCTCTTATGATTCTTTGTGTTTCCGTGGTGTCCACTGCTACGTCTCCTTTTTCATCTCTAATTTTATGGATTTGAATCCTCTCTCTTTTTTGCTTGCTAAGTCTGGCTAAGGGTTGATCAGTTTTGTTGATCTTTTCAAAGAACCAGCTCTTCGTTTCATTGATCTCTTCTATGGTTTTCTTCATTTTATTTCACGGATTTCTGCTCTGACCTTTATGATTTGTTTCCTTCTACTAACTTTAGGTCTTGTCTGTTCTTCTCTTGCGAGCTGCTTTAGATGTAAGGTTAGCTTGTTTATTTGAGCTTGTTCTTGTTTCCTGAGGTGGGCTTGTATTGCTATAAACTTTCCTTTTAGAACGGCTTTTGCTGCATCCCATAGGTTTTGGAGTGTCTCAACTTTGTTGTCATTCGCTTCTAGGTATTTTCTAATTTCCTCTTTGATTTCTTCAGTGATCCCTTGGTTGTTTAGTAGCATGTTGTTTAGTCTCCACGTGTTTGTGTTTTGTGCAGTTTTTTTTCTTGTTGTTGATTTCCAGTAGTATAGCATTGTGGTCAGAAAAGATGCTTGGCATGATTTCAGTTTTCTTGAAGTTACTGAGGTTGGATTTGTGGCCCAGAATGGAATCAATCCTAGAGAATGTTCCGTATGCACTTGAGAAGAATGTGTATTCTGTTGCTTTTGGATGGAATGTCCTATAAATGTCTATTAAGTCCATCTGGCCTAATGCTTCGCTCAGAGCCTGCGTTTCCTTAATGATTGTCTGTCTGGATGGTCTGGCCATTGCTGTAAGTGGGGTGTTAAACTCCCCCACTATTATTGCGTTATTGTTGATTTGTCCTTTTAAGGTTGTTAGCAGTTGCCTTATATGTTGTGGTGAACCTATGTTGGGTTCGTAGATATTTAAAATTGTTCTACCTTCTTCTTGGATTAATCCTTTGATCACTATGTAGAGTCCTTCCTTGGTGGTTTCTTACAATATTCTTTAAGCTGTATTTTGTCTGCTCTGAGTATTGCTACTCCAGCTTTCTTTTGATTACTGTTTGCCTGGGATATTTTCTTCCATCCTCTCACTTTCAATTTGTACGTGTCCCTAGAAGTGAAGTGGGTCTCTTGAAGACAGTGTATACATGGGTTTTGTTTTTGTATCCATTCAGCCAGGCTACATCTTTTGGTTGGGGCACTTAGTCCATTAACATTTAAGGTAATTACTGATATGTATGTTCTTAGTGCCATCTTATTAACTGCTTTGGGTTCGTTTTTGCTGCTCTTTTTTCTTCCCTTCTTCTCTTGTTCTCACCTCTTCTGGTTTGATGACTATCTTTAGTGTTGTATTTGAGTTGATTTTTCTTATTTGTGTTCTGTATCAATTGTAGATTTTTGGTTTGCAGTTCCCCTGAACATATGTACATATATATATATATATATATATATATATATATATATACATATACACACACACACATATACACATATATATGAGATTGTTTTAAGTTGTTGTTCTTTTAATTGTGTGTGCATCTCCAATGTCCTGCATTTGTACAGGACACACAATTTCCTGATTTTTTTCATCTTTTCACAATTTCTGATTTTGCTGGCATAATTGTGCATGGATGATTTTGTATCTTTCTGAATATATGCCTTTACTGGTGAGCCTTGTCATTTGTGGAATTTTTGCTTCTGGTTGCGGCCTTTTCTTTTTGGCCTAGAGAAGTTCCTTTAGTATTTGTTGTAAAGCTGGATTAGTGTTGCTGCATTCCCTTAGCTTTTGCTTGACTGTGAAGCTTTTGATTTCTCCTTCAAATCCGAAAGAGAGACTTGCTGGATAAAGCAGTCTTGGTTGGAGGTTTTTACCTTTCATCATGTTAAGTGTATCATGCCACTCCCTTCTGGCCTGCAGAGTTGCTGCTGAAAAATCTGCTGATAACCTTATCAGGGTGCCCTTGTATGTTATTTGTTTCTTTTCCCTAGCTGCTTTCAAGATTTTCTCTTTGTCTTTAATTTGGGTCAGATTGATTAATATGTGTCTCGGGGTGTTCCTCCTTGGGTTTATTTTATATGGTACTCGTTGTGCTTCCTGGATTTGAGTGGGTGGTTCCTTTCCCATGTTAGGGAAGTTTTCAGCTAGTATCTCTTGGAATATTTTTTTCTGTCCCCTTCTCTCTCTCCTCTCCTTCCGGCACCCCTGTAATACGGATGTTGGTGCGTTTAACCCTGTCCCAGAGTTCTCTGAGACTCTCTTCATTTGTTTCCCATCTTTTTTTCTCTTTTCTGTTCTGCATCCGTGATTTCTACTAATCTGTCCTCCACCTTGCTTATTCGTTCTTCTGCCTCCTGTATTCTGCTGTTGGCTGCTTCTAAGGAATTTTTTATTTCAGTTATTGTCTTTTGCGTCTCTTCTTGTTTAAGTTTTATATCTTGCTCACTGTTTCCTGCAAGCTATCCATCTTTGCCTCCAGTTTATTTCCAAGGTCTTGCATCGTCTTCAGCATCAACAGTCTAAAGTCTTTTTCCCGGAGGCTGAGAATCTCCTGATCACTTAGCTGTTTTTCTGGGGTTTTGTCTTTCTCCTTTATCTGAGTTTATAGTTCTCTGTCTTTTCGCTTTTATAGGTCTTTGGTGTAGTGGCCTTCTTGCAGACAGTGGAGTTGTAGCCCCTCTTACCTATGGTGTCTGCCCCCCTTGTGGCTGAAGTTTAACAGAGGGCTTGCTGTAGGCTTCCTTGATGGGAGGGACTGATGCCTGCCCACTGGTAGGTGGGGCTGATTCTAATCCCTCTGGTGGGAGGGGCTTTGTCTCTGGCTGAGATTAGAGGTGTCTGTGTGCCTGCAGGGTCTTTAGGCAGCCTGTTTTACTGATGGGTGGGGCTGTGATCCCACCTGGATTGTTGTTTGCCCTGGGGCTTCTCAGCCTGCCTGACGGGTGTGGCCAGATTTTCCCAACATGGCCACCTCCAGAAAAATGCACACTGCTGAATATTCCCAGGAGCTCTGCCTCCAGTGTCCTTCCCTCACAACAAGCCACATTCACCCCTGTTTTCCCAGGATGTCCTCCAAGAACTGTGGTCAGGTTTGACCCAGATCCCTATGGAGTCTCTGCTTTGCCTTGGGGCCCAGTACACTTGAACATCTGTGTGTGCCTTGTAAGAAGGGGGTCTCCGTTTCCCCCAGTTCTGTGGAGCTCCTGTATACAAGCCTTACTGGCCTTCAATGACAGATGCTCCAGGGGCTCTTTCTGCCCATGCCAGATTCCCAGGTGTGGGGTTTTTGATGTGGGGCTCAGAACTCTCACTCCTGCAGGCGAGTCTCTGTGAACCAGTTAGTTTCCACTCTGTGGGGCTTCCCACCCGGGAGGTATGGGGTTGGTTATATCATGAAATCGCCCCTCCTACCACCTCTAGATGTGGCCTCCTCTTTTGCCTTCTGGAGTAGGATATCTTTTCTAAGGTTTCCTGTTCATTTGGGTGAAGGTTGCTCAGCATTTGGTTGTAATTTTGTTGCTTTTATGAGAGAAGTTGAAGTCCAGTCCTTCTATTACACCATCCTAATCCTGTCTCCCACTTAGTCAGCTTCATTATTTTCTCAGTCTTGTGTCTTTATAGATCTTTATTAAAACCCCAAAGCAGGAGTTCCTTTGTGGCTCAGTCGGTTAAGGATCCAGACTTGTCACAGCTGTGGCTCTGCCTACAGCTGTAGCATGAATCAACCCCTGGCCAGGAACTTCTGCATGCCATGGGCACAGCCACAAAGAAAGCAGAAAAAGTAAAACATTTATTTCTGTTTTTGCTTTTACCTGGCCCATCTAGAGCTATGTTATTCCTTTTTATGCTATACATCATTTTGAATAAGTGTTTTCTCTTATTGTGTTTTACAGTCATACCCTTGAATGACAAAAGCTCTTTCATAACCAGATATTCATTAAAAAAAAAAAGGGTGGTTTAAGATCTTCCCTTTGGGTTGTCTCACTGTCCACCTACTGTGTTAGATTTTTCCTCTTATATTGTAAGATGTAGTCTGAGTAGATGTCATTCTGTATGATCTGTTCACACATGCAGCCACCTAGGAGGCTTAGGGTAAGGGCTCACTCAACCTGAAGGGTCTACCCAACCTGAAGGCACACCTAGTGAAAAGTGTCTCTGCACATTCTGGTATTAGTCAGAAGGTGCTGCAGGACCACTGGAACTTATTAGTTTTTTATTTTGACTGATAAATACTTCGGGAATCCAAGACCCTTGGCTTTGGGCCAAAGAAGCCCTGGCACCCACCAGCTTCTCTATGGGAATTCTCAGGTAGCTTATTCATATGCTAGTGATCAACCAAGAGCACAAACGTCATTGCAACTCAGTGACCCCCAACTCTTGTGAACATGATCTTCATGGTCGATCACGGCCATTCTAAAATAGGAGACAGCACACGTTTCTCCAGTCCTCTCTTGCCAGGCTACCATGTCATTTTCTCTGGAGACTATGTGAAGGTTAGACTTTGTACCCTCCCTCAATCTGGCCCCAGCTACATTCTGTGCAGCAGAAATTCCCTAAAACTGCTGTGGATGACATTCTAGTTTCTAGGTACAGGTTTTTATCTTTTTAAATCATTTAAAATATTTCTAAAATATTTAATTTAGGACTGAAAAATGGAGCATTCAGTGTTTAATTTCAAAACTCTAACTCAGAAGTCTGCTTCTGCTTTTAAGCATGGGTAATTGAAAGGTTAGGTAAAAAATCAGAAGAGAAAATGGTGACCAGATGAGAGCCTAGGAGCTCTGCTGTGGTAACTGTGACAAAAATATGATATGCCATGTTGAAAAGAGCTGCTCAGACCCCCAACCAGGGCTCGGGTCCCAGTCAGGCCCCATGTGTAAAGTGCTTTTATCTGACCTCCACTTAACTGACTCATTGGATTAAGACACTCTTCAGTCCCTTGGAAAAGCACTGAATGATTCCTTCCACATCCTGAATTTCTATAGCCAATATTCTTCTCCCCATCAGGCTCCACACAATTACCCTCATCATTTGAATGTGCCCATCTTCAAACCTGTTTGTACTAATAATACTTGCTTTTAACTGTATACTTCATAAAATATTATAAAATCAATTGAATTAAAATATGAGAAGAAAATTTTGCTTCCAATGAACACCAAATTAAACTTTGGAAAAAATGGGGAAAGAGAGTTGCCAAACCTACATTTTTTTTTTTTTCATGGCATATGGAAGTTCCCAGGCCAGGGACTGAACATGACGCAGCTGCAACCTATGCTGCCACCAGATCCTTTAACCTACTGCACCAGGCTGGGGATCAAATCAGTGCCTCTGCAACAACATGAACAATAGCACTAAGATTATTAACCCACTGTTGCACAGTGAGAACTCCTAAAAGTGCATATTGTTGTAAATTAAAAGCAAGAAAACTCTAACAGATCTGGAAAGTTAAACGGTAGAATCTGGAAGAATTCTTTTCAGATGGCTTTGAGTGTATCATTAAATTCTAGATCCACCTTAATAGAATCAAAATAAAATCAGAACTGATACATGAAGGAAATGATTGATGCAAGAAAGACAATTCTAAAATCTAAGTAAATGAGCATAAGCAAAAGGTATTATTATTAAAATTATGAAACTAATTGACAGATTATTCAGGTTTCTTTAATAAAACACTACAGACTAGTCAGCTTATAAACAAATTTATTCTTCCTAGTTCTGGAGGCCAGGAAGTCCAAAATCATGATGCTGACATTTTAGGTATGGTGGTTGGTGAAGTCCCATTTCCCTCTTCATAGAGGGTGTCTTCTCTCTGTGTTCTCACCAGTTCAGAAAGGACTAAGGAGCTCTCTGGAGCATCTTTTACCAGAGTAAAAGGTTACCCAACACATAAAGGCCCCATCCGCATGATATAAGCACCTCTCACAGCCTTCCTCTTCATAACATCATCTTTGAGAGCGAGGATTTCAACATAAGAATGGGGGTTGGGGGCTATAGCATTAATGTATATTTATTTTGCTGGCCATCATTATGGATGTATAAAATTATCCAGTTCTCTCTGAACCAATCTCTTTCTTTCATTCTCTTTTTCTCTTCACCCACTCCCCCTCAATCTCATTTCCATCTCTGTCTTTCAAGCTTTCTCTTTCTGTCCCCAAGTCTGTCTTTTCCCTTTACTCTATTTCTCTGTTTGTCTATATGTGACTTGTATGTTTTCCCACTTTCTTCCTCAGATATCTGAGACTATTGTCCCTTATATTGGATGCTACAGAATGGCTAATGAAGCATGAGTTGCAGCCTCCTGGATAGCTCAGTCAAAGTCCACAGGCATTTTCTGGTGAGCCACAGTCAAGCCAGGCTCCACCTCCTCTGTAACAATATCCCAGCTCTCTTATTAAGAATTAGAACTTCAACTCATCGTCAATACCTAGAATTCAGGTCTGTAAAGTTTTTTTTTGTTTTTTGTTTTTCTTTTGCAAGCCTCACCGGCAGCATATAGAAGTTCCCAGGCTAGGGGTCAAATCAGAGCTGTAGCCTCCAACCTATGCCACAACCATAGCAATGCCAGATCTGAGCCAAGTCTGTGCCCTACACCATAGCTCATGGCAATGCTGGATCCTTAACACACTGAGTGAGGCCAGGGATCAAACCTGCATCCTCATGGATACTAGTCAGATTCATTTCTGCTGAGCCACGATGGGAACTCTGGGCCTGCAAGTTTTGAAGAACTGATAAAGGGGGAACATATACTAGAAACTCTGTTATCAGAATCTGCATTGGTTGGTCAAAAAGCCTATTAAGGTATAGAATCATAAGCAAATACATATTTACCTCTGTCTATTTGAAAACTCTGCCCATTCCCTCCAATGGCCTTAGGTGGAAACAGAGCCCCCAGCAAGACAGACCAGACTTTGATCTATATCTATATTTTTAGTGTAGTTCCATTCTAATTCTAGAATCCAAGCATGTAGTTACCCAGTCAACGTATCTAGTATTGTGGGAAGAGTATAGAACATAGAATAAGAGCAAACTCTGACCCTAAGACCTTGGGGAAAGTTCTTTTACTTCACCCACACTCCATTTTCTCAACTATGAAATGGGCATGCTTTATCTCACAGGGGTTTTGTGAGTACTGAAAGAGATTAAGATAGGCACAATGCTCAACTAATTGGTTTGGCCTCCAAGCAATAAATAGTGCAATAAAATCCTGGGATCTTTGTAAAAAAATCCTAAAATAGGAGTTCCTGTTGTGACTCAGAAGGTTATGAACCTGACCAGCATCGATGAGGATGTGGGTTTGATCCCTGGCCTCACTCAGTGGGTTAAGGGTCTGGCATTGCCATGAGCTATGGTGTAGGTCACAAACATGGCTCAGGTCTCATGTTGCTGTAGCTGTGGTGTGGGTCAGCAGCTGCAGCTCAATTTGACCCCTAGCCTGGGAACTTCCATATGATGCAGGAGCAGCCCTTAAAAAAAATTTTTTTTTTAAAGGAAAAGAAATCCTGGAAGAGTTTCTCTCTTCAAGATTCTGGCTACTATAGATCCTAAACCATATGATCACAGAACTCCAAACTCTGAGGTTCACTGCATAAAGATAGCCAACCTTGAAAGGTATTGTGTACAGGGAGGCCTAGCAACTGAGTTCAAGCTCTGTTTGGGCCTGTGTTATGTGGTGGTACCTGGGCTCATCATGCTGAAGCAAGTTTTCCCTTCAGATTCTTTCAGGAATGGAGCTCGTATATTGCACATCATACCTGTTACACAGTGGTAGGGATTTGGGATGGAACTTCGCTCTTCCTCCCTGCAAAACTCTACACAAAGATATGCCCCAGAGGGAGATGAAGGATCATTGGATCATTCTTCCTTAAAGAAAGGGCATGTGAGTAACTGCTGCCTTGAAAGATTCCAGACTTACTGTCTCAATTCCCTCTCTCAACACACACACATACACAGAGCATCTTATCAGTTGTGAAAACAAAAATGCCTCTTAAAATTGAATTTCTGTGATAGTAGAACATAATTAAGAGTGTAGGTTTCAGAGACAGACACACCTTGGTTTAAATCTGGATTCTGCCACTTTAACTACCTGTGTGAGCTTAGGAAAATCAGTCAACCTTTCTGAGCCTCAGCCAAGTGTTAAATAAAGCTAATAATGCCAACTTTGTAGTGATATTGATTAAATGAAGTGATAGCATAACACTTGGTTTACAGTACCTGACACCCATAGTAATATATTTAACAAGTAGTGATAGTAGTAATAGTAGTAACTGCAGCAGCAGCAACAGAAGCAGATGCAGTTCTTGCTGATGTCATTGCTGCTCTCACTGCCCTACATGGGATCCAGGCACCACCTCCCTAGATAGTGAGGGATGAGGAGACAACAGGCAGCTCTAAACATGGTATCGTCCCAGAGTAAGGGCTTTCTTGGACTTCTTCTCTTTTCCCCTCCTCCTTCAAAAGAGAGGAGTGAATGTTTTCACAGTCTCCACAGAATGGGCATAAATCTGCACCCAGTTCCTGTGCCTACTACCCACCCAAGGGACACCTGGCAACCTCAGATGCTTTGTGAGCCTCTCACCAGCATTTAGGATTTTGAAATGGAAATGATGGATGACTTTATTCTGTACCCTGGCAGTCTCAGCCCTTCCAACATTTTCAACAGCTTCTAGTCATAACCCTGTGATTTGAGAACAATGAATCTTAATATAATTGAGTTAACTGTATCATTTTTAATGTAAGACAATCTTGATTACAGCCAAAGGGCACCATTAATACGCTGAAGGAATGGCCGAGATTTTAGCATGTGAATGTTGTACAGAAAATAGAACTAATTAGCACTAATTTAATTCGGAGATTAAAGAAAATTCTGCTTTTAATTTTTAATTTAAGACAAACCATTTTACTTCGAACAAAGAAAGAATAATAAGTACATTTTTTTTCCATCTGAAAGGCAATTTTTACTTTTGCATTATTACACTAATATGGGACTGTGGGAATCCTGACCCCATTAGAGATCAAATAATCAGCATTTAATTATTGACAGCAAATTAATATTTAATAAAGACACAAGGGTTCCAGTATATGAAAGAAAGGCACCAAGGTTCCGCTGACCCAGAAACGTCCAGAAGGTCCCTTAGTCAGAATGTGATCTCTTTGCTGAGGGTAACAAGTCGGGATCCCCAAAGGGTCATGGCAGTTTATTTCCATCCCAGCTACCAGGATGAGGAGCAGGAGGACCAGAGTCTGAGCAATCGCCCCTTCCAGTTTCTACTCCACCCCCCACCAGTTCTTCCTTAATCAAGCACTTAAGCTAAATAATACATCGAATGTCATAACCAAAAGGAGGACAGTCATAATAAAAAAGTAATAAAAGAAGTGGCCAATCCCCTTTTTTATTCTGTAAAATAATACCGACTTTTTTTTTTTTTTGCTGTGGGACTGCTTGTCAGGGATAATTTCTAACCAAAGAAGACATAATGGATTTACAATGAAACTCTGATGCTTTCCCCTGACCTCACAAAGATTCTGAAAATAAGCACTATTACATTAGCAGTCCAAAGAAAGCCAAGAAAAAGCTGTTAGCCCATTTCCTGAGAAAGTCAGAACTGTGTGCAGAGAATAGCCTGCGAGTGACCTGGTGTTGGCTCTAAAAACCTATCTGCATTCCCTTCAGAGCTCAGTGACAAAAATCAGACCAGGCCTTCTCTAGACCTGTTGAACTAAGTGGAATATCCTTCAACCAGTTTGAAGGACTGAGTATACAGCATTGGCTGCCTGGCTCCAGGCTCAGGCCCTCAAATCACTTTCTAGGTAGCCACCTTCAGAGCTCACCATTTGCACATGCACAGCAGATCCAGTCTAACTACTTGAAGAAGCCAGGTTAGACTGACATGCTAAGTGTATATTAATACTCACCTAGGGGAGCTTTCACTGGGCCATTCCGTCCAGGCCTCTGGTTCCACTCCACAGTGTAGCTCACTCTTGCTGAACTTTAAATAATGTCTTATTTCCACCCATTCCTCATTGATAAGCTATAGAAAGAAAGTTAACAATAAGTGAATACTCTAGTGAGACACTCTCTGTCTGCCAGGCCTGATTTCTTATTTGTAAAAACTGAAGAAGGAATTACTTACACAGAAGCACAAAGTAGGCAGCTTAAAGGGGTGTACATATTGTGGCTGTTTGAACTGGAAGCCTGAGGCTGGATGCCTGATGGTACTTGTCTGCCTCTCAGTGTTAACTTTATATTTGAATAAAGCATGCATGGGATTTAGAATGAGAAAGCAACTGGGCCTGAAATCCTGGGATGCTTTGATGGATCCAGAAGCTAACAGTGGCCTGCTGTAGAGGCACTATCTAGAACAGGCAGCTGCAAACAAGATCACACAGCTTGGGAAAGGCTCTTCAGTCAAGACTAAATGAACCAATGCATGAAATTCTTAGCACATTAGTGCTTGATAAACCACAACTACCCTATCATCTTTATTGGCCAAGATATTTTTATTGTTTCTTCTTTGGGTTGACACAGAGTTGGAAGAACACAAAGTTGTGACCTAAGACAACTCCTTCCTCATGGGGAAATGGGAGACCCAGGGAGACCAACTGTTGGCTTGAGGGTGCACAGTAAGAGTGAGGCAGAGCTCAAGTAGTTTGGAGTCTTACTGGGAAACTTCCCCAGGCTGCAACCTATAGGAGTCAATTGATTGGAGAAACTAAGGCAGCGCCACTCTGGATGCTGGACTGTACTCTGCCTCAAATGGGGTTAGACTCCATACTCTCTAGGGACACCCTAAACTCTGAGGTTCTGTCTCTGGAAAGCTCCCCTAAAATATCCCCATGGGATCTAATAGAAAAGACCAAGGAGAAGATGGTCAGTGTGTCTTGAGGATACTGCCCAAATGGCCATTTTAAAGGACAGAGGCTTCCAGAAGTTTGCACTGTGGCTTAGCAGTAATGAACCCAACTAGTATCCATGAGGATGCAGGTTTGATTCCTGGTCTCTCTCAGTGAGTCTAGCATTGACATGATCTGCAGTGTAGGTCACAGACACGGCTCAGATCCCTAGTTGCTGTGGCTGTGGTGCAGGCCATCAGATGCAGCTCCAATTCAACCCCTAGCCTCAGAATTTCCATATCCTGCATGGGCAGCTCTAAAAAACAAAAAACAAACAAACAAAACGGCAAAGGCTTCTGGCTCCAGAGATTGCTGCTAGTGAACCAGTCCCTAGAACTTCCTAATCATCAATGCCCTTTCCCATAAAAACCATCTCCAGAGCCAAGAGAAGCCTCATATAACCCCAAAACTGTTCTCTTACTTCACTCTTGCATGATGTTACTGTTGTATCTGGGATAAGCACAGGCCTGAAGGGGGCAATACAGAACTCTGCAGATAACTATCAGCTTTTGACCAACCACTGCTAAGAAAATTCAGGGCTGTCTAAAGATATCAGGCTATTATAACTTGGGCTTCATATGCTTTATGAAGTCCAAGTTTAACTCATGGACTAACATGATGCTTGTACAGCCCATTGTATTCCTTCCCACTGTCAACACTCTATTAGAGTGTCCTGGGCCTGTATACCCTTAAATCTATTCCTTGACCTTTGGGGGAGCTCTAGTCTTGCAGCACATAGATGCTGACCACTGGAAGCTATCTTTCCAGGCCCCCTTAGCTTCCAGATGGATTCAACCAATGGGAGGCACTGGAGGAAGACAGAGGAGAGGAGGGGGAAGGAGAGGCCAGGACATTTCTCAGCCTCAGATGGCATCTCTTGTGGTAATTGCATTTTCTCTTAAGCTCCAGATGACACTGGTCAATTCTGTCTTGGTTTATAATTCCATTGGGTGACCCAAAACTCTGCCTCCTCCCTCTGTCCCTCCAGGCACAAGACAGTAGTGCCTTCTTGATTTTGCTAATCTCTGGTTGCTGCATTGTCCTCTGTTTGACTTAGCTCCTCCAAAATGTTCTGTATTAAAACTCATCTACCAGATTTCTAGCTTTCTGATTAGGCCATGACTAATGCACACAGTGCCTAGAACATGGCATATCAACAATATAATATTTGAATTTGTAATCATTTAAATACAGGCTCTTATGACATCCATCAAAGAGCACTGTAATTGCCCAACCCACCTCCCTAAGGAAAAGGAGACGGGGAGTGGGCATTTGTTTAGTATCTGTTTTATGCCAGGCTCAGCAATAAGTTTCCTGTACATCTTATTACTTAGTGCTTATAACAATATCATGAAGTGGGTTTTAGCATCCAAATTTTTAAGAACAAGAAAACTAAGAGCAAGAAAAACTAAAGATTATGTCACTAGCGAGTAAGAGCAAGGACTTAAACTCCAGGTCATAGAATTCCCAGGGAGGACAGCCAGTATACTTTCTCCTCTGCCAGAATTCTAAAGGTGTTCTTGTTCTTGCTTTATTTTTATTATTGTAGTTGTCATACCACTGTGCAAACATGATCTTACTCTGACCATGATTTTATAAAACTCAAAAAAGCTCAGCTGCTCCAGTGGCTCTGGTTGGAGCAAGGACGGCCTGTGGAATTTCACCCTCATTTCCCCATCGCCACCACCACAAGGGCTTCTTAAACCACTTTGAAGCACTTGTTCCTATCCACTAAGCTGCATCAAGCATCTTCCTTTCTCAACCCACTCTAAACTCAGCTTCCCAATTAATTTTCCTAAATTTCACCTCTAATTGCTTTGACCCCTACTCAAAGAAGGCTTCCTTTTGCCTGCCAGATTGAGAACAAATTCCTCTTACTGGCATTAATGATGCATTACAGGTCAATCTTACCATGGTGTACACTCCTCATACTCCACCCAAAGAACTACTTCTGGTCTAATACTTTTTTCCTCCTGGAATACTCTTCAGCACCCTCCCAGTGGCACCTATGAGATTACTATCTACCCTTCAAGGGTCATCTCTAACTCACTTTCTTCATGAAGCCCCTGACAATGTGCCAGGTTTGCTCAACCAGGGAATTTTTTATTTGCTTTTAGCAAAAAGGATGCTTAAAGGATAACAACCAGGCTTAAGGGAGGCCAAAAATTCACTTGGCAGATTTTTGTCTCTTTCTTTCTCTCACCACATGGTTTCTTGTCACTGCTGGGGGGGGGGTCTGCCTTTCACTGCAGCATGGCTTCCCCTGACATCACAGTCCCCATTCTCCCATCATCACAATGACAGATCACATTACCTTAGATTTGCCTTAGTACCAGCTCTTGCCCTGAGCCCACCACCATTTAATTAGTCTTTTTCTCTTAGCACAGAGTCTCAATATTACAGAATCTGATTGGCTTGACTAATTCCAAAATCGACTGCCACTGAACCAATATCATCTGTTGTCAGGGTCCTGGGCACATACACGGATGTCTAGACCCATCCATTTGGCAGAGGTCCTGGCTCAATTGTAACTACAAAGATGAGAGTACAGGTGCACAGTTTGAGATACTTGCAGGGATCTCTGATGAGACTAAGAGGCTTATAAAAACACACTAGAAAGTTAAAGAAGGAATAGAGGAGGGGAAGAAAGGAGGAAGGAAAAGAAAGGGAGGACTAAAAAGTGTCAAACCTCTGCTACATACTAAGCATGAGTGCAGCTCTTAAACTTAAATTGTCCTCCTACCTTATAGCACAGGGAACTATATCCAGTCCCCTAGGACAGACGATGAGAAACAGTATTTTTAAAAATAATATGTCTGTGTGTGCATGTGCGTGTGACTGAGTCACTTTGCTATATAGCAGAAATTGGTACAACGTTGTGAATCAACTTTAATAGTAAAAGAAAAACTTACATTGCCCCATTTTAGCCTCATAATAACCCTTCCAAGTAAGTATTATCAGTTCCTCTTTCCATGTTAAAGGATTAAATATCAGAAAAATGAAATAATTCATCCTTTATTTAGTAGAAGAACAATGATTTAAACTGAGAAATATCTGACTTCATTTTCATCAGAGGTAGAAGTTACGTGTGATAAATTTGAAGAAATAACATCAAAAACAGTTTTCCTTAAAACAATTAAAACAAAAAGAGTGATTATTGAAGAATGTTAATTGATATCTCACTGCATTGGTTACTTCTGCCTGATGGTTTAATTATTAGTAGCTCAGTGAGTTTCATTAGAGACCTATTGTGCCGCTGTTGGCAAAACAACACTGGCATCTCATGTTCAATAATTAAAAGCAGGAAAAACAAACATCCTCTTTGGAGCCCTGGATTTATAAATAGTAGTGGTATGTGATTCCTTTAATCAATAACTAGGCTATCTAGCCCAGCTTGGATGATGGAGATGATGAGCCTTGTCTCTTAATTCTCCTTGTCTGTTCTAAATTTACAAAATCCAACTGGGCAGAGGTTGGGTTGGTTGGGTAACTATCCTAACCTGAAGCCTGCCTTTTGGCCACATGGTTATTACAGATAACTTTCTTAAAAATGCAAATTCATGACTTTCATTTACACGAAAGTAAAAAATACACAATGAATACATGTGAAAGAAAGAAAGAATTAGAAAAGATGCTACAACCTGTTCAAAGGAGAACTCAAAGAACCATAAATTGATACGGAGTAAAGGAAGGTTGAAATAAATTTACAAAGTGATGTTAACTTTTTTGAGGGGCTGAAGGGGGAAAACCTATACTGAACAGAATTTATTTGCATCACTATAGACAAGAATTATTTTGCATTGCTATGACTTATCTACAACTTACATTGTAAAATATCTCAGGGAAAATGAAAGGCTAAAGTGAGATAAACCTCAAGCAAGGGTGCTCTAAAAAATGCATGATTTTTTTTCCATTGGATACATCCAGTTATCTTTCTTGCTTATTCCAAATTTCCTTACATGTATAGTGAAAAACATGTGTTTAAAGTCAAATTAAATTAACTGCTGATCAGTAGCTATAGGTCAGCTTTGATAGGTGATTAAACCTCTCTGAACCTCAGTTTCGTCACCATAAAATAGGGGCAAAATACCCACATTATAGGCTTAGGATGAAGATCAACTTAATAAATAAGAGCTTAGCATAGTATCTGACACAGAGCAGTGCTCAGTAAGTGCTCATTCTCACAGACCTTTCCCCAAAACTCAGCAGCCCAAGGACTCCACAAATCAGTCTCTACTTGGTGGCTGCCAGGAGGGCACTCAGTTAATAAAGTGGACACTGGTCTCTCTGGCCTTTGGCAAAATAATACAGAACTATCACATCACAATAAGCCTGGAGCTGAGCTGAGATTTAGGAGTGAACATGTAATCAAATGCTACCAGAGGCTGTGCTCCTTGGAAAGGAAGAAAGAAAAGAGGCAAAACAAGAGCCATCATCTCTCCTGGAAGCCTTCTAAATTTCTCAGAAGGATTCAGAAATGGGGAAGATGAATATGGAAAAGAATGAAAGTCCACCTGACGTGTTAACATATCAATACTGGCAGTGCTGAGTGTAAACTGTCACTGATGCTCTTTCATTTAAAAAACATATAGTACCAAAGCAATTGGGCACCATGGGAGGTGGTCCAGCCAGTGGTTCTGGTCACAGGCACTGGACTCGATCAGACCTAGGATAGAATCCTCACTCACCTCCAGGGTCTCATGTCCCTTCTTGGTAAAAAGAGATTAATAACTGCAATTTATGTAAAGTATCATTTTCAGGATTAATGTGATGATAATATTTTGATGGGCTTAGCAAGTAGATGAACAATAAATGGTAGCTAAAATAAATAAAAGTGGAGAGGGAAGTTGTGTTCACACTGGCCTATTGCACACTTATTATTAAGAAGTACTTACCGCAGAGATAGGATTAAGACGGCAGAACAGAAGGACTGGAACTCAACCTCTCTCTCCTAAAAAAAAAACAAAATTTCAAGTAAAGTCTGAGCAATCTTCACCCAAATGGACTGGAAACCTTAAAAAAGATATCCTACTCCAGAAGACAAAAGAGGAGGCCACATCTAGAGGTGGTAGGAGGGGCGATTTCATGATATAACCAACCCCATACCTCCCGGGTGGGAAGCCCCACAGAGTGGAAACTAACTGGTTCACAGAGACTCGCCTGCAGGAGTGAGAGTTCTGAGCCCCACATCAAAAACCCCACACCTGGGAATCTGGCATGGGCAGAAAGAGCCCCTGGAGCATCTGTCATTGAAGGCCAGTAAGGCTTGTATACAGGAGCTCCACAGAACTGGGGGAAACGGAGACCCCCTTCTTACAAGGCACACACAGATGTTCAAGTGTACTGGGCCCCAAGGCAAAGCAGAGACTCCATAGGGATCTGGGTCAAACCTGACCACAGTTCTTGGAGGACATCCTGGGAAAACAGGGGTGAATGTGGCTTGTTGTGAGGGAAGGACACTGGAGGCAGAGCTCCTGGGAATATTCAGCAGTGTGCATTTTTCTGGAGGTGGCCATGTTGGGAAAATCTGGCCACACCCGTCAGGCAGGCTGAGAAGCCCCAGGGCAAACAACAATCCAGGTGGGATCACAGCCCCACCCATCAGTAAAACAGGCTGCCTAAAGACCCTGCAGGCACACAGACACCTCTAATCTCAGCCAGAGACAAAGCCCCTCCCACCAGAGGGATTAGAATCAGCCCCACCTACCAGTGGGCAGGCATCAGTCCCTCCCATCAAGGAAGCCTACAGCAAGCCCTCTGTTAAACTTCAGCCACAAGGGGGGCAGACACCATAGGTAAGAGGGGCTACAACTCCACTGTCTGCAAGAAGGCCACTACACCAAAGACCTATAAAAGCGAAAAGACAGAGAACTATAAACTCAGATAAAGGAGAAAGACAAAACCCCAGAAAAACAGCTAAGTGATCAGGAGATTCTCAGCCTCCGGGAAAAAGACTTTAGACTGTTGATGCTGAAGACGATGCAAGACCTTGGAAATAAACTGGAGGCAAAGATGGATAGCTTGCAGGAAACAGTGAGCAAGATATAAAACTTAAACAAGAAGAGACGCAAAAGACAATAACTGAAATAAAAAATTCCTTAGAAGCAGCCAACAGCAGAATACAGGAGGCAGAAGAACGAATAAGCAAGGTGGAGGACAGATTAGTAGAAATCACGGATGCAGAACAGAAAAGAGAAAAAAAGATGGGAAACAAATGAAGAGAGTCTCAGAGAACTCTGGGACAGGGTTAAACGCACCAACATCCGTATTACAGGGGTGCCGGAAGGAGAGGAGAGAGAGAAGGGGACAGAAAAAAATATTCCAAGAGATACTAGCTGAAAACTTCCCTAACATGGGAAAGGAACCACCCACTCAAATCCAGGAAGCACAACGAGTACCATATAAAATAAACCCAAGGAGGAACACCCCGAGACACATATTAATCAATCTGACCCAAATTAAAGACAAAGAGAAAATCTTGAAAGCAGCTAGGGAAAAGAAACAAATAACATACAAGGGCACCCTGATAAGGTTATCAGCAGATTTTTCAGCAGCAACTCTGCAGGCCAGAAGGGAGTGGCATGATACACTTAACATGATGAAAGGTAAAAACCTCCAACCAAGACTGCTTTATCCAGCAAGTCTCTCTTTCGGATTTGAAGGAGAAATCAAAAGCTTCACAGTCAAGCAAAAGCTAAGGGAATGCAGCAACACTAATCCAGCTTTACAACAAATACTAAAGGAACTTCTCTAGGCCAAAAAGAAAAGGCCGCAACCAGAAGCAAAAATTCCACAAATGACAAGGCTCACCAGTAAAGGCATATATTCAGAAAGATACAAAATCATCCATGCACAATTATGCCAGCAAAATCAGAAATTGTGAAAAGATGAAAAAAATCAGGAAATTGTGTGTCCTGTACAAATGCAGGACATTGGAGATGCACACACAATTAAAAGAACAACAACTTAAAACAATCTCATATATATGTGTATATGTGTGTGTGTGTATATGTATATATATATATATATATATATATATATATATGTACATATGTTCAGGGGAACTGCAAACCAAAAATCTACAATTGATACAGAACACAAATAAGAAAAATCAACTCAAATACAACACTAAAGATAGTCATCAAACCAGAAGAGGTGAGAACAAGAGAAGAAGGGAAGAAAAAAGAGCAGCAAAAACGAACCCAAAGCAGTTAATAAGATGGCACTAAGAACATACATATCAGTAATTACCTTAAATGTTAATGGACTAAGTGCCCCAACCAAAAGATGTAGCCTGGCTGAATGGATACAAAAACAAAACCCATGTATACACTGTCTTCAAGAGACCCACTTCACTTCTAGGGACACGTACAAATTGAAAGTGAGAGGATGGAAGAAAATATCCCAGGCAAACAGTAATCAAAAGAAAGCTGGAGTAGCAATACTCAGAGCAGACAAAATACAGCTTAAAGAATATTGTAAGAAACCACCAAGGAAGGACTCTACATAGTGATCAAAGGATTAATCCAAGAAGAAGGTAGAACAATTTTAAATATCTACGAACCCAACATAGGTTCACCACAACATATAAGGCAACTGCTAACAACCTTAAAAGGACAAATCAACAATAACGCAATAATAGTGGGGGAGTTTAACACCCCACTTACAGCAATGGCCAGACCATCCAGACAGACAATCATTAAGGAAACGCAGGCTCTGAGCGAAGCATTAGGCCAGATGGACTTAATAGACATTTATAGGACATTCCATCCAAAAGCAACAGAATACACATTCTTCTCAAGTGCATACGGAACATTCTCTAGGATTGATTCCATTCTGGGCCACAAATCCAACCTCAGTAACTTCAAGAAAACTGAAATCATGCCAAGCATCTTTTCTGACCACAATGCTATACTACTGGAAATCAACAACAAGAAAAAAAACTGCACAAAACACAAACACGTGGAGACTAAACAACATGCTACTAAACAACCAAGGGATCACTGAAGAAATCAAAGAGGAAATTAGAAAATACCTAGAAGCGAATGACAACAAAGTTGAGACACTCCAAAACCTATGGGATGCAGCAAAAGCCGTTCTAAAAGGAAAGTTTATAGCAATACAAGCCCACCTCAGGAAACAAGAACAAGCTCAAATAAACAAGCTAACCTTACATCTAAAGCAGCTCGCAAGAGAAGAACAGACAAGACCTAAAGTTAGTAGAAGGAAACAAATCATAAAGGTCAGAGCAGAAATCCGTGAAATAAAATGAAGAAAACCATAGAAGAGATCAATGAAACGAAGAGCTGGTTCTTTGAAAAGATCAACAAAACTGATCAACCCTTAGCCAGACTTAGCAAGCAAAAAAGAGAGAGGATTCAAATCCATAAAATTAGAGATGAAAAAGGAGACGTAGCAGTGGACACCACGGAAACACAAAGAATCATAAGAGACTACCATATGCAACTATACGTGAATAAAACGGAAAACCTAGGAGAAATGGACATATTCTTAGAAAAGTACAACTTCCAAGACTAAACCAAGATGAAACAGAAAAGATGAATGGACCAATCACAAGGACTGAAATTAAAACTGGGATTAAAAAACTTGCAACAAACCAAAGTCCAGGACCAGATGGCTTCACAGGTGAATCCTATCATACATTTAGAGAAGAGTTAACACCTGTCCTTCTGAAACTGTTCCAAAAAGTTGCAGAGGAAGGGACACTCCCAAACTCATTCTATGAGGCCACCATCACCCTGATACCAAAACCAGACAAAGATACCACACACACAAAAAGAGAAAACTACAGGCCAATTTCACTGATGAACATCGATGCAAAAATCCTCAACAAAATACTAGCAAACCACATCCAACAATACAGTAAAAGGATTGTACATCATGATCTAGTGGGACTTATCCCAGGGATGCAAGGGTTCTTCAATACCCGCAAATCCATCAGTGTGATACACCACATTAACAAACTGAAGAATCAAAACCATACGATCCTCTCGATAGATGTGGAAAACGCCTTTGACAAAATCCAACACCCATTTCTGATAAAAACCTTCAGAAGGTGGGCATAGAGAGAACCTACCTCAGCATAATAAAGGCTATATATGACAAACCCACAGCGAACATCATTCTCAATGGTCAAGAGCTGAAAGAATTCCGGCTGAGATCAGGAGCAAGACAAGGATGTCTGCCCTCGCCACTCCTCTTCAACATAATTTTGGAAGTCCCAGCCATGGCAATCAGAGAAGTAAAAGAAATAAAAGGAATCCACATTGGAAAGGAAGAAGTAAAACTATCACTATTTGCAGATGACATGATACGACACCTAGAGAATCCTAAAGACTCTACCAGAAAACTGTTAGAGCTCATCCATGAAATTGGCAAAGTGGCAGCATATGAAATTCACACACAGAAATCGACGGCATCTCTATACACTAACAATGAAAGAGCAGAAACAGACATTAGGGAAGCAATCCCATTTAGCATCGCATCCAAAAGAATAAAATACCTAGGAGGAAACCTACCTAAAGAGACAAAAGACCTGTACTCTGAAAACCCTAAGACAGTGATGAAGGAAATCAAAGATGACACAAACAGGTGGAAAGACATTCCATGCTCTTGGATTTGAAGAGTCAATATTATCAAAATGACTATACTGTCTAAGGCAAGCTACAGATTCAATGCAATCCCTCTCAAATTACCAAGGACATTTTTCACAGAACTCGAACAAAATAGTTTAAAGTTTGTTTGGAAGCACAAAAGACCCAGAAGAGCCAAAGATATCCTGATAAAGAAAAATGGAGCTGGAAGAATCAGGCTCCCTGGCTTCAAACTATACTGCAAAGCAACAGTCATCAAAACCGTATGGTACTGGCACAAAGACAGAAATACAGATCAGTGGAACAGGATAGAAAGCCCCGAATTAAACCCACGCACCTACAGCCAACTCATCTATGACAAAGGAGGCAAGAATATACAGCGGGGAAAGGACAGCTTGTTCAATAAGTGGTGCTGGGAAAACTGGACAGCCACAGGGAAAAGAAGGAAATTGGGACACTCCCTAACACCATACACAAAAATAAACTCAAAATGGATTAAAGACCTAGACATAAGAGCAGACACTATAAAACTCTTAGAGGAAAACACAGGCCAAACACTCTCCAACATAAACCACAGCACCGTCTTCTCAGATCCACCTCCTAGATTAATGAAAGTAAAAACAAAAATAAACAAATGTGACTTAATCTTTAAAGTTTCTGCACAGCAAAGGAAACCCTAAACAAAACGAAAAGACAACCCACAGAATGGGAGAAAATTTCTGCAAGTGATTCAACTGACTAGGGATTCATCTCCAAAATGTGTGAACACCTTCTGCAGCTCCATACCAAAAAATCAAACAACCCCATCGAAAAATGGGCAGAAGATCTAAACAGACAGTTCTCCAAAGAGGACATACAGATGGCCAAAAAACAAATGAAAAGACGTTCAACATCACTCATTATTAGAGAAATCAAAACCACTATGAGGTACCACTTTACACCAGCCAGAATGGCCATCATCCAAAAGTCTACAAATAGTAAGTGCTGGAGAGGGTGTGAAGAAAAAGGAACCCTAGTACACTGTTGGTGGGATTGTAAATTGGTGCAACCACCGTGGAAAACAGGATGGAGGATGCCTCAGAAAACTAAAAATAGAACTACCATTTGATCCAGCAATCCCACTCCTGGGCATCTATCCAGAGAAAACCACGACTTATAAAGACATATGTACTCCTATGCTCATTGCAGCACTATCTGCAATAGCCAAGACATGGAAACAACCTAAATGTCCATCGACAGAGGAGTGGATCAAGAAGATGTGGCACATATACACAATGGAATATTACTCAGCCATTAAAATGAACGAAATACCGGCATTTTTAGCAACCTGGATGGACCTAGAAATTATCATGCTAAGTGAAGCCAGCCATACAATGAGACACCAACATCAAATGCTTTCACTGACATGCGGAATCTGAAAAAAGGACAGACTGAACTTCTTTGCAGAACAGATGCTGACTCACAGACATTGAAAAACCGTATGGTCCCCAGAGGAGACAGGTTGGGGGTGGAGGGATGTACTTGGGTTATGGGATGGAAATTCTGTGTAACTGGATTGTTATGATCATTATACAACTACAGATGTGATTAAATTCATTTGAGTAATAAAAAAAAAAAAAAAAGAAGCACCTACCAACCAAGCTGATGACACACTTTAAAATCAAAAGGAGTACTGGGACTTCCCATTGTGGTTCAGCAGGTTACAATGAACCTGACTAGTATTCATGAGGATGCAGGTTGGATTCCTGGCCCCACTCAGTGGGTTAAGGATCCGGCATTGCTGTGAGCTGTGGTGCAGGATGCAGAGGCAACTCATAGCCCACCTGGCATAGGCTGGCAGCTGCAGCTTCAATTCAACTCCTAGCCTGGGAACCTCCATATGCTGAGAGTGTGGCCCTAAAAAGAAAAAGAACTAAGATGAGCAGAACCTTCGACACCTGTAGTTTCTCAGCTGTGCACATCCAGTGAGTTAGTCTTGGGACTAAGACATATTTCTCAGCCATTCAGAGGGGATATGACCACAGATGTGCAGGCTGAACCCACCTTGCACCAGCCTAGGTGTTTCAAATGTTCACACAGGAACTGTGGACTATCTTCCCTGCATATTGGTCCCAACCAACAAGTAAGAGGTAGTGCTAGTGCCTTGTGCCCCTTTGTGGCTGTCAAGCCCTTAGACCCCACTGGAAAAAAAAAATCCTAGCTTTGTTCTCATTCTTCTACACCATCCTGCCAAAGTATTAGCTGGCAGGTGTTCCCATGCTCTGCTCTCAGAGGGAGAGGACATTGAGGGAGGGGGCAGAATGTTCTCCTGTGCCTACCTCTCAGTTGCATGTGAATCACTGGTCCTTCCTTCTAGTACTTCATATGTATACTTTATCCTTTTGTCTAAGGTCTGTATCCCTTGTCCTGCTACCCTATGATTACTGATGAGTGAGTCTGTGTAAAAAACACTCCAGGAGTTCATTAACACTGACCTACTAGGTAGCTCTCCCTCTCCCAGACCACCAAGGAATCTATGTTCTTTTAGCAAAGACACCAAGGATAGACTTCCCACCTGTGTCTAGGGCATATATGAAAGCCATTCCCTTGGATGCCCATTCTTTGACAAATTCTAAGTGTCCTACCTCCATGCTATGCTCTCCAAGAACACTGAATGCCAAGGTGAATTGATTACCCCTAATTCTGCGACTCCTAGGGAGATAGTCAAAGTTTCCCACCTGGACACGGATTTTTTTTGTTTTGTTTTGGGGGTTTTGGGTTTTGGGGGTTTTTTTTTGCCTTTTTTAGGGCCACACCTGCAACATACAAAAGTTCCCAGGTGAGGGGTCAAATCAGAGCTACAGCTGCCGCCATAGCCGCAACCACAGCCACAGCAACTGGGGCTCTGAGCTGAGTCTGCAACCTACAGCACAGCTCACGGCAATGTTGGATCCCCAACCCACTGAGCGAGACCAGGGATTGAACCCATATCTTCATGGATTCTAGTCAGATTTGTTTTCACTGTGCCATGAAGGGAACTCCCGGAGACTGATATTTGAATAGGTCATTGGGTGTGCCAGTGAAGGTGACCTGTTCCAAATCAAAAGAAAGAAATATGAGTATCGAAAAAGGAGTGAGAAGGCTCTGTGTGGGGTGGAGCTCACTTATTTTAGAAAAAAACTACTGAAATTTAAACAAAAATTGTTCTCCACAATGTGAAAAGGGAAATATTTTCAGAGATAGTGAATGACATGACTTTTTTTTTCTTGTGCCTGTGATAAAAACTGCCCAGAGATCCCATGATGGAACAATGTGTCATTTTCCTGATCCAAAGAGCCAGGGAGAAAAATAGGTAATAGATTATAAAATGGACACCTTCTCCAGGACATGAACCTTAGAAGCCTTGGTCCAGAAGGCCAGACAATTCACTCTGAGTCCTGGAGTTACTCCTGGTGTCCCTTTGCTGCTGTGCCCAGTGGGTGTCAGTGGATGGGGGATAAGTTAAGCAAAGCTAGTGTCAGATCAGGCATGATGGAGAGTGTATATCCCTTCTTGAGACTCTTTATCACTCTGAGTGAGTGTTTTATAGCCCTGTATAGAGGTTGCCATAAAACACCGTTTTAAGGAGCTCAAGGCCATATTTCATCCATTAACGTCCTCTTGCCCCAAGAGGCAAAACAAACTAGCAGGTGGCTCAGGATTAACATCTTTATTACAGATGACCTCACTATTGTGTTCTCTATAAAGAAAAAATATTACAAAGCATTAACGCACTTTAACTATTAAATTAATACAGATTTACAGCTCATATCCTGATCTAAATTTCTAGACTTGCAGGGTCATTATTTTTCTGTGATTTTTTTTTGACAATATTGCTAATGGGGACCAGAGCAAAATTGATATGAACTATGATGGTGGATGCATGAATTCAGGGAGGCAGTAGGTTATGCCTCTTCATAAATCACTCCAATGGCAGTTTTGCATAGAACTTACACAAGTATTTCCAATATTTGAGCAATAGCCGCAGAAGGACATTTAGCAGAAAGGCTGAAAGTATTAAGATTCCAATATTTACTTTGTTCTGACAAATGGCAAAACATGATGAGTGTGCTTTAATTACTCAGAGAGGCTTTGGCACATGACTCGCCCTGCCCCCACTCTACCTCTAATGTTTAAAGTAACCATTACTTATTTTATCTCCATGGGTCACTACCAAGTGTTGTTTGTGTTCATATATGCTTAGATTGAAACTGTCCTAATTTCTACTCCTTTCTGAGGTTCTGACTGATAGGATACACTGGTCACTAGTTAAATAGGAAGCAAAGTATCAATTATATTGTTAATGACCAACAAGAACACAAAGCCCCAGAGTTTGGTGAAAATGGATTATACAAAAAAGCAGAGTACTGATCATAGTCTTCCCCCTTCCTTCGAAGTCTAAAACTTGGGGATCCCACAGTCATTCACACTTTAAGGGAGTGAAAGAGAGAAATGTCCCCCATGCCAGTTTACTGATCATGTTGCAGAGGTGAAGAGGAGGCAGGAAGAAGAGAAGACAAAGGTTAGAGGGCATTTGCAGGAGCTCTGACCTTGAACACAAAGCTCCTCCCCTGTATATTTTCCACATTCAGGTTAACAACTTCTTTGCAAGGAGATGTGGATATACAAGGTGTAGAGAGGCAATCATGGTCCTGGTGGGGAGGGTGGTTGGATATAAGAGAGTCTTTGAAAGAAAGCCAGGGCTCCCTGAGGCCTTGGGGAAAAACCCTAGTAAAAGGTAAAACATGGAGTCTCATTTCAGAGGATTTGCTGTCCAATTTATCACCTAGTCCAAATTTCATGTATCACTGAGGGTGAGATAATGTCTTGACACCTGGGTTCTAAAAATATATAAACCATACTTTTGCTCAATTACTTCCTCCCTACAAAGTCCTTTAAAGAAATACGTGCATGTACAATGATGTCAAAGCATCCTGAGAGTAAAAATGCTCTTTGATAACAGCCACAGCTATGGCCCCAAACTCTCAATGCTGAACTCTAGCCAGCTAGGCTGGCCTGGGAGGAAGAATGCTTAGGATAATCTCAGTCCAGTTTTCCCCCGCCCCCTTCCCCATCCTTTGCTGGCTGTTAAGAAAAAAGGATAGATCCATGCAAACCACAATGAGAGGAGAGAGTGCATATGTCCTGGAGGTGAGGCTGAGAAGGTTCTCCAGTTCCCTCTACAAATCATGGAGGCCCCTTTGAAATTACCACTCCTCAAAACAATAAAGGTTGCTTTAAAAATAGGATGTGAGAATGGAGACAGCATTTGTTTAGCCAAGAACTGACTTCTAGAAAGGAAACAAAATGTGAGATATGGCAACCCCAACACCACCGCTGGAGGTCTAAATCTTTGACCATGGAGTTTTCAAGCATGGAGTTCTCCTTCCTGAACTATCCAGGCCAAGAATTTTTCTTTTCTTCTCCCCTTTTCAATCTCCATTGTTAAGGAGACCACTCAGAAGAGAGAAAAGAAAATATTCAAGCCCATCCCAAGAAAACTGAAGTCTCAGAAGAAGAGGTGGACAGGTGCATGCCCACAGTATGTTCTGATAGCTTTGGCCCATAAGCCAACTGAAAAAGAAATGACAAAAAAAAAAATCTTAATAGGAGACAATATAGTAATATGGAAAACCACTGGCTGGTATTTCTTGATGTCTCCCAGGAACATGATCCCAAGAAACATTACTCTCCCTTTGTCCTTCCAATACATGAATATTCGTGAGTATGAAGTCAGTGTACACATGTATGTGCACGCTCTGTGTATGAGAATATATAGCATTCTGCTTTCTGGGCAGGCATGAATAATCAGGTGCATCCATGCTGCAGTACTTACATGTACACCCCATGAATACCCAGGCACCTTTATGCACACATGTGCATCAGTGATCTATGTATGCATGTGAGTTCAGGTATCTTGTGCATACCCATAATTTTGCAGGTATACACACCCAGGTGTGTCCTGCATGACCTGGAAATCATGTCACGTGCATGCACAGGTGCACGTGCAGGTTCTGTGTCTGCATGTTTGTGTGAGTCTGGGTTCTTAGGCCCTACCACGCACCAGGCTGTTTGCAGCCAATGTTGAGCCGCTAATGATTTTAATGAGAGTGCCTTCTGGATTCATATTTTTTTCATAAAATACATCACACTAAAACCAAATCAATGAGAAACATTAATTAGGGCCTTTGTAGATGCCTTCTGTGGTGGTGTTTTTCTTTTGAGAAGCACCAGACGAAGAATGCTGGGCTTTATTTAAGCTAAGTTGTTTGACATTTAGATGAGAGAAAAAAGGGGAAGAAACTAGCCAGCCCAGGAACCGTTTTTGACAGCTCTTTGTCATGCAAGGGAGAAAAAAGGCGCCGGCTGTGAGAGTCTACTTTGAAGCCCTGGAAATTTGTAATGAAAAATTTAAGATACAAGAGAGGCAGAAAGATGAGCTATTCACGGGGCTCTGCATATATTAACACTTGTAATGCAAACTAAAGGTTTGCTATGTGTTTTTATAATTTGGCCGCTAATAAATATCTTCCAGAAGTGCTTTGATTTTCTAAGCTCGGGTATGGAGTTCGAATCCATTAAAAAGTAAAAGAAACAATTGGCATTGGACTTTGGTCCCTGATTAGGGGACCATGCACATCAATTATTACAGACAGACCACTGACAGATTTCAAAGGATGCTAGAAGCCTTCGCATGCTCGGAGGAAGCCATGCATCTGTGGATGTATCCTCCACAGCAACTGTCTTCCGTACCAACCTTCAGATCAACTCTTCCTGAGCCCCTGATCCTCTCCTTCTTGACCACCTGGCCATGACTACCAAGAATTCTTTCTCTAGGAACAGGCAGATGCTAGAGATCCAATGAGGAATTCTCAAAAAGCAACATCTTCATTACTGAAAGGTCAGAGTTTCTGTGACATGAAAGCAGCTTTTACAAATTTGGGATATCGAAGCAAATCAGTTCCATCCCCATATCATGTCCCCATGGGCCTTGATCATGCTCATTTTGCCCAGCCTCTTTGACTACTGATCTTTCTGTGATGATCAGCCCAGGACATCTTTGCTTCCTCTCTTCTTTCTGGATCTTCTAATGATCTCCTTCTCCCCAGTTTTTTCATTTTGTCTGGAACTTCTACTCCCTGGGTAACAAAAACCCAACATCTTTACACTCTTTAAAATTCCTTTCTCTTTGTCTCTTGAGCAGGTAGGCTAAGGTAGCAGGAGGTGTATGGGCTTGGCAATGAAATGGACTCAAGTTCCAGCCTCAAATGAGCATGTGAAGGAGGTAGCACACAGAGGGCCAAGGAGAGAGGGGTAGCAGGTTAGAGTTTCAGCCTGAGCTCTGGGCTTTGGCCTCTACTCCAAAGCAGCTCTAAGTAGCACTGACATCCTGTACCCACTTTCATCTCTCAGTCTAATGCCACTTCCCTGGTCTCCTGCTCTGGCTACACTGATTTTGGTCTTAGAAAAATGTTCATCCAGAATATTCTGAGTCCCCAAACTTACAGACCAACACCACCAAAACACCGCTATTAAGTTCTTCTGATTCCTCAAGCAGAAGAATGCAACAGACCAAGAGTTTTCAACCTCTGTTCTATTGACATTTGAGGTCAGATAATTCATTCTTGGGGGGGGGGGGCTGTCCTGTGCACTGTGGGATGTTAGCAGCATCCCTGGCCTATTTACCTTATTAAAATGGACAACACCAAGTGAACCATGGGCCACTGGGCTGTTCTCATGGGACTCAATGTGAGGATCCAGGGTCCAGGCAATGTCCCTCTTAATCACAGTCACATTTTGTAAGATTGGAGAAAAATCATGGAAGGACATGAACTGGAAAGAGTAACCTCGGTCAAAGACCTGACAAAGAGATTGCACACTGGACCTGGTAATTTAGAGTCTTACAAAAAAGATTCGTCAGGATGTGCACAGGGTTTAAGGAAAGGATCCTGCAGTACTGTAGGGCTAGTAACAGTTGGGAACCACTATCACCTCTGCGCAAGAGGGGGAAGGCGAAGGAATGACTGATCAAAAAGGATGGCCAGTAGGCACATGAAAAAATGCTCAGCATCACTAATTATTAGAGAAAATGCAAATTAAAACTGCAATGAGATACCACCTCATGCTAGTCAGAATGGCCATCATTAACAACTCTACAATAACAAATGCTCGAGTTGGGTGTGGAGAAAAGAGAACCCTCCTACACTGTTGGTGAGAATCTAAACTGGTACAACCACTATGGAAAACAGTATGGAGGTTCCTCAGAAAACTGAATATAAAACTGCCCTATGAGCCAGCAAACCCATTCCTACGCATATATCCAGTTAAAACTATAATTCAAAAAGATACATGCATTCCTATGTTCATAGCAGCACTATACACAATAGCCAAGAAATGTCCATTAACAGATGAATGGATTAAGATATGGTGTATATACATATACAATGGAATATTACTCAGCCATAAAAAGAAGGAAATAATGCCATTTGCAGCAACATGGATGCAATTAGAGCTTCTCATACTAAGTGAAGTAAGTCAAAAAGAGAGACAGGAGTTCCCGTTGTGGCTCAGCGGTAACGAACCCAACTAGTATCCTTGAGGATGCAGGTTTGATCACTGGCTCAGTGGGTTAAGGATCCAGCACTGCCACAAGCTACAGTTTAGGTCACTGACACAGCTTAGATCTGGCATTGCTGTGGCTGTGGTGTAGGCTGGCAGCTGCAGCTCCGATTTGACCTTTAGACTGGGAACCTCCATATGCTGTGGGCGCAGCCCTAAAAAGACAAAAAAATAAAAATAGAGAGAAAGAGAAAGACAAATACCGTATGATATCACTTGTATGTGGAATCTAAAACATGGCACAAATGATCCTATCTACAAACAAAAACAGACTCACAGACATAGAGAACAGTCTTGTGGTTACCAAGGGGGAGGGGAGGGGAGTGGGATGGGCTGGGAGTTTGGGGTTAGTAGATGCAACTATTACATTTAGAATAGATAAGCAATGAGGTCCGACTGTATAGCACAGGGAACTATATTCAGTCTCCTGGGATAGACCATGATGGAAGATAATATAAGAAGAGGAATATATATATATAATATACATGTATGACTGGGTCACTTTGCTGTATAGCAGAAATTGGTACAACATTGTAAATCAACTGTACTCTAATACATTAAAAAAAAAAAAAGCTGTATGGAGAGGGACTTCTGAGAAGAGCCATGGTAAATAGCCCACTCCCAATGACCCAGAAGAGAAGGAGCAGAAAATAAACCCCCTGACACCACTTTCCTTCTGAACTCATTCCTTCCTCCAGGTGCAAAGGATCCACTGAGGCAGCTCTGATGGGTTTGACTCCCAGAGTACAGGCATACTTGTTTTATTGTACTTCACTTTATTGCACTTTGAAAATATAGCATTTTTTTTAACAAATTACAAGTTTGTGGCAACCCTGCATTATTAGATGATGGTTATCCTTTTCTAGCAATGAAGCATTTTTAAATTAAAGTACATACATTTTTCAGACATAATTCTATCATACTCTGAATAGATTACAGTAGAGTGTAAACATAACTTTTAAATTCATTGGGAAACCAAAAAAATTGTGTCACTAATTTTATTACAATATTTTCCTTATTATGGCGATATGGAACTGAATCCATGGTATCTCCAATGTATGCCTATAGAGTGGAGGGAGAGCGAGTGAACAGGGGGAAATTTTGAGCACAGGTGAAAATCATCCAAGAGATAGTTTCTGGGCTGCTGTTCTGACAAAGGCATAGTCAAGGAAATTAGAAGAATAATTAATTAGCAGCAAGGCCTAGAGCTACAAAGGGAAAGGCTAAAGCAGCAGCCAAAAGCGAGCAGTAAAAAGTGAAATTGGCCAAACTCTGAAAGCCTGGTAATGGCAGTGGTGGCTTTATGCTGGCTGCAGTGCTCACATAGGAAGCATTCAGGTTTGTTTCAAGGAGGCTAGGAGGAAGAGGATCACATCCAACCTAAACTCCTGGGTTGTTGACTCAGATTTACCTGATTATATTTTATAACTAGCCAAAACTGAACTTTCTTTCATATCATATACCTCCTGAGGGCAAAAACCTTGTCTGACTTCCCTGGGTGTGTTCCCAAGCACCTGGCATGGTACCTTTCATACAACAAAAGTTCATTCAGCTTTTGAGTGTGAATGTGAAGGTCTGAGCTCTGAGAGTCCCTTATCTGCCCTCTGTGGCCCACCATACATGAGAAGAGTTCAAAACACCAGGTTGCACATCTTAAAGCTATATACTTTTTATTTGTCAATAATACCCTAATAAAGAGGGAGGAAAAAAGAGTTCCCGAGAGTAACTGTCAAGGCAAAGGAGCTACAATCTTTCATCAGAGGGAAGAATCCTTCCCATCAATTGTGCATAGTTCAAGCAGAGCCCTAACAACCTTCCCACCTCTCATCTGTTTCTCAGGGCACCTAATAGTAGAGCAAAACGTAGAAGCTTGGGGTTGCAATGTTTCTTGTCCCCTAGACTAGAGAGTCACCTGAGCCCTTAGGTGAAAAGCCACCAGACATCCTTCCAGAAGGAGGCACTAAAATCTTGGCTGATAACCACCTGGTAGGAAGGTGGACAGAGATGTACCTCTCCCTAGTCAACAGCACTTAGTTCTTCAGACACATATCCAATTCTATGGCACCAGGTCACTGGACTTCGTGAGAGTGACAAGCTTCCCTTGGTCCTGACTCCTGCAAAAAAAAAGCCTGGTGACAGCCTATGCCAGCCTTCCATGGCATGTGCCAACTTCCAGACCACTCCCTAAGGAGTCCCCTCCAAGGCCTTCTTTTCCTGGGCAGGAGGCTAGGGCCCACACATAAATGGCCCCCATGAAATTCTTGAGTGTGTTTGGAATGCCAGATTAAAAACATTCCTTTGGCTTCTACCCTGAGCTTGATATGAAGAGGGTCATGGAAGGACCTTAAAAACAATGCACCCCCTCAAGAGGACTGCAGTGCAGCAAGAAGTTAAAAACAAAACCAAGACAAAACAAAACAAAACAAAACCTTTAAATAGATTCCCAGTAGATAGGGGCCAACAGGGATAGTTCAGAAAAGAGACATCCCATGCTGATAGGGATGAGTCACAATGAGGTGAAGGAGGTTGATGTGGGCAGGTGAGAAGGAATGGAGAAGGGGGTACTTAGCCCATATCTTGGCTATGAGCAGACTCTCAGCTGAGATGGTTACATCTTTTGAGTTATACCCAATGTGCAAGACCTTCCCTGCTCCCTTTATGCTGCTCCTTCTTCTACTTGTAATCACTGGAAAAATTTTAGGAAAGAGAAGATGTCTTAAAAAGGTTGGTTAAATAGCTCTGTCCCCGGTTCTCCATTTGAAGCCAACTTCTTAATTAAGGCACCAGTGTCTGGACACAAATGCATTTATGTATATTAATTCTTGCTCCACTTAGCAGAGTGGTCACTTAATTAAATGTCTTCAGTTGTTTTATTGGAAAAAAATAACCATCCTCCCCCTCCCAAGGCGTTCATCCTTCCCACTTAGCTCCTCTGTTGTGCTGTGAATTTAAACATACTATTTGTTGCTTTCTACTCAGTTCATTTGTAATCCCGATGCCGCTGCATTTGTAGGAACTGATATTAAAAAGTAATATCTGAGACTAAAGTCGCTAGACTGTTTAGTAGATTTTTAAATTGAAACCAAAATTATACAGATTTTTCATTCTGATAATTCCACCAATTCACTAATTCTTTAATCTTTACAGGTCATTGAACAGTTCCACATTAATGAGATGTAGTTAAGAACAAATTTTATACTTTTTCCTTTTTTTTTTTTCTTGAAAAATGTTTCCTATCATTTGTAAATTAGAAAGAACTTGTTCCATTTATGGTCCATTTATTTAAAATAATCGAATGCATGGGATCTGGCTGAACACTGTGTGTAATGATGCTTTTAAACAAATTACCATTTATTTATAAGCAAGAAATAGACTTTTAAAAAGCACCCAGACTTGGTTACATTATTAATGATATTCTCTGAACCCAACAGCTCTGGGGTGTGTGTATGTGTGCATGCGCATGTGCATAGCACACACACATGTGGATGTGGATTTTATTCAGGGAGAAGGTTGAGGATTTAGGATTAAAAACAAAAAGAAAAAAAAATCTATGGAGAAGCAGCATGTTTTTCATTTTTCACAAAGATGTATATTAGTGAAATCCACCCATGATGAACCATTCATCCCAAAATCTCCACTGTAAATGTGTGACTTTCATCAAAAGCACCCAAAGCAAAAATATGCCCTAACTGAACATGTTCAGAATGCTAAGCATATGGAACAAACAGAAAAAGGCCTGTATCCCTACTAAGACAGATGCATGTGAAAGTATGCAAAACCCATCTTTTCCACCAGTGGCCCGGGAGTTCCTACTTAGAAAATAATTGCATCTTTATAAAATACCATAGGGTTAATTGCTTGGATTCAAGTATTGTAAATTACTATTATCCCTTGCCCCACATTACCGAAGGGAGGAAGTGTTTATCCTGTTAAGTGATAGTTAAAGAGCTTGCAGTATAGAGAACCAGAGGAGATGGCTGACCATGTTAAGAATTAACGCAGAGAGTACTCTGGCTTCATCAGCTTTGGCCCTTTCCATTCATAAGACTATCCCCCTTCCCTTTCTCCTATCTTCTTTCTACTATATAGACCAAAGAATAAATAAATAATAGTGTCTGAGATTTCCAATATTCAGTTCCACCCCCAGCCCCACAACTTTCAACAAGCATACACTCCCCAGAAAACATTTACCAGCTCCAGCAAAATCAACTGCAATAGGCCTGTTTGCCACTTTTCGTCCTTGAGAGGAGAATCTACAAGTCTAGAAGGACTGAAGGAAGAATACAGAGAGAAAGAAAGAGGCAGAAGGAGGAGGGGAGAGGGGGAAGGGAGGGGGAGGGAAAGAAGGAGGAGAAAATGAGAGAAAAAGGATGAAAAGGGTAAGAAGGTGCAAGAAAAAAAAATATGAATCTAAGATACCAGAGTAATCAAAGCTGCTATGTAGAGAAATACATTAAATTTTCCAGGCCTGAGAGAATATATAGATAAGACTACTTTATGCCAAAGATTTTTGCAGAAATGAAAAAAACGTACCTAAAGGAAAGCTGCTTAAAGACAATATGAATACATATGAAGATATCATTTGTATCACCAGCACCAAGAACAGTGTCTGACATAAAATAGACATTTAAATATTCTGAATGAGGGAATGAACACATGATGTGTTGGTTTTTCCAAAAAGGCAGAAGTAGATCTATACTCTAGAGGCTAGTTATTTCAACCACTAGCAAAACAGTAATTTAGGCTAGCAAAACAATAACCAATCAGTGGTTTTGAAAGTTTAGAAAACAAGCAATAATGGCCAACTCCCATAAATCTTATCAAATCAATCCAATGGGGATTTTTCTCATTGAGTTATTAGACTAGTTACACCTTATTATCAGTAGGTGTTTGACCAACGTTATTGTGTGTGTCTGAAATCAGAAAAATGTGGAAATGTGCTGAATAACTAGCTGAACATTATTGAGTGACAAATAATTACTCATAGATTAAAAAATCTCTAGTGGACTCCTATAGGCCCATTAACTATTCAATGTACCAATAATTAAATAGAAGAGAGTATTTGTGATAGGGACCATCAAAAATAATTCTGGAGTTTATGGTCATGATTAGTAAATAGGGCTCTGTCCTTGGCCCTAACTTACTTCATCTTTTTCTCAGTATCTTACATTGATGCGGACAACATGTCCATCAAAATCCACAGATGACAAAAAGCTGGGAGAGAAGTCAGATAATTGAATAAAATACAGCAGTTATCAACCTGACAAGGATGAGTATAATTGTTTGCAATAGATTGAAAAAGTCAGCTTATCATAGACAGACATGGAGAACATTTAACTAATTAGCAGTCATGGAGGGGGGGAACCATAAGCTTAAGTTGTTTTAATTAGTTACAAGTTTGATATGCAAAAAGGATATGATGTGATCACCAAGTCACTCAAGGTTTTTGTTTGTATCAATAGAAACTACCACTGACAGGTGGCAACTGGTTGAAGGGAACACCAAGGGGATGTAATATAACAGGGAGAAGATAAAGATAAGCTTTTGGCAGGATATAGCTGTTGTCTTCAAATATCTGAAGGGTTGTCTTTTGAAAAAGGAAAAAAAAAAAAAAAACCATGTTCCTTACTGTCCCATAGGAAAATGTTCCAAGTACAAATGTCTACAAATGAGATAGAATGCTTTGTGAAAAGTAATGAACCCAATGTCCTTTCTCAGAGCTGTTGGGAAGATGACTGAAGAGAGAGGTTATAATTGGTTGCTAAGATCCATAAAATTCTGAGATTCCTTGATTCTCTGATCCATTTCAAGATGGGTCAAAGCACAGACCAGTGTCACATAAACTTGGAAGTTATGAGTTTATGTGTGCCATTAAAATAATAACCAGTAATTAAGTTGGAGGCACTAACACCAAGTTATCTATTTTTTCAACTTAGAACATTACTATTTAGTAATAAAAATAAACATCCAAATACCACATCCATTATTTCACAGAAAATCATTTTAAACACTAAAATGTAAGATGAACAAAATCTCAGTAAAAGGATGTTTTTATATTGAATAAGATTTGGATCATGAAGACCACTCTAGTTTTCCCTACTTTTCCCATTTGTCCACAAAGCAGTAAAAATTCCTTCAGAGCCAGCATTTGAAAAGCATGGATACAGGCAACATCAGGCCTCAAGTCAGTGAGCTTATCCTAGTTTCTTGAGTGCAGTGTCACTCAAGAAGCTAGGATAAAAACGTCAGCTCAACCAGAAAGGGTAAGTGTGGTTGTCAGAGTGGTATCCACTGCTGTGACCACTTGCCACTGTACTGGACCCTCTCCTTAGACTTAGCCCTGTGTCTTGGTCCTCGTCAATGTAAATCATGATAGCGCCATGCCTTGTCAGACATTTAAATCAAGAAATGGTGGAAGCTGGAAAAAAAAAAATTGAATATCCAATGGAGTCCTGACACTTTTCTCAAAAATAATAACCAGTTCTGTTAACAAGCCTATACTGTTTATTTAAAAATACAACTATTACCCTGTGATTGGAAGTCATCATTATCGCATATGAAGTTATTCCATATATTCAGGTAAGTTTCTAGGATTCTGTTTGACCAATCCATTGAAATTACTGTGACATTTTTTCCATGTATTTATGCCTCTCTCATAGTCCTTTCAGGCTGCTATAATGGGATACTGTAGACTGCTCTGGAGGCTGAGAAGCCCAACATCAAGGCACCAGCAGATTGAGAGCTGCTTCCTGGTTCAAAGGAAGATGGCTGTCTTATCCTGAGGATTCACAGGACAGAGGGCTAAGGGAGCTCTCTGAGGTCTCTTTCATTAGAGTCCATTTATAAGGGCTCTAATCCCATTTATAAGGGCTCTGTCCTCATGACCTGATCACCTCCCACATGTCCCAACCCATAATACCAACAAACTGGAAATTAGGATTTCTTTTTTTGTATATGTGTGTCTTTTTGTCTTTTTAGGGCCGCACCCACGGCATATGGAGGTTCCCAGGCTAGGGGTCTAAGTGGAGCTGTTGCTGCCAGCCTACGCCGGAGCCACAACAATGCCAGATCCAAGCCGCGTCTGCGACCTACACCACAGCTCATGGCAACGCCGAATCCCTAACCCACTGAGTGAGGCCAGGGATTGAACATGCAACCTCGTGGTTCCTAGTCAGATTCGTTTCAGCTGTGCCATGACAGGAACTCCAGGATTTCAATGTAGAATTGAAAATAGTTAGAATTTTGAGGAGATACAAATATTTGGTTTACAGTAGCCTGAAAGGGAAAGTTCATCATTCTTGTTCATACTTTTCAAAATTTTCCTATATATACTCTTCCAGGTGAACTGTAAAATAATCTAAGTTTCAGAAAGAAAACTCTCTCTTCAGTGTTTTCATTTGAACTGTTTAAATTTGCAGATTAAATTGGAAAGAATTGGCATCATTTCCTATTAAATCTTCCCATCCAGGAATATGGCTATTGTTCCATTTCCATTTATTCAAGACTTGTTTCATGGGAGTTCCCATTGTGGCGCAGTGGTTAATGAATCCGACTAGGAACCATAAGGTTGTGGGTTCAATCCCTGGCCTTGCTCAGTGGGTTAAGGATCCGGCGTTGCCATGAGCTGTGGTGTAGGTCGCAGACGCGGCTCGGAGCCTGCGTTGCTATGGCCCTGGTGTAGGCCAGTGGCTACAGCTCCAATTCGACCCCTAGCCTGGGAACCTCCATATGCCACGGAAGTGGCCCAAGAAATGGCAAAAAGACCAAAAAAAAAAAAAAAACTTGTTTCATGTTCCTCAATAAAATTTCATAGGTTTATTCAGATGTACGGCCTGCAAAATTGCTCTTGTGTATATTATTCTTAGTTTTTTAAAGTTTTTCTTGCCCTTACAAGTGGTATCTGTCTCACTACATTTTTTGTGGTGCATATGAAATCTATTTTTAAATATTATTTTATAAGTGAATTTTACTGAACCTTTTTATTCAAGTGTTTTTAGTTGGTTCACTTGGATTTTCCAAAAATCTTTCTGACATTCTTTGCTAATATCCATATCTTTTTCTTTTCTTATTGCATCAGCTAAAACTTTTCAAACAATGTGAAATAAGGGGGATAGCGGCGGGCATTATTTTAGTATCCCTTATTCGGATAACTGCAGTGTTATTCAACCAAAGGGACACAGCCATTAGAGACTGTGTAATAAACTCTTGCTACAAAGGACATGGAAGCAGAGCTTTCATACTTCTCTCTTTGAGATTTTGATAAGCACTTCTTGAAGTGCTGACAATTGCAATTTAGAATCAATGCATAGTGATATACCATCAGCAAAATTTGTTGTCTCATTCAAGTACATCTGAGTACAAAAATGTTGAGAAAAAGAGAAACCTGTGTTTTAGTACCTCACTACCTGTTCGATGTTTGCTGTTCCTTAGAGTAAATATTCTATAGGAATGTACCATATACCTGCATTACTAACAGGAGTTTTTGTGTATTTGTTTTTTTCAATCTGAAATAGATATGGACTTTCATGAAATGTGTTTTGGAAATCTGACAGGATTACATAATGCATTTTAAAATGCTTAAAGAACAGGTTCTTACAGTGAGATAGTGGTAGTATCTTCCCTATACTGTTGCTCACAATTTGCCAACATTTTGTCTGGGAGTTTTGCAGCTCTATTCATCTTTATACCCTTAATGGTTCATGCATCCTATGCTTTAGTCAAACTGATGTGTATGCTTTCAATGTGCTTTCCAATTTCTGTGCCTTGATTTTATTTACTTTCCCTTATTTACTTCATTCTTCATTTCCATGTGCTCAAGCCTAAATCAAACACATCTTCCATGAAAGCCTCCCTGAAAACTTCAATTACATGATTCTTTCCTCTTCTACACTTACTTTAACTTGTTTCTGCAGTTTTCTAATGACACTTATTTTTATGTGTCAAAAAGGTAAACTTGGCTTATGCCTTCTCTGAGACAGTAAACATCTTGAAAGATCTATGTCTGACTCACCATCGTTCCCCTTACAGTGGTTTAGGATGGCTCTAAGTACGTACGATGTGAGAATACCCCAGCTCTGCTTCTTCCTAGCTACATGATCTTAGGTTAAGTTACTTAACTCTTCTCACTCTCAGCTTCTTCTCCAATGTGGAATAGCAATAGTGAGGTAATATACATAAAGCACTTGGAATAATTCCTAGCATAACTTTGGTCCATAGTATCTTCTATTTATTGAAACCTATTTGAAATAAGCTTAAGGAAGGCAGGTGTTTCCTGTTTTGTCATTTGATGATTCTTAGCACCTAGTACAGCTCTTAGTACATAGTTGGCATTCAATAAATATTTATTTAATAAAGGTTAAATGAATAAATAGAGGTACGTGTGATAAAAAAAAAAAAGTTTGAATTTTCATGCTGGTTTCACGTTCGTGTTATTTTACCCAGAGAAAGTAGATCCCCTGTCACAGAACACGCAAAGTTCCAACCCGTAATTTCTTTCTCTGGAAGTTATCTACTAGCCCTAAGATAAGCATGCAGCTGGGACAGAAGAAAAAAGGAGTTGGGGAACTTCCAATAGCCTACTGAGCAAATGTGGTACCTGACTTCCAGCAAAGACAATTATTTCTGTGTCAATCAATATCTTTGTGGCTACAATGAATAAACCTCATTATTTTTTAGGTGTTAGATGGTTCAGGCTATTCTTCTGCTTCCTCTAAATGCATGAAGGATAAAACTTATGTGGCAAAGAAGGGAGGGAGAAGCCAAGTGCTAGAAACTAAATATAATCCATTAGCAGCAAGGCAGTGGTTAGGACCAAAAGCCTTTGAGCAAAGCCCTCTTTACTAATCTGTGAACAGCTATACTCTGAACTACTTCAGGAGACTAACAGATCATTGCTCAAAAAAATTGCTTAATTTTGTTCTATTTTCTTCTATTGTTTCTGTATTCCACTTTAGTATTTAAGAGCGTAGTCTCTGAAATCACACCACCCTGAGAATTATATATAATCTTGGGAAAGTAATATCAGCCCTCTGAGCCTAAGTTTCCTCATCTCTAAATATGTACCTCATGGAATTACTGAAATGACTAAATGAGATAATGTCTATTCCTGGCCCAGATCTGGGCATACAGCTAATGCTCGCTAAATGTTAATGCCTTTCTCCCTTCTACCACTGTCACTTTCACCATCAGCAGGAGGAACATAGGTTAGAATTTCATGAATTTCCTCTTTATTATTGTCATTACGCTCAAAAGCTGAAAGATTATTCTAGTTGAAAGTACAAGATATCAGTTTCAGTCATGGAGTATAAAGCATAGCATTTATCAAACATTCTGGCTCTAAGTTTGGGGCTTATAAAAGAAATGGTTGATTTGTATTGATCACTGTTTTGAGTCAATACAGAATATTTTGAAACAAATATTAAAACAACATATAAAAAATCTGTGAGATACTGCTAAGGCAAGACTTGGAGGAAAATGTATACAATTAAATGCTGAAATTAGAAAATAGTAATTTGAAAATAATTAGTCTCAAATTAGAAAATCAAATAACTAGTCTCAAATCAATAATCTAAGATTCTACCTTAATAAACTAGGGAAAGAAGATCAAATCAACCCCAAAGTAAGAAGGGAAAGAAAACAATAAATGTAACAGTAGAAATCTTAAACTAAAACAAGGAGGGAAACAGAGAAAATCAGGAGCTGGCTCTCTGAAAAGATCAATTAAGCTGATAAATCTCTAGCCAGATGATCCAGAAATAAAGACAAATAAACCTACAACAGGAACAGAAAACATAATATATCTATATATTCTTCAAACATAATGAGTATAAGAAAGTATTATTATTTATGCTAATAAATTTTATATCTTAGATGAAGGGAAAAACTCCTTGAAAGATATAAAAAAGCAAAAGCTCATTCAAGAAGAAATAGCTAATATGAAAACCTCTGTACCCATTAAATTTACTGATGGTTCTATCAAATATTTAAAGAAGAAACAATACCTGGTTTATACATACTCTTTCAGAAAATAGAAGAGGGACCTTCTTTCCCAGCTTATTTTAGGAGGCCAATAGTAAATTAAAAAAAAAAATTATTTTAAAAAAACCCATAGATCCATAGTCTTCATAAACATAGACACAAAAGTCCTTTTAAAAATGTTACCAATCATTCATATCGACATTATACTGCAAGTTCAAACAATAAATTAAGACAAGAAAAGAAAAGAACAGGTATACAAATTGGGAATGAAACAAAATTCTGTTTGTTCACAGGTGACATGATCATCTATGAAGAAACCCTGAAAGAACTGAGAAAAAAAAAAAAAAAAAAACCACACACACACACCAAAATCCAAAAATTCAAGGAGCTAATAAGTGACTAAACCAAGGTTACAGGATACAAAGTTAATATACAAAAGTCATATACAAAAGTCATTTCCTTATATGCCAGCAATAAGCAAGTAGAATTTGAAATTTTAAAAAACACTTACTTTAACAACCCAAAGAAGAACTAAATAAATTGTTGTTTCATGCTTATGGATAGGAAGACTCCCTAATGTCAAGATGTCAGTTTTTCCAAACTACAGATTCAAGGCAATACCAGCCAAGGCCCACAGAGTCATTTTATGGACATAAAATGATTCTAAAGTTTCTATGGGGAGGGAGTTCCCACTGTGGCTCAGCAGTAACAAACCCCACCAGGATCCATGAAGATGCAGGTTTGATCCCTGGCCTTGCTCAGTGGGTTAAGGATCCAGTGTTGCTGTGAGCTGTAGTGTAGGTCACAGATGTGGCTCAGATCTGGCATTGCTGTGGCACAGGCCAGCGGCTATAGCTCTGATTCGACCACTAACCTAAGAACTTCCATATGCCACACCCATCGCCATAAAAATACATGGAGAAACCTTAAATGCATATCACTAACTGAAAGAACCCAAACTGAAAAGGCTATACACTAAGAACAGAGGATCTCTAGGACATTGAAAATACTTTCCATGGCCACATAGTGATGGATATATATCAGTATACATTTATCTGAACCCATAAAGTGTAAATATCAAGAATGAACCCTAAGGTAAATTATAGTATGATTACCATATGTCAATCAGGATTCATCAACTGTGACAAATGTACCACTCTGGTGAAGAGTGTTTGATAATGGGAAGGCTTGCATGTTTGGGGTAGGGAGTATACAAGAAATCTCTGTATTTCCCCCTCAATTTTGGTATGAACCTTACATTGCTTAAAAAAAAAAAAATCTTAATTTTAAAAAGTTCACAAATCAAATTCAGCAATATATAAAAAGATATATGTTCAAGTGGGATATCTCCAAAAATGTTGAGTGGTTTAACATCTGAAAATTAATCGATATAATTCATCATATTAACATGCAAAAACAGAACACCATAACTCCAACAGATGCAGAGAAAGATCTGACCAAATTCAATACCCACTCATGATTTTTTTAAATACCCTTAATGTCTTAAACTATTTAAACTGCTGTAACAAAATAGCAGGTGCCTTAAACAACTAATATTTATTTCTCATAGTTCTGGGAGGTGGGGAATCCAAGATCAAGATACCAGTAGCCTTGATATCTGTCAAGGATGTGCTTCTTGGTTCAAATAAGTAACTACCTTCTCCCTAATATCGTACTATTATGGAGGAAGGGGAAATGGAGCTCTCTGGGATCTCATTTATTTATTTTTTTATGTCTGAGCCCAAGGCATATATAAGTTCCTAAGCCAGGGATTGAATCCAAGCCACAGCTATGACCCAGGCTGCAGCTCTGGCAATACCAGACCTTTTAACCCACAGTGCCAGGCTGGGGACTGAACATGCACCTCTGGATTCTTAACCCACTGCACCATAGCAAGAACTCCTCTGATCTCATTTATAAGGGCACTAATCCCTTATTAGTCAGGAGGGATCTGCCCTCCTGACTAATCACTTCCCAAAGGCACCACCTCCTAACACCATTGTATTGAAGGTTAGGATTTCAACATATAAATTTGGGGGGTGAAAAATAAATAAATAAATAAATTTAGGGGCGGACGAGGGGGAAAGACATGAACGTTCAGACCATTATATATAATATATAAGACCATTATATAAGTAGACAAAAAGGGGGCTCGGTGGAAGTACCCAGAGCTTCCATAAGATTCAATGCAAAAACTAAACACATTCTCCCTAAGATCAGGAATAAGGGCAATGACATCTGTTTGTACTCCTTCTGTTCTAAATTTTCCTGGAATTCCTAGCCAGTAGACAAAGTAAAACAAAACTCACACAGATTGAAAAGAAAGAAGTGGAACTCTCTTTGTAAGAAGATGACATGATTACCTATGTAGATAAGCCCAAGGAATCTGCCCAAAACAGGCCTCTGAAAATAATAAATGAGTTTATCAAAGTTGCAGGATACAAGATCAATATACAAAAATCAATTTTATTTCTATACACCAGAAATGAATAACTGCCAATTGAAATGAAAAGCAATATAATACAATAACAACAAAAACATGAAAACTTAAAGATAAATTTAACAAAATATGTTTACTGTATCTGTGTAGAGAAAACTATAAAACATTACTTAAAGTAAGAAAGGCGAAACTAGATGACGAATTATATCATATCCATCGACTGGAAGAACCAATAGTGTTAAAATATAAATTCTCCCTTGTCTATACACTCAAAGCAGTCCCAATAAAATCTGAAGTTTTTTATACAAATCTAGACAAGCTGATTCTAAAGTGCATATGAAAATGCAAAGGTCCCAAATTAGCCAAAACAATTTTGAAAAAAACAAAACTGTAGTACCTACACTCCCTGATTTCAAAACTTATAAACTTACATTGAGACATTATTACAATGGCATAAGAATAAAAATTTAAATCAGTGGAATAGAGAGTCCAAAATATATATTCTCTACTCATTTCTGACAAAGACATGAAAGTATTTCAATGGAGAAAAATGGTCTTTGTCACTGGTGGGACAACTGGATTTTCCCATGTGAAGAAGGTGAGAGAGAGATAGGGAAGAAGAAAATTATCTCAACCCTTACCTCATGTCAGACACACAAAAAATTAACATGAACTGGATCAGAGCTCTAAATGTCCAAGCTAAAACTATAAAACTTCTAAAAGAAAACATAGGAGAAAATCTCTGTGACCTTGGGATAGGCAAATATTTCTTGGAACACAAAAAGCATAAGACATAAAAGACAGAAACCAATAAATTGCAATTTCTCTACATTTAAAACTTAAAAATTTTGCTTTTTGAGAGGCCTTGTAAAGAAAATGAAAAGGCAGTTCACAGACTGTGAGAAAACATTTGCAAATTACATGACTGATAAAGCACTTATATCAGGATATACAAAGAATCCTCAGAACTTTTAATAAGAATGAAACAACCAGTAAAATAATGGACAAAAATATTTGAACAGACTCTTTACCAGAGAGATATATGAATGGCAAATAAGCACATGAAAAAATGCTCAACATAATTGGTCATTAGGGAAATGCAAAGTAAAATCATGAAATACCAACACCCACTAGTATGACTAAAATTAACCATACAAAGTATTAGGAGGTAGAAAAACTACAGCTCTCTCATACAGCTGGTGGGAATGCAAAAAGATGCAGTCACCTTGGAGAACAGTTCAGCAGTTTAAGAATACACTTACTACTAGCAATACTCTTCCTTGTATTTCCTTACTAGAAGTGAAAAGGTATGTCCACACAAAGACTTCCACGTTAATGTTCATAGAAGCTTTACTCATAATAGCCAAAACTGAAATCACCATCAACTGCTAAGTGGATGAACATTGTGGTATATCCATACAAAATTCTTCTCAGCAATAAAAAAGAGCAAACTAACATATGAGGTATATCATAACATTACGTAACATAACACAGATGAGCCGCAAAAGTATTATGCCAAGTGAAAAAAGTCAGACACAAAAGATTGTTTAAATGCTCAACTTTCATAAAATTTTAGAAAATGCAGAACTACAGTTATTGGGTTTTGGGGGCTGTGCCTGAGGCATGTGGAAGTTCCTGGGCCAGGGATCAAACCCGAGCCAGAGCAGGGACAATGTCAAACACTTAATGTCTGGGCCACCAGGGAACTCTAAAAGTATAGTCACTGAAAGCAAATCATTGATTATCTGAGCCTGGGGGTGAGAACAGGAATTGACTTCAAAGGGCACAAGGAAACTTTGTAAGGGATGGAAAATGTTCTCTGTATTGATTATGTTTATACCACTGTATATATGTATCAAAATTCAGAACACTGTTCATTTAAACTTGGTGAGTTTTGGAGTTCCCTGGTGGCCTAGTGGTGAAGGATTTGTCATTGACAATGCTCTGACTCAGGCTCAATCCCTGGAAAAATCTACATGCCATGAGCATGGCCAGTAAATAAATAATAAGATTGGTAAGTCAATAAAGCTGTCACCAATCAATCACTGTAAGTTAGATCACATCATTCCCATGCTCAAAATCCTCTAATAGCTTCCTATCACACTTAGAATGATATTCAAAATCCCTGCCACAGCTTATACTGATACACATGATCTGGCTACTACATATCTTTCCAGGCTCCTCCATTAACTTTCCCCTAAGCATGTTCTGTCATACTGTCCTCCTTGGGGATCCAAGAACACACCAAGCATGTTCTTGCATCAGAGCATTTGCACATGTCCTTCTCTCTGCTGGGAATATTCCTCCCCTAACACTGATTCCTCACTTTTTCCAGGTCTCTTTTTAACCATCAACTTATCCAAGAGCCCTACCCTCAACATTTCCAGGTCTCAATTCAACTATTAGCTTATCAAAGAGTGCTTTCCTCAACATTTTTCTATACCACTTCATGACTCTCCTTCTGCTTTATTCATTCATAGCATCTATCGTTGTCTGACATTATTTTATGTACCTATTCACTTTATTTTCCCCAATTTAACTCTTTGAGAGTAGGGACTTCTAAGGTTCTAACTCCAGCCACTAGCCCAATACATGGCAAAAGTAGGCTCTCAATAAATTCAGGCTATTCAATGAATAAAGAATTGTGAAATCTCTATATACTGGAACCTATGTAACAAAGCCAAAACAGTGCACATAGAAAGACACAGTCATAAAAACTTATACTATTAAACAAGAATGAAATTGAGTTAATTAAATACTGAATTAAAGAAATTAAAAATAAAATGAAATAATTCTAAGGAAAACAGAAAGAAGAAACTAATAAAAATAAAAGCACAAAGCAATATATTAGAAAAGAGTCTAGTAATTGATATAAAAAATAAATCCAAGAGATATTTCTTTAGGGAAAAATAATAATGAAATAGGTAAATTACCAGGTTATTTACTCCCAAATAAAAGGCATACAATTAGAAATGAAAATCAGGGAAATTAGAATAGAGAAGAATTTTTTTAATTATAAGAAAAAGATTTGCTCTCTATGAGGCACACATATTTGAAATCAAAATTGCTTTGATCCCAAAACTCCTCATTTGGTTTGACATTCTTTGGACCGCTTCCTAATCACTGGCTCTCACATGGCTTCATTCTGTTCTGTGGTCCATGGGCACTCCTCTGCTATGTGGACCCATGAGGGAGCTCAGTGAGGCAGCTGCCTTTGGTCAGGTGATGCACATTCCAAGCATCTCAATCAGGCTTTTGAGTCAGACCATCCATGCTCTGCCATTAGCTGGGTGACTTTTGTTGTATCTCCAAATCCTAGTGTCCTTATCTGTAAATGGGATAATGCCTGCCTCACATGTGTGAATAAGTGATCAAGTGAAGTGTTGTGCACAGAAGTGCTCATTAAGTGTTAGTTGAAAGACAAGTACTGTGTGATACCACATGTGGAATCCAAAAAAGTTAAATCTATAAAAAACAGTAAAACAGTGGTTGCTAGGGGATGAGGAGTGGAGAGAAGTAGGTAAAAATAATGACGGTTAAGGGTACACACTTGTAATCAATAATAAATAAGCCACAGAGAGCTAATGCACAGTATAATGAATACAGAACAGACAATAATACTGTATTATGATTATATATATATAATGTTGCTACAATACACCCTGTTATGATATATAAATGTATCAAAGTAACATATTGTATACTTTTTTTTTTTTGTCTTTTTAGGGTTGTATCCATGGCATATGGAAGTTCCCAGGCTAGGAATCGAATCAGAGCTGCAGGCCTATGCCAAACCACAGTAATGCCAGATTCGAGCCGTGCCTGCAATCTACACCACAGCTCACAGCAACACCAGATCCTTAACCCGCTGAATGAGGCCAGGGATCGAACCCAGATCCTCATGGATCCTAGTCAGGATGACTGAGCCACAATGGGAATTCTGACACACTGTACACTTGAAACTTACATAATGTTCCATGTGAAAGTTTTTCCATACATTTCTTAATTAAAAAATTAAAATAAAAATTAAATTTAAGCCTAAATTTTAGTTGGTATTCAGTTACAAGCAGATTGAGTCTGCATGGCAACTGTTGCCTATGAACTCTGGGGAGGTCTGATCACTGAACAATTTAGAAGTGCTGATAAGTCTGAATCACCATGCTTGCCTGTTCCTCTAACTATTCAGTTAGCTTTGGCTAGATTGCTAGTGCAAACTCATCCTGGGTGTGTTTAAGATACAAGAAACTTGTACAACCATAAATGTAATTCAAAAAAAAAAAAAAAAAAAAGATGCAAGGAACTTGGTCCAAACTAAAAAAGGCCTCATTAACCATGGGGAACTTGGCCTCCACAATTTGCAGAATACATTTACAAAGATATTTTCTGGTACAAGCCACACCACCCGCTACCTTTCTTGAAGGACAGGAGGAAACCCTCGTGAGAAATGTCTAGAAGGAAAGCTCCCTTAATGTTTACCGCTGGCTACCTCAGCTCATCAGTCCACATGTATCTATTCTGGGCAGACGCGGGCACATGCAAACATGGAGGTGGTAGTTAGCATCCCTCAGAGCTGTACAACATTCACTCATTCTGTGCAGAAACTAGATGGAAGCTAAAGCATGTAGAGATTATTTTCAGTCACTTCCAAGGAGAAGCCTGCAGTGTAAACAGGCATATCCTAAGGCAGGCTCACGGACGCCGCTGAGTCCTCCAGGGCCTGAACTAGAAACAGGCAAGGAAAACGTTTTTTCCATCCCGAGGAATTTGCAGCCATGAGGTTCTAAAGTAGAATTGGGTTGACTGTTCTCTTACAAAGAATGCAGAGTAGGAGTTCCCGTCGTGGCGCAGTGGTTAATGAATCCGACTAGGAACCATGAGGTTGGGGGTTCGGTCCCTGCCCTTGCTCAGTGGGTTAACGATCCCACGTTGCCGTGAGCTGTGGTGTAGGTTGCAGACGCGGCTCGGATCCCGCGTTGCTGTGGCTCTGGCGTAGGCCGGTGGCTACAGCTCCGATTCAACCCCTAGCCTGGGAGCCTCCATATGCCGCAGGAGCGGCCCAAGAAATAGCAACAACAACAACAACAACAAAAAGGCAAAAGACAAAAAAAAAAGAATGCAGAGTAAAAGCTTCTAAAGTGATACCAGTTTAAGTGCAGTTACTCACTCTTGAACTTGAGATGCCATCTCTCAGAACATTGTTCTCATTTTAAAAATAGAAACTTAAATGCATGAGAAAAGAGAAAAAAGTTGCCTCAGTCCAAATCCTTCCTGGAATCCTTACCAAAGGACCTGTGCCTCAGCAAATTAGGAACTGTAGCCTGTCAGAGGTGGAAAGATCCTCAAAGAGCACCTCTTCCATGCCCCTCATTGTACAGCAGAGATGCTAGGGCCAGAGAAGGGGCCTGTCAATGCAGGGTATATGGCAGGTCAGGGATGGTATGACAGCAAGGAACCAGGTCTCCAAGACCTACTATGATGCTTTTCAACTGCATCATGCCACAGGCCTGTACTGACATAGCAACTGCAAATTGTAAATCCAGACTACCCAAACCACTTGGGAACTGTGGGTACCAGATGTTTTACTCTTGTCCAGATGTTGTTCAACTTGTCAGAGGAAGGTGTCAGGAAATTTTGTGATACAGTGCCTTTGTCACTGGCAAAGCCCATTAGCAATTCTCAGGAAATAAAAATAGAATCTGGTAATAAAGTCTAACTTTTTTCCTTTGTGCTTCACCTAGTTTCACTTGCTCACAGGGTGCCACATCCAGAGGCTTTGCACCCAGCACTTCAGACCAGAGCTCCTAGTGTGAAAGGGCTGCACCCAACACCTCAGCTGGGTAGATCATGTGCATCTGTGGGCAGATTGCTACACCCAGTACTGTGATCTGGAGCTGTTAGCAGCATAACTGGGCAGGCCCAGGGAGAACTCCACCTGTCCCCACTGACCAGAGCCCCATAAAGCATCTCTGCCAATAGCTTTTCAGAGAGAACATGTACTCTAGAGTGTAAGATGACCCCTCACTATTCTTTGATCAAAGAGTAAAATTTTGCTTTGCTTCTGAACCAAACTTGGTGTCATTCTATTGGCTTGAATGACACTGGAAGAAAGACCTTTGTTGGGGACAGACTCAGGGGGATCGGTAACAAAATTTTGGTGGCCATGAAGGGACAGACTGTGCGGGGAGCCGAGAAGATGCAGGGACTCAAAAAAAGGACCTTGCCTGAAGGCAGGTTCCTAACCAAGAAAGGGAGCTCACCTGAAAGGTACAAGCCGAAGGTGGGCTTCTGGTCAGGATAAAAGCCTGCCTGAAAGGTACAAGCCAAAGGTGGGCCTCTGGTCAGGATGAAAGCCTGCCTGCATGGTACAGGACGAAGGCAGGTCTCAGGTTACACAGCTCCCATTTTGATGTTGATGGGGAAGAATTGGGGCTTTCCTGGGAAAACAATTTCCATGTTTGCGCCAGAGAACATGGATTGTTTCTCCGGTGACCTAGTCTTTCCTGCTGTTTTATTTGTTATTCAGTTTTCCTCAGTCTTTCCTGATTATTTACTTACTATTCTTATTTTCCATTCTTATTTTCCTGTGGTGATTTGTGATTTAACAAAGTTACAACAATAATATAATAAAAATTTCATCCTGAAAGACTTTTACCTATTCATATCCAACTTAATTAATATATAGTGTTTATCTACTAACTAGTTATATAGTAAACTTTAGAGTTAGGATTTTAATGAGATTCATAAAAGTTAGACATATATTATCCAAGAAACCTAGCTGTGAGTTTTGTCCTTGATTTTAAAAGCTTTTAAGTGATAGCTAGTTATATTTACTTACACTGTCTCCCTGCCATAACGCTTTAAAGATAAGCACCAGTCTAAAAACAAGATTTGTGAATGCCAAATTCTTGTGTCTGTGACCTCTTCAAATTGTAAAGACTGGCTGGCCATGGGATGATTTGTACTGAGTCTCCTCCTTTCCACATGATGTACTGTACCTAATTGCCCTTAAATTGTACCAAGTTTAGTTAAAACAAAGATCTTTTTTTTTGTCTTTTTTTTTTTGCCTTTTCTAGGGCCGCTCCCGCGGCATATGGAGGTTCCCAGGCTAGGGGTCGAATCGGAGCTCTAGCCACTAGCCTACGCCAGAGCCACAGCAACGCAGGATCCGAGCCGCGTCTGCAACCTACACCACAGCTCATGGCAACGCCGGATCCTTAACCCACTGAGCAAGGCCAGGGATTGAACTCGCAACCTCATGGTTCCTAGTCGGATTCGTTAACCACTGCGCCACGACGGGAACTCCAAAACAAAGATCTTAAAACATGATGTATAGCTGCTATACCATGTAATAGTTAACCAATGTACTTTTAACACTGATGTAATGTGTAGTAAAAAACTGTCTATATAATCAACCACTGTTGCCAATAAAATTTGAGCAGTCCAGGAGTTCCCTTCGTGGCGCAGTGGTTAACGAATCCGACTAGGAACCATGAGGTTGCGGGTTCGGTCCCTGCCCTTGCTCAGTGGGTTAACGATCCGGCGTTGCCCTGAGCTGTGGTGTAGGTTGCAGACGCCGCTCAGATCCCGCGTTGCTGTGGCTCTGGCGTAGGCCGGTGGCTACAGCTCCGATTCAACCCCTAGCCTGGGAGCCTCCATATGCCGCAGGAGCGGCCCAAGAAATAGCAACAACAACAACAACAACAACAAAAAAGACAAAAGACAAAAAAAAAATTTGAGCAGTCCAGTGCCCTGAAGGAAAGGACAAAGAGGCTGTCTCTGTATTGTACATTTGCCGATGCCGTGTCCCTCTCCTATAGGGAAAAAGTGTACACTCCCTGGCCGCTGGAGCTGGCCTCCGGCAGACTCTGGCCTTTTTTGCCTACATCTATCCATTAGGCTCCAGGCTTGCCCCAGCTCCAGGAGAAGGATGGGGGAGGCTTTGGGAGGTTTGCATGAGGATAACTGTCTCTAATCTTTAAGTACACTCTGATGAGGTAGGACAGCAGAATCTTTTGGCCAAATTCAGAGCAACTCTTCCCAGCAACCTGATACCCAGGGAGTGATGCATGCACAGTGTAGCTCCCAGAGTCATCTGGACTGCAATTCCTTGAGATCACACTGTGGCATCATTGTGGGTTGGAGACTGAAACTCATGCATGTCTGCCTGCTGACTTTGGCTGGCCTTCCCCCAGGACCAGATTCCTGGGGACAGTGCAGACCAGTGAACAAGAGGGAGTCCCATCAGTCTTGCCCACTGTCTCACCAGCAGTGCTGTCCTCATGACCCCTGTACAAGGCAATAGTGGCCACACCAGATCTTTCTGCCCTCCTCACTGACCTCCAGGAGTCAAGAGTAACATTCTCCATGATCACTTTAGGTTTAGAAAAAGGAAGTGGCCAGCTCCATGAGCCAAGAGTCAAGACCAGGAAAAGGTGCAGGTAATAAGGACCAACGAACTAAATGGAATAAGGATGGATGCTCAATTCTAGTTCAGGAAGAGGCACCAGGGATGCTGGAGTTGAAGTGTCCCAAAGTAGATACAGGACTTGTGATGTGACCTCTCCAGTCAGGGCTAGTTTGCCTGAAGTGGGCTGAGGAGTCCCATGAGCCACTCCTAAGACAAGGAACCCCTTTATCAGGAAGCCCTCTGAGCTTGGGGCAAGAACAAGAAACACCCACCTCCCAGCTTTTTCTCCTCCCCTGCTTGTGAGGTCAATCTTGGGTGATTCTTTATCAGCTGAGGTTCCACAGGGTCTCTTCTAGGTATTATCACAGTATTCCAGATGGTGAGTTCCCCCAGGGGAATCACTTGGGTTTTTACCTGTCACTCAACAGGAAGTCCAAAAACTCCCCTCTTCAGCTGAATGGAGGAAAGAGAAGACCCTCGCCTCAGACAGCTATGCTACCCCCTAACAGACCAAGTTAATCATGACTTAATGTAGCTTAAGCAACTCTGGCCCAGAGACAGTCTTGTCTAAACTTTTGTGGGATATTCTGACTGAGGAGAGACTACAAGTCTCAAGCATAAGTCATTACAAATTCAAGGGGGACCCGCAGTTGTATCAGAGTCTGTGTCATTTCAATGCCTATTTTAGTCTTTTGAGGATCCATTAACAGTTTGGTTCTGGTTCCAAATTTCCTGAATGAGAAATCCTATTTGGAGTCAAATCTTGTGGAATTTATGTGCTGACAGATCCACTCCAACAGCCCTTCTCATTCTCTGTAGTTGGAAATAAATCTAAAACAGAACACTAAGGTATGGGGAAACAATGGCCACCCTACCGAATGACAGCCTGTTAGGGTGCATCCTGCAGAACTGGAAATTTTTCAGGTATCACTTCCTGACCCCAAAACATTTCATCTTCCCATGTAACACAGCCTGGCCCCAATACCAGCTGAGATATGAGGAAAGTTAGCTCATCAATGAATCTCTATATCACAACACTATGTTACAGCTGGACCTACCATGCCACACACAAAAGAAATGGGATGAAATTCCCTATGCAAGTTTTTTATGGCCTTATACCAAAAGAGAGAGAGAAAAAAAAAAAAGGAGTTCCCATTGTGGTGCAGTGGTTAACGAATCCGACTAGGAACCATGAGGTTGCAGGTTCGATCCCTGGCCTTGCTCAGTGGGTTAAGGATCCATCATTGCCATGAGCTATGGTGTAGGTTGCAGATGTGGCTCAGATCCCGCATTGCTATGGCTCTGGTGTAGACCGGTGGTCACACCTCCGATTCGACCGCTAGCCTGGGAACCTCCATATGCTGAGGGAGTGGCCCTAGAAAAGGCAAAGACAAAGAAAAAAAAGGGGGGGCCTTTAAGGGATGTGATCTCTCCTCCACTAAAGTAATACCAGTCCTTGACTCTCTGCGTGGGGACTTTCTTAACTGCCTCCCTAAACCTCCTCCTCCTGCTCCCTTCCTACTCCCTTCCTTCATATACTCTGATTTGAGTCACAGGCTCAAGGGGTCCCCTCCATATCAGCTCCCTCCCCCAGAATCTAGACCAGCAACTAAAAAAAGCAAGACTAGTTACCAGCTAGGGTCCAACAACCCACCAGGAAATGCACTCCCTTTGAGGCAGGTTCCTGCTGGAGAAAGAGGACTCACCCAGATACACATCCCATTTACCACTTGTGATCTAACTGGGAAAGTCATAGTGAGAGAAGATCCAGGGGGAGCTCCTGAACCTGCTTAAGGGACTCTCTCAGACCCATGACCCCATCTGGACTGACATCCAGAGCTTCCTCAAGGTACTCCTAACCGGGGAAGAGAAGGCCATGGTCTTTCCAAAATGCCAAAGAAGTAGACTAGAAGAGAATAGAAACAATGCAAGCCATGATATTTTCAGACAGAGAAATAAAGCAGTCCCAGATAATGAACCCAACTGGGACCACCAAGACAATAGAAAATGAAGTGGAAGACATAAGCTGACCAATTTTAAAAATGTGATCCTGAAGGGAATCCTGTGACAGGCAACAGGAAGGAAACCTGTCAACTGGAATAAGGTAAAAGAAATCAATCAGGAGCCAACAGAAATCCCTTTGGCCTTCCTATAGTGAATGCCTCTGAATCTATACCATCCCTTACCCTGAGTGATTGGAAGTGAACGCAATCTTGAGGTCATATTTCATTTCTCAAAGTGTTCCTGACATTAGGCATAAGCTTCAGACACTGGAAATAACCAGATAACCCTACCTCTCACCTGATTGGGGCTGCCTACTGAGTTTTTAATAAATGAGATATAGAGGAGTAAAACTCAGAGGCTAAAAAGGCCCAGAGGCAAGGGTACCAATGTCAATTGGTCAGCAGTGGAATCTGAACTAACCACCCATGAAGACTTTCAACTCCAGTGAGTGACCCCGAGCCCTCACCAAGGGATATCAAGCCAAGGAAACTAGAACCTAACCAGTATACCATACATAAACAAGAGAGACACAGGATGGGAGAATGCCCTCACTGCCCCCAAAGGTGGACAGAAATGGCAAGTCCCAGCCCATACTCTCAAAGGCATATGGCCCAAATAGATGAAGAATGATGGGGACTGGGGGCTCCTATGCTGACACTCCAATCGACCCTCAAGGAGCCCCAGCTGACACTGTACATAGCAGAAAAGCCTACTGAATTCTTAATTAACAACGCTGCCACTTGCTCAGTTCTGAACAGGAGATCAGGCACACTTGTAAACTTAGGGAGGTATCAGGGAAGGTCCAAGAATAAGCTCTCATAGAATCATTAGAACATAAACTAGATGAACACATGCTCACTTGTTCTTTCCTATACATTCCCAAAGGTGCTACACCCCTACTGGGAAGAGACATCTTACATTAATTGGGGGCTACTATCCACCTAATGAGAGACAAATGAGATTGGCATCCCTAGACAAGGGGCACAAGATGATAGTGTTAATGGCTGAGGACAAACCTCCCTGGACAGAGCAAGCCAACCTCACCAGAGTAAATCCTGAGGTATAGGTTCAGGACAGGGTGGAACAAGCTACTGTAGGAGCCAGTTCCCTCCTAGTCCATCTAAACCCTAAACATATATGGCCCAATAGAAAATAGTACTCTCGGGATTTCTTACTGTGGCACAGCGGAAATGAATTCAACTAGTATCCATGAGGATGTGGTTTTAATCCCTGGCCTCACTCAGTGGGTTGAGGATCCAGCATTGCTTGAGCTGTGGTGTAGGTTGCAGATGCAGCTCAGATCCAGAATTGCTGTGGCTGTGGCTAGGCTGGCGGCTGTAGCTCCAATTCAACCCCTAGCCTCGGAACTTCCATATGCCATGAGTACAGCTCTAAAAAGCTAAAAAAAAAAGGAAAGAAAATAGTACATTCTCTGTCAGGAGGCCTTGTTAGGCACTACCCCTGTTGCCTGATTGTTCAGGGCCTTATTAGACTATGCCAATTAGCCTGTAATATCCCCATTACCACAGTAAAGAAACCCAATGGGGAATTCCAGGTGGTAAAGGACCTCAGAACAGTCAATGAAGCCACCAAGGATATACACCCAGTAGTACCTAGTCCCTACACCCTGCTGGCCACTTTCCCATTCACTAGGACCTGGTATTCTGTATTAGATTTAAAAGATGCCCTCTTCTGGATGTGTATGCATATGTGTATATATATGTGCGCATTATATATATATATATATATATAAAACTGAATCAATTTTCTGTACAGCAGAAATTGGCATTTTTAAATCAACTATACTTTAATTTAAAAATATAATAAAACAGGGAATTCCTCTCGTGGCTCAGTGGTTAACGAATCCAACTAGGAACCATGAGGTTGAGGGTTCGATCCCCAGCCTTGCTCAGTGGGTTAAGGATCTGGCGTTGCCATGAGCTCGGGTGTAGGTCACAGACGCAGCTCGGATCCTACGTTGCTGTGGCTCTGGCGTAGGCCAGCGGCTATAGCTCCAATTCTACCCCTAGCCTGGGAACCTCCATGAGCGGCCCAAGAAATGGCAAAAAAAAAAAAAAAAAAAAAAAAAAGACAAAAAATATATATAATAAAACAAAAGATATCTTCTTCTGTATTCCATTAGCCTAGAGTCACAAGACATTTTCGCTTGAGTGGCAGAACCCAAAAATGCAACAAAAATAACAATACTGCTAGACAGTCCTGCCCCAAAGTTTAAAAAAATTCCCCAAAATCTTTGGCAAAATTTTAACTAAAGACCTACGAGATCTATATCTGGAGGAAGGAACCAGATGCTCTGATCACCAGTTCTACTCTGGAGGACACTGACAAAAAAACAAACAAACCAACCAAAAAACTAACAAAAAAACCCTGTAACCTCCCTGAACTACAGTTGATAAAGGATATAAAATGTCCAAGAAAAAAGGCTCAAATATCACAAAGTAGGGTGAACCACCTAGGGGTTATTCTCACAGAAGGTCAGAGAAGCATACCCCAAGAAAGGAAAGAAGTAATTTTTAGTCTCACCCCTCCTAAAACTAGAAGACAGATCAGGGGTTTCCTGGGAATGGCCAGGTTTTGCCACATCTGGATTCATAACTATGGACAAATAGCTAGGCCACTATGTGAAAAGTTGAAAGGAAAGGATGATGATCCTTTTGAATGGAATTCAGCATGTAAAGGAGCCTTTCAAGAATTGAAAAAGCAATTATTTCAGGCCCCTGCCCTGACCCTCTCAGATTTAGCTAGAGTCTCTGATATTTACATTCTTGAGAGAGGGGAAATCACCCTTGGGGTATTAGCTCAAAAAGTAGGACCCCTTCTCCAGTGGTTCCTCATTTCTCTAAACAGCTGATCAAACTGCTCAGGGGTGGATCAAACTTCTACAGGCAGCAGCAGGGTTCTACTACAACCCTGCTAAAGGATGCTGAAAAGTTAACATTTTGTCAGTCCATCACCAAATAGAACCCTCAGTCCATTCAAGCTTACCAGTTCTAGGGGAACAGAACTACCATTCCTGGAAGGTGAATTCCATCTCAGGCTCTGCTTTTAGATAAGCCTGTAGGGTCCACAAAAACCTGTTACATGCTGAATCCTGCCCCTGTTAACCCCAGAAATAGGCCCCTGGGGCCTGACTCTATAGGAACTATGGACATGTTCTACTCCAGTTCCACTCCTCTCTGTTCTGACCTAGGAAGTAAGCCCCTCCCAAACGCCAAAAAGGAATGGTTCACAGGTGGGAGATGTTTTGTGAGGAAAAAAAACCCACGAGATATTCAATAACCTTCCAGACCCAAGTAATAAAAGGAAGAAGCCTAGCCCCAGGGACTTCTTCCCAGAAGACCGAGCTGACAGCCCTTACCCCTAAGTTTTGAGTGCTGGACAGGGAAGACCTTAAATATTTACACAGATCTCCAGTATGCATATCCCGTTCCCCCTCACACACACTCCTGGGATTATTTGGAAGGAAAGAGGTATGCTTACAGTGAAGAATAAGCAGGTGAAACATGGCTTAAGCATACTGAAACTCTTAGAAAAAATACAGCTTCCAAAAAAGTGGCAGTGGTGGCCAAAACCGGGAACACAGAGATAATAAAGGGAAACAAGATGGACACAACTGCCAAAAGGGCAGGCCTAGAACCAGTAACTTGGCAACTGCTGCTCATACCTAAGAGGACAGATCCATTCAATTGCTCCCCAGTCTACACAAATTCTTCTTTAGACAAAGCCTGAAAACAGGACTTCAATAGAGAGCTAGGAGGCCATGTGTAGCTAGTTGATGAACTTCTTTCTCCAAGCTGCAGCTTGTCAAGGCATCAGGGAGGCTCATCAAGGAACTCGCTACAGGAGGGAAGCCCTGGGTAATTGGTTAGTTGAGGTCCTGTAGCTCCTGGCATGAGAAGTATAATCAGGAATTCCCGTCATGGATCATCAGTTAACGAATCCACTAGTGTCCAAGAGGACGAGGTTCGATCCCTGGCCTTGCTTCATGGTTTAAGGACCTGGTGTTGCAATGAGCTGTGGTGTAGGTCACGGACACAGCTCACATCTGGCATTGCTGTGCCTGTGCCACAGGATGGCAGCTGCAGCTCTCATTCAACCCCTAGCCTGGGAACTTCCACAATGCGTGGGTGCGGACCATAAAAAGACAAAAAAAAAAAAGTATAATTAGTCGGATAGTTGAAACATGTCCCAGCTTCACAATGAACAACCCCAACCTCAGACCCCCAGATGCCCCCAGAGAAGGCCCATTCAGACCAGAGGGACAACACATCCTGGGGAAAACTGGCAGACAGACATTACTGTCATGCCAAGAGCACTGGGCACTTTCAGGTATCTCTTGGTGCTAGAGGACCTACTTTCAGGGTGGATGGAAGCATTCCCCACTAAAGTTTAAACAGCAGCCACAGTGACTAAAGAATTACTGAAAGAGAGATCCCTACAAAATGATCATGACTCAGCATTTGTGCCTCAAGCGACAAAAGGGATAACAAGGGCCCTGGACATAAAATGGACCTTGCACTCAGCCTGGAGCCCTCAAATGTTGACGAAAATAGAAAGATACAATCAGACTTTAAAATGAACTGAGCCGGGAGTTCCCATCATGGCTCAGTGGTTAACTCACCCGACTAGTGCCCATGAGGACACAGGTTCACTCCCCGGCCTTGCTCAGTGGGTTAAAGCTCTGGCGTTGCTGTGACCTGTGGCATAAGGTCTCAGACGCAGCTGGGATCCTCCGTTGCTGTGGCTGTGGCGTAGGCCAGCAGCTACAGCTCCGATTTGAGCCCCCTAGCCTGGGAACCTCCAGATGCTGAAGGTGCAGCCCTAAAAAGATAAAAGACAAAAAAAAAAAAGAGAACCTCAAGAAAACTGGATTAAGGTACTCCCAATTGCCCTGCTCCACATACAGTTAGCTCCAAGAGATAAGTTAAAGTTAAGTGCATGGCAGACCCATCCCCCAAGCCCGCACACACTCATCTGGCTCTCCACGCCTTCCACCCAGGGGACCAGGTGAACCTAAACACCTGGGAAACCCCAGGCCGCAAGGTCAGCTCCCTCCTAAGAGGCCCGGACCCCACTCGGTGATCCTAAGCACCCATCCTGCCCTGAAACTGTGGGGGTCACTCTGTGGGCATATCACACTCCAGAGAGGTTGGGACAACAGGCCCCCTGACTACAGCTGTGAACCTGAGGCTTCTCTTCCGAAAAACCACAAAAGTGTGACCAGGGAGATTCAGCAGGAAATGAGCCTCACATCAGGGCACACTTGCGCCCACAGGCAAAACACCTCGATGCCTGCATTTGTAGGAAAAATTTAATACGTGACCATGATTCTCTTGCTAAGATTTGGGTGGTGCAACCTGAATGTCTGTTGTGCTTTGTCTCCAAAAGGTTAGAGTTTATAAAATTCCAAATGGGTGGTGGCTCAGGGATGCTAACAGGGCAGAAGAGGTCTGGGGAATATCAAGCACATCATCTAAAGGCAGATAGGAAAAGCTCTGCTCCTTCACCTTGGGTTACGACCACGCACCAAATAGGGGGCAGTTACAGAAGCTGGCCCTGCGTCCCTCGGCAGCCCTCAAGAAGGACCAAAGGCAGAGAAGGATGTGTCATAGCAAAGCCCATTAATAATTCCTCAAAAAAGAAAAATAGAATCTGAGTAATAAAGTCTAACCTTTTTTTCTTCTGTGCTTCGTCTAGCGTCATTTGCTCACAGAAAACTGCATGCAGGAACCTCGCCCAGGGCACTTCAGACCAGAGTCAGTTCCCCCCGCCCAAAACGACTGTGGCCACACCTCCGCTCTGACCTCGTTCAGACGCTCTGCGCACAACACTGGAATTCAAGATGGCGGCGGCGGCAGCCGCAGGACGGGCCGTGTGCAGAGAGGCGGTGCCACGTCCTTCCAGCCGCAGCCCGAGCAGCACGTCTGCGCCGGCGTCCTGAGAGCGCCTCCCTCTTCCCCGGCAGGACTTGAAGCCTATAAAACAGCCCCACCCACGGCCCACCTGCCCCACCCGTGGCCTGCCAGAAAGAGTGGCTGCTCTGGAAACTCCTCCCCTGGCTTTCAACAACGAACAAAGCTTTCCTGAGCCTTTGAACTGAACTTAGTTTCTGTTGGCGCAAATGACCCCAGGAAGGAGTACTTCGAATGGGACCAACTCAGGAGAATCGGTAACACATCTGATGTGAAACTGAAATGGGAATTGGGTGAATTAGATGGTCTGTGAATTTCAGGCACCTGCGTACCTCAGGAGTTACGCAGTTTCTAGCATCCCTCTAGCTTTTTCTCAATACCCTGGTGCCACCATCCTCTCTAGCCTCCATGTCTTACTGTGATATTACCCATACTACCCAGCTAGTCCTCTGCTTCCACCCTGGCCTTCGTACAGTTGATTCTTGACAGAGCGGTCCTTTTGAATATGTCATCTATGTCATCCCTCCACTCAAAATCTTGGAGAAAGCATTCTTTGGTCATGTATATCCTGGTGGTGGACAATGCTCCCTTGTTAGGATATGTCCCCCTTTATGTTGATAGTTTGTACATAAAAGTCAGATTTGGAGTTCCCGTCATGGTGCAGTGGATGCAAATCCAACTAGTATTTATGAGGATGCGGGTTCAATCCCTGGCTTCTCTCAGTGGGTCGGGGATCTAGTGTTGCCATGAGCTGTGGTGTAGGTAGCATACGTGGCTATGATCCTGCATTGTTGTGACTGCATTGTAGGCCAGCTGTAGCTCTGATTCAACCCCAAGCCTGGGAACTTCCATATGCTGCGAGTGCAGCCCTAAAAAGCAAAAAAAAAAAAAAAGTCAGATTTGTCTGAGCCCAAGTCAGCAGTCATCCCCTTCACCTTCCTTCTTGCTTATTACCTGATATCTCACCAGCCTAAGCAGAGACTGCCCTCAGTGAATTGAACAAAGGAAAAACAAAAAACCCAGGCTCCGGTTTTATGACCATATTTAATAGTGCCACACTTGGAGCCCATGGCATCTACACAATTGGGGAGAATGTTTCAGATATCACAAAACCTAGAGATTGTCTTCTTCCACCTAACCATGCAGGAAAACTTATAAAAGCTCCACTAGCACAGTGCAGAGCATCAAAAAGGGAGCGCAGGAGATAAGAGTGAAAGGAAGGAATGTTCCCACAGTAACGATAAGCAGATATTTTTCAGGAGGCAATCACTTATGGAGAACAAATACACTAATTCTAACATCACATGGATCTGTGCAGATGAAAAATCCAGAATGTGGATGGCCATAGCTATACCTGGAAAGTTTAAGTTGGACATAAATTGAGGAGTTGAGGGCAGAGAGACTGAGAATTGAATTATCTGTAGTCAATAGCCAGGTCAAATAAAATGAAGCAATAAAGCCAGCCAATATTGTAGAATACTTGGAACAGGAAGCAGTACTGAAAAAAAAAATGGGATAAGTGAAAAGTAGGCTAATGAGGTCAGAGGTTGCACATGGCAACAGACCAGAGCCATGTTGCTTTATCCACAATTGGCTAAAGGTTTCACCAATACTATGTGAGGAGGGATTGGTAGTAAAATCTGAACCACATTAAATTTCAGTAGATCCTTCAGAAGTAACGATCCTTCAGCTTCAGAGCTGCTTCATGGGAGATGCTTGATAAAATGCAAATTCCTGGGTCTGCACAAACCAGCCAAATCACGTCTACTGGAATCTATTATTATTAAGTAAACCGGGTATTTCTGAGGCAGCTGGGCTTTGTATTGGCTGTCAGCAGACCTCACCTTAGAAACCTCTGCTGCTTTCTGTTTGTAGTCTGTTATATAACTAACGAGGCCCTGGGTATTCACAGGTGCTCTTACGCAAATAATTGTTTTGGGGAAAGAATCACTGAATAAACTGTTGGCAGTGATTACCTTTGGGGAGATGGGATGAGGGCTAGAGGGGGAAATGGCAGCACTTTCTTTCAAGCATTTTTGTTTGACTTTACTTTTTTTCACTTTATATATTATTCATATGGGTCAGTAGTAATTATCTGGACGTGGAGCTTTGGGCCATGATTTTATTTCTTTGATTTCCTCTTTATGCTTGAAAAAATGGAGGCAAATTTTAGATTTAATCTTTTTTAATGCAAAATGTATATGTGAGGACCTACTATGTGTCAGGAAGTTGTAGGTACTTGGGTCACAGGGTTTGCAAGATAAATACACAATTCAGCCTAAACTATTTGCTTTGTGAAGTCATTATAATTCAACCTTTGCACATGATCAGCTTTCCATTTTATTTTCTCCGGTTGAAAGGGTTTCTCCAGGTTGGTGAGCTGAGCCCTTAAGACAGAGTGAGGCCAGTTGACAATTATAATCATGACCTAGGAGCCCAGGGTGCATATATCAGGTGAGAGCTATGCCCATCCTGCCTTAAAGAATGATGTGTGGAAAGGACTTATTCTTTCCTTCTGTGCTGCATGTTATTCATACAGCAGAGCAGAACCTGGAAAATTGGAATTATAGACTTTTGGCATTGGAACTTACAGAACAAGATAAAAATTGGTAGAAAAATGAAACTAAGATGGGATGTTGAGCAACTAGCTTGAGGGGCAAGAGTCTAAATTTTTCATTCCTTTTTTCTCCAGATAGGGTATTGTTCTTTTTTTTCCTTTAGAGAGAAGAGGTAGTAATAGGAAGTGAATGGGAAAATTTGCAAGAGGCCCTTTCTTCCCAGAGCACACCACCTTCAAAACCATCAACTTCCCTGAAGCAAGTAGATTTTGTAAAATTATAGGGTCTTCTTACAAAATACTACATGCAGAGTTCTCTGAAATATACATGTTTTCAAACTGAAATATAAGTTATGTGTTCACTGGGCTCTGAGAAATATCATCTTTATTACCATTATCAGTGATAAGAATAATTACAACTAGTTGCTATAATAAGTGCTTATATTTCATCTTATTTGACCCTCACAGTCTTATGAGATAAATATTATTATCATTCCCCATCTTTTAGAGGCGGAAAGTGAAACACAGAGAAGTCAAGCAACAGGTCCAAGACCAGTCAGGATACTTACTATCAACCCAACAGTTTGTCTCCACAATGTGCAGTCTTAACCACTCGCTCGCTCTCTGTGCCTAAGTTCCTCTGCAGTAATGAACTCAGACCATCCATTAATGTGTGCCCCAGGGTACAAAAGATGGGTGGGTGGACCCACATGAAAAAATAGAGAAAAGCCCCAACCATCAATGATCCCTGTTCTGCCTGGTCAGAGCCAATTGAGCAGATAAAATTCAAGCAAGCCTTTACAAGATAAAGCCTCTCTATGGACAACAGCTATCACTAGGCTGCATGAGAAGCCTCTAGTTGTCCATTTATCTCCTAGCCAGGCCCAGAGCAGCCTAAATTTTTTTTCTGCAGCCCAAAGGACTGCCGCTTTTTCCATCTCAAGTCTGTCTCTATCTTCTACTCTCTTCTTTATTCTTCCCATGTTCAAAGATTTAAAAAAAAAAAATAGGTCACCAAAAGTTTGTAAGAGAACTAAAATTGTAGATTTAACTTTTTCAGGTCAAACGCACCACCTACATTCCCTTTTGCCTTAGAAGATTCTTCTTGTTCTTTTTAATTTAGCACTTCCTAAATTGTCTTTTAGGAAACACTTTTCCAGTAGATGTTAATAGATATATCCTAGGGTGACTCATGGTCACATAAGTATGGGAAATAAGGCCTCCCAGGGCCTCCTCCTGGAGCTGTGCTATAAGTATAAAGAGACTATGAGGTCTGTTTAACTCAAACATGTTTAATGTAAATATTTTGGATGCTTACTATGTGCTAGGTTCTATTCTGATGCTAGAAACAAAGTGGTAAACAAAACAAATTCCCTATTTCTATGAACCTTCTATTATAGTAAATGTAGCAATTTTTCACTAAACTTTTTTCTGACATATTAGTATCTTGGAAAATGTATTCCGTTAGTCACCAGTTTTGCAAATAGTCTACACGTATATAGTATTTATGTGATTGAGTTTTACTCTGATCGTCAATGCCCGGATGGAAAAGGACATCCATAAGTACAAGATATACCCTTGGTCTTATATTTATATGGAAGATTTGTATGTGCTTTTGGAAAAGTGCTATATTTCACAAAATTCAAAGAGCTCACAAAAAATAAAAATGGAAATAAAAATTATTTCTTAAAAATAAAAATGATCAAGTAAGAACTCATTGAAGAAAAATATTCAGACAAAGGACAAAAATCACATTTCTAGCCTTGTTTCATTCATCTCTCCTCATAGTGCCTCCACCAAATGTGATGGAGACATTGTATAGAAGCCTTCTTCTAAAGGTATCTCTTGGAATAAGACATGACATTGAGTTCTTGCACCATAATTCCCACAGGCATCATGAGGCCCATGACATTTCCTAAAAGTCTTTGGGTTAGACTGGCCTCAGTCTTTCCATTATCTTTTATCCAGAAAGGTCTTTGGTTTCTAGGTTGAATAATAAAGAGTATTTTCCTCTCTGCTACTCTGTTCTGATTGGGGAGCGTTGGTAAGTCTGGGACTTTGAGCAGGGGGGATGTGGGCATATAAGTGAATTGTCTTTGGCAAGGAAGAGCAAAGGAGGATCAACATCCACAAAGAGAAGAGCCACAAAGGATCAACAATCCATTAGCAGGGCAGCAAACACCATTTTCATCCCACATCCTATCTGATGGTAACTGAGGTGCAGTCCCCACAGCCCCAGGCTAATATCCCTTGGTTCTCTAATGAGGGACAAGGAGGGGATTTTTATAGTTACTTTTGCTTTTAAGAAAGATCCTTCAGCATCTCCTCCAGAAGAGGGACAAAGTGAACCTTAACTAGGGCAGAATAATGGAAATACAAGTGTCTGCAGAGAGGCAGGAGGTATTTGAGAAATTTAATTAATGGGTTTGTTCACTAAAGGAAGCTCCCAGAGGCCCCTATGTTCATGGCATCATTCATGTAGTTTGGAAAGCACACACATATAACTCTTGACTGTCCTGTGCATATTTCTTTCAGTAATCTCCCTGACACTCCAGTTTCAAACTTGAGGATGAGAGATTAGATTTTGTATCACAGCTTCCCCCCCCCCAAGTCCTTAATACCTGTTCTAAACTGATTTATTCAGTCTGAGCCAGCTTCTGAGCCAGATTTCCATAGCCCGAATAGCACTCACTCTTACTTGGTCAGCCAGTTGGCACTTCCTCCAAAGTGTAATTAGAATACAAAAAGAGAAACTGGACCAGGGAGCACACAGCAGATGAAGATGCAGCAGAGTTTTCTGTCCATTAATTCTGTCATTCAAAAACACGTACAACTGACTCTTGAACAAAGTGGGAGTTAGGGGTACCAACCCTCCAGGCAGTAGAAATTTTGCATGTAATTTACAGTGGCCCTCCATATACGTGATTCTTCCACATCCACTCGACCAGCTGTGGATTGTGTAGTACTGTAGTATTTATTATTGAAAAAAAATCCACATATAAGTGGACCCATGCAGTCAAACCCATGTTGTTCAAAGGTCAACTGTATGGGATACCTGTTAATGTCCAGGTGCTCTGCCAGGTGCTAGGTATGCGGTGGTGGATAAGAGAGATGAGATTCCTCTCTCATGAAGCTTGCCTTGAGGGGAAGGCAGACATTAAAGAAATGAATATATGAGACAATTTCAAAAAGTGGTAAATACTCTGAAGACCATCAAACAAGAAGTGAAGCTGAGTGACTAGATGGGAGTGTTTCTGCTTCAGAAAGGAGGGTAGTGTGCAGGCAGCAGGACCAGCAGGCGCACAGGCTCAGTTGCTTAAATGACAGAAAGAAGGGCCATGAGCACAGATGAGGCCAGCTCGAGAGCTGGTTGGAGAGGTGAGCAGGGGACCCTTCATGGAGGGCCTTTAAAGTCCACTGTGAGGCTCAACTTCTAATTTTATCCTAAATGCCATGGCATGTCATGGGAAGATTTTAAAGGAAGGTCAGGCTATGATCTGTCTTATGCTTCAAAAGACCACTCAGACCACCATGAGAAGAAGGGATAGTAGTACTGCCAGGATGAAGTATAAGAGAAGCTAGAAATCTGTATTTTTTGTTCTCCCATAACAAGATGAAGGTTGTCTTCCAAGTGAAATTAATACATTAATATTAATACTGGTAAAACTTTTAAAACATACATTCATACACACATTCAAAAACGTAATACAACTTTGCATATTTATTGATTTATTTGCATATAAGGAGAAAAAAAAAATCTCTATTTTCTCCAAAGTGCCTTTTCTTATGTGTTGGTAGATCTGATAAAAGGCATCATTAGCTACTTTTTCCCCTTGGATCTTTCATGAATCCTTCCCTGGTAATTGGTTAGGTCCCTTCACAACGGGAAGCGGATTACCCAGCGTGATATCCATCGCTGTCAGAAACGCACAGAAATTGCTGATATTGAAGAGATAAATGGGGTGAACATCCCTCTCGCCACCGCCCACCTCTGAGGGGTGGTGGGGCCTTCCCACCTGTGAGGGCGAAGACAGACTTTGAAAAACTGTGCCATTATGAGAACTTCAAGAAGTCTAAGGCCATTGTGGGGAGGTCAGAGCCTTGTCCCTTCCAGATGTCGTTAACTGTCCTTCATATCAGGGATTGCCACTGTTCTTTACTTCAGGCAAATTGCAATTACAGAGGCCATGAGGATAAACACATTATTATTTCTTCTGAGAATTTAGAGGAGCTCCAAACTAGGATAACTAAGGCTTGCCTAGCATGAGTCCTTTCAAACCCTGCTTTAATGAATAAAGAAGCCATTTAATAAGTTCATTGATTTATTTCATTTTCTCACTCTTAGTCAAACAAGAATTTGAAGTGGCTTCTAGTATTTAGTTTAAATGGGAAAAAAAAAAAACAGTGTTTTGCAAATCAGGGGTTGGATCATTTTAAGATGGTTTAGATATTTCCCCTTGATTCCCCCACCCCATTTATAGTATACTTGGCCATTCTTCAGAACAGTCTAAGAGCAAAATTCACACAATTGGGGTCTAAGGTCACTCTAATTCTGAACTTTTGAGTCCAAATTAATGAGGCATTGAATTTTTCACCTTGGTATGGTTACATACAGGTCCCATTGACTAGAGGTTTAGAATTGCTGGGACTGTTTACTAAGCATTAATTAAAGTATAATGAGGTTACATAATCTGGTATATAATGCAGAAGGAAAGACTTGCCCAAATAACTAAAGGTCCAATCACCAGTGAAACAGACAGTTATGCTCAGGAAGAGAAATAGTAAGAGACTCTAAAGCATTCTTGAATACCTTTTCTCTTCATGAAAGCGAGAGGCAACTTGAAGATAAGAAAACCCAACCTCCTCCTCTCATGAATGGGGAAGCTGAAATCTAGGTAGCAGAAGAACTTTGCCCAGGGTCACCCAGGCTTAGGAATACAAATGTGTCTAGAATCTCCTTGGCTCTTCTTTTTACAGCTGCAACTGTAACATATGGAAGTTCCCAGGCTAGGGGTCAAATCAGAGCTGCAACTGCTGGCCTATGTCACAGCCACAACACCACCAGATCCAAGCCACATCTGCAACCTATGCTGCAGTTTGAGGCAATGCTGGATCCTTAACCCATGGAGTGAGGCCAGGGATCAAACCCACATCCTCAGAGAGACAGCATCAGGTTCTTAACCTCCTGTTTCTGTCACAACAGAAACTCCTATTGTGTGATTTTACAGTGTTGCCTTTTCTTTATAATTTCTCAGATTTCACAATTCAGGCACATTTAGAGCTGGTTCATCTTAGGGAAGGTTGGATCCTCTGAGAACCCTATGACAGAGCTGACAAGAGACAGTTACAGCTCTAAAGCATGCAAGAGACCTGAACAGAGAGCCAGAAAGAATAGAAAGTTTGCTATTGTGGTACATGGCTCCCTAAGCCCCAGAGATCCATCCAGAATGCCTGAGTTATTACAACTCACCATCACCATTCTCAGAGGCTCCCTGTAGGTGCAGTACTGCACTGGACACTTTTCATTCGTAGTCTAACTTCACACTTCACAGAATTCCTACAAGGTCAGACAGGTTAAGAGGTGAGCTCTGGAGACAGGCAGCCTGCCCTTGAATCCCATCTGCCCTGTTTAATAACTAAGCATTTTCCTCCCCAAGTCTGTTTCCTCTCTGTAAGATGGGAATAATGATGTTAGTAATTCCATAAAGCTGCATGACAAGTAAACGAGTAAGTTCATGCCAAGTACTTAGGAAGGTGCCTAACACAGGGTCAGTGCTCAGTCAGTGATGCAATTATTATTGTCTGTTTTGTAGATGAGGAAACTGAGGCTAACAGAGAGCAACAAGTTCAAAACTGCACTGGAAGTGGAAGAGATGGCATCTGAGCTCCTGTCTGTACAGTTCTAAAAGCCTGTGTTATTAACCACAGACCACTTCTCTCTAGGGAGGTTCAGATGTAATTCGTGCTCTGGGTCCCATAGGTTGAAAAATCCCCAGCGTGCGGGTTATCTGCAACCAGCAGGAGCAGCTCCCAAAGCATCAGATCTCCCCCTCCTTACCAACCCCAGCCCATGTTTTCGGCCTCTTTCCAGCTCTTCCTCCCCTCACCATTTATGAGCTCTTGTTCTAGCTTCATTGGAATCATTCCCCTTGAATCAGCAGGTATGGACACTCCATACATGTTGATTATACTGATTTAAACCATCAGCCAGTTCATTCCTTCATCCATAGAACAGCCACTCAGGACTATAGGAAAGGCAATGATTTCATTGGGACTTATGTCCCTACGAATAATTAGAATTGCCGTAAAATTAATTATTAAAGAATCCCCTACATCCATGGTTTTCAAACTTTAAATGGGCATTGGAATCACCTGGAGGGTTTGTTAAACCAGATTGCTGGCTCACACCCCCAGAACTTCTGACTTGATATGTCTAGAGTGGGGCTTGGAAATTTGTGTTTCCAACAAGTTCCCAGGTGATTCTCTTGCTATTGAAATAAAAGATCACGATTAGACACCACCACCCTAGTAATAATTGCTGCAGGCAAGTCACTGATAAATGCTAAAATTAGTAAGCAAAGCGTTAAAGAAAAATACGATATTTGTATAGTCTCAGAGTATAGTCTCCAAGAATCTATATTTTACTGGAGTGATTTTTAACATTTGTTCATAAATTGATCATTCTCTCTCCAGGAGGTGGGGTTTAATTCCCCTCTCCCTGAAAGGGGCTGGCTTTAGTGACTCTCTCCTAACAAAGTATGAAACCAGGAAATAGAATAACTTCATAGTGGGGAAACCTGGCAGACCCCACCCTCACCAACTAGCCAAGACTAAACCAGAAATAAGTCATATTGATACCATGTACCTCCTGATGTGATGTGATAAAGGTACCTCATCTTTGTACCCTTTGTACCCCCAATGCCAGATCCTTAACCCACTGAGTGAGGCCAGGGATCAAACCCACATCCTCATGGTTCCTAGTTGGGTTCGATAACCACTGAGCCATGAAGGGACCTCCCTGACCTGACTCTTAATGACAATTTCATGTTTCCAGTCACCCAGGGCTTAGAACCTTAGCTACACTTTGACCTCACCCTCTTTCCTACCATATTCAATCAGTTATTCAGTCGTTTCCATCTCACTAACATATCTCATCTGTGGAAGCCCTGTGTCCACTCCTATGCCACAGTTTTTGATCTCTCTTTCCTGGACTATTAAAATAGCTTCTGTTTTACACATTCTATTGTCAAACCTTTACACTATGCCTTTGCAGGAATGCCCTTTCCTGCCTGAGGCTTTGTACAGACTGTCCCCATACCTGTCATATTCTTCCCTTTCTCCAGCACTTACCCCAGGTAGTTCTCATTCATATTATATATATTTGTTGATCCATCACTTTCTTCTCTGCTCCTTCCCAGGCCTAGGTTAGATGACGCTCTCAGCTCCCATGTTTGCCCTAACACATTGTACTATAGCTGCCTGGTTTGTGTGTCCTTTGTTTTAGTCTTGAAGACAGCAGGGACCATGACAGGATTATAGCCTTAACAACCTGGAGTTCCCTTTGTGGCTCAGTGGTTAACGAACCCAACTAGGATCCATGAGGATACGGGTTACATCCTTGGCCTTGCTCAGTAGGTTAAGGATCCGGCGTTGCTGTGAGCTGTGGTGTAGGTGACAGACGTGGCTCGGCCAGCAGCTATATCTCCGATTTGACCTCTAGCCTGGGAACTTCTGTGGGTGCAGCCCTAAAAAAAAAAAAGAAAAGAAAAGAAAAAAGGATTATAACCTTAGCAACCAGCATGAAGTGTGCTACATAGTCTTAGTTAAAACTTATTGACTGAAGGAATGAATGAAGATGTGAATAAAGGAATGAATGTCAGGCACTGTCTTAGGATTTGGGGTTATAAAGAAGAATAAAACAGACTTCTTATTTTCAAAGATCTCACACTCAAGTGGGAAGATGAAAGTACAACAGGCAGTTTTAATAACAGCACTTATGGAGTTCTTGTTATATGCTGGGGACTAAGCAATTTACATGTATTAATTCATTTGATCATCATAATAACTTTGTAATCGAGGTATAATATTATCCCGATTTTACATAGGAAAATTGAAACTAAGAGTTTATCAGAGGTCATATAGCTAAAAAGTGGCAGACTGGGAATTTATAACCAGTGAAACAGAAAAGAACCCAAATCTCCACCTACAAGAACATATATAAACAAACTGTGGTCATTCATACAATAGAATACTACTCAGTAACTGAAAGCAATAAATTACAGAACATTTTTAAGGCAGGACAATATTCTGTGTGGCATTGTAGCGATGGATACATGTCATTATACATTTGCCCAAACCCATTAAAGGCACAATACCAAGAGTGAACCCTAAGGTAAACTATGGATTTGGGGTGACTATGATGTGTCAGTGTAGCTTCATCTTTGATAACAAACGTACCATTCTGGTGAGTGATGCTATAATGGGGGAGGCTATGCATATATAGGGGCAGGAGGTATAAGGGAAATCTCTGTATCTTCCTTGCAATTTTGTTGTGAACCTAAAACTTCTCTAAAAAATTGCCTTTAAAAAAGTGTTGATGAGCAGTTCCCGTTGTCGCTCAGCAGAAACAAATCTAACATCCATGAGGACGCAGATTCAAGCCCTGGCCTTGCTCACTGGGTTTAGGATCCAGCATTGCCATGAGCTGTGGCGTAGGTCGCAGACACAGCTTGGATCTGGCATTGCTGTGGCTGTGTCGTAGGCCAATGGCTGCAGGTTCGATTTGACCACTAGCCTGAGAACCTCCATATGCTGTGAGTATGGCCCTAAAAAGCCAAAAAAAAAAAAAAGATGTGGATGAAAATGGGCTGGGTCTGCTCTGCTGCCCTTAAGCTTTTACACCTCCATCCCATCCTCTTCCAATCCCAGAGCTCACAAAACATGAAGAGACCACCCTTTCCCTATACCAATTAACCTTTCAGGTTTAAAGTGAAACTTGACTCCCGCTGGGGAATCAATGGGACCTTGAACTTTCTGCCCTAGAACTCACCTCTTCCCCTCTACTTAAACTCATGGAGCTAGACACCTGAACTTGATGTCTTTTCTCCAATACATGTTACTGCAGTGACTGACTGATCGCCTTCGGGAAACATGACCTCATAAACCAAAAGAACTAGATTCAAGGATAAAATTACTATAAAGAAAGGCAACATACAAAACAACACCTGAAGCAGAATTACTGAAACGAATGTTCCAAAAATGTAAAATGACTGTGAAGATTTGGGGGACAGTGGATATTAGCCATAGGAAGCAAGAACAAGAAATGAATAGGGGGAGTTCCGTCGTGGCGCAGTGGTTAACAGATCCGACTAGGAACCATGAGGTTGCGGGTTCGATCCCTCCCCTTGCTCAGTGGGTTGATGATCTGGCGTTGCCGTGAGCTGTGGTGTAGGTTGCAGACTCGGCTCGGATCCTGCGTTGCTGTGGCTCTGGCGTGTGCTGGCGGCTGCAGCTCCGATTGGACCCCTAGCCTGGGAACCTCCCATATGCCGTGGGATCGGCACAAGGAATGGCAAAAAAGACAAAAAAAAAAAAAGAAATGAATAGGATCCCAAGTGGAAATGTTAAGTATTAATACCAAAAATAGCTAATGAAAACAACACAGTCCTTGAGATAAATGACAAGAATGAATTTGACTGAAGAAAACTGAAGTAGTGAATTAGGAGATCAGACTGAAAAAATGATAGAAAACAATAAAGGAAAAGCTAAAAGATGCTTTGAGATAGGAAAAGATAGTAGATATTAAAGACAGAGTAGAATAAGTGGAGTATAAAAGTCCCAGAGAGATGGGCAGAAAAGTGCCGTAAGAGAGTAAAGAATAGGAAAAACCCATGAAAAGCTTAAGAAAGATGTCCTTTTTTTTTTTTTTTGTCTTTTTGCCATTTCTTGGGCCGCTCCTGCGGCATATGGAGGTTCCCAGGCTAGGGGTCTAATTGGAGCTGTTGCTGCCGTCCAATGCCAGATCTGAGCCGTGTCTGAGAGCTACACCACAGCTCACAGCAACGCCAGATCCTTAACCCACTGAGCGAAGCCAGGGATTGAACTCGTAACTTCATGGTTCCTAGTTGGATTTGTTAACCACTGAGCCACGACAGGAACTCCCAAGAAAGCTAACTCTTGAGCTGAGACAGAAAGAAGGGTAGGAACTTGCCAGGTGAGCACGGACAGGAAAGACATTGCAGGCAGCAGACAATACATGCAAGTGGAAACAAAGATAAAAATGATCGCTGTGCCCGGGACGAGTAGTCTGGTGTGTCTGGAGCAGAGGCTGCTTGAAGGAGGGTGATAAAGGTTAATGTCAGAAGGCAAGCAAGAGTCAAATGGGGAAGGGTCTTGGGAGATATGTAGTATAATTATATCGCATCTTAAATACAAGGAAACCAAGTCAGGCTCAGACACTTGAGTGAGTGGCCCCAGGTCAGGCATCCAACTGCCGGGCTCCGGCCATTTCACTGCCTCACACATTTTCTTACTCAGTGGTGGCTCTGAGGTTGCTTAGCTTGGATGTCTCAGTGTTTGTCAAAGTCAGATAAAATGGTTAAAAAGTCAGTGAAGTTGAGAAATAGGGGAGCTGTATGTTCAGGATCAGGTGGGTTGTTCTCAAGTGTCAGAGTGTCCAGCTGACAATTAGAAGTTCAGGGTTAAAAGTAAGAAGATCAAGACTGGCAATACAAGTTTGGAAATTATCAGCATGTGGAGGTCAGTGCGTTTATGGGAGTGGATGGCATTGCAGCAATAATGCTTCTTGTAATCTTAGCAAACATTTCCTTAGAACAAGAACATTTCATTGGAGAAGGAGCATGTCACTGACCCAGGGAGGAAAACCAAAAGACCCAAAATCACACTGGCTGGGTGCTTTCTCTGTTTGTCAGATCCCAGTTCAGTTGTAACATCCTCGGCCAGCCAAACACTGTACTAGCACATCAGATCCCTGGATGGGATCTGAATTTGAGGTTTAATTCCTTCTGTCAATCATCTCCTAAAGATAACCATCCTTAGACACAGATTGTCAAAAATCTGACTTTATTTTTACAGCCACATCTGTGGTATATGGAACTTCTTGGACTAGGGGTTGAATCAGACCTGCAGCTATCAGCTTACACCATCACAGCCACAGTAACACCAGATCTGAGCTGCATTACCGAAGCTCGTGGCAATGCCAGATCCTTAATCCACTGAGCAGGGCCAGAGATTGAACCCACATCCTCACAGACACTATGTCAGGTTCTTAACCCCCTGAGCCACAACAGGAACTCCTAAAGTCTGACTTCTTTTAAGTTACACTCAATCCTGGAAGTAGTGTTTCTGAATGCCAGGTACCCAAAGAAGTATCCTTTTATCTGAAAGGAAAGTATTATTACTTCTACCTTGCAGATAAAAGAAACTAAATGTTAGAGAAGTTAATGACGTGCCCAAGGTCATTCAGCTAAGACCAAAGCTGGGATTCAAATGGAGAGGAGGTTGGCTCCAGAGCTGAGGAGGTGGATATGAAAGGAGACAGTGCTGAGCGTACCCACAATTCACTCACATCCCTGCTTTCTCAAAGCCCAGAACTCAAAGTGAGTGAGGAGGGAAAGGTCCATGTCCTCGCTCCCGAGAAGCTCAAGCATTATAGTCACAATTTGCAAGTCAGAAGAACTGGGTCCTAGCCTGAGCTGTACCATAGCATGCATGTGACTGTGACCAAGTCACTTCCTCTCTGTGGGTCCCCATTCCCTCTGCATAAGGCAGACCCTGGAATCCCAGGTGTCTGTGACTGGCAATGGGCTTCCTTAGACCCTAAGCCCCACCCATCAGGGCTGGCGGCATCCAGTTCTCTCCTTCGGAAGCCTTTCCGCCTCTCCATTCATACCAGCCATTCCAGCTCGGCCCCCCAGCTGAGGGCTGGGTGTGGATTGTTTGAGAAGCCATATGGCATCCCAGTGCAGCTGAGAGTCCCATCTCAAGGGGAAACCATTGTTCATTCATCTGGACCGAGTGACATTCTTTATGCAAGAATAACTCTTGATTAAAGGGTGAGTTTTAATGGAAACTAATTAGGCAAACTCTTTAGCCTGGGCATAATGATCAAATGAGCTGTCACACCGTACCTGATACAATGATCTCACTCGCTACAAGATTTTATTCCTTAGCAATTACACTCCCACATGGCACTACGTGCCGTTATTGCCTGGAGCACACATGTCAAATTAAAGAGCAACTTATGCACCTGATATTTAATTATTGCCTAGTACTACAGACACCCGGGGAATGTCAAAGTGAGCAGTCCTGCTTGGGAGAGACGAAAACTGAAATCTTCTTCTGCAAGGGAGTGAAAAAAATAGGGATAAAATATGTATAGGCTACTATAGTTCCTTATTCAGCCGTCTTACAATTCAGTTACAAAACTTGCTCTCCCTTACCTTGAATAATTTACCATTTTTTTCTTAATCCAGAAAAAAGTCAGCAGAAGGAGAGTCCTAGGTAAAGGCACAGGGGTCCTATTGGTATTTGTTTACCTACATGATTGATGTGGTCAGATTTGATCAACATTGAGTAAGTTATTCTTTTGCTAACAGGCTCTGACAGGAAAGAGGGTGCCTCATATGCCTCTCTAGCCCAAAGGGAAATGTTTGCCCTCAAGGCTGAGCACTCAGGAAGCCCCATCTTGCATTTTAGTCAAACTAGACAACAAATTTGAAAAGCTGACCAGTCTCCCCAAAAGTTGGAACAGTGAGAGGCCATAGGGATGGAAGGCTCAGTCTCTGCTTTGGATACATATTGGAATAATCTGGAGAACTTTTCAAACACACCAATGCTCAGAATCCCATCTCAGACTATTTACATTAGCATCTGGAAAGGACAACTGGGTAAATCTGTAAGGCTCCTCGAATGATTCTACTATTCAGGTAGGGCTGAGAACCACTGTGGATTAGAACCAGCCAGACACTCACCATCACTGAGTGTTACAGGAGCTGCTGTCTGTCCTCAGGAAGACAGACCTCTGTGCCTCTGGGCCTTTGCACATGCTGTTCTCTCCTCAGGAATGCTCTGCTCCATCCCTTCTTTCTACCTGGAAAAGAAAATTATCATTCAACATCAAGTATAAATGTTACTTTCCTATGAAGTCTCTCCCCATTTCCCCTGAAGAGTTTCTTCAGCATCTACCTGGATCCAGACTCAGTGCTCAAAGGATCATTAAACTAACCTGCTCTTCTCAGTGGGGACCTAAGAAGGGAATCCCTTTGTCTCCAGCAACCATCTACCAGTCCCAGCTGAGCAAATTCTGAGACAGTCTTGGTCTCTTTTGCTCCAGATAAAGATATTCAATTACCCATTATCAGAACTGCACTGCCTAACACTAAAATGCCTTAATATGAGAGCTTTTGTATTTAGTAAACTGCACAGCTTGTGAAAACCCCCTCCAAACATCTGGCAGGAGGCCCAGCAGAGGTAAGGCTGAAACCTCTAATGATGGCAACATGTAAACAAGTGTTTTGTCTCAACTGATAATCATTAACTTCCAGTGTCAGCCTTACCCCCAGAGGTCTGTTTCCTCAGCCTTGCAAAGGCCTCTGGGAAACAGTAGCTGGGACAGGGGGCCTGTGCACAGCTGATGGGGAGGGAGGGGGCGGACAGGCCTGTCACTATCAACCTGGAGAGGTGGGAGGTGACAGGAGTAAATGCCTCTGATGAAAGGGAGCAGAGGAGTTCCCTTGTGGCACAGAGGATCCAGCATTGTCATCATGGCAGCATAGGTCACTGCTGTGGCATAGGTTCAATCCCTGGCCCAGAAACCTCCACATGCTGCAGGTGCAGCCAAAAAAAAAAAAAAAAAAGCGGGGCAGGGGGGAATCGGGTCCTAACCTCATTTCAGAGACTTTGATACTGGGCAAGGGTTGCCTCTCAACTGTACCCCTGGTTAGCCCAGGTTTCTCTATCTGTCAAATGGCCATTATATAGGGTAGATGTGAGACATATATGAGAAAACATGTTCTAGCAAGGCTTCTAGCAGAGCCCTGACTTACAGAAAGCAGTCAATAAAGGAAATTTCTTTCTCTATTCTTCCCTTCAGACATTCCTACCTGGGACCTAGACTAGTTTGAAGACCCCTTTCCTAATTTAGTAAGTTGAGGCTCTTTGACCCCAGGATCACTGCACTGAAGTTCGTAGTGTTTGTACACAGGAACACCTAAATAAAAATCCATAAGGAAATAACTGGATTGTTATTCTCATTGACCATTAACAGATTCTGAGTAATCCTTCACACTGCAATTCAAATGCAAATGCCAATTCATTCCATAAACATGAACTGCGTAACTACTACGATGTTCCAGGCACTATGTGCGCTAAGATGATTTAGAAGTGTGTCCACAGCCTGGGTCTTCAGAATGCAGACACTGAGACAGACAGAAGTGAGAAGAGGTTATTGCTGAGGGTGTTTAGGACCCACAGCTGTGAAAGAGAGATGTTATGGACTGTCTTCTGTCTCTCAGAAACTCATTATTAAAGCTCTAAACCTCAATGTGCTGTATTTGGAGAAAGGGCCTTTAAGAAAGTGAATGAGGGGAGTTCCCTTCGTGGCTCAGCAGTTAACGAACCCAACTAGGATCCATGAGGTTGCACATTTGATCTCTGGCATCAGTGGGTTAAGGATCCTGTTTTGCCGTGAGCTGTGGTGTAGGTCTCAGACAAGGCTTGGATCCCATGTTGCTGTGGCTGTGGTGTAGGCTGGCAGCTACAGCTCCGATTTGACCCCTAGCCTGGGAACCTCCATATGCCGTTGGGTGTGGCCCTAAAAAGACAAAAGGAAAAAAAAAAGAAAGTAATTGAGGTTAAATAATGGCATAATTGTGGGACCCTAATTTGATAGGACTGGTGTTCTTACAGGAAGAGGAAGAAACACCAGCGTGCAGCCCCTCCCCCACCCTGCCCTGTGTAAGCAGAGAAAAGACCACATGAGGACACGGTTGAGGAGGTGGCTGTGGGTAAAGGAAGCGAGGCCTCACCAGAAACCAACCCATCCAGGACTTTGATCTCAAGACTTCCAGCCTCCAGGACCATAAGACAATTTTGTGTTGCTTAAACCACCCAGTCTGTGGTAGGCTATTACAGCAGCCTGAGCTAACACAGAAGATGAAGGAAGCAAGAAGGGGCAGAGGCAGATCCTGAGCTGAAAGGCAGGCCCCAAAGAGACCTCAGGTGACTCCATAGGGAGCTCTGGAGCTGGGATGGCCCTTCACAGCCATCTCCAGATGTAGTGAGAGGCTGGGCCTTTATACACCTAGGTCGTCAGTCTTTGGAGGCAGGCTGCCCCTGAAAAGAAGTGTGGCCCTGGAAGAGGCAGTTTCCTTCAGCAGAGCCCATCCCCAAGAAGGCTGGCAGGGCTCAGGGCATCACACAGCATCGCATCACAATGAGTTCCCTTAGGCACCTAGTCACTAGTGCCCTTTGTCCAGAACCTGCTGTGTGCCAGAAGCCTCACAAATGTTGTTTTATTTGAACTTCATAGTATTCCTGTGAGATAATACCCATTTCACAGAGAAGATGAAATAACTTGTCCAAAGCCACAAAGCTAATACATAATGAAGGCAGAATTGAAGAAGAGGCTTCTCTTTCCCATTTACCCTGTTCTTGCCTTGATGTCATGCTAGCTTCCCCTTGGAAACCTTGATCTTCTGCAAGGAGTACTTCCTATCCTCCTTCAACAGGTAAATGTCTCCATGGCACCACGTACATCTTTCTTAAAAGCCTATGGCACTTTGCCCTATTAACAATCATATAAGTTGACATGAATTTACCTTTTTTTTTTGTCTTTTGTCTTTATAGGGCCACACCCACGGCACATGGAGGTTCCCAGCTTAGGGGTCTAATCAGAGCTGTTGCTGCCATCCTGCAGCCACAGCAATGCCAGATCAGAGCCACGTCTGCAACCTACACCACAGCTCATGGCAATGCGGGATCCTTAACCCACTGAGTGAGGCCAGGAATGGAACCCACAACCTCATGGTTCCCAGTCAGATTCGTTTCCGCTGCGCCACGACGGGAACTCCCTGAATTTAGCATTAAGCATGTCCCAGGCACTGTTCTAGCACTTTTCAAACATTTATTTAATTCTTCCAGCAGCCCTCCGAAGTATTGTTTTCATCATTCTCATTGACCAATGAAAAGCAAATAAGATGCAAAGCTGTTAAATAACTGCTGGAGCCCAGCCAGGGTTTGAACCCACACCATCTGGTTCCAGATATATGACCCTGTCTTGGGGTTCTAGTGATTATGTATGCCTCCCTTCCGATCCACATATATTTGGACAACATGGCCAAGTTTTATTCATTTTTTCTATCCCAGTGCCTTATCTGGGACTGACATATACTGTTTGGGGATTTTTTTTTTTTTTTTTGAGATTTTCCTAAACAACTGAATGATGCCTTGCACATGAACAATTTGAAAATAATTTGACTTGATTTATGTGGACAAAGCCTAGAAGAAAAGACAGACAAATAAAATTCATTTGAGGAGTTCCCGTCATGGCGCAGTGGTTAACGAATCCGACTAGGAACCATGAGGTTGCAGGTTCGGTCCCTCCCCTTGCTCAGTGGGTTAACGATCCGGCGTTGCCGTGAGCTGTGTGTGGTGTAGGTTGCAGATGCGGCTCGGATCCAGCGTTGCTGTGGCTCTGGCGTAGGCCGGTGGCTACAGCTCCAATTCAACCCCTAGCCTGGGAACCTCCATATGCCTCGAGAGCAGCCCAAGAAATAGCAACAACAACAAAAGACAAAAGACAAAAAAAATAAATAATAAATAAATAAATAAAAATAAAATTCATTTGCTTTGTTAAGATATTGAGATCATAGGTGAATTTTAATTTCTGGGTATTGAGAGAATATTGGTTTTTAAGAGCTAAAAATGGATAATGGCAATCTTCCTCTACATGTCTGTCACTGTCATAAGAGCAGATACTTAGTACACGTCTGATGACAGTGTTGCTGAGATGCAGGCTCCCCCCAGTCTGTAAGGATTGGACCCAGATCGCATCTCAGGTTCACAGTATGGCAGTGTCTTTCCAACAATCCCATAAGCAGATCTAAAAGAGCAAAACTCCTATCATCACAACTCAGAAGTTACTGATACTTAGCAATGCTGTAAAGAATATCTCAGTGACCATTTAAGCCTGTTTCTAAGTGAACTCTAACAACTGGGCAGATACCCCAAGCCTTCGGATCTTCTATTCATTAGGGTATTTGGATGAGTGGACCCATATGCCTACCAGACAGCTGATAAGTAATCAAAATGAGCCAGTGGCCAGAGAGGCTCTTGGACAGAAATTACATTGAGTTTTCTCATCTCACTTTCATACTGGCTTCTCACTTTATATTCTATTCATTCATTTATTCATTCATTCAACAGATATGATTGGGGTCCTACTGTGTGCCAAGAAGTTTTCTAGTCCTCACGAATACACAATAAACAAGCCAGACGTGTCCCTTTCTTTTCACAGAGCTTATAGTCTCATGAGAGGAGACAAACAAATAAATGATGTAACTTCAACTCATGATAATTTCTACAAAGAAAATAAAACAGGGTGCCATCATGAAAAGTAAATGAGGTGAAAAGAGAAACTAGTTCTGACATGATAGTTGGGAAAGGATTCTCAGAAGTGACATTTCAAATGAGACTTGACTAGTAAGTGGCCAACTTTCAGGAAATCTGGGAGAATGGCATCTTGGCCAGAGAAAATGTGAATGCACAGTCCCTGGGGCCAGATTAGGCTTTCTGTTCTGAGGACAGAAAGCAGCCTACTGTGGGTGGGGCAGATAAGCAGGAGGGAGAATGGTAAATACAAGGCCTGAAAAGTAGGCAAGGGACAGACCATCCAGACCTTGCAGGACAAGATAAGGAGTTTGGATTTTATTTCTAGCATGATGGGGAAACATTGTAGAACTGTAAGGAAGACAGAAATGCAATATGGTTTAAGTATTTAAAGGATCACTCTTGCTGCCAAGTGAAGAATGAACTGCAGGTAACAAAAATGGAATCTTGGAGACTTAGTTCACTTTCTACTAGATGTCTGGCCTTCTGATTTGGCTTCTGTTTCCAACCCCAAAATTTCTGCCAAGAAATTCAAGTTGCCTAGATCCTTCCACTTGCACCTCTGGTTTCGCAATACTCATCCGTAGCTGGTAGTCACTTCATCCACTATCCTACCCACTCAGCTCCTCTCTGTACAAGTGGGGATCAGACGGGTTTTCTAGATCACAAAGATAGTAGTTTAGCTCATTAGTGTCACTTGCAAAACCCAAAAGTGTTAACTGCAGGATCCATGAAAGCAGAGAAAAGAGTTGTTACAGTTTATCAAGGTTTCCCCCGTGCTATGCAGAGTGGGTGCTCCAAAGATATTGATTAGATGAATGGATGGATGTAGATGTGCTGGGTGCTTATGGTCTGTCTGGGGTGGAGCGAGCCTCCACTGATAGGGGGAGGGTGGAATATGGGGAGAAGCCTCAAGGAAGCTGCAGCCCAGCAAACATCACCTTATCTTTTTTTTTTTTTTTTTTTTGCTTTTTAGGGCCGAACCCACGGCATATGGAGGTTCCCAGGCTAAGGGTCCAATTGGAGCTACAGCTGCCGCCCTACACCACAGCCACAGCAGTGCAGGATCCAAGCCGCATCTTCGACCTACACTACAGTTCATGGCAATGCCAGATCTTTAACCCACTGAGTGAGGCCAGGAATCAAACGTACAACCTCATGGTTCCTAGTAGGATTTGTTTCCGCTGTGCCAGGACAGGAACTCCCCAAACATCACCTTATCTTAAAGGCTCCACACTGATTGGGGTAAACCTGCCCAGAGGCCCCGCCTTGGATCAAGTGAGACCTGATAGGCTGCCAGGCTGGTTCATTAGTGGCCTGATATCACACATCTGCAATTTGGTAACTTTTATGTTAACTACTCCCTCTCCACATAATGAGAGTTCATAACTGTGTTTTATATAAAGCTGATTAAGCATTTGCACAGAGCCTATAAAGGGTCAGTGATTATAAACTGTGCTGCAAGTCTGTGGTACCCAGTCCAGAACCACCCTGTGGGATGCATTTGAATGACAAAGGATGGCAGATCATGAGGGGAGGGAACTGTGAGTGCAGGAGTCCTGGCAGACTAGGAAAGGTTTCTGGGATATGTCCGTCTCCCAGAGCATCCCAGTAGCAACCTATTAGAATTCAAAACAGACCTAGAGCTTTCTGAAAACATTAGGTCTAGGAGGGAGTCATTTTTTGAGGCTCTTTTTCATTTTAATTTCTCTCTTACTTTTTCATATTTATATATAAATACATAAACATATGCAATATTGGATTCTGCTTTTCCAGATTTTTTTTTTTCTTAGAAAGGAGGCCACCTTTGGAGTTCCCATCGTGGCCCAGTGGTTAGCGAATCCAACTAGCAACCATGAGGTTGAGGGTTCGATCCCTGGCCTTGTTCAGTGGGTTAATGATGCAGCATTGCCATGAGCTGTGGTGTAGGTTGCCGAGTTGCTGTGGCTCTGGCGTAGGCCGGCAGCAACAGCTCCGATTAGACCCCTAGCCTGGGAATCTCCATATGCTGCAAGAGCGGCCCTAGAAAAGGCAAAAAGACAAAAAAAAAAAAAAAAAAAAGGAAAGGAGGCCACATTTGTGTCTGGGTTTGATGATGGGACAGTTTTGAGAACTGGCATAAAATCTGATTCTATCCCTTGGGTTCTGTTATCATCTCCACACTTACTGTGTTACTTTGAACCATACACATTACCTCCTTGGGTCTCAGTTTCCTCATATAGGGTCACCATACCTCACATTTGGGAAGGATTATTTGAAGAATTAAAGCATAGGAGTTCTCTTGTGGCACAGTGGTTTAAGGATCCAGCGTTGTCACTGCTGAGACTTGGGTCACTGCTGTGGCACAGGTTGGATCCTTGGCCTGAGAACTTCCACATGCCATGGGTGCAGCCAAAAAACAAAAAAAGAAAGGAAAGAAGGAAAGAAGGAAGGAAAGAAGGAAGAAAAAGAAAGAAAGAAAGAAAGAAAGAAAGAAAGAAAGAAAGAAAGAAAGAAAGAAAGAAAGAAAGAAAGAAAGAAAGAGAAAGGAGAAAGAAAGAAAGAGAAAGAAAGAAGGAAATTAAAGAATAACAATAAAAGTTCCTGTCTTGGCTCAGCAGAAAGTAATCTGACATGCATCCATCAGGATGCAGGTTCAATCCCTGGCCTTGTTCAGTGGGTTAAAGATCTGGTGTTTTTGTGAGCTGTGGTGTAGGTCGCAAATGCGGCTCGGATCCTGCCTTGCTGTGGAGTAGGCCCCTAGCCCGGAAACCTCCATATGCTGAGGGTGTGGCCCTAAAAAGACAAAAACAAATAAATAAATCATAACAACATATATTGAGATTTATTTCTTTCAGGTACTTTCTGTGTGTCAATTCATTTAAACCTCTCAACAATCCTTTGTGGTAGGCCCTGGTGAATTCTCCCATTTTAAAATGAGAAACTGGATTTCCCATCGTGGTGCAGCAGAAACAAATCTGACTAGTAACCATGAGGTTGCGAGTTTGATCCCTGGCATTGCTCAGTGGGTTAAAGATCTGGCATTGCTGTGAGCTATAGTGTAGGTTGCAGACACGGCTCAGATCTCCCATTGCTGTGGCTGTGCTGTAGGCCTGCGGCTACAACTCCGATTCAACCCTAGCCCAGGAAACTCCATATGCCAGGGGTGCAGCCCTAAAAAGACAAAAAGACTAAATTAATTAATTAATTAAATAAATAAAATGTAGAAACTGAGAATTTAGGATTTGGGTCAAGGTCATAGAACTGACTCATGATGCAGCCAAAATTCAAGCCAGGCAACCTGACTCTGGAGCCAAAGAACCCAGCAGCAGTGCCTGGAGCAAAGTAAACCCTCGAAAAATTAATGACAGTTCATTGTTTTTTTTTTTTTTCTTTTTGGCTTTTTAGGGCCAAACCCATAGCATGTGGAAGTTCCCAGGCTAGGGGTCGAATCAAAGCTGCAGCTGCTGGCCTACAGCTCAGCAAGGCCAAATCCGAGCTGCATCTGTGACCTACACCACAGCTCACAGCAACGCTGGCTCCTTAACCCACTGAGCGAGGCCAGGGATCAAACCCATATCCTCATGGATACTAGTCAGATTCGTTTCCACTGTACCATGACAGAACTCTCTCCATCATAATTTTAACCAATTTCAAGCCAATTCCACCAACAAAAAATTTTTTTTTCTCACTTTTATGGCCACCCTCGTGGCATATGGAAGTTCCCGGGCCAGGAACTGAATCCCGGCCACAGCTGTGAATTACATGGCAGCTGCAGCAATGCCTGATCCTTTAACCCACTGTGCTGGGCCGGCAATCAAACCCTGGCCTCCACTGTGACCCAAGCTGCTGCAATCAGATTCCAAACCCACAGTGCCATGACAGACACTCTGTGCACAAATTTTTATTACTATTATTATTAATGGCCTTGTGTATGACTCCAATTCCTATTAAAGGGGACAGAAAGGAGTTCTCTTGTGGTGCAACAGGTTAGGGATCTGGCGTTTTTCCTGCAGGAGCCTGGGTTGCTGCTGTGGTGGGGGTTTGATCCCTGGACTTGGAACTTCCATATACCATGGGCATGGCCAAGAGATAAAAAAAGAGGGGGGGGGGGACAGAGACACATGGAGGGGCCGTAACAAATCAGAGCTAGAGTTGCCTGGTACCCCCAGAGGGATGATTCTTAGGCTACTGAGCAGACAGAATAGGAGTGAGTCAGAGACAAGGATGGCAGGAAAAGGACATAGGGCACAAGACCAGAAATTCAGGCGCTAGTCTCCAGTTGTCACCTGCAACCATGGGACCCTGAGCAAAGTCAACTGCCCTTAAGGTTCTGCCCAAGGGCCGGCAGGGCTTGCTGGGCTGGCTGAGCTGGCTCTGGGACTAGAGGCAAGGCATGCAGCACAGGCCAGAGAAGACAGGATGCTCACACTGAAATATGGTTTAGACTGAGCGGGGATCATGGGCGCCTTGCCAGGTTTTCTTCCTGGAGGAGCTTGTTTGGATGGTCCAGCCTCCTTGTCTGGAGGTAGCCAGAAGCTCAAACATGAAGACCTTGGTAGAAAAGGTATAGAGCCAGAGCTCTGGCCTGACCCACCAAGAATCTGTGACATACCCTGGCCCAGTTACAGCCCCTTCTGGCCTCAGTTTTTCCCATCCGAAAAATGAGAGGGTCGATTAAACATATTTTAACGGCTCTAACAACTTGAAAATTCCACATCACCAAGCCTGACTTCATCCACAGTCTTATACTAATATCCTTGGGGCAGAGCGATTTCATTTAGGTCAAATGATTTCCCTGCACATAAACAGAAGTGAAACAAAGGCCCCCTTTCTCCCAAGTTGTTAGCTCTCTCAACACAGGCACACACACACTCACACACATGCACGTACGCCCTCATAATGCTTATACAGCCCACCCCCCTCCACAGTCGTGCACAAAGGCTCACACACAGGCGAGCAAGCGGAGGCGCAAACACCTGGACTCTCTAAGCTGCCCCTTCCCCCACCCCACTCCTGCACACTCCCCACCCCCAACCCTTCCAACTCCCCTGCTGGGAAGCAGAGCAGCCCTTCCAGCCTCAGTGAGGTACCTAACTTGATGGGCTGGTGCCACCCAATGGTGAGGATCAGAAATGCAGCCTTGGTTTCAAGAACCAAAAGGATTGGAAGGGGTCCAGGATCATTGGGTCCACCCCTCTCCCTCTAACGAGGCTGTACCCAGAGCTGTCTTAGACAGATGAGGCTTCTTATAGTCTTTAAAATCGTTCAAACTAGAGTTTATTTACATGATGCCCCTAGTTGTTTTCCAAAGATCAGGGTATTGTGGTTCATCTTCTAGGCAGACTTGCCATAGAGCCTAAAATTACTGGGTGTGAATCCTGTGTTCAGCACCATTCTAGAAGCTTTGGATGTTATATCTTTTTAATCCTCACAACAGCTGTCTTTTCAGGGCATGTATTACTGTCTTCACTTTAAAGAGCTGCAACCAAGATGGGACTCTGGCTCTAACTCAGCAGCCACTTAGCCATCCTGGACCCCATTTGCATCATGTGTACATGATCGGTTCTAATCATTCATTCAATCATTCTTTCCTTCAGTGCTTGTTGACTGAGCACCTATTATGGACCAGGATCTGTGTTGGGGCTGAGAATTCAGCAAACACAGATTCAGAACACAGCAAACACAGATGGCCTTTGTCTTTAAGGAGATGTAAGTCCCCTGGAATTAATGACCTTCTCATCCTCCTAGGTCCCTGATTCTATGACCTTAGTGGATCTTTTCTACTAACTTGGACAAAATCCCCAAGAAGAGGCCAAGGGAAGGAAATTAAAAAGCTATAACCTGGGGGGACAAGGCAGACAGCCCCCAGAGCAGGAGGAAACAGGGGTCCTTGCCCAAGAGTCCTCTGATCCACACCCTGGTAGTCTGGGACTGGGCAGTCTGGAACTACCTATAGCCTGTCCAGGGCCTGTATCCTCTCAGAAAGGAGGGGGAAGGAGCTGTGGTTATCTGGCTTCAGAGCCGCCGCCCTTTGTGCCACACCAGAGACTTCTGCGAGTGCACCAGAGAGGTCAGACCCAGAAGCGGGGAGCCTCTCAGGGGCTGGAAGATGCAGTGAAGGAACAAAGCTTCAAGGATAATCATGGGTGTTATTCTGAAGTCAGAGCCCCTGAAGCCTGACTCCACCCTGCCTTCCTAAGCCTCTGTCTCTCCATCTATTTCCTCATGGAGTCACACTGTCCCAGACTCACTTCCTATGCCCCCAAACAGCCCACAGTCTATCAGTGCTTAACCTTTGCTCTTTGTCTTACCAATGAATGGATGTAGTAATAGAATAATAGAATGCTAGAACATCAAGCACTGGAAGAAATCATCTAATCCAAACTTTGTAGATGAGGAAAATACAACCAAAGAGCGGTGAGGCCTTGTCCAAGGTCACACAGCCAATGAGTATCATGGTTGGGCCTAGAATTCCAGCACCGCTTCCACTCTGATGACTCTCTTCTACTTTCCCTCTTCTTTTCCATTCATGTGCAGTTACATTGCTAAGAGTCTACAATTCTGAAACATCTTTTTCTCCTTCCTCCCCTCTTCACTTCTCCCATTCAACCCTACTAGATCCTAAAGATGGAAATACCTTTCCTTCTTCCAAAGTTTAATACTTAATAATAAGTGTGAAAATGCTTAAAATGGGATATATGTATGTATGGATGGATGGATGGAAGGAAGTATAGGAAAGAAGCATGGATGGGTAAAGTCTTCCACATAGAACTTCTGCACTCACCTCTTACCTAGTCTCCAGGTCTCCAATTTTCCCACAATCAATGCTATCCTCCACAGTGGTGTTTGACTGACACTTTTAAAGATAAAACTAAGGCATTCCTGTTGTGGCACAGAGGTAAAGAATCTTACTAGTATCCATGAGGATGCGGGTTCAATCCCTGGTCTTGCTCAGTGGGTTAAGGATCTGGTGTTGCCATGAGCTGTGGTATAGGCTGGCAGCTGCAGCTCCAGTTCAACTCCTAGCCTGGAAATATTCATATGCCACATGTGTGGCCCTAAAAAGCAGGAAAAAAAAATATAAAAACTGAGTCTTTCTCTTCCCTGTACAAAAGCATTTGAAAACTTTCCTATCATCTAATGGATAAATCAAGAGCAGTTAGCCTACAATAGTCTAAATGGGTCTTTCATCTAGCAGACCAGTCTCATATGCTATTAACCATATAAACACACTATACATGTGCATACTCTTAACTAGAAACTTGCCATTCCTTGAATGGAAAAACATACATCACCTCATCTCCAGGACCATCCGACATCATTCCCATATTCTCAGATTCCTTTCCTGCCAATGCCAGAATTTGTTAAAATTCTGACCAAGTCTCAAAGCACAACTCAAATGCCACCTCCATGAAGTCCTCCCTAATTTTTTCCTTTTTTTCTTTTTAGGGCTGCACCCACGGCACATGGAAGTTCCCAGGCCAAGTGTTGAATCGGACCTGTATCTGCCAGCCTATGCCACACCCACACCAATGCAGGATTCAAGTCGTGTCTGCAAACTACGCTGCAGCTCATGACAATGCTGGATCCTTAACCCACTGAGCAAGGCCAGGGATTGAACCTGTGTCCTCATGGATGCTATTTGAGTTCATTGCCACTGAGCCACAGCAGGAGCTCAATACCTAATTTTCTTAATGAAATTGCCATGCTCAGAGCATGCAGTCCTTCAGGATTTGGTAAGCATTGCATACCTCATTCTGTCTGCCCTAAAATGACCTTTGAAACCTTTATCCTGAGTATTGTAGTGGGTTGTTTTTATGTCCATAGCTCCCAATAGACTCTTGGCCACAGATCTGAGGACCTGACACAAAGTAAGTGCTTATTCGGCATTTGTTGAATGGATGTTCTTCTTACTACACCATATGCTCCAACTGTCCCTGAGGATGCAGTTTTATTTTATTCTAAAAGCACTTAAGTTACTTTCTAGGCCATTATTTGAAGAGCCCTGCAGGAGCAGAACACAGAGTCTCTAAAGAGCCACAGCTCTAGAGCAGAGACAGGAAGGGATTGCAGGGATGAAAATTGCATGCACAAAAGCAGATCTCTTAGGGAGGAAGGAAGTTCCAGGGAAAAGAACTAAATCTCATAGACGAAAGACCTAAGGAGTCAAATTCAGCATAAAGATTTTATTCATGATGAAGCCTGTATGGCAATGGAGCAGGGCTGCCTCAGGAAATAGTGAGCTCTCTTCTCCTGCAAGTACGTAAGTAGTGGCTATAGATGACTTTTGAGGACAAATCTGAGAATATAGGGCATTGTACAGAGGACCACAGCAATGGGAGTGAGGTCAGATCATAGATTTGTAAGGTCCACTCCAGAGGTGAGAATCTGGAATCCCATCAAACCTCCCAGGAGTGGCCCAAGCAAAATTACCAAAAGTTGGAGTTTTTTAAGGATGACTATTGCTTTTTCTCTCCCTTCATTTCAACACTTTCTCTCACCCTGACCCTCCAAGAATTCTGTCATTGCAGAGTTGGCAGGAGTAGGAGATGCTCTTGGTGCCCCTCTCATATCCAGCCCACCCTGGAGATCACCTGTGTCTTGGTGGACCATTCTCATGTACACCTACCTCTTAGGAGGCTCCACTGGGATTGAGGCCCAGGTGCCCACAGCAGTAACCCGCCCACTAATGTACTTTTCCTCGGCCTCTCCCTTTTCCTTGTACTTCCCTACTACGTCACTGCTTCCCGAAATCACTTTCTCAATAATCTACTTGCACCCAAATCTTGGTCTCAGGGTCTGTCTGCACTGGGGGATACAACTTATTCTACACGATAAAGGATCAAAACACAAACTTTGTGATGGGGAGGGAAACCCAGTTTGATGGCCTTGGGAAAGGTAATACACCTCTCTGAACCAACTTCAATCTATAACAAGAGGTTAATAAGACCTACTTCTCAGACTTTATAGCCCTGTGTGAGACACAGCGCTATGTGGTTATAGTCACTGAGTACTTACTATGTGCCAGGAACTGCGATGAGATAAATGCCTTATATATATTATCTCTAATCTTCACACAAAGGAAAAGTAGGAAGAAGATTGTAGTGAGCTGATGGTGGTCCCCAAAAGCTACATCATAACTCCCAGAATTTGTGACCTCACTGGGAAAAAAGGAGTTTGCGAATGTAATGAAGTGAATGGTATCAAGATGAGAACATCCCAGATTACCCAGGTGGACCCTAAATTCACTGAAGAACGTCTTGTAAGAAATGGAATAGAAAAAGACACAGGGGAGAAGGTCATGTGAAGACAGATGCAGAGATTACAGTGATGCATCCACAATCCAAGGGACACCTGGAGTCACCAGAGCTGGAAGAGGCAAGGAAGGATTCTCTTCTAGAGCCTTAGCTGGAACTCGACCCAGCTGACACCATGATTGTGGATTTCTGTCCTCCAGAACAGTGAGGGAAAACACTTCTGCTGTCTTAGCCACCAAGTTTGTTGTAGTTTATTACAGCAGCCCTGGGAAACAGATACAATGTATTCCTGTCCTTGTTTTACATGTAGGGAAACCAAGGCTTACAGAACAGTGACCTACCCAGAGGCATCCGGCCAGAATATGGCAGAGCTGGGACATGAACCCAGGTCTGTTTGCACAGTGGCCACTCTTAGCCACTACATCAAGGGAAATAAGTTGTGCAACATGCCTAGCACTGTGCCAGGAATATGGTAGATGCTCAGAGGGTGTTGATTTGCTCACTCTGTTTAAATTTTCTCTTCCTGATACCCATTTTTACCCACTGACCATGACCAGGTTGTCAAGAGTTAATCAGATAACCCTGTTCCTGCCAATCCATGAGCTCTCCTGGAGTGGGCTTCTATCTGGGATACAATTACATTACACATATCTAGAAGGTCCTTGAGAATCAACTTGTCTGGTAAGCATTTTGGCTCCATGGCAGCTGGTAGAAAAGATAGATTGGGGCCTGTGCCTTGAGTTAATGTCAGTCTGAATTGAAGATGTGCCAGCATCATCAGGATAGATTCTTTAATTAACCTGCTAATCCTGTCAGGGATTGGGTTCACTGTCTTTCTCCAGAAATGTGTTATGTGTCTCTTCTTTCACCACTTTGTCATGTGCTCTATTTTAGATTCAAGGTGTCCTTTAGCTGTACTTTAAAAGACTCTCTGTCCTCTAAGTCAACAGCTGTTGGAAAAGTGGCCCCTCAAACACTATCTCAGTGCTTATCCATCACAGCTCTTCTCACAGCATCTGCAAGAAGCAACTATTCAGCAATTCTGATGCAATAAATACATTTTGAGCAACTATCGTGTGCTTGGCCCTGTTCTATGTATTGCAGAAGACGAATGAGTAAGACCCAGGTCCTGCCTTTCAGGATAAAATAAAGCAGGTGGCTGCAGTGTTTCCCAGTCTTTTTACTTAATGGGAGGCACAGAAATAATAATTATTTTAAGGGAAAACTGGCATAAATTCACAAGGCTACTTGTGGTCTGAGGCCACCAGCCCAGGGGTTCCAGCTCATTATGCCCCACCAAATCACTCCACAGGCCTGGGGAACCAGTATTTTCACCCACTAGTGAGCCATTCAGTCTCTACCCTTTGCAAAGATATTCTGATAGAAAACATTAGTTCTCATCTTTGCCCTTTGTAGGATTTTGTATCCCACCAGTTGAATGTGGATTCTGCAGTTAAAATCCAACATTGCCCATACTTTTCCAAGGTGTAGTGTATTATATTAATGAGGATCATTTCTTAAGCTAGAGCCTTTTTCCCCCCCACATTGTATGTATGTATGTATGTATGTTATGTCTTTTTAGGGCCACACCTGCGGCATATGAAGGTTCCCAGGCTAGGGGTCAAATCGGAGCTGTAGCCGCTGGCTTACACCAGAGCCACAGCAACTCGGGATCCGAGCCATGTCTGTGACCTACACCACAGCTCACAGCAATGCTGGATCCTTATCCCACTGAGTGAAGCCAGGGATAGAACCCGAATCCTCATGGATGTTTGTCGGGTTCGCTAACGACTTAGCCACGATGGAACACTCCCCCCCCCCACATTTTTTTTAAACTTCAGTCTACCCCTAGACTGCTAGACTGGACTCACAGGAAACAGAATGAATGGGCAAGGAATAAGATATTAACAGGGAATCTTAGAGACAATTGAATTGCTTTATTTAGTGTTTAGTGTGAGGATATAGGGGTGGTTTTACAGTTTATTTTCTGGTAGATGCATTTAGAAAGAGATTCTTTCAAACATCTGTAAAGAGGGCCCTGATTTCCAGGCATTTCACAACCTGACCAGTTTTTTGAAATTTATTGAAATAAAGCAAGAACTAATAAATTTGTCCTCTAAAAAAAGTACAAATAAGCTGCTCTGGAGAGTATCAAAGTCCTGGGTGTAATGAATGAACGGATGAAAAAAATGAATTCTCCTCCCAGAAGTTTTCCTTAGTTATACTCATTATTGCCCTGTTGTTTTTATTTTTTATCAACACAGTAGAGTGTGTTGGGGAAGAGGGAAGTTGCTGAGCAAAACCACCATCATGTATGATGTACTAAGAACATACCAGAACCTCAGTGGTTTCCTGCCAGAGATGAACACTTGAATCTAATCATGAGAAAACATCAGATAAACCCAGAGTAGAGTGTCACTGTACACAACAAATGACTTACACTCTTAGAAATATATCAATATTTCAGACTAGGGAATTTTTCCAGATAAAAGAGGACTAAAGAATCACGAAAATTAAATACAATGTGTGATCCTGAACTGGATCCTGAGCCAAAAAAAAGAAAGTGCTATAAAAGATGTTATTAAGATAATGAGTGAAATTTGAATAATGTCTGTAGGTTAATATCAATCTTAAATTTGGTTTTGATAATTATACTGCAGTTACATAAGTAAACAGTCTCATTCTTAGGAAAAGCACACTGAAATACTTAGGAGGAAAGGAATACATCTAAATCTATATATACAATTACATAATTATAATTATATATATATAGTATAGTATCTATTAACTACAAAGGATTGTGGCAAAATGTGGCAGGTGTTAATAATTGGTGAACCTGCATACAGGTGCACTCTTACTGAAGTTTTTCTGTAAGATTAAAATTATTTCAAATTAAAAAAATTAATAAATTAAAAAACTAATACATAAGTCATTAAAAATTATACCTTGCATTTCTTTGCATTTCTTCCCACTTCCTATACTCTTTTCTCCCTTTTCCTCTTCAAAAAAAAAAAAAAATCCAGAGTTCCTGTTGTGGCACAGCAGAAACAAATCTGACTAGGAACATGAGGTTTCAGGTTTGATCCTTGGCCTCACTCAGTGGGTTAAGGATCTGGTGTTGTTGTGAGATGTGGTGTAGGTCAAAGATGAGGCTCGGATCTGACGCTGCTGTGGCTATGGTGTAGGCTGGCAGCTGTAGCTCTGATTGGACCCGTAGTCTGGGAATCTCCACATGCCATGAGTGTGGCCCTAAAAAGCAAAAAAAAAAAAAAAAAAATCACTGAAAAAATAGGGAAAGTAAATTTAACATTGCTTATTACTTGGTTGTAGGAACAACTCATTGATGTTCTGCAAATATGTGGGTTGAGTAAAAAGCAGGTAATCATAATCACAGTTGGGAAGAGCTTAGCTCTTTGAAGAAGGGATTCCATGTGGAGACCAAACAACCACCTGAAAATAGCCTCTAGTGCTGAGACTCTCCATATTTAAACAAGCCCGGCCAAAAGCCTAACTACAAGGGGCCTGGGTATTGGTCTAGGTCTGAGCCTCAGTGTACCTACTATATTAGTTTGCCAGGGCTGTCCTAACAAAATACCACAGGCTGAGTGGCTTAAACCATAGAAACTGATCGTCTCACAGTTCTGGAGGCTGCAGGTCCAAAGTCAAGGTGTTGGCAGAGTTGGTTCTTTCTGAAGGCTGTAAGGGAAGGCTCTGTCCCCATCCTCTCTCCTTGGCTTATAAAAGGCCATCTTCTATCTGTGTCTTTTCACATCATCTACCCTCAGGGTCTCTGGGTCCAAATTTCCCCTTTTTACAAGGCCATCAATCATACCGGATTAGAGCCACCCTAAAAACCTTATTTTAACGTGATTACCTCTATAAAGATTCTATCTCAAAATAAGTCAGTGGTATTAAGGGGTTAGGACTTCAACATATGAATTTGGGGAAGGGAGGCAGAGGGACACAATTCAACCCATTACACCCACCTATGAATGGAGTCCTGGATTCCATTACCTCAGAGTCCTTGTAGCAGTAGCATTTTACATTTCTGGAAGTCCGAGACACTCAATGTCCAATCGATACATAGTGATTGGCCAAAACTCAGTTCCAATCCATTCCAAAGATACAGAATTTCACATTTTCAAACCTGCAATGAGGAAATCAAACTTTGGAGAAAACTCATCAGCAGCACATCTCTTCCATCTTTTGAATTATTGAAGCAGGGAGATGGCTATGTTGAGCATGACCTTTGAGGCTTGATACCCACAGTAGTCTTTCTAGTATATTTCCTGTGGCTGGAGGTTGAAGGATTAGCAAATCCTTCCAATCATTCTTTGCATATATACTGACCAAATGCTACTATGTGTCAAGCACAGTGCCTGTGATGAAATGAAGGTGAAGATGACAAACATTCTGTGGAGCTTACATTCTAGTGGGAGAGAAGGAGGATCCCATCACGCTTACTGCCAGCTACATCTTTCTGTTTAGATGGAATCAGAGGAAGAGCGGGGGCGGGGGGGAATACCAGCAATAAATACTTCAGTACAAGTCTGGCTATTCCACTAATAATTAGGGTGTCCCCTGGAGGGAATCTGAAATGGGAAGCTGCTTTGAATCTGCTATCTCCTCAACTGGCTCAGTTCCCACTGGCCTCTCGTAATGGAGTTTCTCAAATTTCTTGAGTGTGATCCTGTGGATTTTTTTCATGGAGATTTTGACTGAGAGTTTTGCCTTAAACTTTGGAAAAATACACCTGCAATCCCCATGATGAAAGCAACTGAGGAAATCAACAAGTGTTCCAGTTTATGGACCTATGCTCAATCACTGTTTGGTGGTTGAGGGGGAGGGGGGAGAAAGAGAGAGTGAGAGGGAGAAAAAGAACAGTTTGCAAGAAAGAGATAGCAAAGTAATAAACTTTCCTTTCTGTTCCTCAATCCCCTAAACTAGTATTTTCTTATTTGCTTATTTTTGTTTAGGGAAGAAGAGTCTTCCGTTTAGACTAGATGGTCCACATATCATGGTGCTAAAGGACTTGGCATCCCCAAATATAAATGACAAGTTGTATAAAATGTATGTCTAACTGCAAAGCTAGACAAACTTTGGGCTAAAGGGAAGTCTAGACTTTTATCTCAAAGGCATAAGGGTTCTATCCCAGTTCTGAGTCCATAGTAGGCCTGATTAAAATCTACTGGTTAAAAAAATTACCTTTTATTATCATGTGTTTTCTCATTTTTCTTCCATATTGAGAGTGGCAATTTCCATTTGTGGTGATCAGCCACAACATAGATGCAAATGGGCTAAGTAAAATTAGGTGTATCAGAGCGACTGTTTTATAAAAGACCATTTTACAGCCTAACCCAGCAAGTAGAGAATTATTCCTGTTCTATGTACTATATGCAAATGCTCAGATTATAGCTAATTATATTGTTGCAAAGCAGAGCCAAGAAACTGCTATAATACTCCTAGTCCCCTTGGGGAACATGCCATGAAAAGGACTTTTTTTTCTCCTCCTTTGTAAATTACACTATGATATAATTGGGTCTCACTGTTCATGTAACACCCCGCTCAGGGATAGCGCAAGAGAAACGAACAATGTCTTACTAAGTCCCTGTTAAGATCATTAAATGTAGATCACAACACACTAGCAGGCGCCCAAATCTTAATGTGTCACAGTAACAAAACCAGGAAAAGAAAAAAGTGGTAAGTTGCGTCATATTATTTTTCTCTTACAAAGGAGTTTAAGGTAATAAAGTGTTAATGAATTCAGCCCTGTGTAGTTGGCATTGTGAGAGAACTTTTTTTTAAATTTTTTACAACATTGTAGGAAAAATTGTCATATTCTTTTAGGCAGCTGTTTAGAGAAAAGCTTTGACAGTGTATAATTGACTCTATTTTTACTGCATTTTCATACGGCATTGTTAGGATTACATACTGTACTGAGTTCTGCTTTTCAGTTTTACGCACTAAGAAATTTTCTCCTTAGACAATTTTTCACTAGGGATAAATGAGAGCCCAGCTAGCCGGTCAAAAATGGCACATACCAGCTTCTCTCATTGGACACCCTGAGGGTAGTTATTGAATTATTGTTGGAATGCTTTCCGAGGGAAGAGACCTCTAAGAACAACCCCCTCAGCCTACAGCTGGAGTAATATATAAATATATTTCTAAAATTACACACACACACACACACACACACACACACACATACACTGCGCCAAAATGGTAACCACAGTTTCTCAGAGGTTTTCTCTAAGTGATAAGAATTTGAGAATTGTGGGTGATTTTTTTCCTTCTTTTATTTACTGATGTGTTTATTACATTTCTTTTTTTTTTTTTTGCTTTTTGCTTTTTTGATTGAACCTATGTCCTTACGGTTACCAGTCGGGTTCATTAAACACTGAGCCACGATGGGAACTCCACAATCTGCCATAGATTCTAAGATGATATTCCACATTTGTCTCGTTTCCTCCCACTTTCCGCTATAACAACATCTCCTGGTTGAGAACAGCAGCGATAGAAATATTTGACAGCCAATACAGCAGGGGCCCCAAGCATCAGAACGGTCGGTGGTTACAAACTCCCCTTGCCACCCTGGCATGTCCTAGCTGGGCATCAGCCCTAGTTAAGGCCATGACTTTTTGGAGTCAGAAAAGCTTGTATTTTAATCTTGGCTCCATCATATACTGGCCATGTGACCTCAGGCCAGCTAATCTCTTAAAGGCCTTTTAAATGGTACTGACCATTGAAAACCCACTAGGGTATTATGAAGATTAAATGAGATAACGCATTTATAAAGCACTTAGCAACATGTTCAACACATAGTGAGTGTTCAGTAAGTGATTGCTGTAGCTGTTATGATCCATGATGGACAAGGATCCGGTGCATTACTTTCTTTCTTTCTTTTTTTTTTTGTGAAAGGGAGGCATTAAAACTCTTGTCTTGATAAACTGTAAATTGATTCTCTGACTCTCCCACCCCCACCCCTGTTTGTGCACCTTCCACTTGTCTATTCATATTTTTCCGTGAACTTGTGGTTGCTGCCGAATGAGTAGAGCAAAGTGGGAACTCAATTTAATTGAAAATGCATGTGTCAATGTCACAATGTGAGAAAGGTGCCATCGTTCGGGCCATCATTTCCCATCACACATACATATGGGTGCTCGTACACACACACACACACACACACACACACACACACACACACACACAGAATAAAATGTACTGCATGTGTCTGAATTATTCTGCAGATCTCCAGGAAAGGAAATACTATTATTTCCTCAGTGTTATGGTCACCAACTGTTGAGGCAAAATGATTATTTTTCTAATAGTGATAATAACAGCTACAACTTACATGGTACCATTACGTGCTCTTTATACATATAGATGGATTTCCCAGATGTTGGCAATCCTATCAGACAGGTAACATCATGATACTTGTTTCACAGATGAAACTGAGGCACAGAGAGGTTAAGTGACTGGCTCGAGATCACACAGAACATAAGGAACTGAGCTGGGATTCTCACCAAAGTAGTATGGCTTCAGGTAATAAACATTTACTGTCCCCTTATAATTAACATCTCCCACTTCCTGAGCATTTCCTCTGTGTCAGGTACCCTGTGTTTATGGTATCTCATTTACCCAAACTTAGTAAATATTATAGAGTTAGTAAGGGATAGAACCAAGCTCCAGGAATTTCCGTTGTGGCTCAGCGGTAATGAGCCTGACTAATATCCATGAGGATGTGGGTTCTATCCCTGGCCTTCCTCATTGGGTTAAGGATCTGGCATTGCCATGAACTATGGGGTAGATTGGCAGATGTGGCTTGGATCCTATGTTGCTGTGGCTGTGATGTAAGCCAGCAGCTGCAGCTCCAATTTGACCCCAGGCAATTTGACCCCATATTATACCACACATGTGGCCCTAAAAACAAAACAGAACAAACAAACAAAAAAAAAACACAGCTCCAAACTCAGGCTTATCTGACTCTAAAATCATACTGTTAGCCTCTGGAATATACACACAAATGGTGGCTTTTGAGAAAACTCGAGGAGAACCAAGTCAAGTGCCAGCTCCCTCAGAAATGTTTCCATCAGCAGCTGCCTATGCTCATTTCACCTTGCCGGGAATACACACAGCTCTTAGCTCTTGCATCTCAAGAGTTGGATACCTTTGGTTTCCACAGTTGTGTCGCATGGGTTCCTTAAAGCTCCCTAAAGAAAAATGTAGGACATTTGCGAGCCAGGCTCATGTATTTACCCTCTTGGATCCTCAGAGCATCTAGCACAGAATTAGGCACATAATGGCCAATCGCTCATTTTGGTGAAGACTTTATAGGAAATCTAAAAATCTAAAAAAAAAAAAAAAATAGAAGTACCATAGAAAAATATTTAGGCAATCTTTGTGTCCCAAATTCCCATCCTTTGTCCATGCTCCCATTATCCTCTCAGTAGGACAGAACCTTGTCACTTTATATCAACAGCGAAACTCACTGAGCAACAGAGACAACACTCTCCTCAGAATAACTTCTAATGGTGAAGCAAGCGGCAAGTCAGGAGAGATATCCCTGATGCAGCTTTCATGGTTATTTTATTCAAGGACTCATCAAATCAGTGCATTATTATGTGACTTTTAACATCTGCATTTCATAGTAGTCTGGTCCAATTCTCTTCCCATGCGTGTGGCCGCTGCTATTACCTTGGTACTGGTCCTCATGAATTCTCCTAAGTGGTCTTGCTGTCTTAGTCTATGACTTCTTCCTTCCATCCTGTCTATGGCAAAAGCAAAAAGCTGCGTGGTCACCAATTCCTTTCCTTTTCCTTCTGGGCACATAGATGGATATTATCCACCTCCCTTTGCAGTTAGCTGGGGCCAGCAACTGGGTTCTGACCAATGAGATGTAGAAGAGTATCATACATGCCACTCCCAGTGTGACCCATGAAAATCCCCCACTTGTGATCTTTCACTCCCATTTCACGGGGACCATCTACTGATGCTAAAAATGGGACCATAAAATGGAAGAGCACAGGTTCCTAAGTCACCATTTGGCAAAAGCTGCCTGTATTTCATGATACTGTGCAGAGAGGAAAATAGAATTTTTACTGAATTATGTATTGATCTTTGGGCCTTGTTTGTGACAGCAGTTAGTGGTTACTTACTCTAGTACTCGCTCCCTGGTGGAAGATGAGTATACCTCAAGGGGTTCCTGCTGTGGTGCAGGGGGTTAAGGATCCAGCACTGTCTCTGCAGTGCCATGAGTCGCAACTGAAGCAAAGACTTGATCCCTGCCCCGATGCGTGGGTTAGGGATCCGGTGTTGCCACAGCTGAGGCTCCTATTCAACCCCTGGCCCGGGAACTTCCATATGCCACAGATTGAGCCAAAAAAAAAAAAAAGTCAACTTCAGGTGGAGCTCTGGTCATTTCACTTCCAGAAATTATCAGGCATTTTCTACCCACATCCGAGAATCTTCTGACGAAGGACCCTGTCTTGCTCATCTCTGAAGCCCCAATTCTTATCACACCACCTGACTCAAAGAAGAGAGGGCAGTCAAGAAACCTCTCTGTTTAGTAAAATAAATATTTGAAAATGCCTACTGAGTACCTGACATTCTTCCAGCCACTGGGGAGACCAGGTGAACCAAATTCCCTGATTTCTCAGAGCTCACATTCTAATAAGAGACACAGACCATAACACACCATCCAAAACAATGTTTTAATATAATTTCAGGTATTTGTATTATGAAGGAAATGAAATGTAGCAATGCTATAGAGACTGACTTGAAATGAAGAACCATTGTCTATCCCTAAGTTGGTTAGAAAGAGGCTTCTCCAAAGACATAACATTGAAATTAAGACTTAAATTCATATACCCATATATTCATTGAGAAAATGACTCGATCATTTAATTTGTGTGACTCCCAGTGCCAGAAACTAGAAATTGATAGATGTTTGCTGAGTGTACTAATGAATGAATTTAGCATGAAATCCAGTTCTTTACCTCGGCATCCACAATCTGGCTTCAACTGACTTTCAACAAAGAAAGAGGATCAAGGCAGTAGGAAGGAAGAAGAAAAGGACAAAAGGTCAGAGTCAGAGACAGAAAAGGGAATCAGAAGAAGAGGGGACACAGACAGGGAGGTAGTTTGATCCTATGTCACCATTCTCTTTGATCGGCTGCCTCTACAGACCCACATAATAAGTGCCTCCTGATAGATTTGGAGGTTTCCATTCTGGATGGTCCCCTCCAACTCGGTGAGGGCCCCTGGGATCCCCTTCTTAATGACACCCTCATGCTAGACCAGCATCCTCAGAAAAGGGCCCTCTAGACCCACCCAACTCCCAGAGTCCAACTGAGGCCCTTTTATCAAACCACCTCCCTATAATCCTTGGGTTTCTTCTAAAAACTGGCTGCTTCCAAATCCATTTGAGACCTTTTCAGAAGGCCATGGCTCATGGCCCCCACAAAGAGGGAGAGGTTTCTGGAAGCATTTGTTGAGAAGATGAAATTTGACATTCCCCTAGAGAAATTCTCAAACCCTCAGGCAATGTTAAAGCTACAGTCTTCAAAAAAGTTGTGCCTAGTTCCAAGGGTGTCCATACCAAAGCTTCTTCTATGCCCTGCAGGGTCTCACTGGGAGTTTTGGGCTATGACTCCTTTTTTTTTTTTTTTTTTTTGCTTTTTAGGGTCACACCCGAGGCATACAGAAGTTCTCAAGCTAGGGGTCAAAACGGAGCTACGGTGGCTGGTCTATACTACAGCCAGAACAACTAGGGATCTGAGCCATGTCTGTGACCTACACCACGGCTCACGGCAATGCAGGATCCTTTAACCCACTGAACGAAGTCAGGGATCAAACTCACATCCTCATGGATACTAGTCGGGTGCTTTAACCACTGAGCCAGGAAGGGAACTCCCAAGGGCTCTGACTCGAGAATAGGTGCAGACGTCTGCTTAGCCCAACAAACCACACGGGATACACATGTGCACACACTTGATAGCCCCCAGGCATGGACATGGGCACACATATGCAGACAGGCACACAAACACACACCCACGCACCCACATGCACACATATGAACCTGTAGCCACCTCTCTGTGTTCACACATACATGCACCATGCACATGTTGGGGTCCAGTCTGCCCTCATTTACATGTGAACCCACATGCACATGCCACCCTCAAGCACACATGCACACTCCAGCTCAGCAGGGAGTGACTGCTTCTTCGCTGGAGAGATCAAAGGCAGCTGCTCCCTCTGCATATTTAAGGAGCCCCTGCTGCGTCCCTGTAGCTCTTAGCTGAGCCCCCTGCCTAGGCAAAGCCCCACTCTGGGAAATGCCGCCCACCCCCAACTCCACCCTAGGGGAAAGGCTTTTGGAATCTGATCACTTACTTCCCTAAGCTTTTTTAGGAAGGCCCCATAGAAAAGCCCAAGGTGGGGCCCTGGTGGGGCAGCCTGGCTCCCAGCCCCAGGGCTCAGGGCTATAATCAGGCCTATCATGCAGAGGGGAGAGTGCCCCAGGGGCAGCCAAGCTCAGGCCAGGGGAGGAAGGACTGTATTTCCTCCTGAGAAACACTCCCGCCACCCAGAGAGCTGGTGTCAGATCTGAGGCTTTGTAGTACAAGGCCCAGACAGGGAGCCAAGCCCTGGGTCCACCGGCCTGCTTTGCCCCAAACTTATTTGGATCAGGCTGTTTCCTTTTGGGGCCTCAGTTTCCCAGAAAAGTAGACATTCAGAGCTACCTGAAGCTTTCCAATCCAGGAATGGCGAACCCCCAGTACACTTACCTCTCCTGCGACTCAGGAGACACAGCAAACCCAACACAGCCCCTTCAGGCTGTGAAGATTGAATGCAGCCTCTGGATAATTTTATACAGAATACCCTTTGTAGGGATACTGATCCATCAGACTAGACTGATGAAAGGAAACCTATCACCAGGCCTAGCCTAGTCCTAGGACTTCATTGGGTTGATAAAGAAAATGAGGCCCAGAAAAGGAAGAACTCTTCTTTTTAGCTCTCAGAAGTAAATTAGGAGGTTGAAATAGGTAGACTCTCAATCTCACCTCCCCTTTCCCACCAGTCCCATCCAAATGAGGCAAGTGGGTTTCCTCTTGTTTGCAACCTCTGATCAATATGCAAGAGTTGCAGGAAACTTGGTATGGAGCTGAGACGGTGCTTGGGCTCCATAGGAAGGGGTATCGTGATCAATTACCAACATCTGCCATCAGCACAGGTGTATTGAGTGGGGCACCAGGCCCCATTCTAGGCTAAGCCATGTTTATAATGGGGCAAATGATGTACTTTCCTACACATGAAAGATAACAATCATGACCTGCTTGTGAAGGGAAACATGCTCTTTCACAAGAGTGGAGATGCTTTGGGTTGAGCCCTGGAAGACATGTAGAAGCCTATTTAAAATGACACTACCAAGGAGGGGATAAGTCCTGGGTTGAACAGACAACCAGGATTCCTTTAAAGTTTGTTTCTATGCTGATTCAATCTGCGCGCCCCCCACCAAAAAAAGGCATAGTATCCATACTTTCTGGTTCCTTTATGCAATTATAAAGCAATACCAAAGCAACAACAAAATAATAACAATTTATTGAGCACCAACTATGTGTCAGGCACTATGCTTCACTCTATAAACACAGTGTGTCTACTTACCTCAAAATTGCTGCAAGCTCAATTGTACATTCACAATTTACAGATAAAGAAACGGATGCTCAGAGAAGTTATGTGACTTGCCCAATACCACTCAGGTAGGAAGAGGGTGGGATTTTAAGCCCATATATGTGGGCCGAAGCCCCTTCTCTTTTTACTAAATAATGATCAGATCTGTTTTGAACCAAAAGAAGAGCCAACATGAGTTCTGTAAGAAGCCAGATAACTTTGGGGTGGGGGCAGAAAGAAGAGGATATTGGTACCCAAATTCTAATAGTATTTCTCCCATCCCTCCTGTCTTAAATTCTGTATCTCCTTCTGATCATATTTAAAACTAGAATGTGAGCATCACCCAGATATCCAAATTTTGGTAAACAGATATTATGAAAAAAAATGTTTAAATTGATGCATGCTATTTTTCAGATTTTCATTCTCTTATTTTTTACCACAAAAGCATAATATCATCAATGAAGAAATGGAAAAAAGTACAAATAAACATGCAGAAGAAAATAAAAATACTCTTAACTTTTTTTTTTTTTGCCTTTTTAGGGCTGTACCCGTGGCATATGGAAGTTCCCAGGCTAGGGGTTGAACCGGAGCTACAGCTGTCAGCCAGTGCCACAGCCACAGCAACACTGGATCTGAGCCACATCTCCGACCTACCCTACAGTTCACAGCAACACTGGATCCTTAACCCGCTGAGCAAGGCCAGGGATTGAACCTGAAGCCTCATGGTTCCTAGTTGGATTCGTTTCCGCTGCGCCACAATGCGAACTCCTACTTCTAACTTCTTAATCTCTCCACCAGAAACAGCCATTGTTAAAACTTTTGTACATAACCTTCCAGAATTTTTTTGTACATACTGTTTATATTAATTCACACTGTAAGACTATTTTTATAATCTGCCTTTCTTTTCATAATCTCATTTATCTACTGCATCATTTTAATCTACTGGTTAACAGTACATTGTGTGGATATATCATATTTTACCAATACCTATTACTGGACATTTAGGTTGTTTCCAATTAAATGTCATCATTATAACAAATATGATAAATAAGTCTTTGCACATTTCATGGAAGTTGATTTCCTTAGAATAAATTTCTAGAGTTTGAGGGTCAAATGTATGAATATTTTCTAAGAGTTTTGTTACCTAATTCAAATTTCTCTCCAAAAAAATTTGTATCAATTTACAAATTGTCAGCTTCTTCTGTTCTTTGCCAATACTGGACATTTCAGGGGTTTTTTTTTGGGGGGTGTAGTTTTGTCTTTCTAGGGCTGCACCCATGGCATATGGAGGGTCCCAGGCTAGGGGTCCAATTGGAGCTGTAGCTGCTGGCCTACACCACAGCCACAGAAGCACCAGATCCAAGCTGCATCTGCAACTTACATCATGGCTCACGGCAACGCCGGATCTTTAACCCACTGAGCAGGACCAGGGATTGAACCCAAAACCTCATGGTTCCTAGTCGGATTTGTTTCTGCTGCACCACGACAGGAACTCCACATTTCAGTTTTAAATCTTTGCTTCTTAATACCTGAAACGTGAAAATAGAGTGAAGCACTTTGGAGGGGTTCCCTGAAGCACCCCGAGGGTCACAGGCTGTGATGGTGAAGAAGGACATGTTGATTTATCGAAGGGGCAGGCATTGGCATATTCGAAAAGGAGGCACGGGTACACCAAATCATGGGACAACAGTCCACCCCACGTCCACACTGCATAGATCAAGAGGTAACATACTGCGCAGTGTAGCCTCCCCAGCTGGAGAGTGAGCCCTGTGAGAGCAGGGACTAAGTTGTGCTTGTCCTTATGACCTGTCAGGGGCTAGTGCAGGGCCCTACACACAGGTAGTGTCTCTGGACCTACTGTTTTCATCTTGGTTAATGACAAGATCTTTGCAAGTTAAAGCATCCAGCCTGAGGCCCCACAGAAAAATTGGGAAGGGAGAGGAATAGTCCAAGGCTCCAGCTCAGGGGAGAAGTCTTGGGGTTTGGATTTAAAAGTTCAGAATTCAAGTCCTGGCTCCCCGGCTTACTTGGGCATAATTTTTAACCTCTTTGAAACTACCTGCCTCAACTAGAAAAAGGACGTCCATACTGACTCATAAGGCCGGGTTAAATTAATTAGTGGATAATGCAATTGACAAGCATTGTACTGACACCCTTATACTGATGATCAGATCAAACACTTGGAGTTGTTTTCTAGATGTCCCTCACCTGGGCAAAAACTCAAACTCGATTAATCACTTCAAAATTTTCTTTTCCTTTTAAAAATCCCATTAAACGATCAGGGTTGGGGGTCCAGGCAAATAGACCTGAATTTAAATCCTAGCTTTAGAGTTCCTGTTGTGACTCAGCAGGTTAAGAATCTGATGAGGATGAGGGTTCGGTTCCCGGCTTTGCTCAGTGGGTTAAAGGATCCAGCATTGCCATGAGCTGCAGTGTCAGTTGCAGAAGCAGATCAGAGCCCCACATTGCTGTGGCTGTGACAAAGGCTGGATTTTACCCCTAGCCTAGGAACATCTATATCTTGTAGGCGTGGCCTTAAAAGGTAAAAAAAAAAAAAAGGATTAAAAAAAGGAAATCCTAGCTTTACCACTTACTAGCTTTGTGATCATGGGCAACTCATTCAAACATTTGGAATCTCAAGTCTTCTTTACTGTAAAATGGGAGTAATTATAACTTCGCAAAGGAAATAATACATCTAGTGTGAGAACCAACAGAGATATGTGAAAGTATAGCAGGCACTCAATAAATATTCCCTTCTCCCTAACAACTGTACATAGGACTCCCATCAATAAACCTCAGCCTTATGGTGTCATTTTTTGTTGTGTAACAAATCACCTCAAACTTATTGGGTTACAATAATTGCCATGCATTAAGTTCAGAATTCTGTGGATCAACAATGGCTGGGAACTGCCAGGCGGCTCTTCTGCTGCCTCTGCTGGGCTCATGCCCATGGCGACAGTCAGCTAGCAGAGCATGGCTTCAATTGTACATCTGGCAAATGGCTGAATATCACCAGGGCAAAGGGGTAACTAGTCCATATGTCTCATCACCTATCCAGCTACTGGGGGCTTGTTCACATGGTGATAAATACAGATTTCCAAAAGTAGCAAGAAGTCAAGCCACGGTGCACAAGCCTGCAAACGGCCCTCTGCTCAAGGCTAGACGACATGGCCAATCCCAGTTTCAAGAGTGGAGAACTCACCTCCACCTCTGGGTGGGATAAGCTCCAATATCACATTAAATAGGGGTATAAATACTGGGATGGGGAGAATCCATGGCCATTTTTGCCATTTACCTCAGAGGTAAATTCTTCTTCCAGGGCTGTCTAAACCCTATGACCCAGTTGCTCACACAGAAAATATATCTTCTCTATGCACATCAGAAAAGTCTTCCATAACTTTCCCAGCGTTCCTGCAAATCAGTGCCAACATGGTGCCATGATCTCCAGCCTAGAAGTCTGTGAGCAGGAGACAGAGACAAAAGAACAAATGCTTAAATTATCTGATGAATGTCAGATACATTAAACTAATTTATGTAATAATGTAAGCACAGTGATGGGAAGGTAATATGAGAGACATAAATTATACATTATTATTGTCAGCTCTAGCACTTATCTTAGTAGCGTGTCAAAATACATCCTGATATGTTAACATTTATAGAAATGAACAACAAGTGCTTGTGCTCAGGGATCCAGCAGTGAGAAGCTGGATGTCATTTGCATGTGTGCACCAAGCCATCATTGTCTTGCCCGGGAATGACAAGGACATGAGACGGTACCTATGTGCTTAGCTCCCCTAAAAAGCTCTGGGCTCAAAAGCCCCTGGCATGAGTTCCAGGGTGTGGTTAATATGAGAAGCCATGAAAAATGGGAAGCATGGACTTGGGGTCAGACTGACAATTATCAGCTCTCTAATGTGAGTCATCACACTTCTTCAAGCCTCAGTTTCCACATCTATGAAATGAGAATAATAAACCTATCTTCAAAAGATGACCATAATAAGCATAAAATGAAATTATTTTGGTTTTTTTCTCACGGAGGCATCTCTGGGAGAATGACAATAGGGGAGATATCTGAAGCAATCTTAAACATTGGACAGGTGAAGGAAGGCCTTCCTAACTCATCTCAAGCACAGTTAGTGTCTGCTTGACTATGGTTAGGTTTACTTATCTCTATTTCATCCACAAGAGTATCTGATGATCTCCTTTTTCTGTTGTGTTGTGGCCAAACTATAATTTTTATGCCAGAGGATAACACTAAATAGCAGCCTCCTGGGGTTGATCTGCAAGCCACTGTGGCTTGATGTTGGACACATACACGGCCTGGCCTCTGAGGCAGGTGAGACCCAGAAGTCTCTGGATATTAGAGGAACTTGCAAGTAGGACAGTTCCCACCAGGTAACATGGCCCTGGGAGGGGAATCTGGCATATGGGGGCAGACAGGTGGGCAACCATCCTCAAGAAGAATGACCCAAGGTTGACAGTCCATCCCGAGGGAGCCAAGGATGGGCCTCCAGATAAATCAAAGCCAAGTCCTGAGCACAGGAAATCCCAGAGCAGAAGAACCAAAAGGAGGGGCAGGCAGAAGCTTGATAGAGAACCCCAGGAGAGATACCGTATATAGTCCCCAGAAGCTCAGTGTCCAGCAAGGGCATAGGTGAACCAAAACTGTTTCAACCCTGCCTTCCCAGTGTACCCCCTGGTCTGGACACATGGGTAGGTTGAATCTCTAGGGACAGCAGGGAAAGAAAAGGGCACTGAGCCTAGAAGTGAATAGTTGGATAAATAGATTCCAGACATGGGGGAATAGCAATGGCCCTGAGGCTGGAACCTGGACCCCTGGAATCTGCCTCTTCTCCCTTCTCTTTCCTTGAGACCCTCACCTTCCAAGCCTGTTATCTGTCCCACAGCTGAAATTCAGGAAAGTCCAGATCTATCTTCTAGACTCAGTTTCTGCATTCTGAACAGGAGCCAAAAGGCCTTGCCACTTAGTCCATGCCCCTCCTGCACCAGCCACCTCCCAGGGCTGGCACCAGGGTGAGACCAGCAAGGAGCTTAGAGTGCACTTTGGGGGAGATGCTCCCTCTCAGGTTTGTGCAGATGCAGGTCTGGCACCTAGGAGGGAGCACGTCCTTCAATGTTGCATGCTACTTGCCTCCCTTGCCTCACCTTAGTCCTGGCCCTGAGCTTCTAGCCCTCTGGGGCATATGTAAGGAATCCTGGGTTTGAAGTAATGAACGTCCTTGGAATTCCCAGGCAAGTCTGCAAGTCTAGCCTGTTCTTCTCTAACAGGTCACACTGAGATGCGGAGAGCCACTCAGATCTCTGCCTGCCCAGGAGCACCTTCTCTTGGCTCCTTATGGTGCCTGGAGAAATAAGCAGAATTATGAATACATAAATCCTGTCCTGCCCTTCCCTGTCCAGGAGGCCTCCAGGGCAACCCCATCACCCATGGAGTACATCCAACTCTCTTAACTTGGCATTCAAGGCCATCATCTGCTCTAGCTTTTAGTACATTCTGTTGTGATCATTTGCTGTGTGAATGACTGGACTGGATGCTGAGCATCTCCAGGGAGAGCCCTATCTCCTTCCTGGTGCTGGGGCTTAGATATTTGATGAGTTATCGAACACCTATTTTATGCAAATACTGTGCCAGGTGCTGGGTACACTACAGAAATCACCATAGACTAAGTACAAATTAAATACATCATAAACCACGTGATTCATGTGCTAAGAAGAAAATAAAACCCAGCAAAGGGACAGGGACACAGAACAGGGATTGCTATTTTAAATATAATGCTCAAGGAAAGCCCCTTTGAGGAGCTGCTGTTTGAGGAGAGAACTATAGGAATCAAGGGAGTGAGTCATGTGGGTATCTGTGGGGAGATCACTTCCAGAGTGAGGATAGCAAGTGTGAGGCCCCATGCAGGTGTGCATGAAAGGAGCAAGGTGTGCTTTCTCTCATACTCCCTGACAAGGCCAGCACCGTCAGAGTAATCTTTTGTGACTAGACAGTTGACTATGCTATTCCCTCTATTTGACATGCCTTTCTCCCTGTCTTCTCTGCTTAGAAAACTCCTATTCATTCTTCAAAACCCATCCTTAAATGACTTACTTTTAGGTAGACAAAATTTGGGCTGTCGAATAATTTAAATGACATAAAACACAGATTAATGGGGGGGCAAATTTAATTACAGACAGAGAGGGAATCCACATAAGCATGGAAGAGTCCAAAGACAGAGGAGCAACAAGAGGTACATAAGTCATTCTGGACCAAGGAGAAGGGGCAGGGTCTGGGACTTCAAAGGGAAAGAAGACAAATTACAGGAAGATGAAAAACAGAGCAAATGTTTAGTAAATGAATATTTGCCGGGACCCAGAAAGAAATTTTAACAAACAGACTTTGCTAGGTTCCTCCCTGCCTACCACACCCAGTTCATATTATTGTATAGATAGTACTGGTGATACTACTCTTCTCAGAAGTGATCCTCCATCTACATTCTTTTAGGTAGTTGGGGGAAGGTCAAAGGTTCCTCCTGAGTTTTTCTATTTCTTGAAAACAATCAGTCCAAAATAATTTTCATGCCAAAGAAGTACATTTGAGGTGGCAAATTTGGCTTTCCTACGAAAGAAATCCTGGCACTACAGCAGCAGATTTCAAAAAAAGATCTTCACCATTAGAAAGTGACATCCTGGAGTTCCTGTTATGGCTCAATGGATAGTGAACCTGACTAGTATCCATGAGGAGGGGGGTTCAATCCCTGGCCTTGCTCAGTGGGTTAAAGACCCAACATTGCCATGAGTTGTGGTGTAGTTTGCAGCCATGGCTCAGATCCCGCATTGCTGCTGCTGTGGTATAGGCCAGCAGCTACAGCTCTAATTCAGCCTTAGCCTGGGAACTTCCATATGCCTCGGGTACGGCCCTAAAAAGCCAAAAAAAAGAATGTGACATCCTTGCAGTCAGGACACTTTAAAAAAAGTATCCACGCATCATCATTTGCCCAGCAATGCCTAGGGCCTTAAATGAAAGTCAGAAAATGCTTGATGAACCAAGTTATGGGCCCTCCTTAGGAGGACATTAGTGGAGAAGAGAAGAGACACCCTCTTGCCAAATGTATTTTGATTGACGCCACCATCAACACAGGGCATTCAGTTAATACACAGGTCAGCAAACCACAGCCCCAGGCCATGGATAGCCCTGGACTCTTGCTTTTGTAAGTCAAGTTTTTTTTTGGAACACAGCCACTCCCATTTGTTTACCCAGTATTGCCTGTAGCTGTTTTCACAGGAGAATGGCAGAGTTGAGTGGTTATGCCAATAGACTGGCTGGTCCTTTACAGAAAAAGTTTGCTCACCTCTGAATTAGAGAATCACAGGATATAGGCATAGTCAAGTACAGCCATGTGAACGGCCCCTAAATGCTGTCTATGGTAAAGACTCTCTCCGTGTCATTTCCTTCCTCTACAGTATAGACAGTGCCTTCCTCGGCTCAGTTTTCCTAGGCACTGTGTCGGTACAATGACCACAGACCCCTCCCCACCTGAGGGGGCTAGAAGATGGAGGTGCCCCCAAAGCAGGCTTCAGCTGGGAAAGATGCCAACTCTCTTTTCATCTGATCTGCAATCCCCCTGACACCCAACCAGCAATATCATTTTCCCCATCTTCTTGCAAAGCCAAGCAACTTTGCCCACCCATTTGCCATTCGACAAAGTCTTTTAAACAGATGACTTTTAATAAGTTAATCCATTCATTGTCTGGAGCTCTGAAAACTGACATAAAAGCACAATGACGCCTAATTAAACTTGTTCTGTGAAAACTAATTTGTCAAACCCAGAAGCACAGTTCATAGATAAATGCTAATATTTGAAAGTCAAATTAAAGTTGAAAAGGTTTGTAATAACAGTTAATTAACTCTTGTTTTGTTTTCCTTCACTGCAAACTGGAACCAACTGCATTGCGGGCGCCTCTTTAACATTTTGGACCACAAAGATAAAATTCAAAGCTTTGAGATACGCCTTTGATGTTGGTATTCTCTGCAGATTCGATATTATTTTAAGTCTCTTTGTTTAAAAATTCATTTTTATTATCCCTGCATGAAATGCATGGCAATTCCCCAAATAACGAGCCATCAGTGCAATTAACATCGTCGATCGACACCCGCGTCCTGATAATTAATACAGACGCGCTGCCTCCCCAGCGAGAACTGTGAGGGCTTGATTTTTCAGAGCAACTGTTCATTTACAGACTCAGCTTCAACCTAATGAAAATGGATTGTGAAACTTTAATGAACAAGACTTTGCTGTCATAATAATAAAGACTTTGAAACAACGCGGAGGCCTCCATAGCAAGCGTCTGGCACTGTGCTTGTTGCTATGGTACATCAAACCAATTAAGCCATATGATGAATATTTACACCGAGGTTTTTTTCAACTCTATGACATAAGATAAACTCGTAAAAGTGAGCATTAATTCTGCATCAACAGTTTCTGACATTACATCGCAGCAAAGACGCATCTGCCCAGCCAAAAGGCTGTGTCTGCCTACCTCTGTTTTGTCTTAATAAATGTCAACAAAGGATTAGAACGTTCTGAAAATCCAATTTGCATGTGCAGGTTGTGAGTACAAGTGCAAGGAAAATATCTTCCTTGAGGTGCAAGTATGTTTGTGTATGTGTGTGTGTGTGTTTTGCTTGTGGGTATGTGTATGATAGTATCCGGGTGGGCCTGCTTTGTATGTGTGCATCTCTTGCCCTGAGGGAGTGTGTGTCTGCCTTGTGTACATGGGCCTGTGGGGGCAGGGTGTGTGTAATAGTGCATAAACTCATTTCTCTGTGCATATATCATATATGTTACATTTATATTTCTGGGAATGGATATATGAGAGTGATTTTATAGGTTTTAGGTCCATGTGACTATTTATTGTATCCATTTAATAATATTTACTGAGCACCTATTATGTACTAGACAATGTGAAGCTGCAATGATTATAAAATCTTTGAAAGCATCTCTACTCAGGGCCACTATGATCTGGTGGAGACCCTATACATCAACTAGTATCCAATCAGAGAAAAGCATGCTAAGTGCTAAGATGGGAAAGGGAACCTATTTTGGGTATGCATAACAGGGACATTTAAATTAAGAGAGATTAGGAAAGGCTTCTTGAAAAAAACTGGGATATAAACTGAGACTTAGCCAGGCAAAGACAGGGAGACAGGTGAATGAAGAGGCATCTAGGTGAAACTGTGTGCCTACATGTGTTGTGAGCATGGAAGATGGATTTTGTCTGTCTGTGTGGTGTCTGTGTGTGTGCTTTGAGGAACACATCCCAGCATGCACCTCTGTATACCCAGGTCTCAGTGTGTCAAAAATCAGAGCACTCCCTAGCAGGAAACATCTCAAAACCAGACATCATTCATCTGGGTTGTAAAGGATGCATGTGGAAAGCAAAGGACTATGACTTTGGAAGGCTCAGGGTGGTAACTCTGGATTAAAAGATCTGTCACCTTCATTTCTAATCTATCCCAAGTTTGTAAATCGAGCTCTCACAAACCCATGATTGCCTGAGGTTCTTATTTACAAAGCACAGAACTTCCCAGAGGCTAATGGAAGACGGATTTACCCTGTGATTTTGAGCACATGCTCAATAGCTTAGAACTTTTCAAGTTAGGGATTTCCAAGCAATTTTCTTCTAGAAGCAAGAGTGTCAGATACAGACAAGTCCACGAAATACAGTAACTTCCAAACCTAGCTGTATCTCTGCATATCCAATGGTGCACTCGTGTATGGACACAAAACAACAATTCCTGATTCTACCATGGTTAAAAAAACTGGAAGATAGGTTGTAACTGACACTGCATGGTGGAAGATAGGTTGTAACTGACGCTACATGTGTTCAGAGAATATCCAGGTAAAAGGAAGTAAGAAATCAGGTCAAAAGAGCTGGCACAAACCATGCCCTTTATCCACAGGGAGGTTTTCAGGCATTTGAAAACTCATTTCACATACAAAATTCTTGGATGCTCTTTTCCTAGCCGACAGAAGAGGAGAGGCACTCAATTAAACTTGTTGAGAGAGCTACTTTTTGCAGATGCATCAGCGAAAGTGATGAGGCTGAGTGTGTTCTGGGGCCATTTATCATGGAGGCACACAGCCCTGCCTACCTTCCCAAGGGCCTCTCTGAGCAGTGGTAGTGTTTATCATGATGACTCTGAGTCCCCAAGAGAAGGTCAAACCACTCAGTTTCTCTGGTGAAGAAAGGTATAAAGATCTGCAGCATAATCATTTTTAAAAGATCCAAATGTTTAAAGGGGTAGCCCTTGGCTATCCAGAAAATTGAAATACCCCAGTTCAGATTCACTAGCATATGCTGGATGCCAAATGGGCATTGGGACAGATATTTTAACCAGTCATCTCATGGAATCCTTATCAAAATTCTGAGAAGTTGAATTTATTACCCTTATTTTAGAAGAGATAGACGCATAAAGAAGTTGGGGAGTAAAGGGTAGGGATACTGCTTTTAGTTCTCACTCTTTCTACTTCTAGGTACTTATTCCAGAACAGCAAGTTGCCCTGGGGTTCCAGAGACATAAAATCTTACAACAGATGCTTAAAATTTCTCCATATATCCATTGGCAGGCCACCACTATTTTAGAGGTTCTCTTCTTTTGCATTTATTCAAATCCTCTGCCGGCATCATGGTTCTGTCTTGGCTTCCCTCTCAGGACTAGCAGAAACAGGGATTTCTGAAGGCAAAGCCTGAAAAAGAATTGGATTATGCACAGTGATGCATCAGAAGACACAGATCCCCTTGACATAGCCAAAGGGTTTGGAGAAAGGCAAGTGACAGTTATGCTTTTTGGTGTGTTCTCTCATTTAGTCTGTGCAATGGTCTTATAAGTATATACATCTACAGTGTGCATATGTACATAAGTGCATAGTATAGAATTCCCCTATGCTGTGCCAGTCACCGTGCAGTAACTATCTCTGCTCGTAAAGGTGTGGCAAGTGGGTAACACAATCCAAAGAAATCTGAGGTACAAAGAAGTTCAGCACATTACCCAAAGTCATGAAACTATGAGTGGTAATGCTGGGATATGAACAAAGGATGTGTGACTCTGACTCTAGTGTTCTTTCTGTTTTATTGTGCTGCCTCTGAGAATAACCCTCCCGCTGAAAGGGGCTAAGCTTATCACATCTACAACGATCTGTCCAGTCTAGTGTTCATGATACAGAAAAAGAGGGTTGATAGTCTCTTATCATGGGCTACTGGGACAGCCCACCTTCCTGGCTGGAGTCTCCCGAGTCTTACAAGGCATGGGGAGAAGACCTAGTTCTATGCCTCCTTAAAGCACAAAAGCCTTGGAATTCCCATAGTGGCTCAGTGGTTAACGAATCTGACTAGGAACCATGAGGTTGCGGGTTCGACCCCTGGCTTCGCTCAGTGGGTTAAGGATCCAGCATTGCCATGGGCTGTGGTATAGGTCGAAGATGTGGCTTAGATCCCAAGTTGCTATGGCTGTGGCATAGGCCGGCAGCTATAGCTTGGATTGGACCCCTAGCCTGGGAACCTCCATATGCCACAGGTGCAGCCCTAAAAAGACAAAAGACCAAAAAAAAAAAAAAAGCACAAAAGCCTCATCACCCATCCTAGAGATTTAGAATAGAGACTCCCAAGGTTCTATGGTCCTCAAGCATCATGTCTATCCTCTTTGTCATATCCTCTATTGAAAAACTCTCAGTGGCTACAAATTCATCCCAAATATGGTCCATTCTATCTTTATAGAGAGATTGTGTTCTACAGAATTAAACTAGAGTTAAAATCTGTCTCTTTATAGCTTCCACCCACTGGTCCAACATGGAGCCCTTCCTCTAAGGGATCTCCTTTCCATTCCAAGTGTAGAAGCAGTGAGGTCACGTGCTTCTCCTTGGGATTCAGGCCTGGAGGCTCTCAATATTCTCCACTTTCCTCATTGAGCTTCACTGGGCCTTAGACTTAGGGACTGTCTGGCAGTCAGACCAGCAGTAAGTCCCAGGAGGATCTAACCAGCCCCCTCTGCAGAGGGGCTGAGGGCAGGGTGTGTGTGCTCTGGTCAGGGTTCAGCCTCTGCAGCCTCTGCTGGTCAGACCTTCCGAGAGAGTCCCTTCCCATCAGACTGTACCTCCTTTCCGGCCTCAACACTAGGAGCCTAGGATCTTTATGAATTATCACCTCCAGGGGTCTAAAGATCTTTTAAGTCCTTAGCAAAGTACCTGAGTGCCCACAGAGTATATTATTACATTATATTTCTATTAGTACTATCATTTCTGTTGTTACTTGACAATAGCACCCCAGGGTAATGAGCCAGGTTCCAAGGGTGGGAGTTGGGGGATGGAGCACTAAGGTTGACCAAGACCCTATACTGCCTTTGATCTGATAAGAAAATCTGAGTTCTAATTACAGTTTCACCAATAAAAAATGAGGGGGAGGAGGAAGAGGATTTATGATAAGGGCCTCGCCAAGAGCAATCACAATTTCTACCTGGCTGATAAGCACCAGGGACATTGAATTGAATGCTGACAACAACCCTGTGGAGTGGATACTTTTGTTTGCCTCACATTACCGATGAGGAAATTGAGGGTTGGTAATTTGTCAGGGTCACATAACAGGTAAGTAATGGGATGAGAATGTTGGTGGTCCAAGAGAGCCTGCATCCCCACTATTAACCATTGTATGATATTTCCTGTCACTAACCTGCTGTGTGAGTTTGGGCAAGACACGTCCTCTCCCTGGTCTTCAATTCCACATTGCCTGGGGTTTTTACAGTTCCTTTAGGCCAAAGAATTGACTTGACAAAGTTGGTGGAGGTCCAGGGGAGGCTGAATCTTCCCCACTGGGCAGCCACCCTCCACCTTCCTGCATCTGAATTCCCTCCTGGCTGCCAGGGCAGCTCTCAGGCTCATCTGAACATGCAAATCAGAATTAATTATTCAAGACTGGGCCTACTTTGCATGCCAATTCCATTTTCTTCTGTGTGGGAAGGTTCTCACCCCTTTTAACAGTTTAGAATAATATGCATCAGACCTCCAAAATGAAAACAAAAGTTAAAAAAAAAATGGAGGAAGACAGGATAAGCTGGTTTTTTTCTCTGAGTGTTCTCTGGCTGGGACTGGGCTGGACTGGCTGGAAACCAGGAGGGCAGAGGCCTTTGCTGGCTGGATGGTCTCTGCCATTAATGGTGGACCAGGAGTTCTTGAATTTCTGCATGGTGGCTATCTCTGAGAATCAGATGAAAGTTGTGGAGTCTCATGTCCCGAGAAGACGCACATCTATAAAATGTGGCATACAGTTATGGAGTGTTTCCTGAGAACCTGAAACTCAGCTCTGGACTCTTGGTAGGGAGCCAGGAATGGCTCAAATCAGAAATATTATGAGGATGAAGGTCCATCGGATTCCTGAACATACAGGTATGTCAGGGAGAGTTAGGAAACCTAGTCAAGCACAGTTTACCTGAGATGCCTAAAGCTCCCTGGTCCTTCACTGAGCCAAAGCTGGACAAGGGCCAATCTCAAGGCACAAAAGCCTTGATTGGCTCCCCTGAGAGTACATGCTTCAAGGAAGATATCTTCAAGCACATTTCTGCAGAAGATTAAAAAAAGGGTTGTTTATAAATTACACTTCTTTATATCATTACAACTGTAACATAATCACACGGAAACAAAGACGAGCACAAAATAAGTAAAACTTTTGTGGAAGTTATCATTGAGTATAACAATAGGTACTATTTTTCTCTTTGCTGATTTTCTATTTTTTTTCTAATTTTCAATAATGAAAAGTTTTGCCTCATGATGGAAAAAACATAAAATTTACCTTAAACAGTAAAATGGAAGACCCATGGGTGGCCCATGATTAGTCTCTGAAAACAGAGGAAAATGGGCTCTATCGTGATATTAAATATAAAAATAATAAATGTTGGATTAATATGTAGGGACAGCTATGATGATCTGAATGCAAGCAGAGAAAAAAAAAATGACCAGAGGAGAAAGAGAAGAATGAACAATATGCTCAGAGAGAGGCAGAGCCTATGTACCCTCTACCCCCCCACCCCAAAAAAGGGAGAAAAAGTCACACCCTGTCCCCTGACTCTTTCAGGAGATCTGGCTGAGTTCTGTGACCCCGCTTTCATCTTTCTACAAAATCCTCTTTTTGCCTAAACTGGTTTGGGTAGGCTTGGTCACGTGTAACCAAATAATACCTAAGGCAGCAGGAAGCTGAACAGGACACATAAGTCTCATCAATGATCGAGGGTCTGTGACATCTGGTTGAGTGTGGGTGACATCTGAGAAATTATGTGTAACATCTGCATGGGTGTGTTTGTGTAACAGGCTGAGTGTGTGTAACATCCAAGCATTTGTGACATGTTGAGAGAGAGTGTGTGTGAGATCAAAGGCAGTGTATGTAGCACCGGAATAAGTATGCATAGTTAGCTGGAGTCAATAAATGTTTAAATCTGTGACCTGTCAGTTGTAATTTCTATCAATTTCCCCTCCACAATCTGGTCTTACACTGAGCCCAAGGGTTCCATCTTTGCAAATCTCACTTGGTGCCAGGGCAGGCTTTCTCAGGATTCTTTTCTGCCCAGCTCCCCAGGCCTGTGGAGAGCAAAGCAGCCTGTCAAGTTCAACCCCTCCCTGCTCTTCAGGCAATATCAGCTGATTCTCTGCAACCCCATTGGAAAACTTAAGCCCAGAGCCAAGAGGCATCTCCACCTTGATCTTAGCATCAGGCTAGGATCTCATCTGATGCTCAGAGCAACTCCTGAGTGTCATTAGAGCAGAGAAAACCATTCCCATGTCACAGATGAATAAAACTGAGGTCCATAGTGATGAAAAGACTCATCCACGTCACACAGGATCTGGGATGAACAGTCAGGATTTGGACTTAAGTCTCTATTCCAGAGCCTGTGTCCTCCCCAGTATGTTCCACTCCTCCCAACCAGACACTGCAGGTGCCATGATTGGTCTTTCTCACCCTGCTCTGGTCTCAGTTCTCTTCCAATTTCCCATCAAGGGCTCCCAGATGGGCATCCATGGCAACACTGAGCCTGTGGCAGCAGGAGTAACTATAGCCACTTGCTATTGGCTTTGAGCCCACTGGCACAGGAGCTGACACAGGGACGAAGGACATCAAGCCTGCAAAATGTAAGGGGCCACCCCTGAGTGGCACTGGAAAGGCAGATTCATTCTGTGAGTTTCTTAGGATTGATTTTACTTGGAGCACAGAGATTGCTGCACACAAAGCCCTGCTAAAAGTATTTCACCAAGGCTGGATGCAGAATCCTGAAAGCCCTGAAGATAGGGCCTAGTTGAGCAAGGGTATGTTTCTAAAGCTCTTTTAGGGAAATGGGGAGACTCTAGCCATATCCAATGGGTTATGAAGGCATGATTCTTGGCCAAGGTCTAGAAGAATGTATTGTTTCATTGAATGTTGAGGCCACTGGTATTTGTGGCATCAGGAACTGATCTTATTTCATCCTGTTTCTCTTCCTATTGGTTCAGTGAAATCTGCCCAGCCCACAAGGTCAGATGCAGTGACCAATGAAATTATGTGGGTTGGAGTTCCCATTGTGGCTCAGTGGTTAATGAACCCGACTAGCATCCATAAGGACATAGGTTTGATCCCTGGCCTCCTCGCTCAGTGGGTTAAGGATCCGGTGTTGCCATGAGCTGTGGTGTAGGTCGCAGACATGGCTCAGATCCTGCATTGCTGTGGCTCTGGTGTAGGCCAGTAGCTACAGCTCTGATTGGACCTCTAGCCTGGGACTCTCCATATGCTGCAGGTGCAGCCCTAAAAAGACAAAAAAAAAAAAAGAAAGAAAGAAAAAAGAAATTATGTTGGTTAACTCCTATTCCATTACCCCAAACTATGTGACTTTCCCAGTAGCAAATTCCTACAACTACAACAAGGCTTGAAACTCCAATAGGATTTGATCTCTAAAGGGAACCTTCTGGTTCTAACCCCATTCCCACCTAGGGATCATGCAGAGCAATAGCCTTCCTTGACAGCTCACTGTGAATAAATCCATCAGAGCATTTACTAAGAGTGAGATTCTGTGGCAAAGAGGTGGGGGACATATATGGAATCTGCCCGAAGTTGGGGAGAGGTAGAAAGTATGGAAGCATAGAGACATAAAGGCAAGCTGAAAGCATGGAAGACAAGCTGTACCAACACCTCAAATTGCATAAGGCCTGTCCACTCATGTTCAAAGTAGAGATCCTTGTGGTTGAGCACTGATGGAATGATTTCTGCATGTTGGGCACAGTTGGGAGATTAATGCTCTTAATCTCTTTTTACTCCAACTCTTGGGCTCACTACTTTGCACAAAAAAGTAATTCATGGGCTGAAAGGTTACCAAAATGGCTAAGATTGATAGCTGGGATAGTGTGATAGTATTAAGAAGAACGAAAGAGAATGAACTAAGGGAAATTCTTTTGTGTAACTGACATTAGATTTGAAAATGTTTTCCTGCCCAGATTTTTCATAAACTCTTTTCAGTAATCAATTTTTATCTTGGCTGTCTTTTTCCCACTTGGCTAAGAAACCATTGAATGAAAAATGGTAGATTTCTATTAGAAATAGAGGGGAAATCACAAGCACCACTATTAATGAGGTGATTTAAAAATATATATATTCAATCAAGAGTAATTGGGGCTGAGCATAGTAAGTCATGGAAAATTATAAGCTCTGCCCACTCTAGGGCATGACTGACTATTAAAATTTTTTTCACACCATTGCCTACAGAAAGCAGCTGGGCACCATGCCACCAGGGAGGTGGCAGCAGAATGGCCTCATTCCCTAAACAAGCTTGCAAAAAAGAGGACAATCGGTTGGATTGCTGAATCAAACTTAACCCTTTCTATGCCACATCAAGTGAATTTTTGACAGAGAACAGTCAAGAGTTAACTCCTTAAGAGCAAGCCATGGAATGGCTTATTCATTTGAAAAACACTTATTGACTACATTTATGGCATGTTCACTGTGAGATTTTGCATCAGTTATACATACCATTTCCTTTATTTTGGTTATTGTATTTTGCATCTCTGCTGGTTGAATCTTTAAATTTTATATTTCTTTGTTCAATGATTCTTGTAATTTTTTTTTTGACCTTTTAGGGCTGCACCCACACCATGTGGAGGTTCTCAGGCTAGGGGTCCAATCGGAGCTGCAGCTGCTGGCCTACGCCAGAGCCACAGCAACACAAACAGGATCTGCGACCTACACCACAGCTCCCAGCAACATTGGATCCTTAACCCACTGAACAAGGCCAGGGATCGAACCCACAACCTCATGGGTTCCTAGGGTACCTAGGTCAGATTTGTTTCTGCTGCTCCACGACAGGAACTGCTGTTTCTTGTAATTTAATGATCTTTGCCTCCAATTCTTTTCTAAGATCTTGGATCATCTTTACTATCATTACTCTAAAGTCTTTTTCATAGAGGTGCTAATCTCCAGTTCACTTCGCTGTTTTTCTGAGCTTTTGTCCTATTCCTTCATCTGGCTCATATTTCTCTGACTTTTCATTTTGTAGAGCTTTTTGTGTGGTCTCCTTTATGTAGGCTATAGGGTTGTAGCCTCTCTTGCTTCTGATATCTGGCTCCTGGTGGGAAAGGTTGATATAGGGGCTTGTGGCAGGTTTCCTGATGGAAGGGACTGGTACTTGCCCACTGGTAGATGGAGCTGAGTCTTTTCCCCCTGGTGGGTGGGGCTTTGTCTCTGCCTGTGATTAGAGGCAGCTGTGTGCCTAGGAAGACTTTAGGTAGCCTGTTTGCTGATGGGTGAGGCTGTATTCCCACTTGTTTGTTGTTTAGCCTGGGGCTTCTCAGCCCTGATGGGTGGGGTCAGATTATTCCAAAATGGCCACCTCCCAGGGAGCTCATGCTGATGATTATTCCTAGGACCTCTGCCTCCAATGTCCTGCCACCACAGTGAGCCACAGCTACCCCCTGCTTTCCCAGGAGACCCTCCAAGACCCTCAGGTATGTCTGACCCAGATTTTTATGGAGTCCCTGCTTTGCCCTGGGACCCAGTGCACATGAAACCCTGTGTGTGCCCTCCAAGAGTGGAGTCTCTGTTTCTTCCAGTCCTGTGGAGCATTTGTGCACAAGCCTTACTGGCTTTCAACACCAAATGCTCCGGGGGATCCTTCTCCCAATGCCAGGCCCCCAGGCTGGGGAACCTGACATGGGGCTCAGAACTCTCACTCCTGTAGGAGAGCCTCTGCGATATAGTTGTTTTCCAGTCTGTGGGTTGCCCACCAGACAGGTATGGGACTTGCTTATATCACAAAAGCACCCCTCCTACTGTCTTGATGTGACTTCTTTGTCTTTGAGTGTAGGAAATCTTTTTTGGTTTCCAGTCTATTTTGTTGATGGTTGTTCAGCAGTTAGTTGTAATTTTGGTGTTTTAATGAGGGAAGGTGAGCTTGAGTCCTTCTACTCTGCCATCTTGCCCCAATCTTCCCATTTCCTTTAATTCTCAAATGTGTGTATGTGTGTATATATATATATATATATATTCCATTTGATTCACCCTTGTTCATAAAGGCTAAAACTGGAGTTCAGAGAAGCCAAGGTGATCTTCCCGAGGCCACATGGTCAATCCATGGCAGAGCTGCAGTGGTACATGCCAACTCCACTCCCAGAGCTCTTATAAGCCCACAAACACATCGTTTGCTTGTTCTGCATTAATTCAGCCATGGTTCAACCTCAGATAACCAGGACTTGCACCTGAGGATTTTCTTGAGCGTTCTTCCTTATTTGACTTGTAGTTAAAGAGAAAACCCTCCCATCTCAACCTTGGTAGGTGATAAACTTGGAGAAATGTCTGGACCTCTTTTATGTACTGGCCTGTGCAGAGAATGTGGTGAATTAGTCTTTCTAGGAAGGAACCACTTGCAGAAATGATTTCTTTGATCATACTTCTCTTGGTCCAGGACTATGAGTGGTGGGAATCCCAGAATCCCTGCCTGGCCATGTTCTCATATGCAGGCTCTTGTCTTCTTGCCTCTCCTTTCTTTTCCCCTGCCCCCACCCCCCTGACATGTTACAGATTAGGACCCAGAAAGAGGCAGGGGCTTGGCTGACTTAGGTATGTCCTGATCCTAGCATGTATCTTTCTTTCTTATTACTAAATCCTTTACATGAAGCTGCTTCATTCTATTTCACATCATATTCCAAAAAAAGGCAGAGGAAAAATTTAAATGATATTTTAGTGAAGTATTTGATTAGTTAGAATCTATTTTGTCAAGGTTAGAGGCCACATTATATGATGGAAAGAACTCTAAACCAAGAATTAGTTAACAAGGGTTCCAGCCTCAAATTCACCATCTGTTACAGGTGTGACCGTGTGCCAATTTCTTCAACTTCAGGTGGAAATAATAGTACTTACCTACTTCACAAGATGGTTGTGAAAATCAACTAATAAAATGAGTATTAAAAGTATTTGGAACATATAAAAGCGCTGTCAAAATTGTATACGACTTGTGCTTGTGACTTAGCCCAGCAGCATCTGCATTTTTGATACATGTAATTTAAGCATTACTAGGGCCTAAATAGAGTAGCATGAAAAGAACAAAGTCTTTGGGATCAAACTGGCGCTGGTTCAAATGTTGAATCTACCACTTGCTATTCGAATGCCCTTGAACAAATTAATTATGCTCACTGAGTCTCAATTTTTCACCTATAGAGTGAAAATAGCAATACTTTTCTCATTGAGTTGTGGAGAGGACTAAAATGGTGTGTGCTCTTAAATGTTTAACGATCAGCTCTCTGAACTGGGAAAAAAAAAAAAAAAAAAAGCCTTGGTTTGTGGCATTTGCTGGTTTCCATGGTGTAAATACTCTCATCACAGCTGACTTCAGGTTACCATCACTGGTTGCTGAATTAGGAAGCTTTGAGCACTCGGCCCTGCCAGCCTGAGACAGTAGCCAGCACCGGCCCACCTCTCAGGTTAGATGAGTTAAGAAATGTGAAGGCCCAGGACAGCTTTTCCATTTACCAGGAAATCAGTAAATGGACTTGACTTTATTTTGCTTGGACCCTGTCCTCCAAGGCTCAGAATCTGAAGCAAGCCCTGAAGCCAGGTGGGAGGCAGGGATTGCGGATGGCTGGTGGGATCTACAAGGAGATTCATTCCTGGGATAAAGGAAGAGAGGGTGATAACTGGGAGGAAGGGGCATCCCAGGGCTGCAGTGAGGATCAGATAATTAGAGGAAGATAACAAAGAAGGAATCCTTCCCCCAAGCCCTGGATGCAGTGAAGGATCGGATTTCACACCCAGTCTTGATGCCATCCAGGTCCTCTTCATTCCACCATCACCTAGGTAACTGGGGCAGTGCAGGATTAGTTGCCTGGCAACACCACCCACCTCTCTACTCCTGTGCACATCACCCGTATGCCCTAACTTCTGGTGACATTCCTGCCTGCAGGCCACTGCCTGTCCCAGCCACACATCTTCTGCTGCCCCCAGCCCCTGGCTAAGCCAGGCTCAGGGCCCATGTCACCAGAGCACACCAGCCCAGAAATCCACAAGTCTTCTGCTCTCATAGAAGAAAGGCACCAAGGACAAAGAGCCCAGACCAAGAGCCAGGTGTCTTGGAGTCTAGTCTCAACTCCACATAGGACCTGCCGCTGTGGTGCCTTGGGCAGGTTGCTTAACCTCTCTGGGTTTTTGTTTCTTCATCCTCCTAACTGGAGATTTCCCTCTCATCTGTACCATGGGGATTTTCTTTCATCTGAAAAATGGGAATTATAACGCTTGCTGGGCCAACACACAGAGTTGTCCTTCGGTCCCTGTGAGAGAAGAGGCCTCCTATCAAGTGCAAGTGGTGACAAGTTGACTATTAAAATTGCCAGCAATCCTGGCATCACACAGGCTTCCAGCCTCTCGCATTCCCTGAAGCTAGGCAGAGGCCTTGGCACCAGGAAACCAAGGGATGAATGAAGCCGAATCTCTTCCAGGACAAAGCAGATGACGTGTTCTAATGGATTCTGAAAAGGGTTGGTGTTCCTGTCCTTAACCATCGTGGAGCCATTCGTGCAGGCAGCCCGGAATCCTGCCCAGCAGCTCTTTCTCCCTGAGAAGAAAATTGGCAGCCCTGGGAAGTGAGCAGCTCTCAGGTTGGACTTGATTAGGGACCAATTTGGGCCTGTTAGCAGAGCCTCCAGTATCATCTCGGCCAATTACTGGCCCAGCCTGGCCTGCAGCTGGCTGCTCCCTTCCAAGCAGGACACTTTTATTTCCAGCAAAGCTCTCCCTGTGCCTGAGGCAAGAGACCAGGGTGACTGTGGCCCATTAAAAAGATGGAGAGAGAAATAACTCACTCAGTAAGGTAATGGTGTAGGCGGGGCTTGAGCTGGAGCTTTAATTAAAAAAAAAAAAATCCTCAATAAACAGTCTTGTGCCTTGCGTGTAATAAGTATGGGAATTTATAAACTCTCCCCAGCTATGGGGCTCTGATGACTATTAAACTCCGTGTCTGGAGGAGGAATTTTGGCCTTATGGGCTAACTGTGCTACTTTACCTCTGCCAAGGCAAACAGACTGGCAACCCAACCCGGGAGGGAAGCCGGTGAAACTGTGTTCAAACTGCCCCCCACCTGCCCAGAGCTCCTGGGGTCGGGCTATCCCGCTAACAGCGCTAGAGCCTGGCCCTTTGGAAAACCAGGATCTGCCAAAAGACTCTCCTTCCGGCTCCTTCCCCTGCCTCTGCAGGAACCTGGCACTGACTCCGGCTCCCTCCAGTCAAAGCATTGCTCCCAGGAATGCAAGCAAGAAGGGTCAAATCTCAGAATAATGTATTACCTCTCCCCCATGGTGAGCGCTGCCTTGTGTATTTAACAGCCCTCATTTCTCAGCATGGCATTCAAAGCCCCCCACAATCTGGCCTCTTCTTACCTCATTTCTTGCCACTTTCTGCCTCCCAGTTAGCCCTCTGTGTACTCTTCATATACAGACTCCTGCCACTGGGCCTCTGCTTATGCGCTGCTGCCCCTGCCTAGCTGCCCATTCCCTTATTCTTGTCTGGAGTACCGTGGCCCTTAAGTGCATGGACCCTAGGGCCAACCTAGAGTTTGAATCCCTGCTCACCAGCTGTTTCACTTTTGCAAATTTAACCTGTTAAGGCCTCAGTCTCCTCAACTATAGAGATTATATACGATACCTCGATCATCAGGTTAATGTGAGAATTAAATGAGCACGTGTGTATTTATACATGGGCACTGCATTTGGCCTATCAGAAGCATAGCTATTTGTCATCATCATTATCTTTTAAGAGAAATGTCAGCAAACTACGGCTTGCAGACCAAATCCATCTACCTGTCTTCATAAAGCTTTATTGGAGCACAGTAACAGCCACACCCCCTTGTTGACATACTGTCTATGACTCTTTTCCTGCTACAATGGCAGAGTTGGGCAATTGTGACAGAGACACCATGGCCCCAAAGCCTAAACTGTTTATACTCTCTACGTCTTTAAACTATGTATTATCTGCCAACTGTGTTGGCCCCTGTTTTAAGATCCAGTTAAAGAAGATGCTGATGCTAACGCCCCTCCATCCCAGGCTGCCTTGGGCCCCATTTTTTCTGTCCCCACTGCCCCACCCTAATCCTTTCCCATTTAGCACATGCTGCGGTGATCTACTGCGGGTCTGCTTCCACCATTAAACCATGAGCCCTTCAAGGCAAAGAGCCCTATTTGCTTTGCTTTTCTTCCATAGTTCATAGCAAATAAATTATGACTAATGGATGAACTAGGAACGATCATACCTTGAGACACAAGAGATTCAAACTGAACAGTGCTGCCCAATTTGGGACAGGGCACACCTAGCTCACTGAGAGGGGACACCTGGGACCTTGACGGGCATCCTTAGCCTTCTCTGCTTCTTGTCTGGGCTTCCCAAGACAGAGCCATTTCAGATGGAAATAGCTTCAAAAACATGAGCTGATGAGGCAGAACAACCTTGATATCCATGCACAAGTTTTTGTTATTAGCTGTCCGTGTTCCAATATCTCACTTCTCCTCCTTCTCCATATCTCACTAATCTAGTGTAGAGCTCAGAGGTGGCTCACCAAGTTATATGCATGGTTTGAGGGAATTGGTGGTGATGAGGCAGGAACAGGGCTGGGGAGCCAAGAAACACAATAGGAAATAACATTCCCAAGCCTGAAGGAGGCTGAGAAAACGGAAAGGTGGCCAAGTCTGAGGTTTTCCAGAACTTTCTTCCACCTAGCCTTCAGTCAAAGGGTCACTTGGCTGTAGAGCAGAAATTGGCACAACATTGTAAATCAACTATACTTTTAAAAAAATGAAAAAAGAAAGACATCTAATCTTGAAGGTAAAAGTGGTAGGAGAAAGGATGCAATGATCTTGATGAACACCTTTTGTCACAATCATACAAGCAGGAGCTCTTAACTCAGAGCCTTTAGAGAAGTGATTGTCTTGACATCAGAGATGGAAAGTCCTTTATGAGTCAAAGAGACAAAGAGGGGATTTAATGATGGGTAAAGAACACATAGGTGCAGAAGGAAGCTCAGTCCCTGCCTTCAGAGAGTCCATCATCGAATGAGAGGTTAAAAACAGTAGGATTGTAATTGTCCTTGTAAACCTGGATGAAAACCCAACCAACAATGTGAACAATGAACCCCGGAGACTAAGTCAGTTCCTATTGCTATGAAATCTCAGTTTAACCAAAGATTCCCAGCCAGTGACGCACTGACTGTAAGCAATATTTAAAACAATAAAATCACCCTGTAACAGGAAAAGAATTCAAAGAAGCCCTTGGGGTCTCTATAAAAAGTTTGGCCTACATAAACACTTGCTGCATAATTGAGAACCTAAGAATGCTGGGCAAAAGATTAGGTGAGATGTGACTTCGACAAAGTTACCAATAGGACCGAGGGTAGCAGGAATTTCATAATAGGAAGGTGCCACAAACTTAGCATTTTCTTTTCCTTTTTTTTTAAATTTTTATTTTATTTATTTATTTTTTGGTCTTTTTGCTATTTCTTGGGCCACTCCCGTGGCATATGGAGGTTCCCAGGCTAGGGGTCGAATCGGAGCTGCAGCCACCAGCCTACGCCAGAGCCACAGCAATGCAGGATCCGAGCCGCGTCTGCAACCTACACCACAGCTCATGGCAACGCCAGATCATTAACCCACTGAGCAAGGGCAGGGACCGAACCCGCAACCTCATGGTTCCTAGTCGGATTCGTTAACCACTGCGCTATGACGGGAACTCCCCCCCCCCCTTTTTTTTAAATGTAATCCATTGTTATTTCCCCAATACATTTTTTTCCTGCTATACAGCATGGTAACCCAGTTACACATACATGTATATGTTCTTTTTTCTCACATTATCATGCTCCATCATAAGTGACTAGACATAGTTCCCAGTGCAGCATTTTCTGAAGTATATTCCTTGGGATGTTTCTAGATACTTTACCTAGAAATTGTTAAGTGGCATTTTACAGTAGAACCTTTGATATCTTCTTATGTAGTAAGACTCTTTGAAAGGGATAAGGTAGATGGCATTTCTTAAATTTCTTACCGGTATTTGATCAGGAAACATCTTTCCTATAGAGTATCACCCAGATCTCATGTTCTGCAGAGAGAGAAAAATAATAAAAGTGTGCATAACATTGTGAACTCTTTGTGGAAAAGCTGCTGTATTTCTTTTGGCCTTGCCAGTCCCAGGACCACACTTGGCACTCAGTGCTTAGAGAAGAGTGGAGAGGAACCACCTAAATTAAGAAGCTGTTGGGAGTTCCCATCATGGCTCAGTGGGTTAAGAACCTGACATAGGGTCCATGAGGATGCAGGTTCCATCCCTGGCCTTGAGTCAGACTCCGAAATGGTGAGGGCCTGTGAACCTTCTTTCAGAACCTGAAGTAACCAACCAGTTCGTGACTCCCCCAAGGTAGCCATCACCCAAGGAAAATGCCATGTGTCACTTTCATTAGAAATTAGCAGGATTTCCTGAATACTAATATTTTACAGAACACTGAGTAGAAATACCCAGGCCAGATATAAATGAGTTTCTAATAATCTCATGAACAAAATTGTGTTCTATAACACTCTTGCTGTAGCCTTATATACACTATTAAAGTGCCTGAAAATTATAGAAATTATTTTATCGGCTATGTTAATTTCCTCTTGAAACATCTCAACATATCAACTTGAAATTAAGCATCAGAATTCTGCGGTTGCATGTTAATAATCTTAGGTAAACAAACCCAAGGCTGAAATTGTCTACCAAGAATGGAGGGCAGCTTGTTGAAGGTTCACAAACACAATATCGAATAATTATACGTTACAACACTTAACCGTGGGAACACGCAGAAAATTTACAAAGATCAATTGCTCATAAAAAAAAAAGAAAAAAATTTAATCAAATGAGAGCGTTATCTAGTAAATGGTTAGGCAACTTGATGGGAATTCCTTTGATAACACCATTTTGATTTGATTAGTTGTACTATTTTTGTATCTTTAGTAAACAGAGTTTGATTATACTGATGAGTTTCTTTTCTGCAGAAATATTACAAACCCATTAGTGGTGAAGAAAAAGATGTAGGAGGAGGATTCAAAATACATTTTTAAAATTACAACCCACCCTTCTCTCTCTTTCTCTTTGTTTTCCGGTGATACTAGTGTGTGAGGGCCACTGTAATATAGTATAGTAGCCCCCCCATCCACAGGGGATATGACCCAAGATCCCCAGTGGATGCCCAAAATCAAACCCTAGGTATACAGTTGGCCCTCCATATTCATTGGTTGTGCATCCACCAATCCAACCAACCATAGATCAAAAATATTTAAAAAAAAAATTCTGGAACATTCCAAAAAGTAAAACTTGAATTTGCCATGTGCCAGCAATCATTGACATAGCTTTTACATTGTATTAGGTACTGTAAGTAATCTAGAGATGATTTAAAGCATAAGGGAGGAAGTATATAGGTTGTATGCAAATGCCACAACATTTCATGCAAGGGACTTGAGCATCTGTGGATTTTGGTTTCAGGGGACTTGGAATAAATCCCTTCTGGATACAGAGGGATAGCTGTACTATGCTTTTCCTATACCTACATACCTATAATAAAGTTTAGTTTATAAATTAGGCACAGTAAGGGATTAATAACAATAACTAATTAAAAATAACAACTATAATGATATGTTGTAATAAAAGTTCTGAGAATGTGGTCTCTCTCTCTCAAAACATCTTATTATACAAAAGTAATGCCTTTTCCATCTTAAGCACCTATCGTACCATGTGGCTGTCATTTTGCAGCCTGAGGCATGACAGTAAAACTAGCATAGATTTCCTTTTCCTCCTTGACAATTTTATGGGTAGGTGATTCGTTCTTACCATAGATCTTAGCAACTTCAGCATACAATTTTTTTTTTCCTATTACAAACTTTCACCTTTTACTTAAAGGAAGCACTTTACAGCTTCTCTTTGGTCTATCCAAATTGCCAGCACCACTACTCTTGCACTTTGTGGCCATTTTAAAATAAAACAAAGATGACCTGAACATAAGCTTTGTGATACCAAGACAGTTTCTCTGATAACCTAGATGGCTACCAAGTGACCAAGGCAGGATATACTGGACAGAGGGACAGTTCACATCTCGGAGGCATGAAGCAGCACAGCATGGGATGGTGCAAGACTTCATCACCCTACTCAGAATGGTGTGCAGTTCAAAACTGATGAATTGTTTATTTTCTGACCACATTTGACTTGAATAATTGAAACCAAGCAAGCAAAGCATGGATAAGGGGAGCCTACTATACCACAGACTTTGTGACCTAATAGAAATTGAGGTTCTCACAATTTTGGAGGCCAGAAATCTGAAATCAAAGTGTTGGCAGGTTGGTTCCTTCTGAGACCTGTCTCCGGGGCTTGTGGATGGTTGTCTTCTCCCTGTGTCTTCATGTGGTCTTCCCCCGTATCTACCTTTGTCCAAATTTCCTCCTCTTATAAGGATACCAGTTGTATTGGCTTAGGACTCACCCTAGCAACTTCATTTTAGCTTAATCAGTTTCTTAAAGGCCCCATTCCAAATACAGTCACAGGAGTTCCCAGTGGTAATGAACCTGGCTAGTATCCATGAGGATGCAGGTTCACTCTCTGACCCCAGTGGGTTAAGAATCTGGCATAGCTGTGAGGTGTGGTGTAGGTAGAAGAATCGGCTTGGATCCTGCATTGCTTTGGCTGTGGTGTTGCTGGCAACTGCAACTCCCATTCAGCCCCTAGCCCCAAGCTCCCATTCATATGCCATAGGTGAGGACCTAAAAGGAAAAAAAAAAAAAGAGGTGTCCAAATTCAGTCACATTCTAAGGTACTAGGGGTTAGGACTTCAGCATATGAATTAGGGGGCGGGTGCACAATTAATACCATAACACTTCTCTTCCTCCATTAAATTTTTCCTTTTAAATATTTGCATTATTCTCTGTCATTCATATTGAATCACAATTCTTTCTATTGATTTTTATCTCCTCAATTTCTTTCTCATTTTTCTTCCTCAAGTCCTCATTATCCCTTACTTAGATTCCTACAGCAGCCTGTTCCCTGACTTCTCCCATCATCCAGCAGCCAGAGTGATCTTTCATAAAAATCTTGTAGCTGCTCCCCTGCTTAAAACTTTTCCTTAATATTTAAATATCCAAAATTCTAAGAAGCTATAAATTACACTTCTAAGGATTTATCCAAAGGAAAGAATCAGCAAACTGTACAAGTATGTACTTGCAAAGATTTTCTTATAGAATTGTTTGCAATAGAGAAAATTGAAAATCACCCAAACCCCCAATAATATAAGGCTAGTTAAATACAACTTAGATGTGTATTCACGAAATAAAATACCATTCAGCCATGAAAGTGATGAGATCAAGGAATATGTTTGTTGACAATTTAAAAATATCCTCTGTTAAAATTTTAAAAATGCTAAACACTATCTATACTATGTTCTTACTTAAAATATAGATGAATAAAGGATGGATAGATTAAGGGAATTCTGGAGAGACAAAGATCAAATTTTGCCAGTGTTTATCTTTGGTAGTATTACAAGTGATTTTTTTGTTTATCTTGTACCATCTGTTTCTTCAAAAACAGCAATATATTGCTCATAGGATATATTAAATTTTAACAAGAAAAACTCTTCTAATCCTCTTTTCCCCACAGATATAAATTCAAGCTTCTTAGCATTTGTCCAAATATCTTCACCCTGGAGCTAGACTAACTTTCCAGGCACACTTCCTATTACCCCACATTGCCATCCTCCAACCCAACCCTCTGCCACTCTCTGTTCCCCTAGCATGTCTTGGCAGTCTCCTGTCTCTATGCCCTTTCATAGGTTTTTCTCTCTATTACTGAATTAACTTTCTTCACAATGTTTGACTGACAAACTCCTATGCATCCTTCAAAACCAATTTCAAACATCACCTCCCATGTGACCTTTTCCGTATCCCTCAAGATACAGTTGCTCCCTCTTCTGGATCCCCACAGTTCTTTGTTTACAAGCTCAACATATAGTTTCTTTCATCTTGATGATTTTTTATGTTCTTTTACTACACTGTGGCAACTTCAAAGACTAAATTCAAACCTTAGTAGTTAAAGATCCCACAGGAAGTTGGCCCCCATTTATGATGGGGTACATCTGCTGTAGGGAGGAATGGGAGGATTGAAAGATGGCTTGAGAACTTAGATCCAGTCCCCCTTTCTCAGGGCTTTTTCTGACCATCCCTACTCTTGCCTCAGGCTAGACCATGTCCCTCCAGGTTATCTTGGCCATTTCCTCCACTGATTACTGCCAGCCTCCCTCTTGAGACTTTCTCCCTAGGAGCAGGATCCATGCAACTCAATGTGCATGTCCAATGCTCGGCACTATAAGCACTCAGATCTTTTTTTAATAACTAAGTGAGAAAAGTTGCCAGTCCAGCGCCTGCCCCACAGCAGCCTCAATCTAGGTAACGTGTCCCCTTTCCCGAAGCCTTCCTCAGATGCTCTGAATATTCCACACTCTGTTCTATGCCCAAGAAATCCCTGCCCTCTACAGGAGTCCCTGGCAGAAATCACATCACTGTTCTCTTTCAGAATGATTTTGAAATATTCCCACCAGAGATGTTCTTTTAAGGCTGGAGGAAGCTCTACCTCATGCTCCATAATGAGCTATGACATTTCTCTCAGCTTTATTTATGGCTCTTTTAGGAAGGACCCCTTTCAGGACCATTAAGAAGAGTGTGGACAAGGATATATGCACTGGGAAGAAAAAAAAAAGAATAAAAGGAAATATAATAAAATGTAAACCCTGGCTTTCTCAGGGTAGTGGGCCAGTGTGAGAGATTCTTCTCCATATTTTCTATAATTTCTATATTGAACAGGCATTGTGTTTCTAATAATAAAATAGCATCCTTTTAAAGAGAAAGGCTGGAGTTCCTGCTGTGGTGCAATGGGTTAAGAATCTTATTGCAGTGGCTCTGGTTGCTGAAGAGGTACGGGTTTAATCTCTAGCCTGGTGTAGTGGGTTAAAGGATCCAGCATTGCCACAGCTGCAGAACAGGTCACAGCTGTGCCTCAGATCCAGTCCCTGGCCCAGAAACTTCCGTATGACATGGGTGTGGCCATAAAAAAATAACTAAAAAATAAAGAGAAAAACTGTCCTGTTATGTCTGCAATAACATATGAGTAAATTTCAGATTGCATTTCATCACTGTTATGTGCAGACATAATCTCACACCCTGGGAAAATGAGCCCATGTGGGATAGCAGAATGGGGCACAAAATGGCCTCAGTCTCCTTCCCAGCTCATGGGATACTCACCTGTCTGGGGACAAATCAGCATCAGAAAGCCTGGGCCAAAGAAGCAGGAGGTAGTCCCAAAAAAGCTCCATGGGCCTCAGGAGGAAAGTCACGGAGCCTCCAGAAATGAAGAAAGGTCTCAGAGTCTCTGAAAATATTCCAGAATGATTTTCCTGGCCTCACTCTCAGTTGGTTTTGTTTCCTTTCTGACAGACTGAAACCTTTCACTTGATTCAACTAGTCGCATATGACCTTATTTCCATCCATCTGGTTCCCTCAGTCTGTGGCAGCTCCCTCTTCAAGTGTGCCTCCAGATCTGTCATGACCACAGCAGGCTGCTTTAGGAGCCTCGCCTGCCTTATGGGGAACACTATACACTCATGAATCTTAAGATCCAGCTACTATAAAAGATTAAGAGCAGAGAGTCTGGAACCAGACGGCTCAGTTGAAATCTCAGCTCGGATACTCGGCCCATGGTTAGGTTGATGGTAATGATAGTACCTACCTCAGGGAGTAGGTAGGATTATTAATGGGGTCTCTCCATGTAAAGCATTTAGCATAGTTCCAGGTACAAGGAATGTGAGGCAAGTATTAGCTGTTACTCTCATTGTGATCAAAACTGCACTGGTTTTCCTTTAGGTTTTTCTGTTTGGGTTTTGTGAGGGGAGAGGAGTTTAGCTGCTAAAACTTGCCATCAATGGATAGGAAGATTAAAGTCAACCCTGCACCCCTCAGATCTTGGACTTTCCACTTGTCAGAATTGTGCAATTGATTTTCGAACCTACAGGCAGCACAAGGAATTTGCATATTTTCCAAAGAAATTCCAGAGAGAAAGTGAGAGGCCAAGTGAGAGAGGGGCAGAGAAAGAACAGTGACAGAGACAGAGAAACAGAACAGATTGAAACTGCTAGCCTGGCAACAAGAATGAGGGCCTCAGAAAAGCTGTTCATTTTCCCAGCTGGGGTGTTTTTTTTTTTTTCGTTTTTTTCCCCGGCTTTCCTTTTTTCATTTGTGTTCACACTTCCCCCTCTTGTGGCTCATCAGAAAATCACAAGTGCTCATGGTTTTCCAGCGGATTTTGAAGTTGGTGAATAGTCTAACTGGCAGTCCTAGGTGAAGCAGCTGGATCAAACCCAGAGGTAGGGATGGAGGGAGCAGACCACACCTGCTCCTCATTCAAGTGTCCTGAGAGCAGAAAGAGCCTGCTCCTCTCTCTCTCTCTCCATTAAAGAAAGACCCACTCAGAGTTCCTGTCATGGCATAGCAGAAACGAATCTGACTAGGAACCATGAGGTTGTGGGTTTGATCCCTGGCCTCGCTCAGTGGGTTAAGGATCCTGCATTGCTGTGGCCCTGGCACAGGCCAGCTGCTGAAGCTCTGATTAGACCCCTGGTCTGGGAATCTCCATATGCCATGGGTGTGGCCCTAAAAAAAAAAAAAAAAAAAAAAAAAAAAGACGAACTCTAGGAATGGGTGTCATTTCCTCAGGTGAATCTCCCAATGGGCTTTTTTGGGGGAAGGGGAGGGTGTAGACTCCTTTGGGAACAGGCCAGTAGGAGAGCAAATGATCCAAGTTCAAGGAGAACTGTGTCCCTCATTGCTCATACGCACCCTCTTCCAAAGCATCTCTGTGTCTCTGCTCACACTAACTTACACCAAGTGCCCATCCTTCAAGAACTAGGGTAAATGTCACCCCTTTCATGATCTCTTTAACCCCCACTTCCAAAACCCTTACTCCCAGTGGAAGTGTTTTTTTTTTTTTTTTCTTGTCCCTCCCCACAGTACCTATCTAGGATGCTAATGTGACACCGGTCTGCTTTGCTTTCTGGTGCAATTATACATACCCATGTCTTATCATCCCATGAGACAGTGAAGCAGAAAGCGGAGGGCCTGGGTTTCATTAATCCCCAAAGACCCAAGTCTCCAGCACAAAGCCTGCTCTGTGGGAGGGACTTAGAATACACTGGGTTTCACACTGGGATGTGTGACTTCACCCATGGGCAATGGTACCATTCCATGGTAGAGGGGCCAGGTGAGGCTGGATCTGAGAGTCTAGGAGTCCCCAAGTGCATCCAGTCCTTTCCACGAGGACTTTCCTGACAAAGGCCATCACACTTATCTATGTGTCCATTTCAAATTTATAGCCCACCTGCATCTGAAAAGTATTTAAATGATCTCTACCACTTATTTTCAAAGGATTCAGAAGCAAAGGAAGGTAGTGAAGGAGGGAGGGAGGGAAACAGGGTGGGAGGAAAGGAGGAAGAGGGGGAGGAGAGGAAGACAACAGTGAAGAAGAAGATGGGGTGAAAGAAAGATACGACAACAAATGTCATGGTTGGCAAATCCAATCCCAGGGTATGTGGACGGCCATTGTACTTTTGTTTGCATTTTTCCGTACTTTGGACATTTTTTCTAAAATGTTGGAGAAAATGAAAAAGAGAACATTGTTTGCAAGTTTAAAAATAAAGGAAATGGCAGAGTAAGACAATACAATCAGGGCACAATAAAAATTACTGTCTTAATCTACGGACTATGCATGGGCTTTGGGGGTTACAAAGCTCAGGAAATTTTAAGTACAAATGCTACGTTTGTGCATTTTCCTAAGGAGGAGGTTTACTTTTTTCACAAGATTCTCAAGGGGTTTGTAATATCGCATGCACCTCAAAAGAGTTAAAATAGTAACCTAAAGGGAACCAAGAGAATAGCCGTTACCAGACATGAGAGAATCAGTGGCCGTAAAATGACAGACTTGAGTAATCAAATTTCAGAGACAAGAAATACCTTGGAGATCGCACAGCCCAGACCTCTATATCCAGATGGGGAAACTAAGTCCATGGAAAGGTCAGTGAGTTTGACTCCAACAAATGTAACATGTTTCACTGGCTCATAAATGACAACTGGGCCCACCATGGTCTCCTTATGCCAGGGGGAATTTTTCCCCCTAGAAAAGCCATCCTGAAACACATCACCAGACAATGGCCATTTGTCGGCCCCACTAGACAAGGACACACATCTTTGTTCTGAGCCAGATGACTACATTCTTACAGGGCTGATTGCAAAGGAAGCTTTGTCGAGGAGGTTATGGGTGTCTCAGTGGGACCGGGGACACGGAGCGGTAGGGTAGAAGGAGTGGGGCCACTAACTAAGATTGATGGATGGTGCGAGCCCAGGCAGGCCAAACACAATGCAGAGATGGCCAAGCGGGGGAGCAAAATTAGTTTGCAAGATTAGAACGTATTAACACAAGTCAGACAACTGTCATGTCACAGCTCCTCACCGTAATGCTGATTGGCAGGCAAGCATTTCTGATTCTGATGGCCACGGAAGCGAGGTGTCTGCAATCTGTCTCGCATGACATCCGCTGGCTGTCAGATCCCCCCTGCTTGGAGAAGTCAGCTTTTCTTGGAAAACTGTGTCCCCTGGGTCTCATAGGGCCAGCCTCCTGGGCCAAAGGTGTGTGGCAAGATAGGAGAAGGCGAGGAGGATGTGGCGGCTGTCAAGAATTTCAGCTGAAGTAGAAAGGTAGAGCTCAATTCCTGAGCTCAGTGCAACAGGTAATTTTGGGTCACTCACAGGCAGGCCTGGAACTGGATGGGGACGTCAGGGAGATGCAAGAGGCTCCATCATTCGGGCCTTAAGGAATGTTTGATTTCACTGGGGAGCCCAGATATACAATGTGGCCAAGTTCAGCAAGGATGCATAGCAAGCCAGAGGCAGCAAAGACTATCCCTGGACAAGCTCCATCCAGTTGATTCTGAGGAATGCCCACTTATCTCTGCCCCACTCACTCTTCTTTAGACTAATAGGTCAGCATTTCAGTATCATTATCATTCAAACCTGAAAATTTGGAAATAGTTATGGCTGGTTACCCAAGTCTTGGGTGGCACTTTTTCTTTGCTTGCTTGCATTGTTTGACTGAGAATCTGGGTTTAATAGATACAAAGTATTGCCTTTGGAATGGATAGGCAATGAGATCCTGCTGTATAGAACTGGAAACTATATCTAGTCACTTGTGATGGAGCATGATAGAGGATGGTGTGAGAAAAGGAATGTGTATAAGTGTGACTGGGTCACTTTGCTGTACAGTAGAAAATTGACAGAACACTGTAAACCAACTATAATGGAAAAAATAAAGATCATTTAAAAAAAAAAAAGAAATGTTGGGAGTTCCCTTCATGGCGCAAAGGAAACAAATCCATCTAGGAACCATGAGGTTGCAGGTTTGACCCCTGGTCTTACTCAGTGGGTTAAGGATCCGGCATTGCCATGAACTGTGGTGTACGTTGCAGACATGGTTCAGATCTGGCATTGCTGTGGCTGTGGTGTAGGCCAGTGGCTGTTGCTCCAATTGGACCCTTAGTCTGGGAACCTCCATATGCCATGGGTGCACCCCCCCAAAAAAAAGAACTTTTGAAAAAGCATATGTATTAGTCTACATAGGCCAGCTTATACTTAGGTGACAAACAAGCCTGAAATGCTACTGGCTTCACATAACAAATACGGATTTCTTTTTCTTTTCTTTTTTTTTCTTTTTTTCTTTTTTTTGCTTTTTAGGGCTGTACTTGCAGCATATGGAAGTTCCCAGGCTAGAGGTCTAATCGGAACTGTAGCCTCCAGCCTACACCACAGCCACAACAACACCAGATCCAAGCCACATCTGCAATCTACACCACAGTGCATAGCAATGCTGGATCCTTAACCCACTGAGTGAGCCCAGGGATCTAACCCACGTCCTCATAGATACTAGTTGGGTTGGTTAACCACTGAGCCACAAAAGGAACTCTAGATATCTTATTCTACAAAATCAGCTGCTAATCCAGACAACTCCTTGTGATAATTCTTCAAAATAGTGATATTCAGCAATTCAGGCTGCTTCGGTCTTGTGGTCCCTCCGTCTCAATGTGAAGCCATGGCAGGAAAAGAGTCAGCTGAAAATAAGCATACCAACTTTTTTATGCTTTGGTCCAGAAATCAGTCAATCAATCAATCAATCAATCAATCTATCTCCCTCTCTCTCTCTCTCTCTCTCTCTCACACACACACACACACACACACACCCCAATTCTGCCTACAGCTCCAGTTCTGCCTACAGATAATTGGCTTGAACCAGTCAGATGGCCTTAACTTAAGTTCAGGGTAGGGACTGGGAGGGAACAGATGACATGTCTCTGTACAATGTGTAAACATAGAGCACACAATTTTGTACTCACCAATGAACTGAAGAGCATTATTAGTATGTGTGCCCTCTGTCACCTTCTCAGAAGCCAGCCCTTTCTGTCCCCCCTCAGAAGTAACTGTCCTCCTGAATTTTGTTTTTATTATTTCCTTGTTTTTCTTTACATTTTACCACATATTATTGTATCTTGAAAGAACATAGTTGTTCAGTTATGCATTTTTTGAACTTCATATAAATGGATGCATGAACTTTGTGATGTTCCTTTTTTACTCAAGATTTATTCATTTTTTTGGCATGGCTGGGGTTCAAACATTTTTCACTGTTTTATAGATTGCTACTGAAAGAATATTAGCAAGTGACCCTTCATACTGTTGAATGGACATTCGGGTTTTCTCCACTTTGGAATATTATAGAGGATGCTGCTATATACATTTTTGCATATGTCCCCAGGGTGGACTTGGGCAAAAATTTCTCTGTAGGAAGTTATCTGAGATGCAAGAAATAATGTTAAGCATAGATGTTAGTAATTATGTGACTCCAAAAACAATCATGTCTTCTGGGTTAGAAAAAAAGGATAAATACAAATGAAACCATAACAGTTGTCTGATAAGGATTGATTTGAAGTTAAAATACCTTAAGGTCCTTGCAATGCTTTGGAGGATAGTAAATATATTGTTTAATTTTTTTTTTTTTTACTTTGACAAGTTAATCAGCAAGATTCACTTTTAGGATAACCACGAAAAGACAAGACATTAAGTAAAGATGAATAATACAAAGGAAAAAATTATTCAAAAATGGCAAAAAGAAAGAGAAATGGTAAGACATATAGAAAGCACAAAAGAAGCTGGTAGAAATGAATAGTTACAATCAATGTAAATAGACTGGGTCTCTTTAAAGACAAATATTATCAGACTGCTTTAAAAAATGAAGCAGCCAGAGTTCCTATTGTGACTCAGCAGGTTAAGAACCTGACTAGTCTGGAGTTCCCATCGTGGTGCAGCAGAAACGAATCTGACTAGGAACAGGTTGCAGGTTTGATCACTGGCCTCACTCAGTGGGTGAAGGATTTGGCGTTGCCATGAACTGTGGTGTAGGTCGCAGATGCGGCTCAGATCTGGCATGGCTGTGGCTGTGGTGGAGGCCAGCGGCAACAGGTCCAATTAGACCCCTAGGCTGGGAACCTCCATATGCGATGGGTATGGCCTTAAAAAGACAAAAAAAAGACACACGCACAAAAAGAACCTGACTAGTCTCTGTGAGGATGAGAATTCAATCCCTGGTCTCTCTCAGTGGGTTAAGGATTCAGCACTGCAGCAAGCTGCACTGTAGGTCACAGATGTGGCTCAGATCCTGCATTGCTGTTGCTGTGGTGTAGGCCGGCAGCTGCAGCCCAGATTCTACCCCTAGCCTGAGAACTCCCATATGCTGCAGGTATGGCCCTAAAACGAAAAAGAAGAAAAAATTCAAAAAAAAAAAATTAAGCAATCATCTCTGACCAGGAGGTACCTCCAACAGTAGACGAGGTCATCACACAGGGCTCTCTGGAACTAGGAGTGACCTCACGTCGAATATCTACCCTCAAGCTTTGGGTTTAAGGCTTCCAGGACAGAATATGCATTCATACTATAACAGTTTCTTGAAATAAATTGCAACCCTTCCATATTTGTCCCTGGACTGGAATAGTTGTCCAGTTAAAGTCCTTTAAATGTTAGCTCCAACTCAGCTCTCAAACCCATCTATTTTATTTTATTTTATTTTTGTGTGTGTCTTTTTGCTATTTCTTTGGGCCGCTCCCGCGGCATATGGAGGTTCCCAGGCTAGGGGTTGAATCAGAGCTGTAGCCCCCGGCCTACACCAGAGCCACAGCAACGCGGGATCCGAGCCGCGTCTGCAACCTACACCACAGCTCACAGCAACGCCGGATCGTTAACCCACTGAGCAAGGGCAAGGACCGAACCCGCAACCTCATGGTTCCTAGTCAGATTCGTTAACCACTGCGCCACGACGGGAACTCCTCAAACCCATCTATTTTAGATGCAATTTATAAAGTTTCCTCATGGATGCAGTTAAGGAAAAACATGTACAAAAAACTTATTAATGCTTAAATGAAAGTTGGAGTTAAGCTGATGTGCTGTTGGACTCAATGTGGGTTATGAGAGAAAGGCGGAATGAGGTATCCATTGAAGCCTTTCAGCCTGAGCCCTGAAATCATGGCTAATGTTTCTCTGAGATGAAGGCGGCTGTAGGAGCACAAGAAAATTCCCTCTAGGATATGTTAAAGCATCCAGGCCACCTGATATAAATTTTTTTTGTCACATGAAGGGCAGTTATATACAAATCTTTAGTGAAAATTTTCAGAAGAGTAAAAAGGTTAGCACTAAGAAAATTCAAAAATCATCCCTCTTGAAGAAGTATCAAGTTTCATTAATTATGCCAAAGAACCATGATGATTTGCAAAATTCTGTGTACGTGGGTAGTCAACAGCTTGGCTCTGGGGAATTTGGGGAGAACCTGGCCTTAGGGTGCAGTGTTGGATAGCCCCAGGGACATTTAACTCTGCTACAATGTGAGCAGTGACCCCTGGGAATTGTGCAATCAATGGCCCTGGCTTGACCGATCTAATGCTACTCAGAAGAGCTGTGGAGAGAGACAGGAGAGCAAACCTCTGTAGCAGGCACCTCTAATGAAAAGCTTCCTTGATGAACACTGAACAGATGTGGACTTGAACTTCCAATGGAATGAAGCCTGGCTTTTAAGCCAATCAATAATGTAGACATGTTGCTTTCTTCTTACTGAAAAAGCACGAATCTTCACTCTGTGGGCAAAACTTTGACTCCCATGGAGCTAAACAGTGAAGACCTTTTGGGGGGTCATTTTTGAAGACTTTCTGAGTACAGGGGAGAAATGTGACTGTGCTTTGGCAGACTCTGCAAAGCTCAGATCCTGTCAAATCCTGAGGCTTTGTTGACCATGCTCTGCTTAGCAGCATGTGACTGCGACATCATACCAACACTGATGAAATTATCATCACGAGTATTAGTCATATGGAAGCATTCTCCTTATTGGTCTCTGTCTCTGTTTGGAGTTTTTAAAGGAGCAGGTTGCTGATGAGGCCTCAAACTGAGGACCATGTCCATTTTCATTTGCAAAACAAAAGCATTTTCTTAATAACCAATTTGGGACCAAGTTGGAGAAATACAAACGATGTATTAAAATGATGCGGTTCAGAACAACATGAATTTGGTTTTTGCATGTGCAATTTGGGTTTGTGACATTCTTTGTTACAATCTCCTCTTGCGTCTTTTGTATTTTGATAAAGCTGATTATAATGATATGTCTGAACAACAAAGACTTAAAAGAAACAGACAAGAAAATGTCATGTGGCATGCTATTCAAAAGATGACCTATTTTAACCATTGCAAGCCATCCTCTTTTCACAGTAGGATTTTCTTCACCAACTGCTATTGAACCAATTCCCATGAGAGTCTTTGAATAAAAAGAAACCAAATCCAAAAGATACCAGGAATTCCCATTGGCTGTGAAGGAGAAAAGAAGCACCATATCATAGCTGAGGAAGGAAAAAAAGGCCTCTAAAAAATGGAGAATCTGAAAGCATTACATTCTAGGTGCCTAAAGATGATTAGGAGACCTTGGCCATTTGATTTCAGATTAGAAAAGCAGACATCAGTGCCTCAAATGAAGGTTCTAAACAGGCAGAAAAACTCACGAAGTCTTATAATTGTGGCTAATTGAATATTTAATAGGCTACTTTAATATGTAATAGGCAAAGATTTCATCAAAGTACCCATTCCAAAAGCATAACCGAGTATTCTGAATGTTTGTGCACCTGGAAGGGAAAAAATATTATGGTATTGATAGAATAATAACTGCTAATGAAATACCTATACCTTTGAAGACAAAATTGTTGACATACTGAGTAGAGTATCATTGTTTCACAAGCAGGAACTACTAGTTAATTAGGATATTTTATCACCAGGAATTCAGATTCAAATGAATGCAAAAATATAAAAATTGCAGATTACCTTGTATTTCTTGATGAATAACGGATGTTCCATTTTCTGTACCAATTTGAATTTAGTAATGTAGGTATTCAGAGTAATTGTCACTTTCAAACTGCATTTTGTTTCAAGACACTAAAGCCATAAGAAAAACTGCCACAGCATATACGCAGTCCATATAATCACATTCATTTTAGCTTCCACGACCTCTGTTCAGAAAGGTTAGGCTGCGGTTATAGGACTGTTCTGAAAATGCTGTGACAGGGTGACTGAAATATCACATAAGGCCTGAAAAATGAGGTAACTAATGAATCATGAAATCTTCCTATGCTAACCTTATTTGAAGAACTATATAAAGTAGTTGGGAAAGTAGATTGGATGTTACAAATGAGACTTCTGGAATATATGTATAGGGACATACTTTTCTTCTGTGACTTTTCCACTCCATGACGAACAGTGTTCAAACTGCCCATTTGCTGTGTGGGCTATCATATTCTATTGCTCGCTAGTCTTGGATACAACAGTAAATGCACTCATACCAACAAGTTGTGCAGGTTGAGGTAACTTATAATTGAACAGGGGTTTTATAGAGTCTGCAATAGCAACCAAAGTATATGGGGGAAATACTGGATTTCTTGTGGCCCCAAGTTCCACCCATTAAGAAAACTTCTACTTGTCCTTCCTAACTCACTCCTTGTAAAATTAGTGTTTCATTCTTCAAAAATAAGGGATACCACCAGCAAGTCTCTGTTTAATTAATTATATGTAACAATAAGTGACCTAAAATTTTTAAAAATTTTTTATGTTGATTTGCAATGTTCTGTCAATTACTGCTGAATAGCAAAGTGATCTAGTAATACATATATATACATTCTTTTCTTCACATTATCCTCCATCATGTTCTATCCCAAGTGATTAGATATAGTTTCCTGTGCTATACAGCAGTATCTCATTGCTTATCCATTCCAAATGCAATAGTTTACGTCTATTAACCCCAAACTCCCACTCCCTCCTGCTCCCCCTTGGCAACCACAAGTCTGTTCTCCATGTCCATGAGTTTCTTTATTTTCTGTAGATAGATGAATGCATATTTTTCAATGAAATTTTTGTCCTGATATAGGCCCAGGAGTGGGATTGCTGGGTCATACGTTAGTTCTATATTTAGTTTCCTGAAGTAGCTCCATACTGTTTTCCAGGGTGGTTGTACCAACCTACAATCCTGCCAACAGTGTAAGAGGGTTTCCTTTTCTCCACACCCTCTCCAGCGTTTGTTATTTGTAGACTTACTAATGATGGCCATTCTGACTGGTGTGAAGTTGTACCTCACTGTAGTTTTGATTTGCATTTCTCTGATAATTAGTAATGTAGAGCATGTTTTCATGTGCCTCTTGTCCATCCAATGTCTTCTTTGGATAAATGTCTATTCAGGTCTTCTGCCCATTTTTCAATTTGTTTGTGTTTTTGTTGTTCAGTTGATGAATTGTTTATATATTTTGGAGATTAGGCCCTTGCCAGTTGCATCGTTTGAAACTATATTCTTCCACTCCGTAATTTGTCTTTTTTTTTTTTTTTTAAGGTTTCCTTTGCTGGGCAAAAGCTTTTAAGTTTAATTAGGTCCCATTGGTATATTTTTGTTTTTATTTCTGTTGCTTTGGGAGACTGACTTAAGAAAACATTTATATGGTTGATGTCAGAGAATGTTTTGCCTATGTTCTCGTCTAGGAGTTTTATAGTGTCTTGTTTTATGTTTAAGTCTTTAAGCCATTTTGAGTTTATTTTTGTGCATAGTATGAAGGTGTGCTCTAGTTTCATTGATTTACTTGCAGCTGTCCAGTGTTCCCAGCACCCACTTGCTGAAGAGACTGTGTTTTTCCCATTTTATATTCTTACCTCCTTTGTTGAAGACTGACCATAGCTGTCTGGGTTTATTTCTGTGTTCTCTATTCTATTCCATTGGTCTGTATGTCTGTTTTGGTACCAGTACCACACTGTCTTGATGATTGTAGCTTTGTAATATTGTCTGAAGTCTGAGAGAGTTGTGCCTTCGGCTTGGTTTTTGTTCCTCAGGATTGCTTTGGCAATTATGGTCTTTTGTGGTTCCATATAAATTTTTGGATTGTTTATTCTAGTTCTGTGAAAAATGTCATGGGTAATTTTTTTTTTTCTTTTTAGGACTGCACCCATGGAATATGGAAGTTCCCAGGCTAGGGATCAAATCAGAGCTACAGCTCCTGGCCTATATCACAGCCACAACAACTTGGGATCTGAGCTGCAGCTGAGACCTACACTACAGCTCACATCAATGTTGGATCCTTAACCCACTGAGCAAGGCCAGGGATCGAACCCATGTCCTCATGGATACTAGTTGGATTCTTTTCTACTGCACCACAACAGGAACTCCCTGTCATGGGTAATTTAATAGAGATTACACTGAATCTGTAGATTGCTTTGGGTAGTATGGATATTTTAAAAATATGAATTCTTCCAATCCAGGAGCATGGATTATCTTTCCATTTCTTTGAATCCTCTTTAATTTCCTTGAGTAATGTTTTATAGGTCTTGGCATTAAATCTGTCACCTCCTTGGTCAGGTTTATTTCTAGGTATTTAATTTTGGGGGGTGCAATTTTAAAAGTTATTGCATTTTTAAATTCCTTTCCTAATATTTCATTTTTAGTATACAGAAATGCAATTGATTTCTGAATGTTAATCTTGTATCCTGCTACTTTGCTGAATTCATTGATCAAGCAGTTTTTGTGTAGAGTCCTTAGGACTTACTGTATATAGTTTCATGTCATCTGCATAGAGTGACAACTTTACCTCTTCGCTTTCAATTTGGATATCTTTTATTTCTCTGTTTGTCTGATGGCTGTGGCTAGGAACTTTTTTGGCAGCATCTCATTGATTTTGAATGGTTCTGTTTTCATTATCATTTGTCTCAATACATTTTTTAATTTCCTTTTTGATTTTCTCATTGACCCATTGATTTTTTAGGAGCACATTGTTTAGTCTCCATGTAGTCAGTTTTTTCTCATTTCTTTTCCTGTAGTTGATTTCTAGTTTCATGCCATTGTGGTCAGAGAAGATACTTGAAATAATTTCTATACTCTTAAATTCATTGAGGTTAGTTTTGTGCCCCTGTATGTGCTCAATCCTTGAGAATGTTCCATGTGCACTTGAAAAGAATGTATATTCTGTTTTTTTTTTGGATGAAATGTCCTAAAAATATCAATTAAGTCTATCTTTTCTATTGTGTCATTTAAGATCTCTGTTGCCTTATTGATTTCCTATCCAGAGGATCTGTCCATTGATGTGACTGGGGTGTTAATATTCCCTACTATTATTGTATTCCCATCAATTTCTCCTTTTATATCTGCTAGCATTTGTTGTATATATTTGGGTGTTCTTACATTAGGGACATATATTGACAAGTGTAATATCCTCTTCTTGAATTGATCCTTTTATCCTTGAGTAGTGTACTTCTTTGTCTTTCTTCATAACCTTCATTTTAAGGTCCATTTTCTCTGATTTGAGTATTGCAACTCCTGCTTTCCTGTCTTTTCCATTTGCATGAAATATCATTTTCCATCCCCTGACTTTCAATTTATATGTGTCCTTTGCCCTAAGGTAAAGTCTATTATAGGCAGCATATTGTAGGCTCTTGTTATTTTAATCCAGTCAGCCACTCTATGTCTCTTGATTGGAGCGTTCAGTCCATTGACATTCAAGGTGATTATTGATAAATATGTATTTATTGCCATTTTAAACCTTGTTTTCCAGTAGATTCTATGTTTCTTCTTTGTTCCTTTCTTTTTTTTGGTTGTATGACTTCCTTTTATTTTATGCTTATGTCCTCTTCTTTTTAGTTTTTGTGAATGTATTATTTGGTTTTGATTTGTGGTTTCCCTGTTTTTCAACTATATTAATCCCTTCCTACGTCTATTTGCTTAAGCCTGATAATCATATAGGCTCACACATTCTAAAAAAAAAAAAAAAAAAGAGTCTAGATTTTAAAAATTTCCTTCCCCACATTTTTGAAATCCTCTTTTAACATCTTCATGTGTATCCTTTTGCTGTTCATTGTGTTTCTCATCACTTTTACAATAGTTTTTTTTTTCTTTTAGATCTGTATGCTGGCTTATTTAAGTGATTACTTTCCAGTTGTGATTTCCTTCATCCTATTTCTTCTTTTATTTAGAAGAGCCCTTTCAGTATTTATTTTAGAATGGGTTTAGTATAGCTCTACTCTTTCAGTTTTTGTTTGTTAGAGAAATTCTTTATTTCTCTGTCTATTTTAAATAATATTCTTGTTGGATAGAGTATTCTAGGCTGCAAATCTCTTCCTTTTAGAACTTTGAATATATCTTGCCACTCTCTTCTGGCCTGTGGTGTTTCTGTAGAGAAATCAGCTGATAATTATGGATGTTCCATTATAATTTACTCTTTTTCTCTTGCTGCCTTTAAAATCCTCTTTTACTTTTGCCATTTTTATTATAATATGTCTTGGCGTAGGCCTGTTTGGGTTCAACTTGCTTGGGGGCCTCTGTGCATCTTGCATCTTGATACCTGTTTCCTTTATATTTGGAAAGTTTTCAGCCATCATTTCTTCAAATATAGTTTCAATCCCCTTTTCTTTTTCTTCTCCTTCTGGAATCCACATTATGGGTAAATCAGGCCACTTTATATTATCCCATAGATCTCTTATATTGCTTTCATGTTTTTTCATTTGGTTTTCTGTCTGTTGTCTTGATTTCCATTATTATATCTTCCAAGTGACTAATTTGTTCCTCTGCATTATTCATTCTGCTCTTCAGTGCCTTTAACTCAGCTTGTATTTCTGCAAATGAATTTTCTATTTTTTCTTTGACTCCTTATGTTTTCCAGTTCTTTTCTAAAGTAATCTGCATTACTGTTCATATCCACTCTTAATTTCTTCATATTTTCTCTTAATTTCTTCAGTATTTTTCACTATCTCATTTTTTACTTTGGTGTCTGTTAGACTGCAGAGGTCTGTTTCATTGTTTGCTCCCTCAGGTGAATTCTCCTGTTCTTTCAGGTAGGAATGGTTCCTGAGCTTCTTCATTTTTCTTATATTTTTCTCATTCTGAAAATTCAGGGAAAACAACTGCCGTAGTCATGGAGAGCTACTTACGTGCAAGAGTGCCCTTGGGTATTTTGTGAGGGCTCATTATTTTTAGTGTGCTGCACATGCTTCCAGGGAAATGGAGGCAAGAGGCAGGGCTAGTAGCCAGTGCCTGTTTTCAGGGCCCTGGGAATGGCTATGGCCCTCAGGCAGGTGTAGGCAGTGCCAGGAGCATTTGGCATTGGCAGCAGTAGGGCATGTGCATTCCTGGACGAGTGAGAGCAAAAATGGGTAGTGTTTGGTTGCAGTGCACTCCTTTGTGCTGAACTCTGAGGTGACTTGGGCCACAAGTGGTGCCTGTTCCCAGGACCCTAGTGGTGGCAGGCCACACCCACCTTTGGATTCTGAGCTGACTGAGTTTGCCCCTGCCACCTGTGGACCATGCAAGAGGCACCCCACCCTGCTTATCCCATGCAGGAGGTGCTACCACCTGTAGGCTAAGCAATAGGGGCCCATTGCCCATAGCCCACAAAAGAGACAGTTTGCTTCTTGCCACCCTCCAAGAGTCCATGTGTGCACAAAGAAATATATTCCTATGGAGGTCCACCTCTCCTCCTCTCACCCTCCCCGACAATGGTACCTTGCTTCTCCTGCAGGCCAAGACCTCCTCCCAGATTCCCTTGGCTGTGGCCCTTCACTCCCCAGCCTATGGTGCACTTCTCTCTAGCCTCCTCAGTTCTCTCCCCAGAACTGACCTCCAGAGCCTGAGTCTCACTGCCCATCCCCCTTACGAGCATCTCAGGCTGTGGTGTCCCAAGAGGTGGTACCAATGGCCTTTGCAGCTCTCTGAATTAGAGCTGCCCTCCTCAGCCCAGCTGCTGTGGTTTTCTCTGAGGCTTTGAGGTCCCTCCTGTCTCGGCTGATCTCCTTCTCAGAACGCTTCCCAGGGTATGGGTTCCTTTTCTCTTTCACAGCTCCCTCTCAGGATTGCTAGTCCCATCCTGATTCCTTTCTCTCTCTCTCTCTTTTTTCCCTTTTGTTCTACCCAGTTTTGTGGAGGATTTCTTGCCCTTGTTTGAGGTTTAAGTTCTGCCACATGGATGTCCTGTGATAATCCTTCTACAAGTAGATTTTTTTAATGTGTTTGTGGGAGAGGTGAATACCACATTGTACTCCTCCACCATCTTTATCCTGCCCCCTAAAAATTTCTGACAGAGTCCTATGATGTCCAGTGTAGTTCTTAAGTTATCTGGAAAAGTTTCTGTTCCAATGTGTCCCTGACATTCAAAACTTTGAACAATGTGCAAAGTAACTCTTTGAGATCACATCCATTGAACTCCATCCCTGACCAAAGATGAACAAAAGAGTGACATATTTCTTCAACTCACAATTTAAAATGTGGAGGTTGTGGGATGCCCCCATTACTTCCTAAGGAACACAGAGTGTATGAGTTCACAATTCCCTTTGTCTATTTCAGTGGTTCCTGGATGACTGTTATCTACCTTCCTTCTTTGGCACCCTCCCTGTGAATGACGTTAGCATTTCTCACTGAAGGTGGAGCTAACTCTGAATTTTCCTTCTGAAATATATAAGCCTGAGATAAAGGCTGGACAAAGGCTTCCCTTATGTCCAATGGGGCCGTAGAAAAATCTGTCTCTTATTTAGGTCCTACCTAGTCTTAGTTGTGCATAGTCTCACTAATGAGGTATGATCAATATTTCTTTTTATGGCACTTAACCTAGTGTATTCCAAAATTCCATGTCACTAATGAAAGGTACTGTGAAGTCTCACTCTTCTACTTTCTTTCTTCCTTTCTTTTTTTTTTTGTTTTTTTTTTTAGGGCTGTACTCACAGCATATGGAAGTTCCTGGGCTAGGGGTTGAATTAGAGCAGGCCTACACCACAGTTCATGGCAATGCCAGAATCTTAACCCACTGAGCAAGACCAGGGATTGAACCCATATCCTCATGGATACTAGTCGGATTTGTTTCTGCTGAGCCATGACAGGAATTCCCTCACTCTTCTACTCTTAATTGGAGAAAAAGTTTCCAAGAGATTATCTAGACTCATTATGTGGCTCTTCTCCTGGCCCTGTGGAGATATCCAAACTGCTTCATAAAACACCTTACTTTGATGTGAGCCTTGATGATACCTCTTTGAGAACAGTTGGTGAGATGCTGCTTTGGGCCTTGATTTTGTGTGATATATGATAAAAGTGTAATATTTCTCTTTTGTCTTAATGGTATAAGTGTACCTGGAAATGCTTGCCTACAGCCTTTAAAATATCATAATGGGCCTTGGAGAACATGAGATGATGCTACATGAAAGAACAGTAGTCCAGATATCTTTTATCCCTTCTTCTGTTGGTATTAGAGTATCTCATCCCTTCACTGATGATGAACAAATGTGGGACATTTCCCTTTTCCTGTGACTCAAAGGGACATAGCTTTTATTTATAGTGAGGCAATGGAATGGACTCTATCTTTTTATAGATGTATAACTTTAGAACCTATACAACAAATTGCTCTGTTCTTAGTGTCATACTAGAAAGATCTTTATTTTAATCTACTTTATTCCCTTCTCCAAAAATGCAAATAATCTTCCTCTAGGGTTAAAATGGACTCTTGGGCTGGTTCTCACTTTTTCTCCACATCTAAGAAGCCTTTTAAGACCTTATCCTTATATTCTGGTGAACACCCTTCATTCCTGGAAATCATTTTAGAACTTGAACAAGTATCTGTCTAGGATCCCAGGCCTGATTGATTTTGATCCTGAGTACCAGCAAGTACTTCTTGTCTTTGAGAATCACAAGTGTCTTGGAAAGTTTCATTTAGACAAAGAATATCATGTACTTATAAGTTTTAGAAAAATTTTACTATGGTGACTGAAAGGAAAAAATATTGCTATAAGATACAGATAGATTAAAAGTTAAAGGAAAAAGAAAAAATATGTATCTTACAAATACTGTACTAAAGGAATAAGATTTTTTCAATGAAATATAAACATGAAATTCAGAGAATACCCCAAACCATAATTCCTTTGAACAGTCTAATAAAATTTACAAACTTCTGACAAACATGACTAATATAAAAAAGAAAAGCCCAGAAATACTAGAAATGAAGAATAGGACATAATTCAGATTTGGTAGAATTTAAAAGATAATAATGAAATATTCTCATATTTTTATGCCAGTAAATAATTGATACATGAATTATAAAACCCTCCAAAAATGAAGTTTACCAAAATTGACCCTATGAAAAAACAAAAAGGATAGTCCAATAGCCCTTAAATAAAGTAAATTGGTGCTTTAAAAAAAAAAAACTTGCAAAGGTCTTATTGATTTGTCTTACTGGTTAGTCAAAATATTCCTATCTTAAAAATTATTCCAGAAATAAATTTATGTAATTTTTTTTTATTGAGTATCACATAACTTGGATTTCAAAACCGACTATGGATAAAGAAATTCGGTGAAAGAGACACTGCAGAAAATCTATTTGCATTCAAAGAACACGTGTAAAGACTGTAATACATTCATTCTGCCCAACATAAGTATCACCGTTGACAGATATTTTAACTTTAGAATTCTTAATCCACAAAACATTCTATTAGTGTTCACTAAAATGTACCCACATATTTGCCATTTCCTTTACTTTTGCTTTCATCCCTCAGATCTTCCATTTATTTTTCTTTTCTATTTTTAGGGTTAATTTTTATTTCTTAAAGTGTAGTTGTGCCAATTTCTGCTGTGTAGCAAAGTTACCTAGTCATACATACATATACATTCCTTATTTATGTAGACCTCCCATCATGGTCTATCCCAAGAAACTAGATATTATTCCCTGAGACCTTCCTTCTAAAACCCTTCCTTCCGCTTAAAACACATTCTTTAGAATTTCCTTTAGTGAGGGCTATTTGACGACAAATTTCATAGTTTTTTTTTTTTTTCTGAAAGTGTTATTTGCCCTTCATTCTTTTTTGGGGGGCCACTCCTGAGGCATATGGAGGTTCCCAGGCTAGGGGTCAAATCAGAGCTATAGCTGCTGGCTTTTGCCACAGCCATGTGGAATCCCAGCCGCCTCCGTTACCTATACCACAGCTCATGGCAACCCTGGATCCTTAACCCACTGAGTGAAGCCAGGTATCAAACTTGCATCCTCATGGATACTAGTCAGGTTTGTTACCACTGAGCCAAGATGGGAACTCCTCCCTTTATTCTTTTTGTTTGTTTGTGTTTTGTCTTCTTAGGGCCGCACCCACAGCATAAGGAGGTTCCCAAGCTAGGGGTTGAATTGGAGCTGTAGCCGCTGGCCTACACCAGAGCCACAGCAACATGGGATCCGAGCTGCGTCTGCGACCAACACCACAGCTCACAGCGATGCCGGTTCCTTAGCCCACTGAGTGAGGCCAGGGATTGAACCTGTGTCTTCATGGATACTAGTCAGATTCGTTTCCATTGAGCCACAATGGGAACGCCCTCCCTTTATTCTTAAAAAAAGTTCCCTGTAGTTATTTTCCCTCAGTACATGGAAGGCAGAATAATATCTCTCCCCAAAGATATCTACACCCTAATGCCTGGAACCTGTGAATAGATTACATTCCGTGGCAAAGGGAATTTGCAGATGCAATTAAGGCAATTGATCCTAAAAAGAGGGAGTACCCAGGTGAGTCCAGTCTAACCACATGAGCCTTTAAAAGCAGAGGACTTACTGAAATCAGGCATATGTAGCTGAAAAGGAAGAGAGATGTAGCAGAGGAGAGAGATTCCAAACATGAGAAAGATTTGAGGCGCTGCTGGCTCTGAGACATAAGGACTTATCCACCAGGAAGAAAGAGAACTCTAGGATCTGAGGGCAACCCCAGCTGACAGCCAACAAGGAACAGGGACTTCAGTTCTGCAGGTGCAAGGAAAACTAAGTCATATCAACAACCTCAATGAGCTTGGAAATGGGTTCTTCCCAGGGCCTCCCAATAAGAGGTCAGCTGGCTAACAGCCTTATAAAACTCAGAGCAGAGAAACTGGCAGAGTCAACCTGGACTACAGACCCACAAAACCGTGAGATGGTGTATTTGTGTTATATTAAGCTGCTAAATTCATGCTCATTTGTTGTGACAGCAATAGAAAACTATTACTCATACATCGACAGTCTCATTCCATGTACGGCTTTCATTTTTGCTGTTGAAAAATGGCGGTTGTGGAGTTCCCGTCGTGGCGCAGTGGTTAACGAATCCGACTAGGAACATGAGGTTGCGGGTTCGGTCCTTGCCCTTGCTCAGTGGGTTAAGGATCTGGCGTTGCCGTGAGCTGTGGTGTAGGTCGCAGATGCGGCTCGGATCCCCCGTTGCTGTGGCTCTGGCGTAGGCTGGTGGCTACAGCTCCGATTTGACCCCTAGCCTGGGAACCTCCATATGCCGCGGGAGCGGCCCAAGAAATGGCAAAAAGACAAAAAAAAAGAAAAAGAAAAATGGCGGTTGTTTTAATTATCATTTCTTTTAAAGTGTTTTTTCCTCTGCCTAACTTTAAGATCTGGTCTTTGATGTTCTGTGATTTCATTTTTGTATGTCTGCACGTGGATTTCTTTATATTATTCCGGGTGGGAAATCATTGTATCTTTTGTCAGTGCTGGAACATTTTGAGTCCTGATATCTATCTATACATATGATCACTGCTCCATTCTCTTTCCTTCTCTTTTGGAATTTTGGAATATATTTTTGACATATACTGAAACTGTTGACTCTGTATTCAATTTTTCTTACCCTCTTTTCTATACTGTCCATCAAAGACACTCAGATATGTGCTTTTTTTGTATATATTCTTCCAGTTTATCAGTTTACTCCTCAGTGGCGTCTAATCTGCCTTTTTTCTTTCCAGCTTTATTGAGATATAATTGACAAACAGCACTATATAAGTCTAAGGCGTATAGCATAAAGACTTGATTTCCTTTTTTTTTGCTTTTTAGGGCCGCACCCATGGCCTGTGGAGGTTCCCAGGCTAGGGGTCCAATCAGAGCTACAGCTGCCAGCCTACACCACAGCCACAGCAATGCGGGATCCTTAACCCACTGAGCGAGGCCAGGGATCAAAAACCCTCAACCTCATGGTCCCTAGTCTGATTCGTTTCTGCTGCACCACGACAGGAACTCCATGACTTGATTTACAAACATCATAAAGTGATTATCATAGTTAAGTTTAGTGAACATCCATTGTCTCATACAGATCAAAAATTAAATAGAAAATTGCTTTCTTATGATGAGGATGCAAGATTTACTCAGCAGCTTTCATAAATTATGTAGAGCTGTGTTAATTATATTATGTCATACATTACATCCCTAGTACTTAATTTATCTTATAACTGGAAGTCTGTCCTTTTGGACTGCCTTCATTCAATTCCCCCTCCACCACCCCCACCCCCACCTCTGATAACAAATCTGATCATATTTTAATGAGTCTCTTTATGAAGTATAATTGACCTCCAACACAATTCCTGTTACACAGCATACTGATTCAATATTTCTGTAAATTTCACAATGCTCACCTTTTTAAAACCATCTATTTTTAATTTATAATATATATATATTTATTGTTTTTAGAAGTTTATTCCTGTTTTAAACCCATTTCATAATTTGTCTTGCCTTTTTCAAATAGTGTGTATCCTCTTTTCATTTCTCTAAAAATTAAATATTCTCATTTATAGTCTGCATTTGATGATTCAAATATCTACATTCAATGTAGGTCTATTTCTTCTAATTTTTTTTCTAGCCCTTAGAGTGATTAATTTCCTCTTGTTTTGTTGGGTTTGTGGGTTTTGTTTTTTTTTTTTAAACGAAGTTTATATATCCTGGACCCTTATCTGTGGAAATGCTTCGAGGCCTTTGAAATTGTTTCATCCAGAGAAAATTGTATTTTCATCTGATTAAAGGACCACTTTAATTAAAATCCTGGGCTTGGATTTTTTTTTTTTTTTTTTGTCTTTTGTCTTTTAGGGACGCACCTGCGGCATATGGAGGTTAGGGGTCCAATGAGAGCTACAGCTGCTGGCCTATGCCACAGCCGTGTAGGATCTGAGCCACGTCTGCAACCTACACCACAGCTCACAGCAACGGGATCCTTAACTGGCTGAGCAAGGCCAGGGATTGAACTTGCAGCCTCTTGGTTACTAGTTGGGTTTGTCAACCACTGAGCTGCTACGGGAACTCCCAGATTTTTTTTTTTTTTTTTGACTGGCCCAAATAATGTAAATTCAGGCTGCAAATTCTTGTGAGAACCATCTTGTGGCATAAACTTTTCTGCACTGGTGCCAAGAATCAAGACAGGCAGTTTTCCTTCCAGCCTCTCCTGGGTCAGAGGTTCGGGCTTATTTCTAGCCCACACGTATACTAAGGATGCAATTCTTTAGAATCCCAACTTTTGGCTGGCAGGCTTTTCTTTAACTTTCCACTTCAGGCAGGCCCTCGACTTGGTTTTCATTTAGCAGTACCACAAAGGTTCTGAGAGCCATGCTCTTTTTCATCTGGTTTAGCGAATGGCCTCCAAGTAAAAGCCTGCTTCTTGAATTTCTACTTTCATTTGATTCCTAGAGTCTTATTCCCTTGCCAGCTCGTTAGAGCCTTTAATAAGGTGTTGTCTATAATGTATTTACTGTTTTCAGTTGTTTTCAATAAGGCCAATTAGGGCACCCTGTATCTGGCACATGGCTAGACATGGAAGTTCCAGGGGCTCTTACCCTTCTGCACGATGAATTCTCCCAGGGGAAGGCAAGTTAACATCTGTCTTTTCTCTGTCTTTCTCCTATCTCTGGTACCTTCTGAGGCACTAGAACCCAGCAAGATGGAAGCCCCATCCTACCCTCCATTAGTAGGTGTAGGCTTACTGGTCTGATTCACGCTGCTGTCCTCTCCACTGTTCCCACTGTGCCTAATGCTCTGGCCATGCCTGCTCCAGTTCTGCATCTTCCTCACAGCCCCCATTCTGCTGACCCAAATCAACCTCACCAGATTCCCATACCTGGCACAGAGATGAGTTACATTGGACTGCACTTGATCTCTGATTGCCAGTTCCTTTCCGGGAGGTCTCTTTGTCTGCTAACATTCCTGTCTGACCCGATCCTCCCTGGCACAAACAAGGACGAGAACTGTACCCTAACCCGTGCTAGAGCCAAGTGTTCACAGTCATGTTTCAGAATGCAGCATGCAGTAAGAAAGGAAGAAGCACAAACTTTGGCCCCAAAGTATCAAAGTTCACAGCCCGGAACTTTACCACTTAAATTGTCTCTGCCTCCATTTCCCCACGTGAAAATAACTTTTGTCAGATTATTAAAAGTACTGGAGAGGATGTATATAAAGCAGCTTTTGCAAAATAAATGTTTTAATTTGGTACCAGCTGGCAAGAAGAATATAAACAATGGCTACGGTGTTTCTATGGTTGAGATTTTTATTCTGTCCTGTGAAGACTGGATTTTGAATAATTACAGAAAGAATAAGTTTGCTGTTAGCTATCAGTGCTGATGTAGGAAAGGAGAATCAATTATCTGCTGCCAAAATGGAATGTGGCCTAGTGTGGGATGTAGGAGGATTGACAGCCAAAATACTAAAACCAAAACTGAGAATGTGGCAGAAAAGAGAACTTGGGTCAGAAGCAACAAACACCACCTGGGGAGCAAATGGTAAATCCTTGCCGTTTCTTACACTGCTCTTCCCTCCCTCACCCCTGGCAGGCATTACTAATCAATGATGATGAAAAGAATAATAGTTCTTTACCAAATTCATTTATTTATTCCCCAAAATAATTCCACGATACAGGTATTATTTTTATTAGACTTTTATAGCTAAAGACACTGAAGCATGAAGAGGAAATGTGTTTAAGATAAAAGCAAGCAACAGAGCAGCCTGGCTCCAGAATGCAAGCCTTTAGCCACTTATGATATGTTTCCTCTGTAAGAAGAGTATACTATCCTGCTCTTAAGAGACTTCCCACCCATATAGCCATGCAGGAAGCCACTAACAATTATCTGTTATCTCCTAAATAAAACAAACAAACAAAAAAAACCAAATCTGACAACTGACTTTCATCCAACAATTAAAAAAATGAGTGAAATTTGCTTAAAAATGTAATTTCAACTCAAATCATACAACTCTTTCTTACGTTGGGTGAGTATGGTGTAGAAGAAATAGTTATATAATGATCAAGAGTTCCTTTTCAGAAGGAAAAAAAAAAAAGCAATTTCATGGTTATCAACATTTATACCAGAAGAATTAATGGAATTCTTTTCATTTGTTGGTAAAGATAACCCCAAATTTAGATAATTTCACTAGCAAAAAAAAAAATGCAATAAGTAATAATTCACTGTCTTGTCTTTATTAAGCAACAACAAAATCTGAGTACTAGAACTTTCTTTTTGGGGGTGGGGGGGCACTACACTTGCGGCATATGGAAGTTCCCAGGCCAGGGGTCAAATCAGAGCTACATCTGTAGGCCTACACCACAGCCACAGCAATGCCAGATCCGAGCCTCATCTGTGACCTACACCACAGTTCATGGCAATGTCAGATCCTTAACCCACTGAGCAAGGCCAGTGATCAAATCTGCATCCTCATGGATACTAGTAGGGGTCGTTACTACTGAGCCACAACAGGAAATTCCAAGAATTGTCCATTGATATGTATGGAGCAAGCCCCAAATAAAGGAACTGGGTGTCTTAGTTCCCTGAGCTGCCTCTTCTCAGTTCATGGATCTCCATTTAAATCTACTGACTCACCAAAGATCCACAGAACCTAGATGGATGAGAATTGACTCTGGAAAAATGTTCAGAAAGTGAACTTATATCCAGGATCTGACAAGATTTCCTTTCCTGCTACACAAGCACAGAGCATTCGCTGAGCCAGGCCCAGAAAACAAGAACATTGTATTGTATGGTTACCAGACGGCCCCTTCCCCTCTCTTTGGAATTTGACAAGCAAATTGGCATTTGTGCTGCTGAGACTGTCACAGAACAGTGATTGTTAATTATACCCTAGATGTCCTGCCTCATTCTGTCATGGATGTATTATGCTAAATGTGTGTAGTGAGCAAAAGATCTTAAATTTGATTTCAAGTTGCATATCTCAGCCTGCTGCCAGACCCGCCCCAGGGCAGAGAGCCTCTAAAGCAGGCTGTTGAGAGTTTGGCTCCAGAATTCCTGGTTCTAACTTAGGCTGGGAAGTATTCAAAGGGTCCAGAAGATGTCAGTATGAATCCTTGAGTCTCTCCAGGTCAAGTACTAACACATCAAATTACATCAGCCACTGCCCTGGAAAGGTCTCTCTAGATAGGCCGTTGTATGAGCATTAGCTTCGGAGACAATATCTCCCCTAAGGATCTACTCCTCTAATTGGTCAAATTCTGACCTCATGTCTCAACCCCAAAGCAGGATGAATAATGCAGTCTCGGTTTTAAAGAACTTCAAGAGATGAACAGGTGAATACAAAACAGGCAACATACAAAAGCAAGTTAAATAGTAACCTGAAAGTTACAGAAAGACTCCCAGACATTCTTACAAGGAAACAGCCTGGAGTTTCACCTGCTTGTCTGGAGTCTCTCTTGTCCAGGGTTTGAGTCGTGACTCGACCTAAGATTCAGCAAAGCGAAGGAAGCCTTGATTTTACTTATTTTTTTATTTTTTTGCTTTTTAGGACTGAACCTGTGGCATATGGAGATTCCCAGGCTAGGGGTCCAATCAGAACTACAGCTGCTACCCTACACCACAGCCACAGCAATGCCAGATCCAAGCTGCATCTGCGACTTATATCAGAGCTCACAGCAACGCCAGATCCTTAACCCACTGAGCGAAGCCAGGGATCAAACCCACAACCTCATGGTTCCTAGTTAGATTCGTTTCTGCTGCACCATGATGGGAACTCCAAGGAAGACTTGATCTTAAAGGCAGAAGATAACGCACAGCTGAAGTGGGCCCACATGGTCCACTGTGGGAAGGAGAGGAAGGCCCACCAGCACGTTCAAACTCTCCAGAAGGCCATCAGACTCAGTTGCCAAGAGATAGACAGGGAGATGGCCCTCCTGGGCAAGATCTTAGAGAAGGTGAAAATATCCACCGGTCATTTGACTCAAAGCTACCAGCATGGATGGAGTGATGGGAACCTTACTTGAGGAGCAACCTCAGAGAAAGAGACACAGACTGCCTTCACCAATGACCACTTTCTTCCTATTTGGTGATGTGACATCCAGCATCTGCAAGCATCTTCTACTTTTGCTGGCCAATTTCTTCACTACTCTCTGAAGAATCCCTGTGGGAGAGCTCCATGTCACTGCCAAATACTAGGCCCTTGAGGAAAATTCTGGAAAGCAAGATAGGATTTGCCTTCTGGAGGTGGGAGATGAGGTTGCATGTAAATTTTAAGGAAAGGCCTCCACCTTCTTTTCTTTCTTGCCTTTTTCTTCCAGTCTTATCCATGGCATATGGAACTTTCTGGGCCAGGGATGGAATCTGAGCTGGGCTGTGACCTGCGCCCCTTCTGCAGCAACATGGGATCCTTAACCCAGTGCACCAGGCTAGGAATTGAGTCAGTGCCTCCACAGAGACAAGCCAGGTCGTTAACCCCCTGAAACACAGGGGGAACTCCAAGACCTCTACTTTGCTTGCCTGCTACAAGGGCCTTGGAAACGTCTTATTCAAAATTAGGAAATTGGGAGTTCTGGTTGTGGCACAGCAGAAATGAATCCAACTAGGAACCATGAGGTTTCAGGTTCGATCCCTGGCCTCGCTCAGTGGGTTAAGGATCTGGCGTTGCCATCAACTATGGTGTAGGTCACAGACACAGCTCAGATCTGGTGTTGCCATGATGTAGGCTGGCAGCTGTAGCTCCGATTCGACCAGCCTGGAAACCTCCATATGCTGCGGGTTAGACCCTAAAAAGCAAATAAAAAATTAGGAAATTGCCTGCAAGGACCTCTATAAGGAAGCAGCTAACCTAGTATGAGGCAGTGAATTTCCTCAGATGGGTCATGTGTTGCGTTTCTCAGGACAATCCATCCAAATAAAATTTCCCCGAAGAACTTTGAACTTGAGAAGCTCTGTAGAATGATAGGTAAGCTCATTATTAAAATTTAATATGTTTAAGGCGTAAAGAAGAAATGTTTTCAAAGACTCAAGAAGTGGTGTGCCCCTCCTCCCACCTTGTCCTTCAAGGCATGTCTGGGTTCAAGGGAAAGCACAGCAGAGCTGGAGCTGTGGGAGAAGCCTAGCCTGAAAAGTGGAGCTAACAAAGACCCTGAAAGCTTCTCTCTCCCTCTTTCCTGGCCTTCCCCAAGGCCAGAAACATGAGGAGCCTCACTCACATGTAGTGTCACCCCCATATCCTGGCCATCATCCACCGTTACCATGGTCTGCACCAAACTGAGAAATGACTCTGCTTGAAAGATTGATATGCCTGCAGAGGGACCAATTTAGTCTCAGGATGGAGGAGAGACCACAGACTTTAAAGAAAATGCCATGTAAGTGATGTAAGTAAACTGACAATCTCATTTTTAAAATATGTGTTGGCAAAATGTGAAATATGCAAATAGCCCTTTATGGATTTCTGTTTGGACTCCGTGGTTTTCTTTGAGGGCCTCAAGTCTAAGACTTACAAACACACACATAAAAATAGTCTCTAATTTCTGCTTTTATCCGTCATGGATAGCCTCAAACTGTATAAAGAATCACTGATAAAAATCACAAGAAAGGAGACAGAAGACTGTGGACATAAATAGAACCTCTACAAAGGGACCATCAGAAATCTCTAACAAAAAGGAATTTTAAAACAATTGTTCCCAAAAGCTGTCATTGCGTTAAAAATGGAGCTGATAACATACGGCATCTACTTTGATTTGTCTTTGATGCTTAACTCTGAAACTAGGCTAAGGAAAAACTATTTGAGAGATTTTTCTGGTATTGATCAGAACTGCACAGGATTTCTACTTTGATTATTTAAGTTATATTTCATTGTCACATTCCTATTCACTTTCTCCCTGAAATAATCTTCATATCTACTGCTGTAATTTTAACAAATGAATAAATAAAATTTTTTTATCAATGCTTAAAATTATTTCATTTGAAATGGGAGTTCTCATCGTGATTCAGTGGTTAACAGATCCAACTAGGAACCATGAGGTTGAGGGTTTGGTCCCTGCCCTTGCTCAGTGGGTTAGTGATCCAGCGTTGCCATGACCTGTGGTGTAGGTTGCAGACACGGCTCGGATCCTGCGTGGCTGTGGCATAGGCCGGTGGCTACAGCTCTGATTAGACCCCTAGCCTGGGAATCTCCATATGCCACAAGTGCGGCCCTAGAAAAGACAAAAAAAGGAAAAAAAAATATTTCATTAGAAATGTAAACTTAAGTGTGAGAAAAAGAATGTGTGTGTGTGTGTGTGTGTATATATATATATACACACATACATATACAGGTCACTTTGCTGTACAGCAGAAATTGACAGAACATTGTAAATCAACTATAGTAAAAAATAAAAATCTTTAAAAAAAATACAAATTAAAGCTATATTTTTCAAACAAAGAGAAAGTTCAGAATTTGTCAAAGTGCTATACTTCTGTTTTTAAGATCAAGCATGATGTTTGGACTTATGCGTAAAATACTTGTGCACCAAAGTGGAATGTTCATGGGCTTAGTGTCAGACAGTCTTTGTTCAAATCCTGTCTTCCATGACCAGTTTTGTGATGTTGGGCAGGACGAAGAGTCTCTGTGAACCTCAGTTTCCTTATTTGTAAGAAGGGATTAATAACTATTAGCACAGTCATTTTAGAAATTTAATGAAGCTGTGGACATTATGGTCCCTGGTACAGAGCAGGTGCTCAAAATAGGGCAACTATGGAGATAGTAGTTGTAATTTTTTGGACCCAAGTCCTAGCTCCTACCTTAATTTGCTGTCTAATTTTAGGCAAGTCTCTTTACTCCTAAGTGTACGATGTAGAGATGGGACTAGATGGTCCCTACATCCTTTGCAGGAAAAAGTTTCTGTTTCTAACAAGTTATGGATCTAATATCTGAGGCACTGTAAGAAGGGTCAGGGAAAACTGCATAGATGCAAACATGAAATTTGGTTGATTTTAAATGTAGCCACATTTACTGTCATCAGGCACTGGTCTAAAACTTTTTCATTTATGAACACATTTAATTCTCACAACTCTATGATTAAAGCATTATCATTACCCTATCTTACAGATGAGAAAACAGAAAAGCACAGAGAGGTTATGTACCTTGCCCAAGGTCACACAGTAAGTGGCAGAGCCAGGATTCAAACCAAGGAAAGACATAGAACTCTTATTTGTTTTAACCAGTATGCTTTATGGGTTTTCTAAGGAGATTGGCTTACTGATAACTAACCCTCCGTCCTCCAGTCTCAATTCACAAGTAATACTAACACTTATTCATTATTACTTTTCTTTCCTGGGCCCAGAGCAGACCCTTGTAATATGTTTGCCAGAAGACAATGGTTCTACATAGGTCCAGAGGCATAGTTACCTTCTAGTAAGTATCTGGTGCTAAGTGCATGTTTTTTTCCTAATTAATTAGCCTCTTAATCAAAGAAATGTGGTTTCAATCCTCACATTAGTAACAACCATTTGATTTTGGCAATATATTTCACTTCTCCAAGCCTCTGTTGCCCTATGTGTAATGAAAGATATAGATGGGAATCTTTTTAAATTTATTTTTTATTGAAGTATAGTTGATTTATGATGTCTTAAGTTTCAGATAAGCAGCAAAATAATTCACATTTTTGTGTGAATTATATTCATTCACATATATATGTGTGTATACATATATATATATATACACACAAACACACATTCTTTTTCAGATTTCTTTCCCTTATAAGTTATAATGAATTATTGAGTATAGTTCCATATACTATATGGTAGGTCTTTGTTGGTAATCTATTAAATATATAGTAGTATGTACATGTTAATCCCAAACTCGTAATTGATCCCTACAACCCCTTTTCCCCTTTGGTAACCATAAGTTTGTTTTCTAGTTGATTAAGAGTGTTGTGTCAATTTCTGCTGTACAGCAAAGGAACCCAGTCATACATATATATATTCTTTGCCTCATATTATCTTCATCATGTTCTATCACAAGAGATTAGATATAGTTCCCTGTGCTGTAGAATAGGATCTCATTGCTTATCCATTCTAAATGTAGCAGTTTTCATCAACCAACCCCAAATACCCTGCCCATCACATTCTCCCCACCCCCACTCCTTGGCAACCACGACTTTTTTCTCAATGGCTATGAGTCTTTCTCTTTTAGGTGCATTCGTGCCATATTTTAGATTCCACATGCAAGTGATATCGTGGTATTTGTCTCTCTGACCTCACTTAGTATGAGAATCTCTAATTGTATCCGTGTTGTTGCAAATTGCATGATTTCATTCTTTTTTATGACTGAGTGGTATTCCATTATAAATATGTACCTTGCTTCCTCCTTTTTTTTTTTTTTTTTCTTTTCAGGGCTGCACCCACGGCATATGGAGTTTCCCAGACTAGGGGTCCAATTAGAGCTGTAGCTGCTGACCTATGCCACAGCGACAGCAATGTCAGATCTGAGTCACGTCTGCAACCTACACCACAGCTCACAGCAAGGCCAGATCCTTTTACCAGTGAGTGAGGCCAGGGATTGAACCTGCATCCCCATGGATGCTAGTCAGATTCATTTCCACTAAGCCATGATGGGAACTCCTGTTCTTCTTTTTGTAATTCTTACAGTTGGTAGGTTAAGTTGTTGATTTGAGATTTTTCTTCTTTTTTGAGGAAGGCCTGTTTTGCTGTATACTTCCCTCTAAGAACTGCTTTTGCAGCATTCCATAGATTTTGAATGGTTGTGTTTTCATTGTCATTTGTCTCCAAATTTTTTAAATTTCCTTTTTGATTTCCTTGTTGACCCATTTGTTTTTTAATAGCATGTTGGTTAGCTTCCATGCAGTCAGTTTTTTTTTTTTTCGCATTTTTCCCCCTTGGTTGATTTCTAGTTTCATTCCACTGTGGTCAGAGAATGTTTGAAACAATGTCTATACTCTTAAATTGGCTGAGGTTAGTTTTGTATCCCAGTACCTGATCAATCCTAGAAAATGTTCCATATGCACTTGAAAAGAAGCATATTCCTGTTTTTTCAGATGTGCTGTTCTGAAAATATCAATTAAATCTAATCGTTCTATTATTGTGTCATTTAGGATCTCTGTTGCCTTGTTGATTTTCTGTCTAGAGAATCTGTCCATTGATGTGAGTGCAGTGTTAATGTCTCCTGCTGTTATTGCGTTCCCATCAATTTCTCCTTTTCTGACTGCTAGTATTTGCTTGTATGTATTTGGGTGCTCCTATATTAATGGCATATAAATCAACAAATGTAACATTCTCTTCCTGAATTGATCCTTTTATCCTTAAATAGTGTCCTACTTTATCTTTCTTTATGGCCTTTGTTTTAAAGTCTTTTTTGTCTGCTATGAGTATTGTGACTCCTGCTTTCCTGTTATTTCCATTCGCATGAAATATCTTTTTCCATCCCCTGACTTTGAATTTATATGTGTCCTTTGGCTTAAGGTGAGTCTCTTGTAAGCAGCATATTGTAGGCTCTTGTTTTTTCAGCCAGTCTGCCACTGTCTTTTGATTGAAGCATTCAGTCCATTGACATTCAAGGTAATTATTGATATTATGTATTTATTGCCATTTTAAACCTTATTTTCCTGTTGATTCTATGTTTCTCCTTTGCTCCTTTCTTTCTTTGGTTGGACGACTTCCTTTTATTTTATGCTGGTGTCCTTTTGTTTTTAGTTTTTGTGAAAGCATTATTTGATTTTGATTTTTGGTTGCCCTGTTTTTCAAATATGTTAACCCCTTCCTATATCTGCTTGCTTTAGCCTGATTGTCATATATGGTCAAATACATTCTTAAAAAAAAAAAGAGAGTCTAGATTTTCTTAATCTCCTTCCCCACATATTATGATTTTAATGTCTTTTTTTTAACATCTTCATGTTTATCCTTTTGCTGTTCCTTGTGTCTATCGTCACTTTTACAAATAATTTATTTTTTCTTTTTGATCTGTATACGGCCTTATGTAAGTGATGACTTTCCAACTGTGATTTCCTCCATCCTACATCTTATGTCTTTCCTATTTAGAGGAGACCTTTCAACGTCTTTAAATATGTTTTGCCACTCCCCTCTGACCTGTAGAGTTTCTGATGAAAAATCAGATGATAACTGTTCTGCAGACTCTTGAGAACATGCAGATTCAGTCTGAATTCGGACAACCGAAAGAAGAGCCAAGACACTGTGGGTAGGTCCGACTACTGGCTTCACAAGTGGTGGTGGCAGCAGCAGCAGTGACAGGGAAAGTCCCGCCCACCTTTTATACTAGTACAGAGCAAAGCCGGCAATTTGCCAAAATGTTACATAAGGGGTGGTCAGCATCCTATCCTGCTGTGCCTGTACATGTGTAAACATCATTATGTAATACTTGCTGCATCATTCCTCACTGGAACAACATAGTGGCTAGGCAAAAAGAGCCAGAGTTACTCCATTTCCCCACGATAACCTTATAGGGGTTCTCATGTTATGTTATTTGTAGCTTTTCCCTAGCTGTTTTCAGTATTTTTTCTTTGTCTTTAATTTTGGTCAGTTTGAGTATTATGTGTCTCACAAGTAGATCTGACCCAGATTCTTATGGAGTCTATGCTTTGCCCTGGGACCCAGTGCACCTGAAACCCTATATGTGCCTTCCAAGAGTGGAGTCTCTATTTCTTCCAGTCCTATGGAGGACTCCTGCACACAAGCCCTACTAGCCTTCAGTACCAAATGCTCTAGGGGCTCTTCCTCCCAATACCAGACCTCTGGGCTGGGGAACCTGACATGGAGACTAGAACTCTGACTCCTGTGGGAGAGCCTCTCCAATATAGTTATTTTCTTGTCTGGGGGTCGCCCACCCAGCAGGTATGGGATTGTTATATCACAAATTGGCCCTCCTACCATCTTACTGCGGCTTATTCTATATCTTTGGGTGTAGGATATCCTTTTTGGTAATTTCTAGTCTATTGCTTTGATAGTTATTCAGCAGTTAATTGTAGTTTTGGTGTTTTAGTGGGAGAAGGTAAGCTTAACTCCTTATTTTCCACCATCTTGCCCAATCAGATTCTTGATATTTCAATTTTCTTAAATTAACCAATGCTTAATTTGTGGTCCAGTATGTGATTCTATCCTGGATAATGTTCTATGTGCACTTGATAAAAATATGTAATCTTCTAACTTAGAATGTAACACTCTATAATTATCAAGTCCTCTGGTATAATGTGTCATTTAAGGCCCCTGATTACTTGTTGATTTTTCTGTCTGGATGATATGCCTATTAATGTAAGTAGGATGTTAAATCCCCCCCCCATTATTGTGTTACTGATTTCACCTTTTATGGCTGTTAGCATTTGACTTGTTGTTGAGGTGAGCCTCTGTTGATGCACATATATTTACAATTGACGTATCTTCTTGGATTGACCTGTTGGTCAATATGTAGGGTCCTTGTTTGTCTCTAATAACAGTCTTTATTTTAAAGAGTGATTTGTCTGGTATAAATATTACTATTCCTGCTTTCTTTTGATTTCCATTTGCATGGAATACCTTTTTCCATTCCCTAAGTTTCAGTCTGTGTTTCTAGATCTGAAGTGTGTCTCTTGTAGATAGTATACATACAGATTTTTTTTTAAAATCCATTCAGCCATTCTTTTGATGGAGAATTTAATCCATTTAAATTTAAAGAAATACTCAATACGTATGTTCTATTGCCATTTTGTAAATTGTTTTAGATTTATTTTTGTAGATCATTTTTTATCTCTTTTTCTCATCTATTGTGATTTGATGATTATCTTTAGTGTTGGATTTGGATTCTTTTTTGTGTGTCTCTCTTATTACAGAATTTTTTCTTGGTTTGTGGTTACAATGAAATTTTTATATAATAGTCAATATTTATAATGATTGTTAGATATTGCTGATCTCTTGATTTGAAATGCATTTAAAATACCCTGCTCTCATCTCTTCTCCTTTCCTGATTTCCAGTTTTTATATTATTTGTGTAGGGATTATTTTCTACATTTACTGATGAGCTTTTCCTTTTCACAATTTTTTGGTTTATAGTTGTGGCCCTTTCTGTTCTGCCTAGAGAATTTCCTTTAGCATTTGTGATAAAGCTGGTGCAATGATGCTGAATTCTTTTAACATTTGCTTGTCTGTAACATTTTTTATTTCTCCATCAAATCTGAACTAGATCATTGGCTTGGGAGAGTTTTTTTTAAGTTTTATTGAATTACAATTGAGTTACAATGTTTTAAATTTCTGCTGTACAACAAAGTGATTTGGTTATACATATATACATACCCATACCTTTAAGTTTCTCTTCCCAAATAGGTTATCACAGAATATTGGGTAGAGGTCCCTGTGGGGAGACTATTCTTAGTTGTAGATTTTTTCTCTTTCATTACTTTAAATATATTATACCACTCTTTTCTGACCTGCAGAGATTCTGCTGAAAAATCAGCTGATAAACTTATGGGAGTGACTTGTATGTTATTTGCTGCTTTTCCCATGTTGATTTTAATATTTCCTGTCTTTAATTTTTGTAATTTGGTTACTAAATATCTCAGAGAGTTTCTCATAGGGTTAATCCTTTATGGACCCTGTTCTTTCTGTACTTCAGTGACTGTTTCCTTTACCAGATTAGAGAATATTTCTACTATTATCTTTTCAAATATTTTTTCATCCCCTTTCTCTTTCTTCTCATTTTGGGATCCCTATAAGCTAAATCTGGGTGCATTTGATGTTGCCACATAGGTCTCTTAAACTGTCCTCATTTCTTTTCCTTCTTTTTTCTGTTCTGCAGCAGTGATTTGTACCAGCCCATCTTCAAGTTAACTGATCCTTTCTTCTGCCTCATTTATTCTGATGTGGATTTCTTTTTGTGTATTTTTTATTTCATTTATTGTATTTTTCAACTATGTTTGGTTGTTATTCATATTTTCTAACTCTTTGTTTAAAACTTCTTATAACCCCTCACTCTGTGTATCCATTCTTTTTTTTGAACTTGTATGAATATTTTCATTTTTTAAATAAATTTTATTGGAGTATAGTTGACTTACAAACTGTGTTAGTTTCAGGTGCACAACAAAGTAAATCAATTATACATATACATATGTCAATTCCTTTTTGGATTCTTTTCCCATATAGGTTATTACACAGTTTAAATAAATTACCCCACACTATAGAATACATCCTTGTTACCTATCTATTTTATATATAGTAGTGTGTATATATCAATACCAAGCCCCATGTTTTCCCTTTGTTAACCATAAATTTGGTTTCAAAGTCTTTGAGTCTGTTTCTCTTCTGTAATTTCTTTTATTAGATTCCAAATTTTAATGACCTCATATATTTGTCATTGTCTGACTTCACTTAGTATGACAATTTCTAGGTCCATCCATGTTGCTACAAATGGCATTATTTAATTCTTTTTTATGGCTGAATAATATTCCATTGTGTAGATGTACTAATTCTTCTGTTGATGGACATTTAGGTTGCCTCCATGCCTTGGCTATTGTAAATAATGCTGTAATGAACACTGCGGTTCATGTATCTTTTTAAATTATGGTTTTCTCTGGATAGATGCCCAGGAGTGGGATTGCTGGATTATATGGTAGTTCTATATTTAGTTTTTAAGGAACCTCCATACCATTCTCCATAATGGTTGCACCAGATTACATTCCCATCAACAGTGAGGAGTTTTCCTTTCTCTACAATTTTATTGTTCATAAACTTTTTGATGATGGCCATTCTGACTGGTATGAGGTAATACCTCATTGTAATTTTGATTTGCATTTCTCTTTTAATTAGTGATGGGTATCCATTCTTTTCCTGAGTTCTTGGATAATCTTTACAATCATTACTCTGAACTATTTCCTGGTTAGATTGTCTATCTCCACTTCACTTAGTTATTCTGGGATTTTACTTTATTCCTTCTCTTGGAACATATTGTTCTTCTGTTTTGTTGTGTCTAAATTTCTATTTGTATTTTTATGTATGTGTTAGTTTATTTATTTTTCTTGACCTTGGAGAAGTGGGTCTCTGTAGGGGATGTCCTATGTGTTCCAGCAGAAAGTCCCCTCTCATCATTCAAGGGCCAGGGGCCAGCTGGACCCAAGGGTAGGATGTGAGCTGCATTTTCAGACTCAATTCTGTGGGCTGTTGATTGTAGTTTTCTTGCTTCTGGTCTCTGTCCCCTGATGGGTGAGGCTTGTCTAACAGCTTGCACAGGCTTTCTGGTTGGAGGACCCAGTGCCTGCTCACTGCTGGGTGGATTTGGATCTTGGCTTTCTAATGGGCAAGGATGTGTCAAGAGGCAGATGTGGTCCCAGGAAGTCTTCAGGCAGCCTTTCAGCTGATGAGTAGGGCTGTGTTCTTCCCCTGTTACTTATTTGGCCGGAGGTATCCCAATGCTGGAGACTACAGGCTGTTAGGTGGGCCCAGGTCTTGGCACCAAAATGGCAGCCTCCAAGAGAGTTCACACTGATAGATATCCCCCACTCCCTCTACCAGTAGTGTCCTCATTCCTAGAGAGTGAGCCACAACCACCTGCCTCTCCTGGAGACCACAAAGACCAGTGGGTAGGTTTGGTCCAGATTCAATAAAGTCACTGTTTTTTCCCTGGGTTCCAGTGCACAGAGAAACCTCCAAGAGTGTGAGCCCTCCAAGAGTGATGTCTTTTTTCCCTCCACTCCTGTGGAGCTCCTGCATTTGAGCCCCAGTGGCCTTCAAAGCCACATGCTCTGGGGGCTTCTCCTCCTGACCACCAGGCATGGGAGTCTGGTGTTGGGCTTGGAACTCTCACTCCTGTGGGAGAACTTCCACAATATAATTGTTCTCCAGTTTGTGGGTCACCCGCCTGAGGTGTATGGGATTTAATTATGGCATGAGTGAACTTCTCCTACTGTTTCATTGTGGTTTCTTCCTTATGTCTTTGGATGTAGAATATCTCTTTTTGTAATTCCCAGTCTTTTTTATCAATGTCAGCAGTTGGTTGTGATTTTGGTGTGCTTGTGAGAGGAAGTGACCTAAAGAACCTACTCTGCCATCTTGTCACCTCAGGAAAAAAAATTGGACATCCTTAAAGGACATATTTTCTCTTTTTTTCTTATTGGAATTTGGGGATAATGTCCAGAGCTGGAGCAGCCATTTTCATTGGATGTAGATAGCACATATTGAATTTCCATAGGCCTCTCTCTTCCAGCCTACTTACCACCACAGGAACCCAACAACGACTTTTAAGATACAACACCAAAGTCATTATTCATGAAAGAAATAATTGATGGGCTGAAGTTTATTAAAATTACAAACTTCTGGTCTGCAAAATATGGAGTTCCCATTGTGGCACAGTGAAAATGAATCCTACTGGTACCATGAGGTTGTGGGTTCAATCCCTGGCCTTGCTCAGTGGGTTAAGGATCTGGTGGTGTTGTGAGCTGTGGTGTAGGTCACAGATGTGGCTCAGATCCCGAGTTGCTGTGGCTATGGTGTAGGCTGGCAGCTGTAGTTCTGATTTGACACCTAGCCTGGGAACCTAGGCTGTGGGTGCAGCCCTAAAAGGCAATATATATCTATCTATATATATAGATATATAGATATATATTATGTCGAAGTAATGAGTAGACAAAACACAAATTTGGATAAAATATTTGTAAAAGACCTATCTGGTAAAGGCCTATTTTCAAAAGTATACACAGAACTCTTAAAACTCAGTAATTAGAAAAGCAACCTGATTTTATAAGTAGGCCAAAGACCTTAACAGATACCTCACAAAATAAGATATAAAGATGGAAAATAGGCATAGGAAAATGTGTTCAATATCATATGTCATTAAGGAAATGCAAATGAAAATAGCAATGATATACTACTACACACCTATTAGAATAGCCAAAATCTAAACACTGACAGCGTCAAATGCTCATGAGGATGTGAAACAAAAGGGAACTTTCATTCATTGCTGATGGGAATGGAAAATAGTTCCAGTCACTTTAGAAGACAGTTTGGTGGTTTCTCACAAAACTAAACATACTCTTACTACACACAGCCCAGCAATTATGCTCCTTGGCATTTATCCAAAGGAGTTGAAAACTTATGTTCACACAAAACCCTGTGCATAGATGTTTATAGCAGCTTAATTTACAATTGTCAAAACTTGGAAGAAACCAAGATGTCCTTCAGTAAATGAACAGATAAATAAGTTGTGGTACATACAGACAATGGAATATTATTCAGTGCCAAAAATAAATGGGCTATTAAATCATGAAAAGATGCGGAAACATTAAATGCACATCTCTAACTGAAAGAAGCCAAACTGAAAGAACTACATAACATATAATTCCAACTATATGACATTCTGGAAAAGGCAAAACTATGGAGACTGTTAAAAAATCAGTGGTTGTTAGCATTCCCATCCTGGCACAGCAGAAATGAATCTGACTAGGAACCATGAGGTTGCAGGTTCGATCCCTGGCCTCACTCAGTGGGTTAAGAATTCGGCATTGCTGTGAGCTGTGGTGTAGGTCACAGACGTGGCTCGTATCTGGAGTAGCTGTGGTTCTGGTGTAGGTATAGCTACCGATTAGACCCCTAGTGTGGGAACCTCCATATGCTGCTGGTATGGCCCTAAAAAGCCAAAAAAAAAAAAAAAATCAGTGGTTGTAGGAGTTGAGATGAGGAGGGAAGAAAAGACAGATCCCGGAGGGTTTTTAAGGCAGTGAAATACTCTGTATGATAACATAATGATAATCACACTTCATTATGCATTTGTCCAACCCAGTAGGATGTACACAGCCAAGAATGGATGATAATGTAAACTATGGACTTTGGGTGATCATAATGTGTCAACATAGGTTTATTGTAACAAATGCACCATTTTGGTGGGGGATATTGATAACAGAGCAGGCTACACATGTGGGGGCAGGGGGTATGTGGCAAATCTCTATACCTCACCTGTGAAACTTAACAGCAAGTAAAATTAAGTCTTAATGATAATGATAATTTCAAAAGAATAGGAAAGAAAGATCTAAGGCTGAGGGAACCAAGAGCCTTTTCAGTAGTGTTGAAATACAAATGGCAGAAGGGATACCTCCATTGTAAAATCCTCTCTGAGGCCATACTGCCCTCTAGGGACTTGTAGCTCTGTCCTGTCTTTTCTCTGGCTATATTAAAGTTCAGAATAATTACTGTCCTTTTAATATCTCTTTGTAACACCCACATATTCATAGCATAAAGAGATGATGTAACAAAGAAAGGAAACTTTATTAAAAAGCAAAAGAAGAGAAGGTAGAAAAGTTGAATATGGAATGGGAAACTCAGGCTAAAAAATTGAAGAGCCTTAAAAAAAAAAACAATGTTATTTAGAAAGGTGGAATTTTTTAAAGAGAACATTTAAAAGAGGAATGAAAGAGTGACATCAAACCATGGATGGAATTTACAGTTAAAATCTGTAGGTGGTGGGATAAAGTCCTGCCCTCCTCCTCTGGGCTATAAAGGTCAGGACAGACAGGATGATCTGACTCAGCCTTAGCTGATGAGATCCTCAAAGTCTAGAGATTTTACAACAGCCTGAAGTGTGGACCGCATGCTTGGCTGAATCTGTGAGCAGCTTCTGGGCTTCCAGTGGCTGATCTAACCAAGATGCCAGCTGAAGAATCCTACTCTGGCTCTTAGAATAAGTGATACATGAAAAAGTCCTTCCTGGAGATCCCATTGTGGGTCAACAGGTTGAATCCAACTAATATTCATGAGGATGTGAGTTCAATCCCTGGCCTTGCTCAATGGGTTAAGAGTCTGGGATTGCCACAAATTGAGCCATAGGTCACAGATGTGGCTCAGATCTGGCATTGCTGTGGCTGTGGCATAGGCTAGCAGTTGTGGCTCCAATTTGACCCCTAGCCTTGGAATTTCCATATGCCACAGATGCAGCCATTAAAAAAAAAAAAAAAAAAAAAGGTCCTTCTTTAGCTTAGCTTAGTGGTTTCATTTGAGGTCTGCCCCACTATCAGAGTTAATGCAGATCCTATTTAATGACCATCTCCTGCATGCAGTCATTTCCCCATGCATCACCCCCTCATAATTCTCATATTTGTGAATTAAGATTCCTGAATATGTTACAAGATGGCAGAGTAGAAGGACTTTGAGCTCGCCTCCTCTCACAAGTACACCAAAATCACAACTTTCTTCTGAACAACCATCAGTAAAAAAAAGAATAGAACCAACAAAAAAAAGATGCCATACCTCCAAAGACATAAAGGAACCACAATGAGATGGTAGAAGTAATATATTCAAATATATTCAAATCCCATACCCCCCGATTTGGATGACTCACAAACTGGAAAATAATTATATTGCAGAATGTTTCCCAAAGGAGTGAGAGTTCTGAGCCCCATGTCAGGCTCCCCAGCCCAGGGTCCAGCATTGGAAAGAACACCCAGGGCATTTGGCTTTGAAGGCCAGTGGGGTTTAATTGAAGGACCTCCAAGTTCTGGGGGCAAGAAAGACTTCACTCTCAAAGGGAGAATACAAAATCTCACATGCACCAGGACCAAAGGCAAAAGCAGCAATTTTATGGGAGCCTGGGCCAGACCTATATGCTGGTCTTGGAGGGTCTCCTAGGGAGGTAGTAGATCACCCTGGAGACATAAAAACTGGTGACAAATATATTGGGGAGTATCCACCTGCAGGAATTCTTACTGGAGACTGACATCTTGCTTGGGTCATTAGCACCAAGACCTTGTTTGTCCCGTCATTTGCAAATGTGTTCTCCCAGTCCAGAGGTTGTCTCTTCATTTCATTTTTTTATGGCTTCATTTGCTCTGCAAAAGATATTAAGTTTGATTAGGTCCCATTTCTTTATTTTTGCTTTTATTTCTGTTGCCTTGGGAGACTATCCTAAGAATACATTGGTACAATTTATATCAGAGAATATTTTGCCTCTCTTCTCTTCCTAGGAATGTTATACTGTGTTGTCTTATATTTAAGTCTCTCAGCCATTTTGAGTTTATTTTTCTGTATGGTATGAGGGCGTGTTCTAACTTTATTGATGTACATGTAGCTGTCCAAACTTTCCCAGCATCATTTGCTGAACAGATGGTCTTTTCCCCCATTGTATGTTCTTGCCTCCTTTGTTGAAGATACTTGACTGTAGGTGTCTGGGTTTATTTCTGGGCTCTATTCTTTCCATTGATCCCTATGTCAGTTTTTGTGCCAATACTATGCTATTATGATTACTGTAGCTTTATAGCATTGTCTGAAATCTGGGAGGGTTGTGCCTCCTGCTTTGTTCTTTTACCTCAGGATTGTTTTGGCAATTCTGAGACTTTATGGTTACACATAAATTTTAGGATTATTTGTTCTTGTTCTGTGAAAAATGTCATGAGTAATTGGATAGATAGAGATTGCATTAAATCTGTAGATTGCTTTTGCTAGTATGGCCATTTAAACAACAGTAATTCTTCCAATCCAAGAGCAGGTGATGTCTTCCCATTTCTTTGAATCATCTTCAACTTTCTTATTAATGTTTTGTAGTTTTCAGCATATAAGTCTTCTACCTCCTTTATCAGGTTTATTCCTAGGTATTTTATTTTATTTTTGATGCAATTTTAAAAGAGATTGTTTGTTTACATTCCTTGCCTGATATTTCCTTCTTAGTGTAAAGAAATGTGAAAGATTTCTCTATGTTAATCTTGTATCCTGCTATTTTGCTGAATTCATTTATCAGTTCTAGTAGTTCTTGTGTGGAGGCTTTAGGGTTTTCTGTATATAGAATCACCATCTGCATGTAGTGACAATTTACCACTTCCCTTCCAATTTGGATAGCTTTTGCTTCTATTTCTTGTCTGCTTGCTGTGTCTAGACATTCCACTACTATGCGGAATGGAAGTGGTGAGAGTGGGCATCCCTGTCTTCTTCCAGATTTTAGTGGGAAGTCTTTCACCTTTTCTTTGCTGAGTATTATGTTGGCTATGGATTTCTCATAAATAGCTGCTTTTGTTATGTTGAGATATATTCCCTCTACACCAACTTTGTCAAGAGTTTTTATCATGAATGGATGTTGAATTTTGTCAGATGCTCTTTTCTGCATCTGTTAAAATAATCATGTTATTTTGGTCTTGTCTTTGGCTGATGTGATGTATCCCATTGATTGATTTGCCTGGGTGAACCATTCTTGTGCCCCTGGGTTGAATCCAACTTCTTTGTAGTGTATGATCTTTTTATGTGTTCTGGATTCAGTTTGTTAATATTTTGTTGAAAATATTTGCATGTCTATTCATCAAAGATTTTGGATGGCAGTTTTCTTTTTTGGTAGTGTCTTTGTCAATTTCGATGGGCTGTATGTTTCTAGGAAGTTGTCCATTTCTTCTAGTTTGTTGAATTTATTGGCATATAATTATTCATAGTAATTCCTTATTTTTTTATTTATGCAGTATCAGTTGTGATTTCTCTTCTTTTATTTCTTTTTTTGGCCACACATACAGCATGCAGAAGTTCCTGGGCCAGAGATCAAACTCATGCCACAGCAGTGACCTGAGCCACAGCATTGGCACTGTCTTGTCCTTAACTGCTAGGCCACCAGGGAACTCCTTCTACTATTTCATTTCTCATTTATTTGGGTCCTCACTCTTTTGTGGTTGCCCTATTTTTAAAATATGTTAACTCCTTCCTATATCTACTTGCTTTAGACTGATAGTCATGTAGGCTCAAAAAAATTCTAGGGAAAAAATTGCATTTTCTTACTCTCCTCTATATTTTATGATTTTGATGTCCTTTTTTATGTTCATGTTTATACTTTTGCTGTTCATTGTGGTTAGCATCACTTCCACAGAAATTTTTTGATTAAAAAAAAAATCTAGGTACTAGGTACTAAGTGATTGTCTTTCCATTGTGATTTTGCTCTTTCCTGTAGATTACTTCTTTTCCATTTAGAGAAAGCCATCCTGTTTTAATATTGCTGTGTTCTTTTAGTTTTTTTCTTGTCTAGAAATTCTTTATCTTTACTTTGATTCTAAATGATAATATCCTAGTTTGCAGATTTTTCCCTTTCAGGACTTTGAATATGACTCACCTCTCCCTCCTAGCCCTTAACGTTTTTGTAGAGGAATCAACAGATAGCCTTATGGAGGTTCCCTTGTAATTAACTCTTTGTTTTTCTCTTGATACTGTAGAATTATTTTAGGATACTCTACTTTTAATCTTGATATCTTAATTATTATATGTTTTCTTGGGTTCATCTTCTTTGGAACCCTCTGTGCCTCCTATACCTAGTTATTTGTTTCCTTCTTTGTATTTAGGAAGTTTGCAGCCATAATTTCTTCAAATAAATTTTCAATCCCTTCCTCTCTTTCTTACCTCTTCTGGGATCCCTATTATGCATAGATTGGTACACATTATTTTATCCCATAGGTCTCTTATGTTGCTTTTACTTTTTTAAAATTTGGGTTTCTGTCTCCTGTTCTATTTGGGTGATTTCCATTTTATTTATTTATTTATTTGGTCTGCACCCATGGCATATGGAAGTTCACAGGCTAGGGGTTGAATCAGAGTTTCAGCTACCAGCCTACACCACAGCCACAGCAAGGCCAGATCCAAGCCACATCTGCAACCCACACCATAGCTCAGGGCAGCATTGGATCCTTAACCCACTGAATGAAGCCACAGGTCAAACTCAAGTCCTCACGGATACTAGTCAGTTTCGTTACTGCTCAACCATGATGGGAACTCCTGATTTCTATTATTCTAACTTCCAAATCACTTAATTGTTCTGCACTTTTCATTCTGCTATTCATTGTCTTTAGTTCAGCTTTTGTCTCAGCCAATTAATTTTTAAATATTTCTTGGCACCTCCTTATAATTTTTAATTTCTTTTTACAGTAATCTGCATTTCTGCTGATAGTGTTTCTTATTTCTTTCAGTATTTTCATTTTCTCCTTTTTGAACTCAGTGCCTATTAGACTGAATACATTGTTCTTTCAGGCGAATTCTCTTAATCTTTTAATTGGGAGTGGTTCCTCTGCTTCTTCACTTATATTTCTCTTACTCTATGGGTTTACAAGAAACAGTTATCTACTCTAGTATTGGAGAGCTGTTATTATGTAGGAGCATACATTTGCAGCCTGTGCAGATTTAATATTTTGGGGGGTAAGAGCCGTCTTTAGTATGGATGTCTGCCACCTCTTTTCTCAGTGTATGCTGGCCATTATCCCCTTGATAGGAGGTGTGACTGGTGTTGTGGTGACCAGAGCCTATACTGGATATTTAGTGGACTTCTCTTGTCTCTGTGGTTTTCACTGCCCTGTAATGGGCAGGGTTTACTTCCTGGTTGTTGGAGTAGAAACCCCCAGATACTTTTCTGAGCTGCAGTTCTGATCAGTGTGTGGTAGGCAGAATTGGAGCGCTCTCACTGGGAGAGGAGCTATTGAGTATTCCTCTGCTGGAGCTGTTCACTGCTGAGTGTGTTCTGTTGTGTCACCTGTCACCCATTGTGCTGGCTCACAAAGTACATTATTGTTGGCATTTCCCTCAGCCCCATCTCAACCATAGGAATACCATCAGTTAGCCCTGGTGCCTCTCAAGTACTGTTTTCACAGGTCCACCAGCAGAGATACCAAGACTGCAATAATCATGCACCTGGACCTATATGGCAGCTGTGGAAGCAGCTCAACCCCTGCCCCCATGGTCATGTGCCCATAAATGCTACAGCTGCTAAAGCTAGACCCAACCCAGCCATGGGAGCATCTATTGTCTGTTCGTATGCCCCACAGGTGCTGAATTTACAAAGTTGGCAGATTATGTGTACATTGGCTTGCACAGCTGTAGGAAGAGATTTCAACCCTGCTTCCTAAGTCATGTGGTCCCTGGGGCTCAGCTGTGATTTCAGCCCAAACTCTCTATGTGGGCAACCCACTGGCATCTGTTCCTGGGTCCCACCAAGGCAGTGGTTGGCATGGGACCTGGCTGGGCTATATGAGCCTTACCAGGCAGGAGCTGGCTGAGGCAGCAGGTGGGGAATGAAAGCCAGCTGGGATGGTGGCTGAAATAAGCAAGCCTGGAACCCATAGATGCAGGGGCTTGTATGTGGAGGAAGAGGTAGCTGTGGCAGCCCCATTCTCCTTGTGCCATCTAATAATGACGTGTTTCTTCTGTGTCAGGCAGGGCGCTCCTCTGTGATCACTCATAGTGGCAGCCATGTCACACTCCAGCCCCTTTAGGTTGTCTCCAGGCAGCCAATGCCATTCCTCTCCCCAAATCTGTCCTCTAAACCCTGAGTTCGAGGACTCAGCTCTCACCCATTTCAGTGAAAGCTGTCTCAGGCTAAGGTGCATGAGGCAGTGGCATAGACCATCTGTGTAGGTCTCTCTTTGTATTTCCTGTCACAAACCACTTGTTTCACCCTGCTCTGAGACTCTGAAGCTGATTGTCTGTCCTGGCTGATCTCCTTGCCAGTGAGGGGGCTTCCCATCATGCGGGAATCTCTCTTCTCTTTCAGCTCCCTCCCAGGGACAAAGGTCCTGTCCTGCTTCCTTTCCCCTCCTGGGGCAAAGGTCCTGTCCCCCTTCCTACCCAGTTACGTGGAGACTTTTTTTGTCCTTTTAGGTATTTAAGGTCTTTTGCTAGTGTTTAGTAGGTGTGCTATGAGAATGTTCTATGTGTAGATATATATAGATATAGATATAGATATAGATATAGATATATATAGATACATGCATGCATGCTCATTTGTCACATCTTATTTACCCATTCATTTGTTGGTAGACATTTTAGGTTGCTTTCAGGTCTTGGCTATTGTAATTAGTACTACATTATGTCCAAGAGTTGGATTGCTAGATCATATGGTAACCCTAATTTTTTTTAGGACCACACCAAGGCATTTGGAAGTTCCCAGGCTAAGGGTTGAACCAGAGCTATAGCTGCCAGCCTATGCCACAGCCACAGCCACAGCAATGCTGGATCCCTGACATACTGAGCGAGGCCAGGGATCCAGCCTGAATCCTCATAGATACTAGTCAGATTCGTTTCCACTGCACCACAACAGGAACTCCTGGTAACTCTATTTTTATTTTTAAGGAACCTCCATACTGTTTTCTATTGCAGTTGCACCAATTTAATTTCCTTCAACAATGCAGCAGTGTTCCCTTTTCTCCTCACCCTCTCCTGCATTTGCTACTTGTAGACTTTTTAACAATGGCCATTCTTACCAGTGTGAGTTGGTACCACATTGTAGTTTTAATTTGCATTCTTCTAATAACTAGTGACGTTGAGTATCTCTTCATATGCCTATTGACCATCTCTATGTCCTATTTGAGAAATGTCAATTTAATTATTTTACTCACTTTTTGATCAGCTTGTATGTTTTTGTTCTTGTATTGAGTTGTATGAGCTATTTATACATTTTGGAAATTAAGCCCTTGTTGGTTGCATCATTTGCAAATATTTTCTCCCAGTCCATATGTGTTTTTTTCATATTATTTATGGTTTGCTCTGCTGCACACAAGTTTTTAACTTTAGCTCTCATTTGTTTATTTTTGCTTTTATTTCTATTGCCTTTGAAGATTGACCTAAGAATACATTAGTACAATTTATGTCAGAGAATGTTTTGCCTATATTCTCTTTCAGGATTTTCATGATGTCATGTCTTATATTTAAGGCTTTAAGGCATTTTGAGTTTATTTTTGTGTATGGTATGAGGGTGTGTTATAACTTCATTAGCTTACAACAGTTATCCAAATTTCCCAATACCACTTCCTAAAAAGCTGTCTTATTCCCCTTGTATATTCTTGCCTACTTTGTCAAAGATTAATTTACTGTGCATGTGTGGGTTTATTTATGGGCTCTCTATTCTTTCCATTGACTTATTTTTCTGTTTTGTGCCAATACTATGCTATTTTGATCATTGATTTAATTGCATATTACTATGTGGCTTAGTAGTATTGTCTTCAATTTTGGAGGGTTATGCCTTCTGCTTTATTCTGTCCTCTTCAATGTTTTGGAAGAGCTTGAGAAGGATCAGCATAAGCTCTTATTTTTATATTTGTTTACTTGGATCCTTTCTTTTCTTCTTGGTGTCCCTAGCTGGGCACGAAATTTGTCAATTTTGTTAACCCTTTCAACAAACCAGATCTTGGTTTTATTGATTTTTTTCCTACTGGTTGTAAACCTCTATTTTATTTATTTCCTCACTGATCTTTATTATTTCCCTCCTCCTGTTGACTTTAGGTTTTGTTTGTTCTTGTTTTTTAATCCTTTTAGGTGGTAGGTTGGTGGGGGTTGAGTTTTTTTTTTTCTTTCTGAGAAAGTCTTGTATTACTATGAACTTCCCTCTAAGACCTGCTTTTGCTGCATCCCATAGATTTTGATGGTTGTATTTTCATTGTCAGTTGACTCACAGTGTTTTTAAAATTTTTCTCTTTGATTTCATCATTGACCCATTAGTTTTTTAGTAGCATGTTATTTAGTCTCAATTTAACTGCATTTTTCTTTTCTCTTTCTCTGCTTGATTTCTAGTTTCATGCCATTGTCGTCAGAGAAAATGATAGGAATGATTTCTATCCTCTTAAGTTTGTTGATGCTTCTTTTGTGTCCCAGTATGTGGGCAGTTGTAGGGAATATTTCATGTACACTTGAAAATAATTTGTATTTTGTTTGGAGGGCTATTTATCCTAAAACTATCAAGTCTAAATATTCTATTGTATAATCTAGGATCTCTGTTGCCTTATTGTTTGTCTACCTGGAGGATCTCTCCATTGATGTGAGTGGGGTGTTAAAAAATTACTATTATTGTGTTACTGTCAATTTCTCCCTTCATGTCTGTTAATGTTTTTTTTTTAAATTTATTTAGGTGCTCCTATATTGGGTGCATATGTTTAGTGAATGGAGACTCCTCTTCTTGTATTGATCATTTTATCATTATATAGTGTCACTCCTGATCTTTATTTATATCTTTTGTTTTAAAGTATATTTTTCCTGAGTAGTGCTTTCCCCACTTTCATGTCCTTTCCATTTGCATGAAATATCTATTCCCCTCACTTTCTTTTCTTTTCTTTTTTTTTTCTTTTTTTGTCTTTTTGCCTTTTCTGGAGCTGCTCCCACAGCGTATGGAGGTTCCCAGGCTAGGGGTCTAATCAGAGCTGTAGCTGATGGCCTACACCAGAGCCATAGCAATGTGAGATCCAAAGCACATCTGCGACCTACACCACAGCATATGGCAATGCCAGATCCTTAACCCACTGAGTGAGGCCAGGGATTGAACCCAAAACCTCATGGTTCCTAGTTGATTCATTAACCACTGAGCCATGATGGGAACTCTTCCCCTCACTTTCAATCTATGTATGTCCTTCTTCCTAAAGTGAGTCTCTTATAGGCATCATATTATACACTCTTGGGTTTTCACTCAGTATGCCACTTTGTCTTTTATTTGGAGCATTTAGTCCATTCACATTTAAGGTAATTTTTCATATATATTTGTTGCCATTTTAAACCTGGTTTTCCAGTTGATATTTTATTCTTCCTTTCTTTTTCCTTTTGTGGGTTGATGGTTTTATAATTGTGCTTTCTTCTTTTTGTTTTTGAAAATCTATTGTACATTTTTGATTTGTGCTACCTTGTTTTTCAGGTAAACTAACCTGTTGCTGTACCGACTTGCTTTTTTTTTTTTGTCTTTTGTCTTTTTGTTGTTGTTGTTGTTGTTGCTATTTCTTGGGCCACTCCCACGGCATATGGAGGTTCCCAGGCTAGGGGTTGAATTGGAGCTGTAGCCACCGGCCTACGCCAGAGCCACAGCAACGCGGGATCCGAGCCGTGTCTGCAACCTACACCACAGCTCATGGCGACGCCGGATCGTTAACCCACTGAGCAAGGGCAGGGACCGAACCCGCAACCTCGTGGTTCCTAGTCGGATTCGTTAACCACTGCACCACGATGGGAACTCCCCGACTTGCTTTATATTCTTTTCTTATCTTGTTGCATTAGCTAGAACCTCCAGTATGATGTTGAAAGGAGTGTTTAGAGGAGATATCCTTGCCTTGTACTTGATCTTTTGTGAGAGTTTTAGTTTCTTAGTAGGAAAACTTCCAAGATGATGTTAGGAGTAGGTTTTTTGTAGATATTCTTTATCAAATGGAGGAAATTTCCCTTTATTCCTAGATTATTTTTTTCATGTTCCAAATGCAAACCCCATGGAAATTTTATTTATTTTTTAAAAATGTTGTAATTAAAGGATAGTTGATTTACAATGTTGTATCAATTTCTGCTGTATAGCAAAGTGACACAGTCATAATATATACACATTCTTTCACTCATATTATCTTCCATCAGGTTCTATTATAAGAGGTTGGATATAGTTGTCGTGCTATACAGTAAAACCTCATTGCTTATCCATTGTAAATGTAATAGTTTGCATCTACAAACCCCAAATTCCCAATCCATCCCACTTCCTCCCACTTCCTCTTGGCAACTGCAAATAAGTTCTCCATGACTGTAAGTCTGTTTCTGTTCTGTAGATGAGTCCATTTTGCCATATTTTAGATTCCACATATATTTGTCTTTCTCTTTATGACTTACTTCACTTACTATGAGAATCTCTAGTTGCATTGATGTTGCTGCAAATGGCATGATTTCATTCCATTTTATGGCCAAGTAGTATTCCATTGTGTATACGTACCACATCTTCCTAATCCATTCATCTGTCAATGGTCATTTATGTTTTTCCCATGTCTTGGCTATTGTGAATAGTGCTGCAATGAACATACAGGTGTATGTATCTTTTTCAGTGAAAGTTTTGTCCAGGTACATGCTCAGGAGTGGGATCGCTGAGTCATATGGTAGTTGTGTATTTAATTTTTAGAGGTATTTCCATACTGTTTTCCATTGTGATTGTACCATTTTACATTTCCACCAACAGTGAAGGAGGGTTCCCTTTTCTCCACATCCTCTCCAGCACTTGTTAATGATTGCCACTCTAACTGATGTGATGAGGTACCTTGTTTTTTTTGATTTGGAATTCTCTAATAATTAGTAATGTTGAGAATTTTTTCATATACCTGCTGGCCATCTGTCTGTCTTTGGAGAAATATCTATTTAGGTATTCTTCCCATTTTTCAATTGGGTTGTTTGTTTTTTTGTTGTTGAGTTGTATGTGTTTATTTTTGTGTATGGTGTTAGAAAGTGTTCTAATTTCATTCTTTTATATGTGGTTGTCCAGTCTTCCCAGAACCATTTATTAAAGAGACGATCATTCCTCCACTGTATGTTATTGCTCCCTTTGTCATAGATTAATTGACTGTAGGTGCTTGGCTTTATTTCCAGGCTTTCAATCCTCTTCCATTGATCTATATTTCCATTTTTGTGCCAATACCATACTATTTTGATTACTGTAGCTTTGTACTAAAGTCTGAAGTTAGGGAGCCTGATTTCTTCAGTTTATTTTTTTCTTTTCAGTATTGCTCTGGCTATTCAATGTCTTTAGTGTTTCAACATACATTTTAAAATATTTTGTTCTAGTTTTGTAAAATGTCATTGGTAATTTGGTAGCAATTGCACTGAATCTGCAGATTGCCTTAGGTCAGATTGTCATTTTGACTATATTGATTCTTCCAATCCAAGAGCATGGTATACTTTTCCATCTATTTGTGTCTTCTTTGATTTCTTTAATCAGCATCTTATAGTTTTCAGAGTACAGGGCTTTTCTTTCTTTAAGTAGGTTTATTCCTAGATATTTTATTCTTTTGAGGCAATGGAAAATGGCATGGTTTCCTTAATTTCTCTTTCTGATCTTTCATTGTTAGCTTATAGAAATGCAGTCAATTTCTGTGTATTGACTTTGTATCCTATGACTTTACCAAATTCATTGATGAGCTCTAATAGTTTTCTGCTAGTGTCTTTAGGATTTTCTAGGTGTAAAATCACATCATCTGCAAACAGTGATAATTTTACTTCTTCTTTTCCAACTTGGATTCCATTTATTTCTTTTTCTTCTCTGATTGCCTTGGCTAAGATTTCCAAAACTAGTTGAAAAACATTGATGAAAGAGGACATCCTTGTCTTCTTCCTTATCTTAGTGGAAATGCTTTTCAGTTTTTCACCATTTAGATTGATATTAGCTGTGGGTTTATCATAAATGGTGCTTTTTTTTTTTTGGCTTTTTAGTGTTACATCTGCAGCATATGGAGGTTCCCAGGATAGGGGTCAAATGGGAGCTATAGCTGCTGGCCTATGCCACAGCCACAGCAATAGGATATCCAAACTACATCTACAACCTACACCATAGCTCACAGCAACACCGGATCCTTAACCCACTGAGCAAGGCCAGGAATCTATCCTGCGTCCTCATGGATGTAGTCAGGTTCATTTCTGCTGAGCCATGATGGGAATGCCATAAATGTTTTTTACTATATTGAGGTAGTTCCCCTGTATGCCCACTCTCTGAAGAGTGTTTTGTTTTTTTTTTTTAAAGAATAGGTGTTGAATTTTATCAAAAGCTTTTTCTGCATCTACTGAGATGATCATATGGTTTTTATTTTTCAGTTTGTTGATGTGGTGTATCACATTGATAGATTTGTGGATATTAAAGAATCCTTGCATCCCTGGGATAAATCCTACTTGACCATGGTGTACAATCATTTTAATGTATATTTATATGGGGTTTGTTAATATTTTGTTGTAGATTTTTGCATCTATGTTCATCAGGATATTGGCCTGTAATTTTCTTTTTTTGTGTTATCTTTGTCTGGTTTGCATAACAGGGTAATGATGGTTTCATACAATGAACTTGAGGGTGTTCCTTTCTCTGCAATTTTCTGTAAAAGTTTCAGAAGAAGAGATGTTAACTCTTCTCTCAATGTTTGGTAGAACTCAGCTGTTAAGAATCAGGTTCTGGGCATTCCCATCATGGTACAGTGGTTAATAAATCTGACTAGGAACCATGGGGTTGCGGGTTTGATCCCTGGCCTTGCTCAGTGGGTTAAAGGTCCAGCATTGCCATGAGCTGTGGTGTAGGTTGCAGATGCAGCTTGGATCCTGCATTGCTGTGGCCCTGGAGTAGGCCAGCAGCTACAGCTCCAATTTGACCCCTAGCCTGGGAACCTCCATATGCCAAAGGAAGCAGCCTTAGAAAAGGCAAAAACACGAAAAAAAAAAAAAAAGAATCAGGTTCTGGGCTTTTGTCTTTTGGAAGTTTTTGGAAATTTTTAAATCACATTTTCAATATCAGTACTTATGATTGGTCTATTCATATTTTCTATTTCTTCCTGGTTCACTCTTGGTATGTTGTACATTTGTAAGAATCTGTCCATTTCTTCTAGCTTGTCCATTTTATTGGCATATAGTTGCTCATAATAGTCTCTCATGATCCTTTGTATTTCTGCAATGTCAGTTGTAACTTGTCCTTTTTCATTTTAATTTTATTGATTTGAACCCTCTCCCCTTTTTTCTTGATGCATCTAACTAATGGTTTATCAATTTTGTTGATCTTTTCAAAGAACCAACTTTTGGTTTCAATTATCTTCTCAGCTGCTTTCTTTTTCTCTATGTTGTTAATTTCTGCTCTAATCTATATGATTTCTTTCCTTCTACTAATTTTGGGCTTAGTCTGTTCTTCCTTCTCTAGATGTTTAAGATGTCAGGTTAGGTTATTTGAGTTTTTTCTTCTTTCCTGAGATAAGATTGTGTTGCTATAAACCTCCCTCTCAGAGCTGCTTTTGCTGTGTCCCATAGGTTTTGTATTGTTGCATCTTCATTGTCATTTGTCTCTATGTATCTTTTAATATCCTCTTTGATTTCTTCAATGATGCATTGTTTAGTAGCATATTGTTTCACTTCCAAAGTTTGTGGGTTTTTTGCTGTTTTTTTTCTTCTTGTAGTTGATTTCTAGGCTCATAGCATTGTGATTAGAGAAAATGCTTGAAATAATTTCAGTTTTTAAAAATTAACCAAGGTTTCACCTGTGCCCAAAATGTGATCTATCCTGGAGAATGTTCCATGTGCATTTGAGAAGAAAGTATATTCTAATGCTTTGGTGTGAAAAGTTCTATAGATAATCTAGTTAAGTCTATTTAATCTAGTATATCATTTAAAGCCTGTGTTTCCTTATTGATTTTCTGTCTGATGATCTGTCCATTGCTGTAAGTGGGGTGTTAAAGTCCCCCACTATTATTGTGTTACTGTCAATTTCCCCTTTTACGGCTGTTAGTAGTTGCCTTATATATTGTGCTGAACCTAGGTTGGGTGCATATATATTTACAATTGTTATTTCTTCTTCTTGTATTGATCCTTGATAATTATGTAATGTACTTCTTTGTCTCTTGTGACCTTCTTTATTTTAAAATCTATTTTGTTTGATGTGAGTATTGCTACTCCTGCTTTTCCATAATTTCCATTTGCATATAATATTTTATTCCATCCCCTTACTTTAAGTCTGTATGTGTCCTTAGATCTGAAGTGGGTCTCCTGTTGACAGCATATATATGGGTTTTGATTTTGAGTCCATTCAGCCGTCTTTGTCTTTTAGTTGGAGCATTTAATACATTTACATTCAATGTAATTACAGATAAGTACTTATTGTCATTTCCTTATTTTATTTTATTTTATTTTGGCTTTCTATTTTGGGTCTTTTTTCTTCCCTTCTTCTTTTTGTTGTCTTCTTTTATGATTTTCTGACTGTCTTTAGTGTTATGTTTGGCTTGGTTTTCCTTTTTTATGTGTGTGACCATTATAGTTATTTGACTTGTGGTTGCCCTTATATTTCAATGTAGCCATCTATATGTGTGCAGAATTCTTTCTGCTTGCTGGTCTCTTAATTTCAAATGCATTTTCAATGTTCTGAATTTGTCCTATCCTTTTCTCATGCTTGCTAGTTTAGATATCATACTTGACAAGGGGTGATTTCCTACTTTTAAATTATCTTTGCCTTTACCAGTGAGCTTTTTCATTTTTAATATTCTCATTTCTAATTGTGGCTTTTCTTTTTTTGCTTAGAGAAGTTCCTTTAGTAGTTGATGTACCAGTTAAGCTGATTTGGAGGTACTGAATCCTCTTAAATTTTGCTTGTCTGTTAAGCTTTCCATCTTTCCATCAAATCTGAATGAGAGCTCTGCTGGGTAGAGTATTCCTGGTTCTAGGCTCCTCCTCTTTATCGCCTCAAATGTATTCTGTTATTCCCTTCCAGCTTGTAGAGTTTCTGCTGAAAGATCAGCTGTTATCCTTATGGGGATTCCCTTATATGTAATTTGTTGCTTTTCCCTTGTGGCTCTTAATATTTTTCTTTGAACTTAATTTTTATCAGTTTGATTAATATGTCTCGATATATTTCTTCTTGGGTTTATTTTGTATAGAATTCTCTGTGCTTCTTCTGCTTGAATGTGTGTTCCCTTCCCTTACTGGGGAAAATTTCAGTTATACTATCTTCAAATATTTTCTCTGGACCTTTCTCTCTCTCTTCTCCTTCTGGAACCCTATGATGTGAATGTTGGTGTGTTTAATGTTGTCCCAGAGTTCTCTTAGAGTCTCCTCAGTTTTTTTCATTCTTTTTTCTTTATGCTTTTCTGTAGTAGTGATTTCCACCACTCTGTCTTCTACCTCATTTATTCATTCTTCTGCCTCCATTAACCCGCTATTGGTTTTTTCTTGATTATTTTTCATTTCAGCTATTGCACTATTCATCTTGCTCATTAAATCCTCTAGCTCTTTGTCAACATTTCTTTTAAGTTCTCCATCTGTGTCTTTATTCTTTTTTCAAGATCTTGGATCATCTTTACAATCATAACTCTGAATTCTTTTGCAGGTAAATTGACTATCTCTTAATTATTTAGTGGTTGTTGTCTTGTTCCTTTGTCTGAAAACTGCTTCTTTGTCATTTCATAGTGTCTACATTTCCGTTTATCATCCCCTTGACAGTTGGTATGTAGATGTTGAATCAGGTGCCCAGTCCTGGAGTTCTTAGGGGTGATAGTGGTTCATGTGTACCCAGAGCATGTGTAGGGAGCAATGGTATCACACTTCTCCTGTAGCTGGGTGGCTGCTAGGGATTGGGATAGGGTCTGTGAGGCAGGTATTTCACTGTTCACAGTATTGCTTTTGTAGCTTGCAGGGGTAGCAGTGTCTCTTACAGGCCCTCCAGTTAGCTTGTAGTTTTGAAGGCTATTTTTCGTAGCTTGCAAAGTCAGCAGTTTCTCCTGTCACCCCTCCCTTTGCAGGGAAGGCTCTAGGGACTGCTCTCTGTAGATACAGGGGCAGATGATGCTGTTCTGCCAGCACTCCCCTTGCTTGGCCACTCTATGGATCTCTCTAAAGCCTCAGGGGTGAGGGTGGGGGACTTCTCCCTAATTGTTGCCCACAGGCTCTCTCCATAGCTGCAGGGTATATGTTTCTGGAGGTCCCTCCCCCTGCCTTGCTGCTGGTAGGAATGCTCTCTGTAGCCTTGCAGATTGGAATCTGGGTTAATGGGTCTCCCCTGGCTCCCTTGGTGTGGAACAAATGCCGCTGACATGAGCCTTCCCAGGGCCACTTCAGCGGCCCTGTATCTTGTGCTTTTCTCTGGTTGGGGAGCCCACAGTTCCATCAGACAGCAGGCACCAGTAGCCCTCTCACAGGAATGGGTCCTGCCACCTGCCTTCGGGAGCTGATTGGATGCTGCTGGCACAAGCCTCTGCAGACTTTCTGTGTAGAGCTGAGATGCCTGTGGTTTCCTTGATCTTTCAGGGGGATGGGCACTGCCACTGCTGGCAGCTCTTCTGGCACAGGTTGGGCTCCACTAGTGCCCCCTGCCAGCAGGAACCAAGAATTGTGTTATTTCCCCAGTCAGTTACTATGCTTGCTCCAAGAAGTCTCTATCCCTAGGGGCAGGACCACTTCCCAGCCATTTCTAGGCAGCCACTACCACCCAGTGGTTCCCCGGGTGAGGCAGGCAGTGTCCTGTAGTTTGACTAAGGGGGTGTAGGAAACAAGACTGTAGTGGTGGATCCCACTTCTTCCAGCACCCCCAAACAATGGTGTCTAGTCTCTAAGCCCAACTGGGTTGCTTCCACTTAGATTCTCTCCATTGTGGTCACCCTATACTCTAGTCCCTCCAAGCTGTTTCCACATGGCCAACCCCGGTTTTTTCCCCACATAGCTGGCCCCAGCTCCCCCTTTGGGTCTGATCTCTAAGGCCAAAGTTTTAGTTCCCAACATCTGCTGGCACCCACCTTTGGTTCCCCATTGCCCATAACACTGACCGTTTGTGGAGAACTGTCTCCTTTTTAACTGTTTCGCACCATTTGTCTAGAGTTCCTCCTCCGTTTTTGCCAATCTTGTCACTTGTGAGGGAACTTTCTGGGGTACAGGAGCTATTCCTCTTTCCAGCTCCCTCCTGGGGGACCAGGATCCATCTTGTTTCCCTTTGCTTCTTTTTCTCTTGTTCTTCTTTCATATTTCTTATGTCCTATCTGGTTTTGTAAGGTCTTTCTTGTTCTATCATAATCTTGAGGTCTTTTGTCAGTTTTTTGCAAATTTTCTGTGCTGAGAGTTCCATATGTAGTTGTATTTTGGGGAGTAGATAAGCCTTACATCCTGCTACTCTGCCATCTTAGCCCTATCTCCATGATAGCCATTCTGACCAGTGTAAGGTGGTACCTCATTGTATTTTTGATTTGCATTTCTCTAATCATTAGTGATATTGAACAATTTTCCATGTGTTTACTGGCTATCAGTATGACTTTATAAAAATGTCTATGTAAGTCTTCTGCCCATTTTTTCAATTAAGTTGTTTGGTTTTGTTTTTGTTGTTGTTGTTCCATTGTATGAAATTTTTGTATATGTTGGAGATTAAGCCCTTGTCAAGCCCTGAATTCATTGATCAGTTCAGGTAGTTTTTGTGTAGAGTCCTTAGAATTTTGCATCATTTGAAACTATTTTCTCCTATTCTATAATTGTCTTTTTTTTAATGGTTTCCTTTGCTGTGCAAAAGCTTTTAAGTTTGATTAGGTCCCACTGGTTTATTTTTGTTTTTATTTCTATTGCTTTGGGAGACTGATTTAAGAAAACATTTGTATGGTTGATGTCAGAGAATGTTTTGCCTATGTTCTCTTCTAGGAGTTTTATAGTGTCTTGTTTTATGTTTAAGTCTTTAAGCCATTTTGAGTTTATTTTTGTGCATAGTGTGAGGATGTGTTCTAGTTTCTTTGATTTACATGCAGCTGAGGAGACTGTGTTTTTCCCATTTTATATTCTTGTCTCCTTTGTTGAAGATTAATTGACCATAGCTGTCTGGGTTTATTTCTATGTTCTCCATTCTGTTTCATTGGTCTGTATGTCTGTTTTTGTACCAGTACCACACTGTCTTGATGACTACAGCTTTGTAATATTGACTGAAGTCTGGGAGAGTTATGGCTCCTGCTTGCTTTTTGTTCCTCAGGATTGCTTTGGCAATACTGGGTCTTTTACAGTTCCTTATAAATTTTTGGATTATTTGTTCTAGTTCTGTGAAAAATACCATGGGTAGTTTGATAAGAATCATATCAAATCTGTAGATTGCTTTGGATAGTATGGCCATTTTAACATTATTTTTTCCAATCCAGGAGCCTGTGATAGCTTTCCATTTATTTGAATCCTTTTTAATTTCCCTGATTAATGTTTTATAGTTCTCAACATATAAGTCTTTCATCTCCTTGGTCAGGTTTATTCCTAGGTATTTAATTTTGGGGTGCAATTTTAAAAGGTATTGCTTTTTAACATTGTTTTGCTAATATTTCATTGTTAATATACAGAAATGCAACCAATTTCTGAATGTTAATCTTGTATTCTACTTTTCTGAATTCATTGACCAGTTCAGGTAGTTTTTGTGTAGAGTCCTTAGAATTTTCTCTATATAGTATCATGTTATCTACATGTAGTGACAATTTTACCCCTTCTCTTCCAGTTATGATACCTTTTATTTCTTTTGTTTTTCTGAATGCTGTGACTAGGACTTCCAATACTATGTTGCATAAAAGTGGTGAGAGTGGGCATCCTTGTCTTATTCCAGATTTTAGCATAAAGGCTTTCAGCATTTCTCCATTGAGTATTATATTGGCTGTGGGTTTGTCATCAGTGCCTCTCATCATGTTGCGATATGATCCCTCTATGCCCACTTTGGTAAGATTTTTTTTATCATGAATGGATATTAGATTTTGTCAAATGCTTTTTCTTCATTTATTGAGATGATTATGTGGGTTTTTTTTTTTTTTAGTTTTCTTTTGTTAATGTGGTGTATGACACTCATTGGTTTGTTTATGTTAAACCATCCTTGTGAACTTGGGATGAAACTCACTTGGTCGTGCTGTATGGTCTTTTTTATGCATTGTTGGATTCAGCTGGCTAAAGTTTTATTGAGAATTATTGATTCCCTATTCAGAGATATTGGCCTGTATTTTTTGGTAGTATCTTTGGTTTTGGTATTAGCATGATGGTGGCTTCATAAAATGTCTTTAAGAGTGTTACTTCTTCAGTCTCTTGGAAAAGCTTAAGAAGTGTAGATATAAATTCTTTGTATGTTTGGTAGAATTCCCTGTGAGGCCATCTGGCCCTGGACTTTTGTTTGTAGGGAGTGTTTTTATTACATATTCAATTTCATTTCTAGTGATAAGTGTGTTCAAATGATCTATTTCTTCTTGATTCACTTTTGGCAGGCTGTATGTCTCTAGAAATTTGTTCATTTCATCTAGGTTGTTAAATTTATTGACATATTATTGTTCATAGTATTCTCTTATGTTTTTTGTTTTTTTTTTTTTTTTGGTTGTTGTTGTTATTTCTGCAGTATCTGTTGAGATTTTTCCTTTTTCATTTCTTATTTTATTTGAGTTCCTTCTCTCCTCTTTGTGAGTATGGCCACAGCTTCGTGAATTTAGTTTACCCTTTTGAACAACCAGCTTGGTTTTATTGACCTTTTTTATATTTTTTTGGATTGATATTTTATTGATTTCCTCTCTGATCTTTATGGTTTCCTTCCTTCTGCTGACTTTAGGTTTTGATTGTTCTTCATTTTCTAATTCTTATATGTGGTAGGTTAGGTTGTTGAATTGAGATTTTTCTTCTTTTTTGAGGAAGGCCTGTTTCACTATGTACTTCCCTCTAAAACTGCATTTGCAGCATGCCATAGGTTTTGAATGTTTTCATTGTCATTTGTCTCCAGATATTTTTTAATTTCCTTTTTGATTTCCTCATAGACCCATTTGTTTTTTAGTAGCTTCTTGCTTCATCTCCATGTAATCAGGTTTTTTTTTTTTTTCACATTTTCCTCCTGTGTTTGTGTTCTTTATTCATGCCATTGCAGTCAGGGAATATGCTTGATATAATTTCTACTCTTAAATTTGTTGAGGTTACTTTTGTACCCCAGTATGTGGTCAGCGCTAGAGAATGTTCCATGTGCTTTTGACAAGAAGTATATTCTGGGTGTTTTTGTTTTTGTGGATATAATGTCCTGAAAATATCAATTAAGTCTAAATATTCCATTGTGTCATTTGGGATCTCTGTTGCTTTGTTGCTTTTCTGTCTAGAGAATCTGTCCATTGATGTTAGTGAGGTGTTAATTATTGTATTCCCATCAATGTCTCCTTTTATGTCTGTTAGCATTTGTTTTATGTATTTGGATGCTCCTACATTAGGTGCATGTATATTGACAAGTATAATATCCTCCTCTTGAATTGTTCCTTTTATCATTAGTGTTCTTTTTTCTTTATGTCCTTTGTTTTAAAGTCTATTTTTTTCTGATATGAGTATTGTGACTCCCATTTTCCTGTCATTTTTATTTACATGAAATATTTTTTCCATCCCCTCACTTTCAGTGTATATGTGTCCTTTGGTCTAAGGTAAGTCTTTTGTAGGTAGCATATTGTAGGCTCTTGGTTTTTTTATCCAGTCTACCACCCTGTGCTTTTTTATTGGAGAATTCAGTCCAATGACATTCAAGGTAATTATTGATACTATGTATTTATTGCCATTTTTAACCTTGTTTTCCAGTTGATTCCATGTTTTTCCTTTTTTTCCCCCCTTGGTTTGATGATTTCCTTTTATCTTATGCTTGTGTCCTTTTGTTTTTAGTTTCTGTGAATGTATTTTTTTGTTTTGATTTGTAGTTGCCCTCTTTTTCAAGTACATTAACTCCTTCCTATACCTGCTTGTTTTAGCCTGATAGTCATATAGGCTCAAACACATTTAAAAAAAAAGTCTAGATTTTCTTACTCTCCTTCCCCACATTTTATGATTTTATCCTTTTTCACATCTTCGTGTTTATCCTTTTGCTGTTCCTTGTGTTTATTGTCACTTTTACAAATAGTTGGGTTTTTTTCTTTTTGATCTGTATCCTGGCTTATTTTATTACTTTCCAATTGTGTTTCCTCCATCCTGTATCTTCTTACTTCTTTCGTCTTTAGAGGAGAGCTTTCAATATTTCCATTAGAATGGGTTTAATATTGCTCTATTCTTTTAGTTTTTACTTGTCTAAGAAATTCTTTATCCATTTTAAATGATAATCTTGCTGAGCAGAGTGTTCTCAGCCGCACATTTTTTCCCTTTTATCTTATTTATTTATTTATTTATTTATGCTTTTTTAGGGTCACAGTTGCAGCATGTGGAAGTTCCCAGGATAGGGGTCAAAATCAGAGCTGCAGATGCAGGCCTATACCACAGCAACAGCAACACGGGATCTGAGCTGTATCTTTGACCTACACCACAGCTCACAGTAATGGTGGATCATTAACCCACTGAATGAGGCCAGGGATAGAAGCTACATCCTCATGGATACTAGTTGGGTTCATTACCACTGAGCCACAATGGGCACTCCAATTTTTCCCTTTTAGAACTTTGAATATATCTTGCCACTCTCTTCTTGCCTGTAGCATTTCTGTAGAGGAATCAGATGATAGCCTTATGGAGTTCCCTTATAATTAACTTTTTTTTTTTTTGCTCCTGTGAGCAAGTGAAACTAGACTAATTAACTTTTTTGCTTTTATCTTTCTGCCTTTACAATCCTCTCCTTATCTTTAACTTTTGCCATTTTTATTATAATATGTCTTGGTATAGATCTGTTTGGATTCACCTTATATGGGATCCTCTGTGACTCTTGTATCTCGACATTTGTTTCTTTTAGATTTGGATAGGGTTCAGTCATAATTTCTTCAAATATAATTTCAATCCCCTTTTCTTTTTCTTCTCCTTCTGGAATCTCCCATATACATACTGGCCTACTTTATATTATTCCATAGACCTTTTTATATTGCTTTCAGGTTTTTTCACTTGGTTTTCAATCTGCAGTCTTGATTGTGTGATTTCCCTCCAAGTCACTTATTCGTTTCTCTGCATTATTCATTCTGCTCTTCAATGCCTTTAACTCAGATTTCCTCTCTGAAAATGAATTTTCCAATTTTCCATGGCTCCTCGTTATAGTTTATAGTTCCCTTCTAAAGTAATCTGCATTACTGTTGATATATGCTCTTAATTTCTTCAGTATTTTCATTACCTCCTTTTTGAACTTGGTGTCTACTAGATTACAGAATTCTGTTTTATCATTTGCTTCCTTGGGGGAATTCTCCTGTTCTTTTAACTGGGAATGGTTCCTATGCCTCTTCATTTTGCCTATATTTTTCTTATTCTGTAAGTTTAGAGAAAAAATTATCCAAAGTAGTCTTGGATTGCTATTTATATGGGAGCATCCCTGGGTATCTTTTGAGGGCTTACTATTTCTTTTGGCATGAAGTCTACTTTTTATTTGGATGTTTGCTCTCTCTTTCCTTAGTGTGTGTAGGTGTTCTCCCCTTGATAGGGGGTGTGCTGGTGTATGGTCTGCATGTGCTTGCAGGGAGATGGGAGCAATGGGCAGGGCCTGTATCTGGGCCCTTGACAGTGGCAAGGACATATAGGGAGGTGCAGACACAGGCTGATCTGGGTTGCAGGGCCCTGGGCAGTGGCAAAGACCATTGAGGAGGTGGAGGCAGTACCCAGAGCCTTTGGCAGTGGCAACAGCAGGGTGTGTTTTTTCCCATCGGAGTGTGTTCAACTGGAGGTGCTCCATTGCATGGCCCTCCTCACAGCACACCATGTGATTACTAGGGTCACAGGCAGCACCTGTTCATGGGACCTTTAGTGGGGGGGGGACACTCCTACCTCAGGAGTCCAAGATGGCTGCAGTGGTTTGCGCCCACCCCCATAGCAAGAGGCACCCCATCCACCTACATCCTGTACATGCACAAAGAAAGATGTTCTGATGTCAGCCCCACCCCTCCTCCTCATACCCTCCCCAGCAATGGCACCTTGACTCCCCTGTAGGCCCATCCCTACTCCTGCTCTCTCTATGCTTTGGTGCTCTGCTCCTCAGCCTGTGGCACATCACTCCCTAGCTCCCTCAGGTTGTATCTACATACCCAACCCTAGTCCCTTCCCCAGAACTGACCTCCAAATCCTGAGTCTCAGTGCCCAGCCCCCATTCAAGTGTCTCAGGCTGTGGTGTCCCAGGCAGTGGTACCAATGGTCTATGACCCTCTTTGCTTTGCCTTCCTCAGTCTGACTGCTGCACTTTTATCTGAGGTTTTGCAGTCCCCCCTCTGTTCCAGCTGATATCCCCAACAGTTAGGTGGCCTCCTAGGGTATGGATTCCTTTCCTCTTTCACAGCTCCCTCTCAGGAGTGCTGTTCCCATTCTGATTCTTTTTTTCTTCTCTTCTCTCTCTCTCCCCCTCTTTCTTTTGTTTTACCCAGTCATGCAGAGGGTTTCTTGCTCTTTGTTGGAGGTCTGAGGTCTTCTGACTACTTTCAGTAGATGTTCTGTGCAAATCATCCTACTTGTAGATTTTTTTATTTTGGTTATGTTTGTTGGCAAAGGGGAGCACCACGTCTTACTTCTCTGCCATCTTGATCCCCTCTGATAATTCCTAGTTTAATAAGAGTTTTTATCATGAATGGGGATTGTATTTTGTCAAATGCTTTTCTGCATATATTGATATGACCATATAATCTTTTTTTAGTCTCAGTATAATGGGGTTCAGAACTTTCTTGAATTGTAGAAAATAATATCACAATAATATTAAATCTTTCAGAAATATTCACAGACTTTTATGATACTTTTAAGCAATGATATTGGTAGACTATCTCTCTGGGGAAAAAAAAAGTCTCTGACTTGTAGCATCTGCCAATTTATGTGATATAAATACTCTCACTATTGTCAATTACAAGCTACCAAAATGAGCTCACTGAATGTGAAGTTGAGAAGAAATTCTCACCATTGTCCCTTGTGAATTGGCTCAAGCCAGTCAGCTCCAGCACATTACCATTTACATGCATTTATTTTTATTTATTTATTTATTTATTGCTTTTTAGGACTGCACCTGTGGCATATAGAAGTTCCCAGGCTAGGAGTCGGACTGGAGCTGCAGCTGCTGGCCTATGTCACAGCCACAGCAACGTAGGATCCAAGCCATGTCTGCAACCTACACCACAGCTCATGGCAACACCAGATCCTTAACCCACTGAGTGAGGCCAGGGATCAAACTTGCATCCTCATGAATACCAGTCAGGTTCATAAACTGCTGAGACACAAAAGGAACTCCACATATACTTCTGAAGAAGTATTTTTCATGAAAACCTCATCTGAGAATGCTACTTACCATGTGGTCAAAGACTAGCAAGCCAAGGGAAACTGAGTTCCTGCAGCTTTGAAAATCTTGATCTCCCACTAAATCACTCAGAACTCGACCCACTTATGTATCTATGAAAACAATTCAATTTCCTATGCAATTTTAATAGCTGAGAATTTTTTAATAACTGTGAAATCTTGGGAAACAAGAATTTAGTCTGACACAATTTAATCAGAAAATTAAGACACATTTTGTATGTTTTCTTTTATTAAAGAATAAAACTAGAATTTCCTTCCAGTATATTTTGTCCAACTATGAAATTCATTTAAAATCTCAGAGCAAATCCAACTTTTAAAAAAAGACTGCTGGGCAGCTAAAATTTTTTTTAAAAAATGAGACAAGATTATATATTGAGAGTAGAGAATGAAAGAGGAAGTGAAATCACCCATGACAATCTGTCATATTAGCCATTATGCATTTCAACATCTGCAACTGAAAAGTCACAGAAGTCAAAAAATAAAAATGAAAACGACTCCTAAGGACCACACACTTCCTCATGATATTGCTAGAATATTTAGCCCTCTGTTCATTTCACATAAAAAATAAATTAAGTATAAATAAAGAGGTGAGGGGACTGGTGTGTAGTCAGTTATGTTCACAGGCATGTATTCAGAGGGGCCTTGAAAATGAGGTCTTTTCTTCTCCCCCACTTCCTACACAAAACTCTCCTCCATGTTGCTGCAGAGTAAGAAAGAGTCCACAAGCCGAGGCTGGACCAGCTGCTGGAAGTCAGAGTCCTGGAGGCCTTCAGGGCAGACTCCAGCCAATCTACGCAGAGCAGCCTGGAGAGAAAGTAGGAGAGATCAGGCTGGGACCTGCTCAGGTGCATGTATTCCTTCAACTTTCCTGAGAGATGCATTTCAGTAAGTGGTTTATTTATCAGCCAATTTGAGTTGATCATCACCTTGACACCTTAGTCATCTGATCCTTTTAGTCACCAAGTCACTCTATCAACCTGATCACATAGTCACCTAGTTTCATTTGTATCTTGATCACTATAGTGGATGTTTTCTGAAAGTTTTATGGTCTTGCCATCTTGGTTTTCCAGGCATCTGAGGAAAGGAGTAGTTTTGAAGATCTGTCATTTTAAGAATCTGGCCAATTTAGTGAAATATTTAATTTCAGGATTTGTTTATCTTAGGCTGGAATTCCCAGAAACTTCAGTGGAATTGTGTTTTTTCTTCCAGGTCCCTAGAGAAATCTTAGAACATCAAGGACTATTCATTTAGCCATAAATTCAGCAATGTTCTGAGCAAAGCATTTTGGGGTGGGAAAGAGAAAAGAAAGAGAGGAAAGACGCTCATAAAGTTGAAGGAGATGGACATTCCACCACCCAGATGGAAATAAGAACAGGAGAGAGAGGTGCAGGCAGAGTGAAACCGCAGCCCAGTAGAGAGATGCATTCATCCTGCAAAGCCTGGCCAACTGTCACCTCCTCGGTGAAGCTTTCCATTCCATGAAGCAGAGAAAATCCTTCCCTCCCCTGTACCCACAGCCCTAGGCTGACTTCAACCTTCTCATACTTGATTGCAACTGCTTTTTAAGTGTTTTTCTCCCACATGAGACTCTAAGCTCCTCAAGGATAGAGACTGTTTTGTTTTTCTCTCTATCTACAGCAGGTAGAACAGGGCTTGGCACAGACTCAATAAATATTTGCTGGGGGCGGGGGGAATGAACAAGTGAACTCAACTTAAAATTTGAGTTCTACTGCTAGAGTAACCTGAAACTATGAAAATGAGTCCTATATCTATGTGGACCTCTTTCCCAGTTAGCTGAGACAATGCATACTAGGTGCTCAGTGAATATAAATTCCTTCCTTCTGGCCTATGCACAGCAGGGAACAAGGTGGGAACTTGAGGATACCCTTCCCTTGGGGAAACAAAGAGGAAGTGAAATATCAGAATGACGGAAGAAGCAATGAAGAGGAATGCAAACTCTCATTGAGTATCTGCACACAGTATCTCCTTTAATCCCCACAGGATACAGCAAGGTAAGTATCCTGATCTCCAACTTAGAAATAAGGGGACTAAGGCTCATAGAGGGAAAGTGGCCTTCCTGAGATCACACAGCAGCGCAAGTCTAGGGCCATCATACCTACACAAACAAAAAGCATACTGCAATCCCAGAACACTAAGTTATACTGAGTACAAGCCAGGCATATAGCTCATTACCTGGACATGAGAGCAACTATTGCTGATAAATAGCCAAGTTGGTAAAAAGAGGATGATGTAAGCTGTTTGTTGGACTAACAGGTACTACCATGTGCAAGCTGGATCAAGGAGAAGGGACATGCACCTCTGTGCACATGAGCAGGGTCTGAGACACTAATGGAGACTAGACTCTAGGAGACTATCTCCAGCTAGTATGTCCTGCTTCTCCTGGGGTATGATTTCCCCAAAGGTAACAGCTAAACTCCATCGTACTTTCTGGTTCTTCTTTGCTCCAAATAAGAGAAATAACCCCACTGCCTTTGAGTTATCACAGTAAAAATGGAACCAGGGATCTTCCACAGATGTGAGAATATGAGGCCATCGATGTATTTTACACCATCAAGGGTAAAAATAAAGCAAGAGGGGGGAAAGAAAAAAAGAAGAGAGACAATGAAATAGATAGAAAATGGATCTATGAAAAGAAAAAAATAAGAAGAAAATAGACAGGGAAAAAGATTGAATCATAAAAACAGAACAATCGGGGACTATTAAAAGAGAGACAGAAATAAGCTTGGGAAAGAAAAGAGACTAAGCATACGGGGAGATAAAGAGATGGTGTCAGAAAAAAAGACTGCACCTGGGACAGGAGGATAAGAGGAGAGAGGTAGCAGGACATGGGGAGGAAGTAGAGGTGGGAGAGGGAAAAGGAGAGAGAGACATCCTCGAGGGAAGAGGCAACCTCTGGAAGGAGAGAAAAGCAAAAACAAAACATGAGAGAGAACTAGAAAGAGACCAGAAAAAAACCCCAAAGACAAACAGGCACTCTCATCCCCCTTAGGGTCCCCAGACAGTGTGCAAGATGTGAACCCAAATGATATCAGTGCACCCCCTCCTCTGCGTCCAGGAGCTCAAAGGACCCTTCACCCCTCTGAAGCCTTTTTCTTGGCCTCTGCTTTTCTCAGCGTGAACGGCCAATCTTCCCAGGATCTCAGTCCCAGACAGTCTGAAAACACCCAAATATTAAAACAGCCCGGCTGCGCACTGACAGCTACTTCATTAAGGAAAAAATCAATTCTGTTTGTGGGAGACAATCCACCCTGCCACTTTCCCAGACATGGGAGATGATCATTGCAATGTCCTCCCTTCATCTGAGGAGAGCCTTTGAACCTGGGAAGAAGGCTTGGAGAGGGGGCAGGAGAGGTAGTGGCCCTGCTCACCAGCCAGGGGAGCCACACTCAAATGGACAGCCCCCTCTGGGAGCTGCCAAATCACCAACACCCACCAACACTGGGGGCTCGGGGTGGGCCCAGCCAGTCCATCAGTCCCTCAACCAGGCCAGAAGCAGGCACCAAACCCAAGGTCCTATGGAAATACAAGAGCTGGAAAAGGGCCCTGGCCCTAGGATGGCTCCAGGGTTGGGGGATGTGTGAATGTAGATCCCCTCATATGAGCCAAAGTAGCATGATCAGAGCTACAAGGGGGAGAAAGTAGGGCTGGAAACAAGATGGGATGAATGTAGATCCCCTCATATGAGCCGAAGTAGCATGATCAGAGTTACAGGGGGAGAAAGTAGGGCTGGAAACAAGATGGTTTGGGCAAAAAAGTCAAAACCTTCAGCATTAGGTGGGTCTATGTTTGAATTCCCAAGAGCTTCCCCTTCTAACACCAGGAGCACAAGATAACACAACCCCAGAAGTTCCTGTTGTGGCTCAGGGGTAACAAACCTGACTAGTTTCCATGAGGACATGGGTTCAATCTTGGCCTTGCTCAGCGGGTTAACAATCTGGCATTGCAGTGAGCTGTGGTGGAGGCTGCACTTACAGCTCAGATCCAGCATTGCTGTGGCTGTGGGGTAGGCCAGCAGATGCAGCTCCAGTTTGACCTCTAGCCTGGAAACGTCCATATGCTGCAGGTGCAGCCCTAAAAAAAAAGAGAGAATGCAACCTGCTTCCTACTGGGGAAAACAAAATCCAAGCAGGCATGCCCAGGCACATACTGTGTATCCCCTGTCTTTGAGCCTCAGAGAGCTCCTGGGAAACCTCATGAAGGGAGATTTTGATCTGAGGCTTCAAGCAAGTGCTGGGAGAACTGTAGAAAGGGCTTCTGATTGGGACCAGGGCCAAGGCACAGTGTCAGAGTGATTTAGGGCATGCAGACCTGAGCTGAGCAGGGCCTGGGGCCTGTGGGAGGCTGTCAGACCTAAGATGGGTCAGAGCCAGGCTGTGAAGGGCTGAGCACGTGGACAGTACGCCACAGGTGATGGGGAACCAGGGAGGGATGGATCGCGGGAGAGTGGTATTGTGAACTGTCATGAAAAAAAAAATTAGGCCAGCAACTACACAAAGGATGGATTCAGAAGGAAGGGCTCTCCTCCACATCCAACAACCTGTCCATGAGAAGAAATTTAATTCCTTTTCCCCTGGAAGGTCCTTCAAGGGATTGAAAATAGAGGCCAAGCCCTTCTGTGTGTTCTCCTGCAAACTAATTATAACAATGGAAAAGGAATTGTAACAAGCCCACATAACAAAGCCCTGAATGGAGCTTTAAAGTTTCTTAAGATTGCCTCAGGGCCTATTCAGTGTCAGGCAGTTGCTGGCTGCCGAGTTGTGAAGATATGGTAGTCGAGTTGTGAAGATATGGTAGTCGGGGCCAATGATTATGTGTTTGCCAGATATTAACGCATCTCTCCATGTACTCACTACATCAGATAGAATTAAGGTCTGTGAACTTGCATGAAAAAAATTACACCTTTAGAGTCACTGCTTTCTAACTGATACAGCCTTTCCTTCAGCTGTGAATGTAGCAACAAATCAAGAAAAATCAGCTATGCCTATTTACTTGTTCACCAGTAGAAATCAGATATCTTTTTTCTTTTTTTTTTTTTTTTGGTCTTTTTGCCATTTCTTGGTCCACTCCTGTGGCACATAGAGATTCCCAGGCTAGGGGTCGAATCGGAGCTGTAGCCACAAGCCTATGCCAGAGCCACAGCAATGCGGGATCCGAGCCGCCTCTGCAACCTACACCACAGCTCATGGCAACGCCGGATCCTTAACCCACTGAGCAAGGCCAGGGATTGAACTCGCAACCTCATGGTTCCTAGTCCAATTCGTTAACCACTGAGCCACGACCGGAACTCCGAAATCAGATATCTTTTGTAACTGAGCAGGATCCTATGGGACCCTCCTTGGACAGACACCCACCCCCATATCTTCTGCCTGCCCCTTGTATGTAGAAAAACTTTAGTCTCCTAGGCTTCCCCAAGTTCTGAAGAGTACATTTAATCAGAGAAGTGAGAAAAATGAAGAAAGGAAGGAAAACAAGCAAAAAATAATAAGAGTTTGGCCATTGTAAAAAAGGTCAAGGATGTTTTAGTTCCTCCTCGGAAGCTATATAGAATTAGCCGTATAGTATTCTGAGCCATATCCTTTGAGCTGTTTTGCAGATACTGAAACCTCCAACAGGTGGAAGAAGTTAACCTGCCCTGAGTGGGTGTCTTGCCCAAGGCACATCAGCTCCTGGCCAGTGATAGCTCTTGGATTTTGTCCAGCAGCTGACCACCTTTGCCTCAAGGACAGCCTCAAGGACTTGACCAGGCATCACTGGTCCATGGCACTTTCAATTTCGTGATGAAGGAAATAAGGGTCTGGTTTTGGTCTGCTTCTGCTAATGAACAGGCATTTGGGGGCTGACAGATGTGATGCAGGAAGGTAAGCCACTTTGTATGTACAACCCAAAACTCCCCTTCATCTCCACTCTCAGCTTTTCCTCCCCAAAACCATCTTTTTTGTATTGGAGAGAGGAATAATCGTTGGACTTCTACCCTATTTGTGAGCTGGTTCTTTGTTTCTTTGGATGCTAGCGTTTGGCTTTGGGGGTGCCATTTGTGCTTTGTTTTTATTGTCTTTCTAAGTGGGAAACATGCCCTTTGGGGCATATTTTGAAAAAAAAAAAAAAACTCTGATGATAGCTATGAACCTATGACTAAGGAAAAAATGATTTAACATTGTGTGACCACAATATTATTTAGAATCGAGAGAAAATCAGTTAAGATGAAAACTCTTTAGAAATTCCAAAACTGGTTCTTTTTGCATATGCGGTTACAAAAAGCTGGCTTGATAAAATACTTATTTTTCAGAATTCTGATCCTGAGAGGGAAAAAAAAAATTCTTAGGAGAAAACTTGAAGTTAATGCTTACGCTCTTAAAATAAAAATACAACCCACTTTGCCTGAGACTTCAGCTTTGGGTTAATTAATAAAAGTTCAAACCAAAAAAAAAAAAGAGGAGAAAGAGGCTTTTTAAGCTCAGGTAATTATATTTAACTTATTCCCCCAGCTGTTGTTTTTTAGTTTTGCATTTCCTAGATTAATTGCCATGACACACAGGTCATGATTCCCTGTCTTTCTGTTTGCATACTGTTTGTTGTTTAAAATCTAGCACAGGAAACTATGTCTAGTCACTTATGATGGAGCATGATAATGTGAAAAAAAAAAAGAATGTCTACATGTATGTGTAACTGGGTCACCTTGATGGACGTAGAAAATTGACAGAACACTGTAAACCAGCTATAATGGAAAAAATAAAAATCATTATAAATGAAAAAAAATAAAGATCAATTGTAAATGCCACCAAAAAAAAAGGAATCCTTGTTGGGAAAAGTTGAAGAAATTGTTAGACTTCACCCTTTTTAGTTCTGTCTTGCAGGAATTAGATTTTGTTCTTTGTGTACATGTTTGCATTTTTCTTGTGTGTAAGGGTGTTAGCTATGGAACTCAAATTCGTTTCCTGAATGTAGCTCCCTGAGTTGCATTTTCCAGAATTGGACTGCTTTCCATTACAAACCAATGAAATATAAAATCATGATTGTCCTTTGTAACATGGCTTGGTCATAATGCACCTTAAATTTTTAAAAAATGGCCCAGGAGTTCCCGTCATGGTGCAGCAGAAATGAATCCGACTAGGAACCATGAGATTGTGGGTTTGATCCCTGGCCTCGCTCAGTGGGTTAAGGATCTGGCGTTGCCATGACCTGTGATGTAGGTCGCAGATGTGGCTCAGATTTGATGTTGCTGTGGCTATGGTGTAGGCCGGCAGCTGTAGCTCCAGTTGGACCCCTAGCCTGGGAACCTCTGTAGGCCACAGGTGTGGACCTTTAAAAAAAAAAAAAAAAGGCAAAAAAATTAACATAATAATTAAAAAATAAAAAATGGCCCATAAATGGATCCCTTTACTGCATGATTATTATGCAGTTATAGCTGTTTTACAATAGAGGGGGGAATAGAAGGAAAAATTTATACACTAAAAAGTTTTGTATTAAAATATTTGGTTCATAAATTAAAATATCTGATTCGTGAATAAGTTTTAAAAAGAAGCAATAAGATCTGGATACATATGTATGTCTCATTATGATCATGTGTCTTTGTCTTTGGATAATATTGCTGAGGGTAATTTGGAAATGACGTCTATTTAATTGGCTTAAAGAAAAGTAAGTGCTTACAAGTCAAACATTTCTAAATAGAACAGAAAACAGCCCAAATGAATTTCAGGTTCACATAATCTGAAAATATTCAATATTAAATTAATATCTGATATTACAGTTCAAGTTTGTTTAAGTTTGCTAATTAATATAGACATGTCTTTAGAGTCATCAACATTAAGTATAATATTTCTTATTGTACCTAGGTTTCCGGAAAATCAATAACTACACATTATATCTGTTATAATATTTGTGAACAAGAAAATTAACTCAATATAATATTGTCAAAAGTAATAAAATGGAGACAGATGGTACAGAAGATTTTAGGTGAATACTTTAGAAATAATTATGGGAGTTACTGGTAACAAACCCGACTAGGATCTTTGAGGATGCAGGTTCGATCCTTGGCCCTGCTCAGTGGGGTAAGGATCCAGCACTGCCGTGAGCTGAAGTGTAGCTCACAGACACAGCTCAAATCTAGCTTTGCTGTGGCTGTGGTACAGACCCGCAGCTGCAGCTCTGATTCAATCCCTGGCCTGTGAACTTCCATATGCCACAAGTGAAGGCCTTAAAAAAAAAAGAATTGTTTTAGGTTTTCAAATTCTTCATAACTTGAAATTTAGAGTTTTGCAGAATTGACCTAAATGATAAAAGTTCACTGAAGTGTAGGTCATTTTTAATTAGGATAAAATACTGGAACATTGATTTCTAGACAATTCTGTTTACCTACTTTTGCTTTCTTTTGAGAGAGAAAACTAAGATATTTGGGTTTATTAGTTACATGTCATGTCCCACATTAAAAAATTATGCTGTAAAAATGTATGATTTGGGAGGTTATGGGATATGTCCTTAAGTTTGCTAATTAGGAAATACTCATATAACAAACAGGTCACAATTGCTTGATTAGAGATTAAGGTTTAAAAATTATACATAATTAAAACCAGTAAAAATAATAAGAGAAGCATTTCAGTGTGTAAAACAGGTAGGATATATGTTATTAATGGGGAAAGATGTAAAGAATAAAAACATTTTTGTTGAGGAAAAAGAATAATTTTGTCCTAGAGCTGGTTATTTCTGGACAGAAAGTGGGACAAACCAATATGGATACAGAAAGTTATGGAAGGTTCATAGGAAAAGAACCTTAAAAAAGAGTTTTGTACATGGTCAGGATTGATTACGAATAGATTGAATTTAATTAGGTAAATGATTTTTGCTATTAACAGGAAGCAAATACAAGGCTGGAATTTGGTTTTCTCTCTGTGTTAAGGTAAAGTTCCTTAGAATGCTGCTTTTGATAACAGATTCAGTTCCTTTCTCTAGCTAAATTCAGGATGCCTCAGAGGACCCCTGAGGCAGGTCAGAAAACCATTAACTAGGATTCTTTGGTAGATTAAATTACAGGGAAAGTATTCAAATAAAAGGTAACATTAAGCCTTCTTTATAAACACGTATAAAAATACGTGTTCCAGACAGTAGATGAAATTCCTAGAAATGATATATGTCCTGACAAAATGTTATCTATCTTCAAAAAAGGCTCAGACTAAAGGAACTAAATCTTAGTATTAGGGAAATGCCCAGACTTCAGCAACGGCAACTGTTATAGAATCTATAGAGATTATGACACATGTAGATACAGTTCATTAAGCTTCTATACAAATTAACCCCTCATTATCAGACTTTTTGCCATCCCAATATCCTTATAATATAGCAACAAACTGCTCCTAAATCAGAGAGAGTAAGATGGGCAAACACTAGTTGTGAATTAAATAGCCAGGGCTATGGGAAAACCAAGGCAGTCACGTGACTCTTCCTGGCCCCTTGACACATCCCACTTTTTTATTTGATGGGTTAAAGCCTTCCCTTGCTGCCAGGCTGATGCCCTCACAATGAAAAAGGAAACCATTAAAAATGTGTTTTCTGCCGAGGGTATGTGTTCTACAATCTCTGGTGATCAAGACAGCCACCTCGCTGGGAAAATCATACAAGCTTTAACAAAAATCTTACAACTTCTTGAAATGATCACTGTCTCACTGTCACTACCATCCTCAAATATCAGGCAAGGTTAAAAAAAAAAAACTAGTGGAAAAACTGTACTCAAACAGAACAAAAATTAATTACATGGAATTAAATGAACTGATAAGTATTATAATTTTTATGACGTTTTGTCAGATATATTACTGGCTTTTAATCTTCGTTTTTCAGATATAAGCGAGCCTTTCCCCTTAAGCTGATTATGATTCATAATAACATGGTAAATTATAACTTTGTAAGTAGAATTGTAATGTTTTTCTTTTCACACCACCTGATTATTCCATAAATTAGAAACTCGCAGGTTCCCAGAAACCTTATCAGATGAATAAGTATACTTGTTCCCTCTTGACAAGTTTAAGAATCTCAAGCTATATTTGGAGGATCTTGAGAAGAGGAAAATTCACTCAAAGTATAGATACTGCAAGCAGAGTCTGTGACAAGGCTTTGGTGTTTGGCTTTCCTGGCCTTAAGATGCCTTTTAAGAGTTCAGTCTGAGATTCCTTATGAAAAGTTCCAGCACAGCCAATATTAAAAAGCCTATGTGATCAATTAACCAGATTTATTTTGCAAGCAAATTAATCTTTTGGTGTTGTTATTGTTAGCAGTTATTCTTTTATTATACATATGCCTATGACAAAATCCCAGGCCTCCAGAAAGGTATGGGTCTTGAGGTTTAGATCTAAAAATGGTCTACAGAGGAGTTTCTGTCATGGCTTATCAGTAATGAACCCGAATAGTATCCTTGAGGATGTGGGTTCAATTCCTGGCCTCACTCACTGGGTTAATGACCCAGCATTGCTGTGAGCTGTGGAATAGGTGGCAGATGCAGCTTGGATCTGGCATGGCTGTGGCCGTGGCGTAGGCTAGCAGCTGCAGCTCCAATTTGACCCCTAGCCTGGGAATTTCCATATGCTGCACCTTCAGCTCTAAAAAGCAAAAAATAAAAAAATTAAAATGGTCTACAAGAAAACTAATATGTGTGATTACTGAGTAAAATCTCAGCCCTTCTTTTCCTGGGGGAGTTCTATATACCATCTCTCCTTTGACCCAACCACTAAGCAAGTGGCAAACAAATTAACCTTAATTTGGATATATTTGGTAAAAATGAGGGTAATTTTAGAGTGGGGAAAAAAGATTGTTTCAATAGATATTAAATTCTAGTTTTGTTAAATGAGGTCAATATTTATTATTTAAAACTCATTTCACAAGTAGCCTTTTGTGGTTTCCACTGTGGCTCAGCAGGTTAAGAAGCCGACATAGTGTCTGTGAAGATGAAGGTTTGATCCCTGGCCTTGTTCAGTGGGTTTAAGGATCCTGCATTGCCACAAGCTGTGGTGTAGGTCACAGATGTGGCTAGGATCTGGTGTGGCTGTGGCATAGGCCATCAACTGCAGCTCCAACTTGACCCCAACCCAGGAACTTCCATATGCTGCAGGTGTGGCCCTAAAAAGAAAAAAAAACAAAAGCCCTTTGTTGCTGTATTATATCATTGTAAAGTTTTGTGAGTTATTAAAAAGATATTCTAAATTTGTTTCTGAAGCTAATCACTGTAATCTGCCTTTGGATGAAGATCAGATGTCCCATGATCTATAATCAAGGGACTATCACACTGGAAAAAGCATCATTTAAAGGACTGTCTCCAACCTAGATGAAGGCTTTTTATCAGTTATTCTTAAGCACCTTATTCACGAAGAAACAGAAGATAATTATCTCCTAAATTCACATATCTAACTTAAGAATGCCCTCTGCTTTGGACTGGGCTATAGAAGGGCTGCTGACCCCAAATGAGTCATACCAGGATGAGAAGAAAACAGCAGTGGTAAGCAGCTGACCAAGAATCTGGACCAGGCCTGTAAGACTAATACTAATCTAATGGAACTGATTTACCAAAAGATTGTCTCCCTGTCCACACTGAAAGTTGTTATATTACTTTTTATTATATTTAGAAATTTATTTTTTAATTTTTAAATTTTTACAAAAAATTTATTGAAGTATAGTTGATTTACCTTTTTGTGCTAATTTCTGCTGTATAGCCAAGTGACTCAGTTATACATGTGCATATGTGTGTGTGTGTATATTCTTTTTCATATACTTTTACATTATGGTTTATTACAGGATATCGGATATAGCTCTCTACGCTATACAATAAGACTTTGTAGGAGTTCCCGTCGTGGCTAAGTGGTTAAAGAATCCGACTAGGAACCATGAGGTTGCGGGTTCGGTCCCTGCCCTTGCTCAGTTGGTTAATGATCCCGCGTTGCCGTGGGCTGTGGTGTAGGTTGCAGACGCAGCTTGGATCCCGTGTTGCTGTGGCTCTGCTGTAGGCCAGTGGCTACAGCTCCGATTCGACCCCTAGCCTGGGAACCTCCATATGCTGTGGCAGCAGCCCTAGAAACGGTAAAAAGACAAAAAGAAAAAGAAAAAGACTTTGTAGTTTATCCATCTTATATATAATAGTTTGCCTCTGCTAATCTCAAACTCCGAATCCATTCCTCCTTAACTCCCTTCCCCTGGGCAACCATAAGTCTGTACTCTGTCTATATGACGTATTTTAGGTACCATGTGAGTGATATCATATGGTATTTGTCTTTCTCTTTCTGACTTAGTATGAGAATCTTTAAGCTCATCCATGTTGCTACAACTGGCATTATTTCATTCCATTTAATGGCTGAGTAATATGTGTATGTACATTCATCTATTGATGGACATCAATGATACTCCATGTCTTGGCTATTATAAATAGTGCTGCTATGAGCATTAGGGTACATCTATCTTTTCAAATTACAGTTTTAATCCTTTCAGGATACATGACTAGGAGTGAGATTGCTGGATAGTATGGCAACTCTATTTTCATTTTTTTGAGGAATCTCCATATTGATTTCCATAGTGGCTGCCCCAATTTACATCCCCACCAACAAGGTAGAAGGGTTCCCTTTTCTCCACACCCTCCCCTGCATTTGCTATTTGTAGACTTTTTTAGTGATAGTCATTCTGACCAGTGTGATTTGGTACCTTGCTATAGTTTTGATTTTTGCATTTCTCTAATAATTATGTTAATCATCTTTTTATGTGCCTATTGGCCATCTCTATGTCTTCTTTGGATAAATGTCTATTTACTTCTTCTATCCATTTTTTGATTGGGTTGCATGGTTTTTATGTTATTGACTTATTTGTATAAGCTGTTTGTATATTTTGGAAATTAAGTCCTTGTTGGTCACATCATTTCAAATATTTTCTCCCATACTGTGGCTTGTCTTTTTGTTTTGTTTACGGTTTCCTTTGCTGTGCAAAGACTTTTAAGTTTAATTAAGTACCATTTGTTTATTTTTCTTTTATTTCTGTTGCCTTGGGGTACCAACCTAAGAAAACTAGTAGGATTTATGTCAGAGAAGATTTTGTCTTTGTTTTCTTCTAGGAGTTTTATTATATCTTGTCTTATATTTAAGCCTTTAAGCCATTTTGAGTTTATTTTTGTGTATGGTGTGAGGGTTTACATGCAGCTATCCAACTACCCAAACACCATTTGCTAAAGAGACTGCCTTTTCCCCACTGTATATTCTTGCCTCCTTTGTCACATATTAATTGCACTTAGGTCTGTAGGATTATTTCTGGCCACTCTGTTTCATTGATCCATATGTCTATTTTTTTTTTCTTTTAATGGGTGCATATGCAGCATGTGGAATTTCCCAGGCTAGGGGTCAAATTGGAGCTTCAGCTGCCAGCCTACACCACAGCCATAGCAATGCCAGATCCTTAACCCACTGAGTGGGGCCAGGGATTGAACCCACATCCTCATGGATACTAGTTGGGTTCTTTACTACTAAGCCACAACAGGAATTTTCATTTGTCTATTTTTGTGCCAGTACTATGCTGTTTTGATTACTGTAGCTTTGTAGTATCATCTGAAATCTGGGAGGGTTATGCTTCCTGCTTTGTTCTTTTCCCTCAGGATTGCTTTGGCAATTCTGGGTCTTTTATGGTGCTATATAAATTTTGGGATTATTTGTTATAGTTATGTAAGGAATGTCATGGGTAACTGGATAGAGGTTATATTAAATCATATACTGCATTTGATAATATGGCCATTTTAACAATAGTAATTCTTCTAATCCAAGAGCATGGGATATCTTTGCATTTCTTTGAATCATCTTCAATTTCCTTTATTAATGTTTTGTAGTTCTCTGCATACAAGTCTTTCAGCTCCTTGGTCAGGGTTATTCCTAATTATTTTATTTAATGGGATTTTTTAAAGGTATTTTTTGTTTATATTCCCTTTCTGATATTTCATTGTTAGCATAAAGAAATACAAAAGGTTTCTGCATGTTAATCTTGTACCCTGATACCTTATTGAAATTGTTTATCAGTTCTAATAGTTTTGTGTGGAGGCTTTAGGGTTATCTATATAAGAATCATGTCATCTGAGTATCGTGAAAATTTTACCTCTTCCCTACCAATTTGAATACCTTTTATTTCTTGTCTGGCTGCTGTGAGGACTTCCAACACTACATTGAACAGAAGTAGCAAAAATGAACATCCTTGTCATGTTCCAGATTTTAGTGGGAAGGCTTTCACCTTTTCATTTTTGAGTATTATGTTGGCTGTGGGTTTCTCATAAATAGCTACTTTTATTATGTTGGGATATGTTCCCTTTATACCTGCTTTGGTAAGAGTTTTTATCATGAATGGATGTTGAATTTTATTAAATGCATTTTCTGAATCTATTGAGATGATCCTGTTGTTTTTGTTTTTTCTTTTGCTGATGTTATGTATCACATTAATTGATTTGCCTATATTGAACCATCCTGTGAACACTGGGATGAATCCAACTTGGTTGTAGTGTATGATCTTTCTTATGTGTTGTTGGATTTGGTTTGCTAATATTTGGTTGAGAATGTTTGCATCTCTAGAGATTTGTCAAAGATATTGGCCTGTAAGTTTCTTTTTTGGTAGTGTCTTTGGTTTTCATATCAGAGTGATAGTAGCTTCATAGATCTTTTGGAGTGTTCCTTCCTGTCAGTCTTCTAGAAGAGCTTATGGAGTATCAGTATAAGTTTTGTATATTTGGCAGCGTTCCCTAGTAAAGTCATCTGGTCCTTGATGTTTGTTTGTAGGGAGTTTTACTTTTTTTTTCTTTTCTTTTGTTTTTTGTCTTTTGGAGGATGCATCTGTGGCATATAGAGGTTCCCAGACTAGTGGTCGAATTGGAGCTGTGGCCACTGGCCTACACCACAGCCACAGCAACACAGGATCTGAGCCGTGTCTGCGACCTACACCACAGCTCACAGTAACGCCAGATCCTTAACCCACTGAGCGAGGCCAGGGATGGAACCCACATCCTCGTGTATACAAGTCAGGTTTGTTAACCACTGAGCCACAATGGGAACTTTGAGTTTTCAATTGTAGATGCTATTTCACTCCTAGTGATCAGCCTGTTCAAGTTATCTGTTTATTCTTTTCTTTTCATTATGGATATACTCATGACATATGGAAGTTCCTGTGCTAAGGACCGAATCTGAGCCACAGGTGCAATCTATACCACAGCTGTAGCAATGCCAGATACTTTAAACTACTGCACTGGGCCAGGCCTCCACAGTGACCCAAGCCACTGCATTAATATTCTTAACCACTGTGCCACAGCAGGAACTCCTATCTGTTTATTCTTGATTCTGTTTTTGTGACTGTATGTTCCTAGAGAGTTGTCTATTTTTTCTAGGTTGTCAAATTTGTTGGCATATAACTGTTCATAGTATTCCCTTATGCTTTTTAAATTTCTCTGGTATCAGATGTGATTTCTCCTCTTTCATTTCTCATTTTTTTCTGAGTCTTCTGTCTTCTCGGAGAGTTTTGCCAGAGGCCTTGTCAATTTAGTATACCCTTTCAAAGAACCAGCTATTGGTTTTATTGATTTTTCTATTTTTTAATCTCTATTTTATTTACATTCTCTCTGATCTTTATTATTTTCTTCCTTCTGTTAACTTTAGGTGTTTTTTGTTCTTTTTCTAATTATTTTATGTGGTGGGTTAGGTTATTTATTTGAGATTTGTCTTGTTTCTTAAAGAAGGCCTGTATTGCCATGAATTTCCCTCTAAGATCTGCTTTTGCTGCATCGCACAGATTTTATATGGTTGTGTTTTCATGTCATTTGCCTCAATACATTTTAAAATTTCTTCTTTGATTTCATTGTTGACCCATTGGCTTTTAAATATCATGTTGTTTAGTCTCCGTATGATTTTTTTCTCATTTATCTTTCTGTGATTTCTATTTTCATGTCATTGTGGTCAGAAAAGATGCTTGAAATAATTACTATCTGCTTAAATTTTTTGAGGCTTGTTTTGTGCCCTATTTATGTGGCCAAACTTAAAGAATATTCCATGTGTGCTTGAAAAGAATATGGTCTGGGTTTTTTGAATGTAATGTCTTAAAAATATTAATTAGGTCTAACTGTTCTATTATTTAGGATGTCTGTTGCCACATTGATTTTCTCTCTCAAAGATCAGTGATGTGAGTAGAGTGTTAAAGTCACATATTTTTTCCCCCTTTGGCCATGCCCATGGCATGCAGAAGTTCCCAGGATAGAAATCGAACCTGCACCACAGCAATGGCCTGAGCCATAGAAGTGACAACACTGGATCCTTAAGTGATAATTCACAGGGGAACTCCAAAAGTCACATACTATTATTGTATTCCAGACTCCCTCTATGTCTGTTAGTATTTATTTTATGTATTTGGGTGTTCCTATATTAGGTGCATATATGTTGATAAGTGTAATATTCCCTCCTCATGTTGATCCTTTTATCATTATATAGTGTCCTTATCTTTCTTTACAGCCTTTGTTTCAAAGATTATCTTGTTTGATATGAGTATTGTGACCCTCCCCCCCCTTGTCATTTCCATTTGCATGAGATATCTTTCTCCATCTCCTCACTTCCAATATATGTATATCCTTTGCCATCATTTGGGTCTCGTCTAAGCAGTCTAGTACAGGCTCTTGTTTCTTTATCCTGTCTGCCACTCAATCAAAACAGTGTTTTGATTAGAGCATTTAGTACATTTACATTTAAGGTAATTATAATTTTTTTGGTCTTTTTTTTTCTTTTTTTTCTTTTTTTTAGAGCAGTATATGGAGATTCCGAGGCTAGGGCTCAAATCAGAGCTGTAGCTGCTGGCCTATACCACAGCCACAGCAATGCAGGATCCTTAACCCACCGAGAGAGGTCAGGGATCAAACCCTCATCCTCATGGATACTAGTCGGGTTTGTTAACCACTGAGCCATAACAGGAACTCCACATTTAAGGTAATTATTGATAAATATGTATTTGTTGTCATTTTAAACCTTGTTTTCCAGTTGATTCTCTTTCTCATTGTTTCTTTTTCTTTTTGTGGTTTGAGGATCTCATCTCCTTTTATTTTATGCTTGTGTTCTCTTCTTTTTGGTTTTTGTGAATCTGTTGCGTATTTTTGATTTGTGGTTACCCTGTTTTTAAGTATACTAACCCCTTCCTATATCTAGTTGCTTTAGACTGGTAGTCACCTAGGCTCAAAAACAGTCTAGAAAAAAATCTACATTTTCTTACTCTCCTCCGCCATGCTTTATGATTTTTGAGGTCCTCTTTTATAGCTTCATGTCCACACATTCGCTGTTCATTGTGGTTACCAGCACTTTCACAGAAATTCTTTGATTTTTTTAAATATGTGTATTGCCTTTATTTAAATGATTTACTTTCCAATTCTGATTTTTTTTCTTGCCTATAGATTCTTATTTCTTTTCTATTTGAAAAAGACCTTTCAATATTCCTTTGGAGTAGGTTTAGTATTCCTATATTCTTTTAGTTTTTTTCTTGTCTAGAAATTCTTTTTTTTTTTAACGATATGGATCTCATTTGTTTAAAACAGTTTTTCTCACCTTTCTCAAACTGAAAACTGCAAAAAGTAAAAACAGTGCTTTATTGAGCTGTCATTAACTCTGGAAGCAGTGCTGCTGAGTGTCCACACTCCCCTGAAATCTGGGCTCCTCGTGGGGCCCAATCCACCCACAACTTTACAAAACAGTTCTGAAGATTAATCAAATAAAACTATTGTATGTGACATTTACCTTAGAATAAGATAGCTGGGTGTAGGAAAGCCAAGTGTGTTGTTCCATTTAAGTAAACTTTGCACCACAGTTGGGGCATCTTCACTTCTTCAAGGCAAAACAGCAGACAAAACCAAAGGGGAACAAGACAATGGCCAATAAGACGCCCAGGAAGGTGAAGGAATCCTCCAGAACCCTGAACCCACAGAGAGGGCAGCCTCCACTGACAATGATGGAATTGGCAGGGCACCAGGTAACACTTTTACTGTGGATATTGTAGACCCTGGGGTGGTGGGTGGGTACCCTATGATGAGGTAAGGTTAGGGCAACAGTGGGGTGGGAGTAGGAATGGTGCTCAGAGCCTTGAGGGCCACAGGCAAAGTTGCCCTGACTGGCCACCAGATTGTAGGCTGGCAGCTTCCCCTGCTCAGGGACTTGTGGTACATAATGGCTCACTATGCCTGGCTCCTGCTTGTGTTCCCATCTGGCTCTGGCTCGGATTCAGAGGAATGCCTGGATGCCCAGCAGCTGGACCCAGTTCTTGCAGGTGGCAACTGTGCAGGGCTGTGCTACCTGGATGCAGGTGCTGCTAGAAATTCTTTATCTCTCCTTCTATTCTAAATGATAATCTTGCTGGGTAGAATATCCTAGGTTGCAGGTTTTTCCCTGCTAGGAATTTGAATATGTCTTGCTACTCCCTTCTGGCCTGTGATATTTCTGTAGAGAAATCAGCAAATAGCCTTATAGAAGTTCTCTTGTAATTAACTGTTTTTCTCTTGCTGCCTTTAGAATCCACTCTTTAACTTCTGCCATTTTTATTATCATATGTCTTGGTTTGTTTAGGTTTATCTTTTTGGGATGGTCTGTGCTTTCTGTACCTGGATATCTGTTTCTTTATTTACGTTCGGGAAATTTTTAGCCATAATTTCTTCAAATACATTTTCAATCCTTTCTTCTTTTTCTTCTCTTTCTTGGATCCATATTATGCATAGATTGGTTCACTTTATAGTATACCATGGGCCTGTTATATTGCTTTCATTCTTTTTTCATTTAGATTTCTCTATTCTAATTGAGTGATTTCTATTATTCTGTCTTCCATATCACTTATTTGCCATTTTGCATTATTCATTCTACTATTTATTGCCTTTAGTTCAACTTTTGTCTATGCAAATGAATCTTAAAATTTTTCTTGGCTTCTCAGTTTTTATATCCTTTTTGAATAAATCTGCATTTCTGTTGATAGCCTTTATTAAGTCCTTCAGTATTTTCATCATCGCCTTTTTGAACTCGGTGTCTATTAGACTGAAGAAGTCTATTCCATTTTTTGTTCTTTCAGAGGAATTTTCTTGATCTTTTTACTGGGAATGGTTCTTCTGCTTCTTTATTTTACTTATATTTCTCTTTTTCTATGAGTTTAGGAGGAGCAATTATCTACTCTTGTCTTGGGGGACTATTTTTATGTGGGAATATCCTTGTATGGCCTATGTGCATTTAATAATTTTTGGTGCAAGGGCTGTTTTTAGTATGGATGACTGCCACCTCTTTCCAGGGTGTATGCTGACTGTTATCCCCTTGATAGGAGGTGACTAGTATTGTGGTGACCACAACCTGCAGAGAATACCGAGCAGGGCCTCCTCTTTGTTCTGGGGTTGTCCCTGCCCTATCATGGGTAGAGTTTACTCCCTAGTTGTTGGATTAGAAGCCCCAAGATATGTTTCTGAGCTGCATTTCTGATCTGTGGCATTAGGTAGATGGGACTGGATCATTCCCACTGGGATTGGCACCACAGATTTTTCCTCACCAGATCTATTCACTGGTGAGTGTGCTTTGTGGTGTCATCTCTCACCTGTTGTCCTGGCTTACAAAGCACACTGTCATTGGTCCTGCCTCAACCATGAGAATGCCAGCAATTGACCCTGGTGTTTCTCAGGCACTGTTTCTACAAGTCCACCAATACAGATCCACTGAAGTCAGGCCCCAGAATCAGAGTAGTTGTGCACCTGGACCTGCTATGGGAGCTAGAGAGGCAGCTCAGCATTGTACATGTGCTTTCAGTAATAACTTATAGCAAGCAGTGTTACACATCATGAATACTTATACCCTGTGAAAACTCCATTAGAGAATTATTTTCCTCTCTTAAACACTGAGGGCAACAGTGTGGTTAAAAGTAAAACAATAGAGAGTTCCCTTTGTGGCTCAGCAGGTTATGAACCCAACTAGTATCCTTGAGGTGGCCATTGCAGATGGGGGTTCAGACACATTCCAATATTACTGAGAATTGGAGCTTTCTAATAGACTCAAGGACATCACCAGCTATTCTCAAACAATATCTGCTAGCAGCTGCCAACTGCAATCTTATGGTCTCAAGGTCTCCTCCTAACTCTGATACCTGTCTCCTACTTTAGAAATAGTGGTGGCAAATGAGATAGCTTAAGCTATAGCTTCCCAGCAGAAGGCACTAGATTCTTTAGCCAGAATAGTATTCGATAATAAAATTTCCTTAAATTATATTTTGGCCAAAAGTGAGAGAGAGCTGTATAGTGGCCAATAGCTCCTGTTACATATAATTAATACCCCTGGAAAAGTCAAACCCAAATATAAAATAATTCAAAGTCTACTTGGTTACTGAATATATGTAAAAAAGAAACACTCCAAAACTTATTTTCCTGGTTGCCATCTGATTAGGAGACAAGATGGCAAAGTAAAAGGACTTGAGCTCATCTCCACTAATAAAAACACCAAAATCCACAACTGCTGAACAACAACTGATAGAGAATACTGGGACCTACCAAAAAAAAAAAATATTCTAGATCCAAAGACAAGTCACAATAAGATTATGGGGAGGGGGGGCATACTGGATATAATCAAATCCCATGCCCCACAGGTGGCTGACCCACAAACTGGTAAATAATCATATTGCAGAGTCTCTCCCACAGGAGTGAGAGTTCTAAGCCTCACATCAGGCTCTCCTCCAGGAGGAGGAGGCCCAAGAGTATATGGCTTTGAAGGCCAGCAGGGCTTGAGTACAGGAGCTCCACAGGAGTTGGGGAAACAAGATTCCACTCTTGGAGGGTGCACACAAGTTTTCACATGCACCAGAACCCAGGGCAAAGCAGTGACTCCAGAGGAGCCTGGACCAGAACTGCCTGTGAGTTTTGGAGGGTCTCCTGATGAAGCAGGGGTCAACTGTGGCTCACTGTGGGGAAAGGACACTCACTGGTGGCAGAAGCCTCAGGGAATATTCAAATACATGAGCTCTCCTGGAGGTAACAATTTTGGCACCAAGACCTGGCCCCACCAACAGCCTATAGGTTCCAGTGCTGGGACCTCTCAGGCCAAACAACCAGCAGGGTGGGAACACAGCCCCACTCATCAGCATATAGGCTGTCTAAATTCCGGAGCCTACAGCCCACCTCTAAACACACTCCTTGATGTGGCCCTGCCAACCAGAGGGGCAAGACCCAGTTCCACTCACCAGTGGGCAGGCACTGGTTCCTCCCACCAGGGGGCAGACACCAGAAGGAAGAGGAAGTATAATCCTGCAGCCTGCAGAAAGGAGACCACAGACACAAAAAGAAAGACAAAATGAGATGACAGAGAAATATGTTCCAGATAAAGGAACAGATAAAAACCCAGAAGAAAAACTAAGTAGAGATAGGTATTATCACACAATGAAAAATAATTCAGAGTGATGATAGTAAAGATGATCCAATATCTCAGAAAATACTAACCTTAATTAGTTAAACCACTGGAGGCTAAACAACCAATGGTTCACCAAAGAAATCAAATACCTAGAGATGAATGAAAATGAAAACACAACAGTGCAAAACCTATAGGACACAGCAAACACAATTCTAAGAAGGAAGTTTACAGCAATTCAGTCTTACCCAGGGAAACAAGAAAAATTTCAACATAACCTTACACCGAAAGCAACTAGAGAAAGAAAAAGCCTCATGTTAGCAGAAGGAAATAAATCATAAAGATCAGAGCAGAAATAAATGAAATAGAAATGAAAAATAGAAAAGATCAATAAAACTAAAAGCTGGTTCTTTGAAAAGATCAACAAAATGAATAAACCTTTAGCCAGACAAAAGACTCATCAAGGAAAAAAAAGGGTGAGGGCTCAATTCAATAAAATTAAAAATGAAAAAGGAGATGTTACAACCAACACCACAGAAATACAAAGGATCATAAGATATTACTAAAAGCAACTCTGTGCCAACAAAATGGACAAACTAGAAGAAATGGACAAATTCTTTGAAAGGTACAATCTCCCAATACTTAAATAGGAAGAAAGAGAAAGTATAAACAGACCAGTTACAAGTACTGAAATTGAATCTAATTTTAAAACTCACAACAAACAAAATTCCAGATGGCTTCACAGACAAATTCTGTAAAACATTTAGAGAAAAGTTAATACCTACTCTTCTGAAACTCTTCCAAAAAATTTCAGAGGAAGGGACATTACCAAACTCATTTTATGAGGCCACCATCACCCTGATCCCAAAATCAGAAAAAGATACAATACACGCACAAAAATTACAGGCTAATACCACTGATGAACATAGACGCAAAAATCTTCAGCAAAATATTACTAAATGAAATCCAATGATACAGTAAAAGATTATACACCATGGTCAAGTGGGATATATTCTGGGGATGCAAGGATTTTTCAATATTTCAATATTTACACCACATTTGCAAATCAAAGAATAAAAACCATATGATCCTCTCAGGAGATGCAGAAAAATCTTTTGACAAAATTCAACACCCAATTCTGATACAAACTCTCCAGAAAGTGGGTATAGAGGGAATCTATACCCTCAACATGATAAAGGCTATATATGACAAACCCATACCTAATATCATTCTCAATGGTGAAAAACTGAAAGCATGTCTGCTAAGACCAGGAACAAGACAAGGATATCCACTCTTACTACTTCTATTCAACATAGTTTTGGAAGCCCTAGCCATATAAGAAAAAAAACACCCAAATTGTAAAAGCAGCAAAACTGTCACTGTTTGTAGGTGACATGATACTATACACAGAAAATCCTAAAGATGCTACCAGAAAACTATTAGAGCCCATCAATGAATTCAAAATGAAGTTGCAGATATAAAATTAATACACAGAAATCTCTTGTATTCCTATACACTAACAATGAAAGATCAGAAAGAGAAATTAAGGAAACAATTCCATTTACCATCACATCGAAAAGAATACCCAGAAATAAACCTACCTAAAGAGGCAAAAGACCTACACTCTAAAAATAAGACTCTGATGAAACCAGAGATGACACAAACAGATGGAAAATTATAACATGCTCATGAACTGGAAGAATAAGTATTGTCAAAATGACAATATTACCCAAGACAATTTATAGATTCAGTGCAATCTCTATCAAATTACCAATGTCATTCTTCACAGAACTAGAACAAAAAAATCTTAAAATTTGTATAGAAATATGAAAGACCCGTAATAGCCAAAGCAACCTTGAAAAAGAAAAATGGAACTGGAGGAATCAGGCTCCCTGACTTCAGGCTACACAGCCACTGTCTCAAAACAGTATGCTATTGCCACAAAAGCAGAAATATATATAGGTGGAATGGGATAGAAACCCCAGAGATAAACCTACACATCTATAGTCAACTAATCTATGACAAGGGCAAGAATATACAATAGAGAAGAGACAGTGTCCTCAACTTGTGGTGCTGGGAAAACTGGACAGCTACATGTAAAGGAATGAAATTAGAACATTTCCTAATACCATATGCAAACTTAAAATAAGGACCTAAATCTAAGACTGCATGCTGCAAACTCCAAGAGGAAAACGTAGGCAAAACACTCTTTGACATAAATCACAGCAATATCTTTTTTTTGATCTACCTCCTAGAGTAAGGAGAATAAAAACAAATGGGACCTAATTAAACTTAAAAGCTTTTGCACGGTAAAGGAAACCATACACAAAAAAGACAACACACAAAATGGGAAGAAATCTTTGCAAATGAAGCAACCTACATGGGATTAATCTCCAAAATATACAAACAGCTCATACTGCTTTATATCAAACAAATAATAAAAAAAGATCAGAGGATCTAGACATTTCTCCAAGGAAGACAGAAGGCCAAAAAACACATGAAAAGATGTTCAACATCACTAATTATTAGAGAAAGGCAAATAGAAACTACAATGGGGTATTATTTCACACCACTCAGAATGGCCATCATCAAAATGTCTACAAATAATAAATGCAGGAGAGGATGTGTAAAAAAGGGAACCTTCCCACACTTTTGATGGGAATGTAAATTGATACAACCACTATGGAAAACAGTATGGAGGTTCCTCAGAAAACTAAATGCAGAACTACCACATAACCCAGCAACCCCACTCCTAGGCATATATCTGGAGAAAACCATAATTCAAAAAGACACATGTACCCCAAATAGTGCTGTTCACTGCAGCACTATTTACAACAGCCAAGACATGGAAGCAACCTAAATGTCCATTGACAGAGGAATGGATAAAGAAGATGAGGTACATATACACAATGGAATATTACTCAGCTGTGAAAAAAAGAATGAGATAATGCTATTTGCAGCAACACGGATGGACCTAGAGATTATCATACTAACTGAAGTCAGAGAAAAACAAATATATCACTTATATGGGGAATCGAAAAAGAAAAATGATACAAATGAACTTATTTACAAAAGAGAAACAGTTTCACAGATTTAGAAAACAAATTTATGGATACCAAAGGAGAAAGGGGGGAAGGATAAATTAGGAGTTTGGGATTAACATATACACATTACTATATATTAAATGGATAATAAACAAGTACCTACTATATAGCACAGGGAACTCTTCTCAATATTCTGTAATAACCTATACGGGAAAAGAACTGAAAAAGAATGGATATATGTATATGTATAACTGGATCACTTTGATGTAAACCTGCAACACAACCTTGTACATCAATTATACTCCAATGTAAAATAAAAATTGAGTTCGCACTACGGCACAGCAGATTAAGGATCTGGTAGTGTCTCTGTGGCAGCATAGATCCAATCCCTGGCCTGGGAACATCCATGTGCTGTGAGTACAGCCATAAACATTAATTAATATAAAAATTAAATTTATAAAGTAAAACAGGAAGACTCTCTTGGGAATGACCACATTTTGATCATTAACCTCAATTTTCAAATGTTTATCCAGGTACTATGACAAAGCAATCGAAGAGAGAAGTAATGTTTTCATAATATTAATTATTGATTCTAAGCTTGAAACTAGGCACTATTTCCAACTCTGTGTCCCTTCCCCACATCGAGGCAGGACTACGCCCCATTTCAGCAGGAAGTAGCCAGGTTGTTGCCCTGGTCTCTCAAAGAGTTGGGAAAAGTTAAAATTTTGAGAAATGGTAACTTAAACCTAATTCCTCTGCCAAATTTATGATGAACCTCTCAATCCAAAACTTTATTCTCTTTCTCTGCACCTGTTCCTCTCATTCATGGTTGAACATCAAAGACGGGGCGGGGTGAGGGGGGGGAGCGCTATAACCAAGCAGGACCCTATGGGGCCTTCCTGGAACAGTGCCCCCGGCCCATATCCTCTACCTGCCTTTGATGTGTAGAAAAACTTTAGTTTGCTCGGCTTCCCCAAGTTCCAAAGAGTACATTTAATCAGAGAAGCAATAAAATGCAGAAAGAAAGGAAAACACTCAAGCGTGACAAAATAATAATAGTTTAGCCATTAAGCAAAGTCCAGGCCCTTAGTTCCTCCTCGAAAGTTATAGATCATATTCGGAGCCATATCCTTTGAGCAGTTTTGCAGATACTGAAAGCCCTACCAGGTGGATGGAATCAAAAGGTTGATGATACTGACTCCTGATTACCCTACCACCAGCTAATCAGAAGCATGTCCATGAGTTGATCACACACCCCACAACCTCCCTCCTTATCCTGTCTTGAAAAACATATCCCTGAAAGCCTTTTGGGAGTTCAGACCTTTTTTTTTTTTTTTTTTTGTCTTTTTGCTATTTCTTTGGGCCGCTCCCGCAGCATATGGAGATTCCCAGGCTAGGGGTCGAATCGGAGCTGTAGCCACTGGCCTACACCAGAGCCACAGCAACGCGGGATCCGAGCCGCGTCTGCAACCTACACCACAGCTCACGGCAACGCGGGATCATTAACCAACTGAGCAAGGGCAGGGACCGAACCCGCAACCTCATGGTTCCTAGTCAGATTCGTCAACCACTGCGCCACGACGGGAACTACAGTTCAGGCCTTTTAAGCACTAGCTACCTGGACTCCTTGCTTGATGCCTTGCAATAAATGCTGCATTTTCCTTCACCATAACCCAGTACCAATAGACTGGCTTTACTGCACATGGGCAAAGCAGACCTAAGCTTGATTCGGTAACAATTTCACATCCCAATACATTTTTTGGAGGTACCTTCAAATATCATTTATGCTCATGGCTACTCAAGACTTACTGCTAGCTTTTATTTAATGTGTTCATTTAAAAGTATATATATGTGTGTGTGTATATACATATCTTACCTGTTTAAATGGCCTAATAATTATTTTATTATGATTTTCCTTTTAAGCCTATGTATTTTATGATATCCATTTAAAACCTAATACTGAGAAGGGGTCCATAAGCTTCACCCGATTACCAAAGGCACAAAAAAGATGAAGGTTCTTCTGCAGATACCAGAATAAAAGCCTCATCAGAGCTGAGACTTTAATCTTTTTTTTTCCCCCACAGTTGTATCTCAAAGCCTAGAAGCATGTAGGGGCCACAGAATCTCAGAGCAAATTTTTAAGAAAATTTACAGCACTTAGTGGCCTACCCAAGGTCACATAGTTTGTAATGGCTAATCCAAGACAGGTATGTCCAACTGTAATGCTTGGTGTGTCTACCACCATACAGTGCCCATCAGGCGTTTTCAGAAATGGGATGAACTCAGTATTAAAAAGGGGGAGAGGCAGTTCCCATCTTGGCACAGTGGTTAACGAATCTGACTAGGAACCATGAGGTTGCGGGTTCAATCCCTGGCCTTGCTCAGTGGGTTAAGGATCTGGCATTGCCATGAGCTGTGGTGTAGGTCACAGACGAGGCTTGGATCCCGCATGGCTGTGGCTCTGGCGTAGGCTGGCGGCTACAGCTCCGATTAGACCCCTAGCCTGGGATCCTCCATATGCCGCGGGAGCAGCCCTAGAAAAAGCAAAAAGACAAAAAATAAAAAAAATTTAAAAAAAAGGGGGCTAAGGAGGGGCTTTATTGTGAAACAACTTGAAGAACTTCTAGACCTAGCTTCTCTCTCATGGTCTCTGAGGATCTGGCACCCCCTTCTGGAAGTTGAAGGGCTTATACAATGAACACTTCCAACTGTTAGCTGCTCTGTTTTAGGGTTTGATGCAGCCTAGCAGGGAGCAGTGTAGAGACAAGGCATGTATCCCCTGTCCAGGGCTCTTGATAATTTCATGGTTGGACCCACATATCAAGAAGTTGGGTGGGACTTCCCAGGATGCAGGAGCTTTGTTGGGGGTGAAGATCCTGGGAGCTGGCTGAATAATACGACGGTCCTGTCCTATCCTACTCCATAAAGCAGGAGGGAGCTACGAAGCTGGAAGAGCACCAGAAGAGGGGCTCAGTTTGAGGAGGAAAGAAGGCTTTCTCACAGTGTCCCCTTTGGAACAGATAGAAGACATTATAGTCTAGCTTCCATGTGCTGCAAGCACCATGACAGCACCACCACCACCACCCAGCATTCTGCCAGCCGGCCCCTCTGATGTTGACCCACTGTTAAGGGTTCATGGGTTCTCTAGGATGCATGGTTACTAAAATTGTGGTAATGGGGTTACCTCCTTTCCCATACATGACCTCATATAATTTTCATCACAGTCTTATGAACTAAGTCACACAAGTATTACTTTTATCACCATTTTAAAGAGAATAGTGAAAACCTAGAATAAGCTTCCTGATTTACCCAAGCCAACTGCAGCACAGCCCATTCTCCTGGCCCCTGGCAAGCCCAAAGCCTGTGAAGAAAGCTGGGGAAGTCTGGGAACTCACCAGGCAGGCCACCAGCACGGCATCACTGCTGTTCCTCTCGGAGGGCGAGCGGCAGAGTTCGATGAGGCGGGTCATGCCTGCGTGAGACAGGGGGAGACACTCAGGCCTGGATCGAGATGGATCTGGCCAAGCCTGACCCAGAGGTGCTTCTGTCTCTCACACACACTCCTCCACGTGGGGAACATGGGGAAGCGGGTGGCCACCATTTAGCCGGGAAATGTGCTGAGCCGCCCTGAGGAGTTTGGCAGCGAGACTTTCTGCTCCCTCATGTGTGAATGGACCCTGGTCAGGGCCAGGATGAGCTGGACAATCAAAACCAAACCCTTATGCACCAGAACACTGGCCAGGATGGAGCTCACCCACACTGCAGAGGGATGAGCAGCGGAAGACAGTGCAGATCTAGAGTTCCCGTCGTGGTTCAGAGGAAATGAGTCTGACTAGTATCCATGAGGACACAGGTTCGGCCCCTGGCCTTGCTCAAGGGGTTAAGGATCCGGAGTTACTGTGAGCTGTGGTGTACGTCATAGACAAGGCTTGGATCTGGCGTGGCTGTGGTGTGGGCTGGCAGGTACAGGTTCAATTCAACCCCTAGCCTGGGAACCTCCATATGCCACAGATGTGGCCCTAAAAAGACAAAAAAGATACCACAGGTCTTTCTGAGAAAGAACTTCCCAGGCAGGAACTTTTGATTTTACCAGAGTTAAATTAAACATTTACATCTTTATCAGTGGAACTTCCTAGCACCCTTTTTTTTTAACCACTTGACTATTTGAGTCAGAAAATATATTGTAGGAATTCCCGCTGTGGCTCAGTGGAAATGAATCTGACTAGTATCCATGAGGATGCAGATTCAATACCTGCCCTCTCTCAGTGGGTTAAGGATCCGGCATTGCCATGAGCTGTGGTGTGAGTCGCAGATGCGGCTTGGATCCCGTGTTGCTGTGGCTCTGGTGTAGGCCAGTGGCTACAGCTCCAATTAGACCCCTAGCCTAGGAACCTCTATATGCCACGGGAGTGGCCCAAGGAAAGGCGAAAAGACAAAGAAAAAAAAAAAGAAAAGAAAATATATTGTAGCTAAAATTATAGAAGACTACAGGTTGAGTAGATTATGTTTCCTTAACCTTTACAAAGGAAAGTTAAATGATTTTGTTTTTCAGTGAAAACAATTTTTTCAAACTCTACATGAGTTTGAACAATGGTAAAACAAACAAAAAAAAAAACACTGTAAGTAGTAATAAAAGGTGTACAGACAGATTCTGTTTATCCTCCACGAAGTCATTATGAAGCCTGAACCCTCTGCTGCCCCAGAGCCACCTCTTGCTCTCTGTCCTCCAAGTACCTGGATGGTTGGTGACACTACCAGGCCTATCCTACCTCTGCCTGGGGCAGCCTTTCTTAGCCCTCACACCTGAATCTCCTCAGATCACAGCTGAAGAGTCAACCTCCTTGTTAAAACATCCTTTGAACCACCCGGATAAATATGGGCTACTTCTCTGTGTGCCAAACATGCTGTGGACATGCTCTGAGCATTGCTCTCTGATACTCAAGTGCAATTTTTTCTTTCCACATAGGGCTATAAGCCTCTGTGGTCAGGACATGGTTATAATCAATGTTATAAGCCCAGCACTCAGAACAGAGCCTAGCATGGAGTGGATGTGCTGAAAATATTTGTTGGGTAAATAAGTGACTGACTGAATGAATGAGTCAATGAGTGAATGAGCAAAAGGATGAATTCATCAGTGAATGAACAAATGAGTGGTGAAGAAAAAAAGTAAATAACAGAATGAGTGAATGAATGAATGAGGAAATGCATGAATGAATGAAAGAACCGGGTCCTCGTTAAACAGGAAGCCTGCAAGTGAGTCACTCTTCTGGCCACCTTGAACCTCTCTAGACTCCTCCTTGCTTCAGCCCCAGGGGAAAGGAAGCTACCTAAGGGCCTGCACCCTGGGCCCCCCACACCAGCCCTGCTCTGAGTCCTTCCTCAGCACCGCCACCGTGAAATCAGGTTGCTCCCAGCCCCGGTCCCCCCTCGCCACTCCTGCCACAGCACCACTCACAGCTCAGCCGCACAGCCTCTCGTGCCACCTCTGGATCTCGGCTGAGACGGGCCAGGGTCACTGCAGCCTTCTGCTGGACTCGCTCACAGGCCGCCACCTCAGCGGGGGTCCCAGACCTTGGCTTCTCAGACAGCATGCCCATGATCAGCTGGACCCCTGGGTGGAACGCAATGAACAGATGAAGAGCTGAGAGCTGCGGAGCAGGGAGACGTCCTCTCCTTGGGGCCAGCTAGATGGATGGCTGTGGGTTCAAGCAAAGGCTGCTGGGATGGCACAGGGTTCCCAACCAGAGGAGGAGCCTGGCCGAGGTCACCTCATCTACTTCCTCTGCCCTGGGGGTGTCTCTGATTCCATGGACCTAGTCGCTATCCTTGGAAGGGACATCTGGAGGACATCCTTTTAATTTCTGTTTAATGATGTTACTGTGCTTTTATGACATCCCTGATGTTGCGCTAAATACACAGTAAATGCATGATCCCTAAAACCTCCTCATAAACTAAGTACTGTCTGTTATAATTCACTCCGAGGCCCAGAGAGACATGAAGCATTTTGCCTAGGGTCACACAGTAAGCACTGGGGAGCTGGTATCAGAACTCAGATAATCAGGTTACCATCCATCACCTCTTCACTCCAGATAATGGCTGCATCTGAGATAGGTCCAGACATGGTGGGTCCCCCTGGAGGGAGGTGACCCAAACCTAAGCTGGATAATCACTAGATCAAATGCTTTGGGGGGATTCACGTAGCAGGAGAGGGTGGAGTAGCTGGCTTGAATTTGGCCAGCCAAGAGCCTCCCTGCCCTCCCCTGAAACCAGATCTGTCTTCAGATTTGTCCCACAAACCCACACACACACCCACATCCACTCCCACCTCGTGCCTTTGCCCACCTAATTCTTTTTTTTTTTTTTTTTGCCATTTCTAGGGCAGCTCCCTCGGCATATGGAAGTTCCCACTTTAGGGGTCTAATCGGAGCTGCAGCCGCCGGCCTACACCAGGGCCACAGCAATGCAGGATCCAAGCCACATCTGCAACCTACATACACCACAGCTCACGGCAATGCCAGATCCTTAATCCACTGAGCAAGGCCAGGGATCGAACCCGCAACCTCATGGTTCCTAGTCGGATTCGTCAACCACTGAGCCACGACAGGAACTCCATGCCCACCTAATTCTTTCTGCAGGGGATATTCTTTCCCCTCTCGCCCGCCATACAAATAGTTCCCATCCTACAGGTTGTCGTGAATCTCCATCTTCTGTGCACATAGAGGCATTTGCCTGCTTAGAACTTCAACCAGACATGGCCCACAGATGTATTTTTGCTTTGTTTTCTTGCTTTACACATTGTCTACTATTTTTTTTTTTTTAACATCTTGGCTAACATGCTAATTGGGAGATTCCATAAAAATCCTGAGTTCTGGCTTCTGAAAAATTCTTTCTTGATCTGAGAACACTGGGCCCACATTTCTGCATATCAGCAATTTGTTGACGCTTATAAGGTTACTCCTTTATTATTTATTTATTTATTTGCTTTTTTAGGGCTGCACCTGCAGCATACGGAAGTTCCCAGGCTAGAGGTTGAACAGGAGCTACAGCTGCCGACCTGTGCCACAGTCATGCCAGATCCGAGCTGCATTTTTGACCTATACTACCACTCCCAGCAACGCCGGATCCTTGACCAACTGAGCGAGCTAGGGATCGAACCCACATCCTCATGGATCCTAGTCGGGTTCATTAACTGCTGAGCCTCAGAGAGAACTCCCAGGTTACTCCTTTACATGAGATCAATCTAGTCGCTGCCGAGCCCACACCATCCGTTTGTGTTACCCGAGTGGGTCCTCTAGGCATCTAGGTTTGCAGCCTCTGACTTTTAAGACCACAGAGCCCTACAGATCCTTCAAGTTCCAACCCAACTCCTCCCTCTCCCCCATTTCACAGCCAGCACCTGAGGTCTGGAGAGTGGAAGCAACTTTTCAAGTTCACATAGGAATCACTTCCTGGCCAGTGCCTCAGTCATGTGCCTCTAAATCTTACTTGAACCAGATTCCATTTCTAAGTCTCCCAGATCCCAAATCAGGGGGCTATGAGTAATTTTATTGTGGCTCCTAAGATTATGCAGTCCTGGGGAAGGGCTGTTTCTCGCTCTGGTGAGCTGAGTAAGTGCCCCATTTTTTCCCTCCTCGGGGACGCTGCAGGCCCTGCCTTTCTCAACCCTGTAGCTCTGCCACCACACACACTGAACTTGGGGGAAGGTGCTTCTCTTCAACCCTCTTCCTGGCCACAGAATGGAACACGGTCTTCAAAAGCCTCTTATGCCCACAATGTCCCTAAGACAAAGTCAGGGCTGACTTTGCCCTGTGGGGACACGAACAGTGGGCATCAAAATGACAACTGCAGATAGTGCCACAGGATTAAGAAATTTTACTGGAGTTCCCGTCGTGGCTCAGCAGTTAATGAATCCAACTAGGAACCATGAGGCTGCAGGTTCTCTCCCTGGCCTTGCTCAGTGGGTTAAGGATCCGGTGTTGCCGTGAGCTATGGAGCTATGAGCTCACAGACACAGCTCATATCCTGCATTGCTGTGGCTGTGGCGTAGGCCAGTGACTACAGCTCCAATTAGACCCCTAGCCTGGGAACCTCCATATGCCTTGGGAGCAGCCCTAGAAAAGACAAAAAGAAAAAAGAAAAAAGAAATTTTACTAACTCCTTCTGGTCCCAGGAAGAAGTCATTTTCCAATCCCCAGTTTCATACATGAGTCTGACAAAGAACAGTTTCTCATAGGCCAGTGGCTGAGCCCGTAGGGAGAGGGTTTTTGTCCTTTTAATGAATAAGTATATCTAAAGTATCCAGAATGTGGAGTTCCCATCATGGCTCAGCGGAAATGAATCCAACTAGGAATCATGAGGTTTCAGGTTCAATCCCTGGCCTTGCTCAGTGGGTTAAGGATCCGGCATTGCCGTGAGCTGTGGTGTAGGTTGCAGATGCGGCTCAGATCTGGCATTGCTGTGGCTGTGGTGTAGGCCGGCCGGCAGCTTAAGCTCTGATTAGACCCCTAGCCTGGGAACCTTCATATGCCATGGGTGCAGCCCTAAGAAGACAAGAGACAAAAATAAAGTATCCTGAATAGTGCTTAGCTCAAGTATGTGGGAATGAATATCAAATAAATGAATGTGAATCACAGAAAATTCACACAAAATGATGCCTTTCAATTAGCAATAGAGCAATGGGTGATGGGAATGTGTATGTTTGCTCAAACAGCAGGCAACCTGGGCAGAAGCAGCTGCCCAGACTCCCAGCTCACTCATCCTCATTAGCGCCTCTGGTTTCCAACTGGGTGCTAATTGCTCCTTTATTTCTCAGTCAGGGGAAGCCTTCACTACTTGGTTCCCAGCTGCAAGACAGCTGACCTGTCCTCCAGCAGGTCAACGAAACCTGGACCTAGTGACACCTTCTGCACAAGATGGGAGCAGGGAGCAAGAGGAAAGAGATGCTCTCCATGAGGCACCAAGGGATCCAGATGGTCCTGACCTGAAACCCCGCCTCACACTGTTCCCGGGCATGATTTAAAGTTGGAACACATCCTTTGTAGGAATAGGTTTTTACTTTTGGGTCATAATGAAATCTTAGTCTTCTTTTTACCATCCTAATAGCAACTGCCACCCTTCCACCTTGGATTTATCTTCTTGTCTTCCCTGCGGTATTTTCTGCACTTAGCATTCTCTATCGTTTGTTCAGCATCTGCCTCCCACTAGAATGGAAGCCCCACGGAAGCAAGCAAACATTTATATACGGGTCCAGCTGCCCACATGAGCACACGTACGTGTGCGCCTGCAAGTGTGGAGAACCACGTGTACAAATTTATGAGCCTTGGATTTCCCATCGCGGCGCAGCAGCAACGAATCCGACTAGGAACCTTGAGGTTGCAAGTTCGATCCCTGGCCTCGCTCAGTGGGTTAAGGATCCAGCATTGCTGTGAGTTGTCGTGTAGGTCGCAGACGTGGCTCGAATCTGGCATTGCTATGGCTATGGCATAAGCTGGCAGCTATAGCTCCAATTTGACCCCTAGCCTGGGAACCTCCCTATGCCACCAGTGCAGCCCTAAAAAGCAAAACAAAACAAAAACAAAAAACAAATTTGCGAGCCTACACAAAGGCCTTTACACAAACACCAAGGTGCAAGGTCCTATAGAGCCACGTAACGCACACAGCATGCATACTGCTGCAAAGACATACCGTTCTCCTGAATGATGTCAGAGGCGCACTGCTCCAGGACAGACATGTTTGCCAAGATGGTCACAATCTGGAAAAGGGAATTAAGAAGCTAAGGAAATGGGCACACCCAAGCCAAAAGGCACTCTGTACAGATGAGCCAGGGGCTACAAAGCCTTCCTTTAGCCTGTGATTCCTCGTGGTCCACCGGGCCCATCCTTCCGTGGTATCTTCTCCCATCTTCATGGGCTTCTGCCACCCAGATGTGTTTCCCCAGGGACTGATGGTCATTCATCAGCATGTGGCCCTGGGATGGCTCCCTAGGACACCGCTGGAGAGTCACCTGAAGATGGAGTCTCCATTACCTTTCTGCAGGGTCCCTTCAGCTCCAGGCCCTGAAATGCAGCTATAACTGGCAGGTTTCTGTCTAGCCCCTATCCTGGATTGAGTTCGTTCCATCCCAGCTTCCTGCCCTGATACTGAACCCCACCTACGTTCAACTTGAAATGAATGGAGACTATCTGGAGGTTCAGATAGAAATAGTGACTTGGAGACTAAAGGCTGCATTATGCCCTGAGCTTAAGGTATTGTATGCAATCTGACAAGCGTTCTTGCTCAGCTACGCTTTTCTAAGTCTGTAGGCTGCAAGCTTTGCTTGTCAGTCATGGCTGAAGGGCTCTGTCTGTAGGAAAGAGACGCTAATCCAGGTAAACAGGGAGCCCTGGTTACAACATCATGGGCTGGGCAGCCAACAGCACTCCCCATCTCCACCCTCTTGACATAGTCAAAGTTGCACAGAGAACTCACAGCACAAAACTGATGAAGGGTTGACCAGCAAGGGGCCCCTGCCCATAGACCCCAAACTGTACCAGGGTGGCAAACACCACTGTTATGTTGCAAACGTGGCACCTGTTACCTCAGACACCACCCACGGCTCTTGACATAAAATTTAGCAAATTAAAAATCCACCCACTTCCCTGGATGTAGACAGCACTCTCAAGTGGTAATTGAAAATCACTAATAGGGCGTTCCTGTTGTGAATCAGTGGAAACGAATCTGACTAAGCATCCATGAGGACGCAGGGTCGATCCCTGGCCTTGCTCAGTGGATTAAAGATCTGGTATTGCTGTGGCTGTGGTGTAGGCTGGCAGCTACAACTCCAATTTGACCCCTAGCCTGGGAACCTCCATATGCCATGGGTGCGGCCCTAAAAGACAAAATAACTAAATACAATAAAAATCAATAATGAAATAAAGTAACACTGTTCCTTGGTGCAGGCCTATCCCTCTTGAAAAGTTTCGTCAAAGCCTGTCACACAGTATAACCGGAGGCTGTGCTCCCACCCCTGAGGCAGCAGATGACGATCTCCTGCTACAGCTCAGGCAGCTTCAATTCTGAAACTGGATAATGCATAGTAATGCAACATAACACTGACCCATAAAGCTTATTATCTAGATTTTAATTGGTTCAATATTGGTATATTACTCTGGATGATAAATGCATATAACACATCTCTTAAACAGAAAAAAAAATTTGCCACATTAATAGAATATCTGTCCTCTCCCTTCCCCAATAAACACATGCTGGAAAGGGCTTTTTGTTTGTTTGTTTTGGTCATACAGGGAACATGTGGAAGTTCCAGACCTGGGGATTGAACCCGTGCCACAGCAGCAACCTGAGCCACAGCAGTGACAACACCAGATCCTTAACCTTCTGAGCCAGGGATATGCCTTCTCAGGTGGCTGTGGCATCTGTGTGTGTCAGCCCTTCCAGCTCGGACGTGGAAGTGGCCTGCGTAGATAAGTATGATAGGGTGGGTGGCCAGGGGAGGAACAGGACATACCCCACAAGCTTCATCCTGAAGGCCACTCTGCATCACCAGATGTTTCATGAGAGGAATGACAAGCTCCTATCGGCATTTGAGAAAGACAATAGGTCTAAAGGAGGATTAGTCCTTAAAGCCCTCCCTCACCCTATTTTTAGGATTGTGAGTGTTTAGGGCTGAGTGGAAGGAGGGGGAAGAAAAACATAGATAAAAGATATTGTTTAAAAAAAAAAAAAAGGCGTTTCCAAGAGGCATAAAGTGCACAGTCTTTTCTTTTTATTCTTTTTTCTTTTGTCTTTTTAGGGCTGCACCCGTGGCCTGTGAAGGCTCCCAGGGTAGGGGTCCAATCAGAGCTTCAGCTGCCAGCCTACACCAGAGCCACAGCAATGTGGGATCTGAGCCACAGCGGCGACCTACACCACAGCTCACGGCAACACAGGATCCCCAACCCACCGAGCGAGGCCAGGGATCGAACCTGCATCCCCATAGACACTAGTCAGGTTCGCTAACCACTGAGCCACAACGGGAACTCCTAAAGTGCACAGTCTTAGGAGGAAGGAGTCACAAAGCCAAGTCTGTGCCAGACTGCAGTCCATGTGGCCTTCTCTGGGCTCTGAGTGGTAGCAGGTGGCACAACCTTGGTTCCTATGACACAGGGGCTGCTCCCTCCAACCATTACCAGCCCGGCCACTGAGTAAAGACACTTCCCTGACACAGAACCACAAGAAAAGGAAGGCTGGGAGGAAGGAGGGAGGGAGGAAGGAAGGAAGGAAGGAAAGAACAGAAAGGCAAAATAAAAAAGGAAAAGGAAACCTTTGTCTGTAGCGTGAGGTTCATTACCCGGCAATTACTAGCTGTGTCACAGGCACAGGTAGGTCTTTGTGTCAGACTAATTTAGATCCTGTTAATGAAAATTACTTCCTCTTTACAGAACCTGTACCCCATGTGGCTTTCTGAGGTGCAGATGAAGTGTTCAATTAAGCACAATTTGAATAAATGCCAATTATGCCCTGCTTTGAGTCCCCTTTTTGAAACATGCTTGTGTGTACTGTGATGTAGACAGGAAAAAAGATCAACAGCATTTCCGCTCACAGGCAAGCCCAGTGCTGGGATTTTAGGGACAACTGGTTTACCTTGTTGGCTAAAAGAGAGCAGTGCTGTCAGGGGACAGAGTACAGGAGCCAGAGGAACAGGTCTCCCCTGGTGCAGGCTGATTCATTCCTGTCTGATGATTTTTTTTTTTTTTGTCTTTTTGCCATTTCTTGGGCTGCTCCCGTGGCATATGGAGGTTCCCAGGCCAGGGGTCTAATCGGAGCTGTAGCTGCCGGCCTACACCACAGCCACAGCAACACAGGATCTGAGCTGCATCTGCAACCTACACCACAGCTCACGGCAACACCAGATCCTTAACCCACTGAGCAAGGCCAAGGATCGAACCCACAACCCCATGGTTCCTAGTCGGATTCATTAACCACTGAGCCACGATGGGAACTCCTGATGATTTTTAATTAAACCCTATTCCTCCTCCATGAGAGGGTGCTCATCCCTCTGTAGGTATCTGATAAATACAGAGGGTATTGGCCCCAAGAGAGGCCCTAGGTCAGAGGCAGTGTAGCATCGTGGCTAACTGCATGGACCAGCCTAGTCCAAATCTTGGATCTATCATTATTTTCCATCTGATCTTGACCATGTTACTTAACCCTTCTGTGCCTTAGCTAATGAAGCATATTTGTTTTTCTTTCTCTCTCTTTTTTTTTTTTTTTTTTGGTCTTTTGAGGGCCGCACTCATGGCATATAGAAGTCCCCAGGCTAGGGGTTGAATCAGAGCTACACCTGCTGGCCTCCGCCACAACCACAGCAATGTAGGATCCAAGCTGTGTCTGTGACCCATACCACAGCTCACAGCAATGCCAGATCCTTGACCCATTGACTAAGGCCAGGGATTGAACCTGCAACCTCATGGATCCTAGTCAGGTTCATTAACCCCTGAGCCACAAAGAGAACTCCTGGTTTTCTATTTCTGCTATTGAAAAACAAACAAACAAACAAACAAACAAAAAAACACTACCAGAAGCCTAGTGCCTTCAAACTATACAATTTTAACAACTAGGTCCTGGAGTACAGCACAGAGAACTATATTCGATATCTGTAATAAACCATAATGGAAGAGCATATGAAAAAAAATTTATATATATATATATAAACAATCATTTTGCCATATAGCAGAAAATAATACTGTAAATCAACTATACTTCAACGAAATACATTTTTCAAAAAACCTACATGATCTTATCTTGCAATTCCAGGGATCAGAGTCCTAATATGGGTCTTAAGGAGCTAAAATCAAGGTGATGACAGAGCCCTCCTTCCTTCTGGAGACTTTAGGGGAGAATCTGGGTCCTTGCCTTTTCTAGGTTCCAGAGGCCATTCACAGCCCTTGGCTCCCGGCGCCCCACTGCTCTGACCACTGCTTCCTCCGTCACATCTCATTCTCTGGCTCTAACCCTCCTACTTCCTTCTTCTAAGAATCCTTGGGGTTACCCTGGGCCCACATGGATGATCCAGGATAATATCCCCATACCAAGGTCCTTCACTTAATCACATCTGAAAGTATCCCATTCTCCAGCTAAGGTGGCCTATTCACAGGCTGTGGGGATTAGGAGGTGGACAATTCTTAGTGAGGCGCATGATGTGGCCTACTTACAGAAGATAAAAATGAGATAATTCATAAGACTGTTATGAGTAGTCAATGACTTCATGCTTCGTCAAGCACCCAGAACATTTGTTAAATAAAAAGAGTATAACTTGCCCCTCTCAGAGCCTGAAAGGACTCAAGCCTAGAAAGACTTTGCCACGTACCAACCAGTGCAACACCCAGTGTTGCCAAGATGGGCAGCTAATGTGAGATCCCTCTCAAAGGAAAGCAAGATCTCAGAGCAGGAGGAGCCCCTGCCAGCAGAGAACGCAACAAATTTTGTGCTCATTACTTTCTGTGGCATTTTAAAAATTCTTTTTATGGCCACATTGCGGCATCTGGAAGTTCTTGGGCTGGGGTCGAATTGGAGCTGCAGATGCTGGCCTACACCACAGCCACAGCAATGACAGATCCAAGCCATATCTGTGACCTATGCTGTAGCTTGTAGCAACCCTGGATCCTTAACCCACCGAGCGAGGCCAGGGATCGAACCTGCATCCTTACGGATACTATGTCAGGTTCTTAACCTGCTGAGCCACAACGGGAACTCCTCTGTGGTATTTTAAAATCATTTTCCTCTGGCCTCCCAAAGACCTTAAGAACATTGAGGCAAATAGCAAATTGAACCAGAGTTATAGGGGTAATTCCATGTCACTGCTTCAAGAAGAAATGCCCTGGTGTGCTGAGAATGAAGGTGGCAAAGCCTTTTGGCATTAGCAATACGTAGAGGAAAAGGCTCACTCTGTGCTGCTGGCTCCAGGAACACTTGTTCACAAACCAATCTCAGGTTTGTCTCGCAACTCCAACAATGTCAGCCCTGATCACACGCCGACTCTGCCCCTGTCCCTTTCCTTTGCTCTGTCATAAACTAACCCTGAAGACCACATCACCTAAAAGACAAGTGAGAAACACCTGAGACACCCAAATAGAGATAGGTGCTCTGATCTAATAGAACTTAAAAGTCAGAAAATCTGAAAGGAGTTCCCATCGTGGCGCAGTGGTTAACATCCCACTAGGAACCATGAGGTTGCGGGTTCGATCCCTGGCCTCGCTCAGTGGGTTAGGGATCTGGCTGTGCCATGAGCTGTGGTGTAGGTTGCAGACGTAGCTCGGATCCTGTGTTGATGTGGCTGTGGCGTAGGCTGGCAGCTACAGGTCCGATTAGACCCCTAGCCTGGGAACCTCCATATACCGAGAGAGCAGCCCAAGAAATGGCAAAAAGACAAAAAAAAAAAAAAAGACAAAAAAAAGAAAGAAAATCTGACAAATATTTGATGAAAAGTTATGACTATTTTTATGCCGTGCAGTCATTAGGGCAAAATGGCCAAGAGTTCATGGAACTACAATTAGAAGTACTTATTTAATTGCTACATGGAATGTTTAAAGTTCTATTATCAGAGTTCCCATTGTGGCTCAGTGGAAACAAATCTGACTAGTATCCATGAAGACATAGGTTCAATCCCTGGCCTCGCTCAGTGGCTTAAGGATCCAGCATTGCTTTGAGCTGTGGTGTAGGTCGCAGACGCAACTTGGATCTCATGTTGCTGTGGCTGTGGGGTAAGGCCAACAGCTGCAGCTCTGATTCGACCCCTAGCCTGGAACCTCCATATGCTGTGGGTGTGGCCCAAAAAAGACAAAAAAAAAAAAAAGTAAATTTCTGCTCTCCCTGTGTTAATTCTCTAAAGCTCTGGCACCATGTTAATGGCAGAATCCCTTTCGGCCTCTAGGGGAAGTCCTAGTGCTTCTCTGTCCTGCCCTCTTCCCTTCACACCATCTCCCTGTCAGACAGCCGAGAGAATGGACAAGGACATGGGGCTGAAGGATGGAGGGGTCTGAGAGATGGAGGGTGTGGTCTCTTTGAACACACTTGCTTCCCCAAGGCCAGAGAGGCAAGGGGTCCAGGAGAAGGCCCTGTCCTCTCCTCCCATCCTCTCTGGGGGAGCCTCTTCCTCCCTCTGATGGACGTGGTCAGGAGCTGAGAGAACCAGACAGGTGTGGAGACCTAGACGGCACCTGCCCGAGCCCCAAGACAGATATTGCTCCCGTCCTCTGGTACCTGGGTCTTCTCATGGACAGGCCCAGCTTTCCCTTCTCGCTCTGGAAGGGGCAAGAATGGAGGGCTGAGCTCTGGGCTTTGGAGAGGGCTGATAGGGATGGGGTAGGCACAGGTAGTTGTAGAAGTCCCAAGAAAGGATCGGAGAGAAAGGGGGAAATCTAGGGGACTTTGGGAGATCACTGTAAGTGAATGAATTGCTCCAAAAAGCCATCAGAACAAGGCAGATTTGCCTGACTAGTGGACGTGCGAGAATTGCCCCAGGTCGTGGGGAGGGGAATGGGACAAGGCCTGCGTTCAGATTCAGACCAAGGGCAGGAGTTTGAGGACCACCCTTCTGTTGTTTTGAATAACCACCTTATGGGACACCAAGGAGGAGCTATTACTCCCAGAAAGGAAGAGGTTATCTTTTCCCACCCCGATTCCTTTGGATGATAAAACTGTGGCCCACCAGATCCTCTGACAGAGGTTCCTTGCCTGCCCGCTTGCATATCTCACAAGCATCCTATCCTAATAAATCTGTTTCTTGCCTATCACTGTCTCTCGCTGAATTCTTTCTGCACAGAGGCATTAAGAACCTGAACCTCAGTGAGTTCAGAGATAGGGTGAGTGATTCTAATTTAAAACCATGGGTTCAAGCTCCAATCTGGGTTTAGGCTGGGTTCGAGTCCTGGCATGGAGGTTCAAGTCCCAGTGTGTGTTCTGGCTAAGTTCAGTCTGTTAATATTGTCTGTTTCAAGGCCACCGAGACCACAGAAGTACCTTAGATGTAGGTACCAAGCTGTTGGTGAACGAAGCCAAAACTCTCTCCCTGGGAATTGTATCAAGGTTAGGGCATCAGCCTCACAGTATTAGAAAGCATCAGAAATGGTGAGGAGTTCCCATTGTGGAGCAGCGGAAATGAATCTGACTAGGAACAAAGAGGTTACAGGTTCGATCCCTGGCCTCAATCAGTGGGTTAAGGATCCAGCATTGCTGGTGAACTGTGGTGTGTGTCACAGGCGGGGCTTGGATCTGGTGTGGCTGTGGCTGTGGCCGGCAATTGCAGCTCCAATTTGACTCATAGCCTGGGAACTTCCATATGCCGCAGGTGCAGCCCTAAAAAGACAAAAAAAAAAAAAAAAGAAAAGAAAAGAAAGGCCAGTTGATGTTTTCTGGACTTTGTTTTCCCTTGGCTTCTGGAGCAGATCAGGACTTGGCCAGAGATCCTGGCTTCTTCCTAGCCTCTCCAGAAGGGTAGATATGCATATATCTATTCATATGCAAATGAACTTCACTCCTTTAAGTGGCTTATGGTCCCCCCAACCCCCTCCCCACATACACATACTACAATCTGCAGAAACCCACACACAGATTGAAATGACCACACTGATTGAAATACACACAGATTGAAATACCACACTGCACTCATCACCACATTAACCACATTTCCTGGCCCTACCTTTCTGCCCAGTCCCTGTCTGAACCCATCCAAGTCCCTGGATCTATCAAGAGATCCCTGGCCCATTCATTCTTGAGTATCCACTTTGGTTCTGTCAATGAAAAGAACAGTGCCTGCCATATCAGTAAACAGGGGATGTTGCAGCCATCAAGCCATCATCACATTACAACCTGGCCAATGGTGAGCCCTGAGGGAACTCAGGATAAAAACAGTATGCCTGCCATCAAGCCATCAGTCACTGCAGCCCCACCCACACTGTGCACCTTGAAGAGACTAAGAATGAGAAAGCACAAGATACTGGCCCCAGAGGGCGAAGGTGCATATCAAAAGAATGACTTCAGGGAGTTCCCATTGTGGCTCAGTGGTTAATGAATCCAACTAGGAACCATGAGGTTGCGGGTTCGATCCCTGGCCTTGCTCAGTGGGTTAAGGATCCAGCGTTGTCTTGAGCTGTGGTGTAGGTCGCAGACGCAGCTCGGATCCCACATTGCTGTGGCTATGGCGTAGGCCGGCGGCTACAGCTCCAATTCGACCCCTAGCCTGGGAACCTCCTAGAAAAGGCAAAAAGACACAAAAAAAAAGAAAAGAAAAAGAAAGAAAAGAATGATTTCAAGGGGCCCAGATATTTGCATCTTCTCGTACTTGAAAAGGCACTAAATTCCTTAATGTGAGTTACCTGGTTTTCTTTAACAGTAATCTTTTGATGTGATTACCTGGTCAAAAATTCCTATATATCCTGTCTCCTCTCTATCCTCTTCAGAGCAGTCTCTCAGACTTCTCTGAGATGCTGTGTCTCAGGTTTAATCCTCAGTTTTGTCTGCTGAATAAAACATAACTCTCAATTCTTAGGCTGTACATTTTTTTCAGTTGAGAGTTTTAAACTATTTTACAAGCATTATGCTATCTAATTATTATTGAGACACAAGGAAGAAGGAAATACAGATGAGGGTTTTGGGGCTCAGAGAGGTGAAGCAATTCGTCTAAGGTCACACAGCTAGGAAATGGAATCAGGACTTCAACTCAGGTCTGTCTGAACCCAAAGCCTGTACTATTTCTGCTAGATCATATATGTACATGATGGGGCTTTACAAATTGTAGAGGGCTTTTGCAATGTAAGTCAAAATTGTCATACCTCATAACTGGCACTTCTGGCAAATGGACTCGGAATAATGGTATTCACAGCGAGATCTCAGAAGTGCTACAAAATCTGGAATTCGAAAATGCCAAGCAGACAACATGCCTTCATGGGGAGAGAAAATACCAGCATCCTTCACCTCTGTGAAAGAAATTAATTTCTAAAGGCCATAAAGTCCCACTCCATGAAAGTCTCTGCTGTGAATTGGACAAGATAACCACATCCCTTTCGCCCTAGGTTGTCACTGCTCGCAGGCAGGGCAAAGGCCAGCCAGCCCTTCTCCCCACCCCCCATTAACACACCTGTAGCTGGAGCCCCTGGGCATCATGACCCCTAGAAAATACTTCCTGGGGAAGAAAACACAAGCCATATAGATGGCTTATTAGGAAGAGAGTGCTTCTGGATGCCTGACCACATCCAGCTCCCCCAGACTAGCCGATGGGGTGAAAGAGCCCAGGCGCAAGGCTGCCCTCACTTCATCCACGCTCCGAGTGGGTACAGAACAGCCATGGCCATCCAGGCTCCTGCTGGACAAATTAAGTGGACTCAGCTTGCAGGGATGATGGAGAGGTTCCCACTGAGATGTCCAAAGAGAGGTGGACAAATATAGATCCAAGACCCAGAGGCTCTGCACAGCACTGGCGTCACCAGCAGACGCATTACCGGAAGCTTCGTGGGCATTTAATCTCCTAAGTGTTTCGGGGGCGGTAAGCACTTCAAAGTCTAATTCATCTTCGTTGTCTTCATTACAGGGAGCCCTCTGATCACCTTAATCCTCCCTCTGCCACGGGAAAAAGCCATTTGTTTCGTTAATGGGTCCACTTTCCCTAGCTAAGTGGCTGCTCTGAGTCAGGGCGGAAGGTGAAGCCATCCTGAGGATGGTGGGTGATGAACCTGGCTCTGGGGGTGGGGGGATGCGAGGGGGGATGGAGGGGGGGGTACAGGAAAACACTTGACTCCAGATCCAGAAAGAAGTGCCCTCTGCCTAGAGCTTGCCTACATTCTCTCCCCATCCCGAGGCCCCTCCTTCCTTGGAATCAATGAGGTTTCTAGAGGGGAACCAGTTACTCTTCATGAGAGGGGTCTTGGCACTTAGAGCCGTGGGACATCTCTGCTAGACAAGACCATCCCACTTTACAGATAAGGAAAGTCCCCTCTGAAGGCTCCCCATCCAGGGCTGAGTACCACACATTCAAAGGCCAATAGCAATAACATTGAGAGTGGCTCCCATCTATTTAATTGTTCCCATGTGCCAGGAACTTTACCAAGAGTTTGTATTCATTAGTGTATTCAATTCTTACTTTATCTAGGTGAAGTACATACTATTCAACCCCATTCACAGATGAGAAAAGTAAGGCTTGGAATCAATTGCCCAAAGTCACATGATCATACAGCAGAGAAGCTTTGAACCCATGTCATCTGACCCCCGATTGCCTGTTCTTATTGCCTCTCTGCTGGATCTTGTATGAAATGACCAGAGTTGGCTACAGGAGGGGCACTTGAAGGGAAAGGGACCTAAAATTGGAGAGACCCAGCAATTGGAGGCATCGAGCTAAAAAAGAGAGAAGGAGGAACAAAATGGATCATGCAGAGTGAGCCCTCCAGCTCCTTCCTCACGGCCAAGGATGGTGGCTGCAAAGGGCCAGGCTCATTCGAAGCCAAGTGGCCAAGACCAGCCCCATGGGCCACCACTTGTCATCTGTTAGTACTGTCATTCCTTGCCTCTGTGGAACTCATCCAACTCTAAGAAGTGAGAGATAAAACTGGAAACGAAGTCTGGAACTATATCATGGCTTGGAAGGCCAAGTTGAAGATTTTGGATAATTCATTATCTGTGCTTTTCCTTGGAACATCAAGCTTGAAAAATAAGGATATACATCCCTTATTAAGGACTTAGTAGGAACAAAGTATTGTATCCAGTGCTTTACACATATCATCTCACTCACCGGCCCAATGACCCTGCAAGGCAGACCTAATTCATAGATGAGAAAACCAACATTCAAGAGGCTGTGACTTGCCCAAAGTCACCCGGTTAATAAAGGGCCCCAGACAAGATCGACACTCAGTCTCTCTGATCCTACAGCTCTGCTACCTTCTCTTCATTCAAGAGTCCAAGACCAAGGTCTATGTCAGGCCAGGATTTAAGGCTGGCTAGCTACTTGTCAATGTGTAACTTGGGGAATAGTCTCCTGAGTCTCAATATGCTTATCTGTAAAATGGGGTAGATATCACCAGGGTATGAGTAGAACCCTCATACGCAAATGCTTATACATTAGAAATTCTCTCTGAAAGGGAGTTTCTATGGTTGGCTGCCCTTCCACAGGTGATTCTAAAGACAAAAAAGAATGGATGAAGTGCTACCCTTCTTCTTCCCTAAATAAGAAATTAGAGAATTTTACCAAGGATGGCAGCTCTGGGCTAGAGCTGAAGAAATCCAGGGGAAATATAGGACATGAGTCATGGCCTCAGAGGGATAAACTGACATGAAATAACTGGAAAGAAATAAATGTCACTAGAAAAGTCAAACCCTGCATTCTGAGGTGTGGCCTCTAAGAAAAGGAGGACCCCAGGGGGCTGGAGCCATCGGGAAGGCTTCCTGAGGTTGCTGGGGTAGCAGCTGGCATGTCGAGCTGTGGCATCTCAGACTGGGTATCGAGGCTGGAAGAAACAGGTGGGGCTGGGGGCCCAAGATGAAGACAGGGTTGACCTGGGTGGGAGGTTAGGGGATCATCTAACACAATGCTCAGGTACCTGGTGGAATTTGCAAAGAACTAAAACCCGCCTGATCCACTCACTCCCACCTCTGCTAGGGAAATGTGAGGCTGAGTACAGCAGAGGTGGAACAGGAGAGAATTCTACAACCTCAGAGCTCAAAGGCCCTTGAAAATCCCCTCATTCAGTGTTTTCAAACACGTATAGTAGTAAAGTCCTTTCCCCCTGCTACAAAACTTTACATGGAGCAGCAATACACAAAAGATTGAGACGCATACAGGAGTTGAGGCCCAGGATCAAGGCTCTGCTCCAAGCCTCTGTTTCACAGATGCCAAGAAAGGAAGAAATTCACTGCAGGTACAACATCCGACAGGCAGGCGCTGGACATAGACTTTTGGAGGAGGACCAAAGACTTTCCCATGGTGCCCTTCTGCCTCCCAGGATGGACAGGTCCTGATGGAGATGGAGAAAGGCCCTCTAGTGGTTGGGATGGGTAAAGGGAGTGGAGAGCAGGCTGGTGGAGATGCTCCAAGGGCAACAAGGTAGGCTGAGAACTTATTCCTTTACCTTCCCTCCAAACGACCAACAGGTCCCAGGTGTGCTACAGGCCACACTGCACCCCCAGAACCTAAGCCGTGGCCTCCTGCCCTCCGTCTCCACACTTGTAGGTTCTGGGCCTGGTCCCCCCAAGGGCTCACCTGGTCCCGGGTATAAGGCGTATCTACTCTCTGCTTGTCACTGCAGGCCTCCAGGAGGATGCGGATGGCATTCAGCTGCAGGAGCATCTCACAGGCCATCGTGTCCAAGAAGGTGATGTTGGCAAGGGCCGCAGAGGCCAGCAGGAAGACTTCCCCAGATGAGGCCTCTTGGCACAGTTCTGTGTGGTGAGGAGGAAGAAACAGCTTCACTGCCAAGCACTTTCCTATCAGTTACCTCATTTGGTTCCCACAAGAGGTCTGGAAGGAAATTTGGGCAGGTGTTATAATTCTCACTTTACAGACAAAGAAAGTGGTTACTGGAGAGGGAAGTGTATCTGTCCACAGGGCTGGCATCTGAAACCTGATGTGTGAGTCCTAATCCCTGCTTCATCCAACAGGTATTTACTGAGTGAACACCATGAACCAGGCCCCTGCAGTCTTCTGATGGGCTGGAGAATTAAATAGACCAGGTCTTTGCCCTGTTAGCTTACATCTCCTAGTAGTGGGCAAGAAAGAGAAAGACAAATACCATATGATATCACTTATATCTGGAACCTAATATATGGCACAAATGAACCCTTCCACTGAAAGAAACTCATGGACTTGGAGAACAGACTTGTGGTTGCCAAGGGGGAGGGGGAGGGAGTGGGATGGACTGGGAGTCTGGGGTTAATAGATGCAAACTATTGCATGTGGAGTGCATAAGCAATGATATCCTGCTGTATTGCACAGGGAACTATATCCAGTCACTTGGAAGGCACTTGATGGAGGATAATGTGAGAAAAAGAATGTATGTTTCTATATATGATTGGGTCACTTTGCTGTACCGTAGGAATTGACAGAACACTGCAAATCAACTATAATGGAAAAAATAAAAATCATAAAATAAGAAAATAAAATAATAAAAAGTTAATATAGGAGTTTCCTTGTGGCTCAGCAGGTTAAGGATCTGGCATTGTCACTGCAGCAGCTCTGGTTATTGCAGTGGTGCAGGTTCAATCCCTGGCCTGGGAACTTCCACATGCTGAGGGTTTTACCAAAAAGAAAAAAAAAAGTAATATAAACAACTATGAATTCTAATACATGTGAGGAAGAAAATAAACTAGTACAAAAATGGAGAATAACTAGAGCCTCACTGGGTGCGTAAGGAAGGTCCCTAAGAAGATGACTTTACAGCTGAGAGCTTAGGGAGAAAATTAAGTAATGGTGAGAATGTCTGGGGGAAGAGCTTGTCCCAAGCCCAAAAAACAGCTTATACAAAGGCCCTGAGGCAGGAAAGAGCTCCTCATCCATGTGTGCCTCCAGTAACATATGCTAGAAACTGCGGCTGAATTCGCCTTGAGAAAGAGGCTGACGTTAAAATATAAAGACTCTACCTCTCCAGCTGCTATCAGCAAAGCATCAGGATTTCCTTTTAGTCCCAAGATAAGGGTCATCTGACTATAGAAAAGGCCTACACCAAGCCCCTGAATGTCAGGATCTCTCTCTGATCCTAGTGGCCAAAACCAATCCTTGTCACATTCCCCCACTTGTCATCTGTAATGTACCGAGGGTCTCTGAGGAGGAGAGGACCACCCCCCAACCCCTGCATCCCTCCCCCATCTAATACATTCTCCCATGGGCTCCATGTGACCCAGAAAGGATTCTGCCTCAGAGAAGGCATTAAAGGGTCAAAGGTGCTGCCCACCCATCCCAATACACCTGACTTCGGACCCTCAGCTCCAACCTGACCACTAATCAAGGTGCTTCCTGAGTCCTGGCCCCCTCCTACTGATGGCAGCGCTGTGGGAATACCTGAAGAGAAGCCACAATTCAAGAACATAGCCGCAAGACAGAAAGAAAGTTTCTGGGGCAGGATTGAGCTGTGTTCTCTCCTGATCTCTAGTTCTTGCTTCCAAAGAGTCTACATCCCGATTCTGATATTCAAAAGGGCCCCTCTTGGCACCTTCCAGTGAATACAGTTTCTGGTCCCTGCTTATAAGGAAAGAAGCATCAGAGATCTCATTGTGGCTCAGTGGTAACAAGGGATCCATGAGGACGCAGGTCTGATCCTTGGCCCTGCTCAGTGGGTTAGGGAGCCAGCATTGCCGTGAGCTTGCTATACAGATGGAAGACACGGCTTGGATCTGGCATTGCAGTGGCAGTGGCATAGGCAGCTCCAATTAGAACTTCCAAATGCTGCCAGTGTGGCCCTAAAAAGACAAAAAAGAAAAAGAAAAATTACATCAGTTGAACCCCCGCAGTAGGCCCTGCACAGGGCCATTAATTTCTGAGCCCCCTTGAGCAGAAAATAGTTGCCTCCCTTTAGACACCAAAGCTGAGACTCAGAGATGCCGGTGGTAGCAGCAGCTGCTACCACTGATCAGCTGCTTACTCTGTGCCACCGCCGTATCTTTTTTTTTTTTTTTTGGCTTTTTTTAGGGTCACACTGTGACCCTAAATGGAAGTTCCCAAGCTAGGGGTCAAATTGGAGCTGCAGCTGCCTGCATCTGACAGCTCAAAGCAATGTCAGATCCTTAACCCACTGAGCAAGGCCAGGAATCAAACCCACATCCTCATGGATACTAGCCGGGTTCATAACCCATTGAGCCACAATGGGAACTCCTACTGCTGTACTTTCTTTACCTCATCCAGTCATTCCACCCTCACGACAACCCCATTTTTTATCACAGCTTTATAGATGAAGGAGCTGAGGGTTCAAATGTTAAATGATTTTCCCAAAATTGTGAAACTGAGGAGCAATGGTAATCTGGGGGGCCTGGAATCAAATCCAAGTCTAACTTGACTGACTCCAAAGTTCCCATTCTTTCTCCATTCCAGGCTGCCTCCTCTCTCTAGGCCTCTTTACCTCATTCCCAGAGATGCTCCTACAGATATAATATCACTTCAATCAGGAAGGCAATGCCCACCTCTGGGCAGTGCTGCTCCCAAGCCCAGGTATGACCTCAAGCCCACGCAGGGCTGGGGCAGCAGATGAGCCAATGAATTAAGAACCCTATGATCCTCACTTTCCAAGCAGTGCTTTATCCTCTGATTTTTTTTTTTTTTTTTTTTTTTAGGGCTGTACCTTCAGCCTATGGAGGTTCCCAGGCTAGGGGTCCCATCGGAGCTATAGCTGCTGGCCTACACCCCAGCTCACAGCAACACCAGAGCCTTAACCCACTCAGCGAGGCCAGGGATCGAACCCGCAACCTCATGGTTCCTAGTCGATTCATTTCTGCTGTGCCACGACGGGAACTCCCTATCCTCTACTTTTTGAGGAACCACTAGGGCCAGCCAATCCCTACCAGGCCACCTCCTGAGGTCTAGGATTTGAGGTGAGACCACACAACTCACAGCCAACTTTGCTGCAAGGGTTCTTCTAGGTCTAAACAGCCACCCTCATCCTTACACAGTCACCACGGCTACCGCCACAGCAATTATTAACACACCCATCTAAGTGCCTTTTAATTTTGATGCACATTTATTTGAACTACAGTCTGAGTCACCTGGGATGTGTTAGGAAAATTAAATTGAGGATTCCAGTGACTCATTTATAAATGTTTCCAGGGAATGGCAAGAAATTGGAGGACTATTTCCCACCAAAGAACAGAGTTCTGGCTTCCTGCCCAGAAGATAGATCCCATCTGCTGACTCTCAGAGCAGATGCCAGGATGCATCTTCCTCAGGGTGAAAGAAACAGGCAGATTCTTCTTCTCCGGGGAGAAATCCAGCCCAGGCAAAGAAGTATGATTGGACATGTGCCAATCATGAAAGGTCGTTTGGAATATATATGTTTTTATGCATTATTTACTATTATTTATAAACTGGGAGATTTCCTATAAAACTTAGGACTTTTGCCTTTTTTATTTTTTAAATTGGGCTTTCCTACTTGGCAACACTGGACTAGAGTGTATCAGGGACATGCTTTTTTGTTTTGTTTGTTTTTCAGGGCCGCACCCACTGCATATGGAAGTTCCCAGGCTAGGCGTCGAATCAGAGCTACAGCCACCAGCCTACACCATACCCATAGCCATAGCCATGTGGAATCTGAGTTGCGTCTGCAACCTACACCACAGCTCACGGCAACACCAGATCCTTAACCCACTAAGCGAGGCCAGGGATGGAACCCTCATCCTCATGGAAACTAGTTGGATTGTTTCCTCTGTGCCACAAAGGGAACTCCCACGCATGCTTTGGAACTCAATACAAGACTCAACTCTCCTTATTTTCTCCTTCCATCTGGGCTCTTCCATGCTCTTATGTCTCCTGACGGAGCACCACACTCCTGGCAGAAGTGAATCTGAACACTGTTTTGTGGACTTGAGAAAGTTCCTCCACTCCTCTGGGCCTCGGTTTCTTCTCTTACAGAAAAGGCATTAAACTTTATGGTCTCTTGAGTTCCCTCCAGCCAAGACTTTCCACCACCGGCTTCTGTGTTTTCTCAACATGGAATAAATGTGCATGTTGACAAGTTGATTTCTCACAGCCTAGCCTGTGGGTGCCACAGCCCCAGGAACTAGAATCAGCCATAAAGTCAACTTTACAGACCCCCCCCCCTAAGTGCAAGTACTCACAGATCTGAAAATTCTAAAGCTAGAAGGAGCCTTGAGAGAAACAGGTCCCAACCCCTTGTTTCATACAGGAGGAAAATTGTAAAGTGAGCTTTGTAACAGGATGTGGCAAGTGAATAGCAGATGCTCACACAGTGTCTGCGACAGTGCTGCTGCTACTTGTTGAAGGAATGAATCCAAGACAAAAATCCAAGCCCCAGTGTCCTGACTCCAAGTTCACTGTCACAGGCTGTTCCTAAATTTGTGTTATTTCAGATATTCCCAATCCTGGTGTGGGTAACTCTAAGTGCCAACCTTACAATTTCTGAAAAAATCAATTTTCACTCAGTTTCAATAAGATATAGATATAGAGGCAGTGATAGAAGATAGGGCTTGAAGCAGAAGCACAGATCATTGCCAGCACTTATTTAAAAAAAAAAAAAAAAGGATGTGGTTTGCAAAACAAGCTTTCTGAGGACTGTTATCCAGGCAAGTCATTCTTTTTGTTTTGTTTTGTTTTGTTTTGTATTTTTGCCATTTCTTGGGCCGCTCCTGCAACATATGGAGGTTCCCAGGCTAGGGGTCTAATCAGAGCTGTAGCCGCTGGCCTATGCCACAGCCACAGCCACAGCCACGTGGGACCCGAGCTGCATCTACAACCTACACCACAGCTCACGGCAACGCCGGACCCTCAACCCACTGAGCAAGGCCAGGGATCGAACCCGCAACCTCATGGCTCCTAGTTGGATTTGTTAACCACTGAGCCACGACGGGAACTCTCTCCAGGCAAGTCATTCTACTTGGCGGTTTTGCAAAGGGAAACAGGAGGAAGAGAATATTCTAGATACTGGGCTGTGGTTCTCCTTCCAGGAGTGCACATGTCTGAACAGGGGACCCTACAAGAGTCAAAGTTCTCAGGGCCCCAGGAAGCGATGCCAGTGGCGGGGTTGCAGGCAGCAGGTAATGGTGAATGGCTGCTCTCTGAGAAGCCACTGGCCCCAGTCATTGCTGCCGCATTCACTGGGTAAAAATACTGAGATGTCAGGAACCAAGCTCATCACAGTCTCTCTGGCCAAGGAACCGAATCTCAACAGTGGAGGCCCCACTCTTCCCTGGGGCTTGTCCTCGTCCCTGTTCTGAAAGACCAATTAAGCCCAATCCAACCTCAATGCAAGGAGCTTCTCCGAGGGCTGCAAGCATTTTAATGGATGACAACAGAGCTCTTTAAAGCCTGACTCTGATGCTTTCATGGTGGGGTTTCAGCTAGAGTGATCTCTGTTCAGGAGACATGTGGGGAGCAGTAGGGGGGCAGGAGCCCCTCCTGTCCCTTCCTGAAAACAACTGTGACAAGGCCCCTCACCCAAAAATCCCCCTCCCTGCTGGCAACCCTGCCCCAGAGGACTCACTAACGAGGGCTGTCACGATCTCCTCCATGCTCTCCAGGAAGCTGCTGAGATGCTGGGTGAAGGGCAGGTGTGGGGAGGTGACCTGGGCTACCACGGCCGCAGCCTCAGCCCGCGTGGCCTCTGAGTGACTGTCGTCGGTCAGGATATCCGCCAAGCACAGAACGCCGTCCACCTGGAGACGGAGAAAAGGCGCAGCCTTGCGCATCATGGCAGTAATGAGACAGACTCAAGCCCCCTCCACAGCCCAGCCTGGATCCCCAGCGACTCTGGGGGCCTATCCTCCAGCTCCAAAGAGATCCGTGACTTCCCATGGGCTTCTTAGGTAGCAGACACCAGGGGCCAGGCCAAGGCATTCACCACAGGGCATTGCAGTGGAAAAAAAACAGTCACTCAGTCTCACATCCCTAAGCTCCCATCCCAGCTCCCTCTCTCTCACACTGGTTACTCAGCCTCTCTGAGCTTTGTTTCCTCATCCGCCAACAAGGTGTTAGGAATTAAAGAGCTGAGGCAGGTGAGGCTGGATCCAGAAGAGATGCTTAACAAGTGCTGCTCCCCTCCCCACTTCCTGGGTCAGGAGCAAGCTCAGCTCAACATCTTTCCTTCCCATCTTGTCCTCCACCGTCCCCCCACCTTGCCCCCAACAGAGAGAGGGGATTTCCTGGAGGCCCTGCTCTCTCAGCCCCACCAAAGAGAAACAAGCCTGGGCACAGTGGGACCTAAATGACAGATAAAGACTCCAGCTTCCCAGGTCTGCCCTAGCCAGACCTGCTCTTGGCATAACAGCTTCTGCTTATTGAGCACTTAATAGATGCCAGCACCAAAGTGCATGTGTTGTGACATCATTGATCCTTATAATAGCCTCTGAGGTCCGTGCTATTCTATACAGTATGTATGCTATTATATCATTCACCCTTAAAATAGCCTTCTGAGGTCAGTGTTATTATCTTCAATTTACAGATGAAGAAACTGAGACACAGAAAGGTTCATTGACTTACCCCAGAACACAGACTTCAAAAGTAGTTGGTTTGGGGGAGTTCCCAGTGTGGCTCAGTGGTTATGAACCCAACTAGTATCCATGAGGACACGGGTTTGATCCCTGGCCTCGCTCAGTGGGTTAAGGATCCGGCATTGCCGTGAGCTGTGGTGTAGGTCGCAGATGCGGCTCAGATCCCGTGTTGGCTATGGCTGTGGTGTAGGCCGGCAGCTACAGCTCTGATTCAACCCTTAGCCTGGGAACTTCCATATGCCACAGGTGCAGTCCCAAACACACACACACACACACAGATGTAGGCCGGCAGCTACAGCTCTGATTCAACCCTTAGCCTGGGAACTTCCATATGCCACAGGTGCAGTCCCAAACACACACACACACACACAGACACACACACACACACGTAGTTGGTTTGGGTCTAACGTCAAAGCCTGTGGTTTTGAAGAAGCATCGCACTGCCTTCTGCAACATGACACCTGAGCTCGGATCCCAGCCCCTAGCAAAGGGCTGAGCAGGGGAGACTTGTTCTGAGAAAAAGGGGCAGTAACTTGTCAAGATCAGCTCAGCACTGCTCCTGCAGCCCCTCAGATGCTCCAGGACACCCACCTGCCTGAGAACCTGCCACCAAGGGCCAGGGAGACCTTCCCTTGTTAGAGGTCAGGATGGGGAGGGATGAGGCCAGGTAAGAACCAGGGTGAGGTGAGGTGAGGTGAGTTGAGGTGAGAGGCCTGAGCCACTGCTCCCACACCTGCCGGGCCCAGGCTCCTAACCCTACCCCATTACTTCCTGCCACTCAGCTTTCAGAGCTCTCCAGAGGCTGCATCTGGTTTGACTAATTACCTTCACCAAGTCCCAGGCCTCCCTTAAATGCTCTTGGGAGCTGTAAGGTCCATTAGCTGTGAAAGCCCTTGGCAATCGCAGACGCAAAAGAGACAAATGTGGAAACAGGAGCCCAGGGAACTGTCCGCAATAAAACTTACCTGGATGTGCTTAAAAAATGAGAGCAAACAGCAGCCAGGCAGCCCCCGCAGGAGTTCCTGCAGGTGTTTGACTACCAGGCCCTTGGAGGGGCGCCTCAGCTGGGGATGGACTGGGGGATGGAGGATAGGGGGTGAGAGACCAGGTGGGGGCAAGATGCGGGGCGGGACGGGGGGAGCATTCTCTGGGCCTAGAAACAGGAAGCAGTCCTGTCACTGCCAACCTAAGGAACCTCTTAGGCCTGTCTGGTTCGAGCCCTCCTCCTTCCAGCACCACCCAGAGCTGTAGCTAAGGAGCTCCAGCATCCCCCATGTGGGGGGGAATGTCTCAGTCAATCCAGCTCCTTAATTTCATCTTGGGTGCAGATGGAGTTGCTTCCCCGACCCAGTTGGGAATATGCATCAGACCCAAAGCCAATATCCAACACCTGCTGAGGGACGGGCCAATCCAAAGGCACCAGAGAGGCCAAGGGGTTGATGGTCCCCGAGGGCCTGCACACCAGGCCTGCTCCCCAGCCCAGACTGCCACACTGCAAACCCGCTAGGCACAATCTCCCTGAGCGTGGGCTGAGTGCCAGGCCTCGCGCTGCAGCAGAGGGGCAGGGCAAGTGACTCGACCACAAATGACCGTCACACAACATGACTTCTGGTGAGGATGCCACTTCCTGGAAGCCACTCTGATTTAATGCCCACACCCCAGCTGGGCAAGAGGGCCCTCCTGGGACACCCAAGCATGAATGCTGCCATCACAGTATTTATCACACTGAATGGCCCTGTTTCTCCAAGTGGTGTCTGCAGACCAGCAGCACCAAATTCACTGAAAGCTCCCATCGTGGCGCAGTGGTTAACAAATCCGACTAGGAACCATGAAGTTGCAGGTTCGATCCCTGGCCTCGCTCAGCAGATTAAGGATCCAGCGTTGCTGTGAGCTGTGGTGTAGGTCACAGATGTAGCTCGGATCCCGTGTTGCTGTGGCTCTGGCGTAGGCTGTCAGCTACAGCTCTGATTGGACCCCTAGCCTGGGAACCTCCATATGCCATGGGTGCAGCCCTAGAAAAGACAAAAAGACAAAAAAAAAAAAAAATTCACTGAGAGTGTATTCCAAGCACATTCCTGGGCTCCACCCAGACTCTTCAACCGTACCGTCTGGGGAGGCCTAGAATCTGCTTTTTCACAAGGTCCACACCCACTTTATGCACCAGCAATTTGGAGAAGCGCCCCTGGGATGTGACACTCTGCACCTTCATCTGTCTGTGTGTCTCTGGCCACCATCCTCCACCTACCCCAGGAGCTCTGCAAGCCTGGGGACCACAGCCTCTGCACCTGTGGCTGCTCCAGGCCTCGCACGTAGTAGGCTTTCAGTAAAGAGGAATAAATGCAAGAAAGGAGAACTTGACTGAAGACTCGAGGATACACTTTAGACAAGTCAAAATAAAGGGCATTGCTGAAGGAGGGAATACTGTGAGCACAGACCACTATATATAAGTAGGGGCTGCTTCAAAGAAAAACTGTCTTGGGAACATGGATTCCACAGATGCCTGACTCCAGGAAAGTGATCCTGACCCCTGCCTGATGTGTCCTGTCAATGCAACTGCCAACTGTCTGGCTTTCCTGCTAATTTGTTTTAGCTGCTCCAGATCTCTTCTGACCATTATTAATTATGAAATATATCATCCCTTCAAAAAAAACAATATATAGGAGTTCCCACGTGGGGCATCTCGGGAATGCTGGGAGGCGGGTTTGATCCCCAGCCCAGCACAGTGAGTTAAGGATCTAGCACTGCTGCAGCTGTGGTTTAGGTTGCAACTGTGGCTCAGATCCAAGTCCTGGCCTGAGAACTCTATATGCTGTGGGGTAGCCAAAAGTGAAAAAAAAATAATATATATATATATATATATAGACAGCAAATTTACATGGTATCAAAAATAATAAAATGAACATCTGTATGTATATACGTACATCCAGAAATTCTAATACTAGGAATGAACATAAAATCAGGGAGCTCCTGTACACCATTCTTGATCTCGTACCTCTGCCTTTTTTCTGCTGGAGGAGCCTCTACCCTGAATTTTGTGCTTATTATTCCCTTGCTTTCTTGAAAGATGTATTGCACGTATACATTGTTTAGTTTTACAAGGTTTTGAACTTGACATAAATGGGATCATACTGGGTACAGCAATATGCTTTTTTTCCCCAGCCAGCATCAAGTTAGGGAAACTCTTCCCTGCTGTTACATGTGGCTGAGGGCCATTTATTTTCACTGCTGTGTGGTATTTCACTGTAGAAATCGGCTGTAATTCGTGTATGCATTCTCCCGCCGATGGACATTTGAGTCATTTCCCAGTTTTTGCTGTAATATCCTGCACTGCTATAAATATTCTTCTAAATGTTTTCTTGGGCGCACATGCTGGTTTCTCTTGGGGTCTCAGCCGAGGAGTGGAATTATGAGCTTAGAGGGTTTGCACACCTTCAGTGCTGCTGATGTTGCCAAACTGTTTTGCAAAACAGTTGTAGCAATTTAGATTCCCATCAGCAATGTAGAAACTCACTTAACACCATATTCTTGCCAACATGTGGTGCCGTAAAATTTTAAATTCTTGCCATTTTGATCAGCATGTAAATTTTTATTTTAATCGGCATGTCTCCACTCACTATAAGGACGCTAAGAGTGTTTTTGTATATTTCTGTTTTGCTTTGATTGGATATGGTTCTGGTTTCAATTTTTGCCATTTGAATTCCCTCTCCTATGAATTCCTGTTTATGAATTTTTTTCATTTTTCTACTTGGTGGATTGTCATGGGGGCCAATTTCTCAGGCCTTTGACTCTGATGTTACCAACCCGTCACTTAGCCTCCTGCCAGCAAGCTGCCCAGCAGCTAAAGCTGATCTCTGTATCCATCACCATCTCAGCAACTCCAACCCAGCCCAGCCCATGACAGGGGGAGGCCTCAAAGCACCCCCATTCCCACCCCACTGGTCTCTGGGCTTCCAATTGCCTAAACCAATTCCTGAACATCGGAACACCCAGAGGCTCAAGAGTCACACTTACCTTGTGCTGAATCATATCTCCGTATCTTACTAGCTGGACAATTTTTAGTATCTACGTTGAGACTTTATATATAAAATGAGAATAAAAATACTAACCCCAGAGTATAACAGGAATCTAGTATTAACTAAGAGAATGCATGTACAATGCCTGCCACATGGTGGCGCCATCATCCCACCTCATCCCCGTCTGCAGGTTGCAGTCATCTCTCCTAATCTTGGAGCTGGGAGTTTCTTTTTCTTTTCTTTCTTTTTTTTTTTTTTTTTTTTTGTCTTTTTAGGGCTGCACCCACAGCATATGGAGGTTCCCAGACTAGGGGTTGAATCAGAGCTGTAGCCACTGACCTGTGCAACAGCCACAGCAAGGCAAGATCGGAGCCCCACCTGCAACCTACACCACGGCTCACGGTGACTCTGGATCCTTAACCCACTGAGTGAGGCCAGGGATGGAACCTGCGTGCTCACGGATGCTAGTCAGATTCATTTCCGCTGAGCCACGATGGGAACTCTTCACTCTCCTCACTTCGGACCTGGCTTAGGTCTCCCACATAAGCTTCTCTCCAGGGCTACTTTTTGCAGGCTCCTCTGGGACCAAGACCCCTGAGATCCTCAGCCCTGTGGGTTGGGGCTCCCAAGTGCACCTACTTGTTTGAACAATCTCAGATCATGAGGTCCAGAACTAGAACGTTTTAAAAGATCAGTGATTCCGGTTTTCATTCTTGACCAGAAACACTGTAAGACGAATAATTACAATTCTCAGAAGGGAGCAGAGAGAAAAAGTACCATCACACATCTCTCATGTTCACCACACATTTACTCAGCACCTGCACTGTGATAGGTGCTCGACTATATCTGTCTGTACATGGTACAGAGAAGAATCGAGAATAAATAAGGGAGAGAGAAACAAAAAGACACATAGAGAAACACCCATAGAGAAAAAGAAAAGGAGAGGGAGGGAGAGAGAGAGAGAGAGAAACTTATACTTCAAAGGATTTAGAAACTTGACCAGTGCAAAGCCCAGGCTCTGTTTCTCCCTTATTTGGCATTTCTTTCTTTTTTTTTTTCTTTTTTGTCTTTTTAAGGCTGCACCCATGGCATATGGAGGTTCCCAGGCTAAGTGACAGATCAGAGCTGTCTGTAGCTGCTGCTCTATGCCACAGCCACAGTCACTCAGGATCTGAGCCTCGTCTGCAACCTACACCACAGCTCATGGCAACACTTTATTCTTAATCCACTGAGCGAGGCCAGGGATCTGTGTCCTCATGGATACTAGTCAGGTTCATTTCTACTGAGCCACGATGGGAACTCCCTTATTTGGCATTTCTGAATCACCTCCCCATGCCAAAAACTCTCTCCTTTGGGGTCTCCATGATACCCCACTTTAGGGCTCACCTCTTCCCAGCTAAATGCTTCTTAGCCCTAGGTTTTGCCATCAGCCCACTTTGTACCGCTTCAGTCCATAGCACCCAAACCCAAGCAATCTTAAAGGTTCACTATGCTGACCCCCAAACCCAGCCCTCCAGCCCCGACCTTCTTTCCCAAGATCTACGTGGACATCGCCAACCTGCCACTGAGTCTATGTCCAATTTCACCTCCCTGAAGATTCACAGGCATCAGACCCAGTTCACTTAGAGCTGAAGTGCTCATCTTCCCTGCCTTCCCCCCTTGTTCCCTCTCAGACCCAGGGGAGAAGTCACCCCCTCTGTGAGCACACACCTGCTTCCCCCCGCCACAGAGGGCCTCTGTCCTCCCAGCTGCCACAGCACCCTGACCACAACTAGAGCACTTATCTTGCCACACCATCCGCATCTGCTTCCATGCCCGTCTCTGCACTAGAGGTGAGCTGCTCAGAGCAGCTCCTGTACTGAACCCTCTCTGGTCTCCAGCACCCAGCTGAGGCCTGACACACAGCGGTTCACTTGTGAGGTGTGGCTGAGTGATGAGGAAACAGAGGCCCAGGAGGGGAAGAGCCTGCCCAGGCCATGCAGCGAGGTAACGCCAGGGCTGGGACTCCCATGCTGGTCTCTCCATCTGTGGACCTGTGCCCACTCTGTGCAGCCTTTGGGATGGGCAGGGAAGGGAGAAGCCGGTGAGAAGGCCAGGGCCTTGGGGGCTGCTCGGCTCAGCTCCTCTGGTGGGCCCGCGGGGTCACCCCGCCTGAGGCCAGCTTCCTCCAATGCGGGTCCCATTTCTGGAACGTTTCCATCCCCAAACACCCGCTTCCCATCCTCAGTCCCAAAGTCACTGATGCCAAGAAAACCATCTCATCAAAATACCTTCCCATCCCTAACGAAATGGCTGCTGGAAGCACTTAGAGGTGATTAGCTTTTACGCAGAGTGGGATGCTCCTGGGTCTGAGGACAAGCTTTCCTCGTGGAAGGGCATTCAAGCGGTGGTGAGGATGGTCTGGCCCGGTCACTACCTGGGCTTCGGGACGGATGCACCTGGAATCTGGATGCAGAGGGAACGGTGGACTCTGAGATTCTCCCCAGGGTGTGGGAGAAGGGACGTGGAAGCCACACAGTGGAGGAACCCATGTGTACCATAACCATTGCATTAGACGTATGAACGATGTCTCTCCTACTGAATTTCGGAAAAGCATCAGTGGTGACTTTCAGGTGAATATCTAAGGGATACAGGCAGCATACCAAAGCCCATCATATATCCTTGGTGCTGGCCTGTTATTTATTTATTTTTTTCCTTTTTCCGGCCGCACCTACAGCATATGGAAATTCCCAGGCTAGGGGCTCAAATCAGAGCTGCAGCTGCTGACCAATGCCATGGCCACAGCCATGCCGGATCCTTAACCCACTGAGTGAGGCCAGGATCGAACCCATGTCCTCGCAGACACTATGTCGGGTAATTAACCCACTGAGCCACAACAGGAACTCCAGGCCGACTATTTTCTAATGCCTTTCCACCTGTTTAGTTTGTAGGGAAAGGCAGAGGAGCGGGCTGCTGGAAGAGGTACACAGAATCAGGCGAATGCAGTGATAACTCAGCTGCAGGGGCGGCGTGACCCAAAGAGCCCTCAAATCTCCTCTCTCACCTTTCTGTCCCCTTGGATACCAAAAGCCTGCAGGAAAAAAAAAAAAAAAAATCAAAGACAAGGAGCTGTTGGAAACCTGCTGATGGACAGAACCGTGTGTGCTGGGTTACAGGCAAAGGGGAGATTCGGTCACAGTCAGAGCGGGAAGCAAGGGTCGTGGGAGGGAAGCAGAGACAAGTGGGGACCAAGGAACAGGGCAAAGCATTGAGTGGAATAAATGAACCCACGGGCCGGAAGCAGGATCTGAGTGCGGAATATAAACTAGATCAGGGCACCTTCAGGACAAAGTCTGTGAACAAGGCAAGGGCTAGAGGCTTCCTCTATAAAATGATATGATTAATGATGGGCGGTAGAGCTGAGAGCCCAATAAAAGCTACAGAAAGTGAAACAGGCCTTCAGCAGCCGTAAACATTATCTTCCTCCCAAACAAACATACCCAGACCCCACGCGACCTCTTTTGCTTTTTCCAACAAGAAATCTTTGATTACACAGACGTGGATCCCGCACTGCTGGGGCTGTGGTGCAGGCCGGAAGCTGGAGCTCTGATTCGACCCCTAGCCTGAGAACCTCCATATGCCACGGGTGTGGCCCTCGAAAGACAAAAGACAAAGGAAAAAAAAAAGCAAAAAACAAAAACCCAGTCCCCAAATAGACAAATACAAATATGGATCTGTAGTAGGGAATGGAACAATAGATGAAAGGAATGATAGAACCAGTTTGGCAGCCAAGACAGTGACAAAGAAAGAGGTGAGTTATTGATGTGAAAAGAAATCAAGAATTAGGAGTTCCGGAGTTCCCGTCGTGGCGCAGTGGTTAACGAATCCGACTAGGAACCATGAGGTTGCGGGTTCGGTCCCTGCCCTTGCTCAGTGGGTTAATGATCCGGCGTTGCCTTGAGCTGTGGTGTAGGTTGCAGACGTGGCTCGGATCCCGCGTTGCTGTGGCTCTGGCGTAGGCCGGTGGCTACAGCTCCGATTCAACCCCTAGCCTGGGAACCTCCATGTGCCTCGGGAGCGGCCCAAGAAATAGCAACAACAACAACAATAACAACAACAACAAAAAAAAAAAGAAAAAAAAAAAGAATTAGGAGTTCCCCTTGTGGCTCAGCAGTATCGAACCCGACTAGCATCCATGAGGATGAGGGGTCCATCCCTGGCCCCGCTCAGTGGTTCAGGATCTGGCATTGTCGTGAACTGTGGCATAGGTAGCAGTCACAGCTGGGATCTGAGTCAACCCCTAGACTAGGAACCTCCATATGCAACGGGCACAGCCCTTAAAAAAAAAAAAAAAAAAAGGAGTTCCCGTCTTGGCTCAGTGGTTAATGAATCCGACTAGGAGCCATGAGGTTTTGGGTTCGATCCCTGGCCTTGCTCAGTGGGTTAAGGATCTGGCGTTGCCATGAGCTGTGGTGTAGGTCGCAGACGTGGCTCGGATCCCGCGTTGCTGTGGCTCTGGCGTAGGCCAGTGGCTACAGCTCCCATTAGACCCCTAGCCTGGAAACCTCCATATGCCGTGGGAGTGGCTCTAGAAAAAGTAAAAAGGCAAAAAGCCAAAAAAAAAAAAAGAAAAAGAAAAGGAAAAGAAAAATCAGGAATTAAATCACTCAGGAATATAAATAGAGAGGAGTAATTTCCCCACCAAGCAGGTGGTTTTCCTTAAAGCAGATTGTCAAAAAGATGCTCTAGAGGCATTTGGTGTTGGAAGGAGTGGAGTTTGTGAGAAGGTATCAAAAAATCACTAAGAAAAAGTTCATTTTCCTTTAAGTTAGGGTTACTATGCATGTGGTGAAGTGAAATTACCAAGTTTTCAGCAAAGCAGTACTGGCACAGCTGGGATCTGAATCGTACCAAAATGTTTCTAGATCAGTGGTCATTTGCCTGGTTCTCAGATGATTAGAATCATATGGGGAAGTTTTAAAATACTAATGCCTGAGCTTCACCATCAGACATTCTGATTGCACTCATCCAGGGTAGAGTCTTGGCATCAATATTTGTAAAGACTCCTCAATTAACTCCCATAGAGATCCTGTGTTAGACACCACTCTTTCTGGAGGCGGCTGCGGCACAGTGGAAATTGCATAAACTTAGGAGAGTTAAGAATAACCTGGGTTCACAACTCAGCTGTACTACCTGCTGACTTGGTGAGATGAGCTCATTACTCATCTTCTCTAAGCCTCAGTATTCTCATCCTTAAAATGATAATCCCACGCTTAATGAAACGGTGAATGAAATATTGACAGCATTCCCCCCCGAAATCAGTAACAAGATAGAGATAGCCATTATAGCCACTCCTATTTAAAATTTTTCATGGCTGAGTGGTTAACAAACCCGACTAGTATCCATGAGGACATGGGTTGGATCCCTGGCCTCGCTCAGTGAGTTAAGGATCCGGCATTGCCATGAGCTGTGGTATAGGTCTCAGTTGTGGCTGGATCCTGCATTGCTGTGGCTGTGGCGTAGGCCAGCAGCTGCAGCTCTGATCTGACCCCTAGCCTGAGAACCTCCACATGCCGAGGGAGCGGCCCAAAAATGGCAAAAAAAAAAAAACAAACACAAAAACCAAACAAACAAAAGACTAACTGAACAGAAAAATAGTCCAGAAACAGTCTCATAACTCATCACTTTACCTTTGACAGAGGTGCCACTTTAATTCAGTGGTGAAAAGACAGTCTTTTTGATAAATGTTGTTGGATCAATTGGATATCATATGGAAAATGAAACTTGCACACTAAAAAAAATAATAATAATTTGAAATAGATCATTTGCCTAAATGTGAAAGGTAAAATTTAGGTTCTCCTGGAAGAACATATAAAGATTATCTTCATGATTTGGGGGGAAACAAGACTCAAATGGAGACAAGAAGCACTAACTACAAAAGAAAAGATCACTAAATTGGATGTTATCTAAGTTAATTTCTATCCATCAGAAAACATGGTTAAGCAGACTTCCCATCATAGCACAGAGGAAATAAATCCAACTAGGAACCATGAGGTTTCGAGTTCGATTCCTGGCCTCTCTCAGTGGGTTAAGGATCTGGCATTGCCCTGAGCTGTGTGCAGGTCACAGATGCAGCTCAGATCTGGCATTGCTGTGGTGTAGGCGTGGAAGCTATAGCTCTGATTTGACGCCTAGCCTGGGAACCTCCATTGCTGCAGGTGCAGCCCTAAAAAAACAAACAAACAAACAAAAAAAGACACGTTTAAGATAATGAAAAGGCAAACACAGGCTCATTGGCTGAGACTAGATTTTCTCCATACATATAACTGACAAAGGGTTTGTATGTAGTCTATATATTTCTAAAGCTTATATACATCAATAAGAAAAACACAAACAAATGTATATATGTGTGACTGGGTCACCTTGCTGTACAGTAGAAATTGACCGAACACTATAAACCAACTATAATGGAAAAACATAAAAATCATTAATTTAAAAAGAAAAGAGACAACTCCTATTTTTTAAATGGGCAAAGGTCTCAGACATTTCACAGAAGATCCCCAAACGGTCAATAAAGATAGGGAAAAGTGGCCCCAAATTATCACTTGTCAGGAAGATGAAAATTAAAACCACCATGAGAGGTCACTGCATGCCCAAGCAGACCTCAAGCAGGGCCTGCACGCGCAGCCACCATGAGGCTTCAAACTAATTATCTGTATTTTTAAAGGAGCCTATGGGGAGAATGAAACACTCCTTTGGAAACAGTGTGTTCATTATCCATGGGTCTTTCCATCGCCCCTCCCTCTTCCACCCTGTACGTCTCTCCCTCTTTCTCATCGCTCTCCTCTCTCCCTGTCTCTGCCTGTGTGTGTGAGCAGCAGACTCACACCTTGCTATCAGAGGGGTGTGTGGGTGGGTGCATAGGCCCACCGGCTCTGTGCTGTGAAGGCTGGCCTGTTCTGTGCTCCCGGTGCCAGGCTCTCCCTGCTCAAAGTCTACCCCCAAAGCTGCACATCCTACCCTCTTTCTCTCCTTTCCATCTCCCCTTCCTGCCACAGGAACTTCTCGTTTCCCTGTGGGCCTCCAAACCAGCACCTGTTCCACTCCAGAAGCCACGGGGAAGCCAGCGCTGCCAGTGCAGGCCCCACCTCTGCACCTCACCCAGTGCCTGAGCCATCCTGGCTTCTCTGCAGTGTAGCGGCCCTTCTCCTGGGCACAAGCCTCATGTTTACCTCGTGGCTTCTTATTTATATTCTGCTCTCACTCGATTACCTGGGGTGCAGCCAACAAACACACTTTTACCATTGTTTCACCCTGCTGCTTATTGCCCCTCGCCCCACCACACACACACACACACACACTCACACGAGTCCTCAACCACAGGCCTCTATTTATGAATTCGCAGGGAGAGAAAGGTGCCCGGCTCTCTTCTGACAACATACATGGACCCTGGAGTAGAGGCACCAGAATTCCCAGCCCAGCCAGCTCAACACCTGCCAACGGGCGTTCATCACATTCGTTTCCCCAAATCACTTCCTCTGGCACCTAATACCCACAGAACAGCTACCCCGCCCACCAAACAAGAAAACGGAGGCTTATAGGGATGAGGAAACTTCTTTGTGGTTCTCCAGCAGACCAGCAGCTAAGGAGGAGCTGGGCCCAGGTTCTCTCCACTATTGCCCAACCTGGGGACAAGGCCTTTGCAGGGACCTAAGAACTTGGGCTCAGAGCCCAGGAGGGAAAGCTGGAACAAATTACTAGGGCTCAGGAGTTCCCATCATGGCGCAGTGGTTAACGAATCTGACTAGGAACCATGAGGTTGCGGGTTCGATCCCTGGCCTTGCTCAGTGGGTTGACAATGTGGCGTTGCTGTGAGCTCTGGTGTGGATTGCAGATGCGGCTCGGATCCCGCGTTGCTGTGGCTGTGGAGTAGGCCGGCGGCTGCAGCTCCTATTCGTCCCCTAGCCTGGGAACCTCCATATGCCGCGGGAGCGGCCCAAGAAATGGCAAAAAGACAAAAAAAAAAAATTACTAGGGCTTGATGGTACAGAGGAGGCTCGGGGCAAATTCCATATAAAGATTTTTAGCTATTCCATCCTGGCCAAGGGACCCAGCCATGCCTTCACCCCTGACTCCCACCCCACACCCGGGCTTGCAGCTGCTCACAGGCTGCATCTGAGTGAAGTCAGATGGCCTGCCTCTGGCCTCCACCTGCTGCTAACAGTGGGAACGTGGGTGTGCAGGCCACTTCACCTCTCTGGGCCTCTGTCCTGCTATCAGCAATGGGGAAGGATACACCAGAACTCTTCTGGCCGTATTTGTTCAGTCACCCAGCAAATGTGGTTCATCTGTATGTACAAGCCACTTCCCTGATGGGCCAAGGGGTGGGCGAGACCGGGTCTGCCGGTCTGGGAGCTTAGACGCAGCTGCTCTGAGGTCAGGAGCACAGATCATGCCCCTGGAGGCAAACCAAGTACAGACTGAGCATCACGAGGAAGGAAGGCAGTCTGGAAGGCCATCCAGAGATGGGTACTTAGCAGCGTCAGCAAGTGCAGCTGAAACGCTTGCTGGGACAGTGGCACAGCCCAGCCTGGGCAGGTACTCCAGGGCAAGGAAGCCCCAAGGTCGGCTGAGTGTAGGAATCTGGTAAGAAGAGGAAAATAACTTACACTTATGGTGCATTGATTCATTTCATCCTCAAAACCTGCAAGGCAGAGATTATCACTGCACTTATGATGGGACAGGGACTCGGAGGGGTGCAAGGTCAACACACAGTGAGTAAGTGGTGACATTAAACCCAGGTCTGTGTATCAGAAGGGCAGTGTGCTGGAGGCAGCTTGTGCAGAGGGCACCTCCAGTGCCAGACTGGTATAGATTTTGTCCAGTGAGAACTGCTGGGACTTAGGAAGGGTTCTGCTCCAGGAAAGCTGGGGCCAGGCACCGCGGAAACCTGGAAGTTGGAGCCATGTTAGATTACAAAATATATTCACGGCCTCCTCCTGGAGGAAGCTGGCTTAGTAGAAAAAAGACTCTGCTGCCTTGAATTTGCAAATTGGGACACACTCTGGCCCTGACCCCTGACTGGGGCAGAGCAGAGCAGAGCAGATTTTCCACCTCCCAAGGCAGCATGGCAGGCCTGCAGCTGCAGCCATTGTCCACCAGAGAGCGCTGTTGCCCAGCACATGGGGCTGAGGCCAGGCTGAGCTGAGCCTTCTGTTCACTGCTGCACTTGAGGCTGAAGCTGCTGGGAAACGGAGGGCGGAGCGGGGGATGGGCCATGCCTTCTCCAAACAGGTTTGGAATGAGGCATGGCCTGAGAGCCACCCCATGGTGGCCTTCCTTCAGTCTGGACAATACTGCTTGATATCTCTAAGTGAATCTTGCCGGGAGAGGCGGGGGAGCAGGGCAGTGTGCCTAAAACTCTGTTCTCTCTGCATATCCTGACCTCCTTCGAGTTCCCCCAAAGCAGATGGAAGGGGTTGGGAGCCTTGGCATGTGGGGAAGGGAATACGTCACACTCCCTCTAGAAATCCCCTTTGCAGAGCTAGGGACAGCGATGGTATCAATTCCCACTCCCGTCTGTCCACTGTCCAAGGAGAGGGGGCTGACCTGACACCCTGCTCAGTGCCCCCCAGCCAGGGCAGTTGAAGGCTGGTGCCTCGGGGGCGGGAGAGTGGGAGCAGGGAGTAGGGAGCTAAGGCTAAGCGGGTTGAGCCTCAGAGAGAGGTGAGAAGACGTCTGGTTCTCCATTCTGAGGCATTTTGTCTCTCCGTCTCTCTAGGAGCCACTCCTCAGGAAAGAAAGAGCTTCAGATCAAACGAAGCGAAGAAGTCTTGCCTGGCATCCACAGCTCCTCTCTCCCCACTCAGCCTCACTGACATATTAGAACTGACTCCATGAAGATAAAGTAGCTCCCTTGCCTGGGATCTGCACCTGACCGCCCCTTTCAGCCAGTGGGGTGGGAGCCATAGCAAACAACCTATAAGCAAAAAATCAGGATTCTCAGCCTCATGCTCTTCCTCTGCCAGTGTCTCTATGCCTTCCAGCCTCAACTTCCCCTTCTGTAAAATGGGCATGACCATCTCTCTCTGCTTTCCTTGCAAAATGATTGTATGAATCAAATGAGCAAAAGGATGAATTTTTTTTTTTTTTTTTTTAGATTTCTGACCATCTCCAACCCACAGGGAGCCCACAGTGGAGAAAAACTCCTATGTGAATAGCAGCTGGAGAGATAAAGCCTCCCTATCATCCCCTTGCCTCTGCTCTCTCCTGCCCAGGGTCTCTGGGTTCAGGCCTGCCTGTCTGCAGCTCAGCCCTTGGATGTCAGGGCATCTCGATCCCAGGAAGCTGCCCCAGGGAACAGGGGTGGGGGTGAGGGAGCTGCATGGAGACAGGCAGCAGTTCCCCATCCCTTGCTGCTGATGATTTTCTTCTCAGACTTGAAGTTGAGCCCTCCTCCCCTCCCTCTGCTCATCTTTAATTTCTCCATCGATTTTCATTAAACTCTCCTCTTGGCTCTCCTACAGGATGTACTCCTTATTTGAAAAAATGAAATAAGTTCGGGGAGGGGGGAGGAATAAAGAGAAACTCTTTGAAGGCAAGACTGTCTCTAGTCTCCAGGCTGTGCAATGTAATGCAATGCAATGGCCATGCAATTACTAGAACAGTCTCGGAGGTGGTCTGAGGCTCTCTGAGCACTGGACTCAGAACATCCTTATGGCCCTAGAATATTGGTTCCTGCCCCACATCCCCAGCCCCTCACCTGGACCACAGTCTTCAGTCCAGCTTTGGTCCCCAGCCCCCTCTAACCCTACCCTGGCCGATGGCCCTGTCCAACCACGAGTGCCTTCCATTAGCCACTCAGAACACCTGTAACTCTGCTAGGGCTGTCACAAAATCCGAGGACTCAGGGAGTTCCCATCGTGGCTCAGTGGTTATTGAAACCGACTAGGAACCATGAGGTTGTGGGTTCGATCCCTGGCCTTGCTCAGTGGGTTAAGGATCCGGCGTTGCCGTGAGCTGTGGTGTAGGTTGCGGACTCGGCTCAGATCCCGCGTTGCTGTGGCTCTGGTGTAGGCCAGTGGCTACAGCTCCGATTGGAACCCCTAGCCTGGGAACCTCCATATGCCTCGGGAGTGGCCCAAGAAATAGCTAAAAGACATTAAAAAAAAAAATTCCAGGACTCAGGCTTTCTGGGAGTCCTGCAGGGTTTTCCCCAAATCAAGCTGAAAAGGTGAAGACAGATGGGCCAGGGAGGAGGGAAGGGAAGCAGAGTCCAGGTGGGTTCTTCCTCTAGGCAGACCACACCCACCTCTGCATCACGTCAGGGCAGCCGCGTGGAGGAGGGGTCGGCATGTTTTATAGAGAGGGAACAGAGGTTCAAGGAGGAGTCTCTTGCTCCCTAGCCCCCTGCCAGCTCCCCACCCCCCAAGCTGGCAGTCCTCCCTGTTAATGATGCCAATCCACCATCCCAGCTCTAGCCCTCCAGGAAGGCTACCCTGACCTGTCCAGGTGGGCTGGGTCACCTGGCCAACAGGCAGAGTTGAGTCCCTCTGCTGTCACTGGGCTCTGTGGGTCTGAGGCCCTGGTTCCCTCTTTGGCCATCATTGTCTCCATCCCATCATCTCTGAACCGGGTTCAGAGAACACATCCTCCTCCTCTTGGGTTTGAATCCACATCATGAGCTGAGGGAACACAATCTCCAAGTCTCAGTTGCCTCACCTATAAAATGGACACATTGTGGGGACTCATAGGGCTCTAGCCCCACCAGCTTCCCCATAGTGTGCACTGGGAAGCGTCTTTGACCACAAGAGCCCCTCCTGCTGGCCTGCCAGCCAGTGCTCCCTTCTCCACCAGACCGTCATCTTCCTGTTGAAGACTGGGGCTCCCCAAACCCCGGCGACTGGCATTGCATCTTCCGCAATCATAAAAGCTACCATTTATTCAGTGCCTGGTGTGTGCCAGGCACCACACCACTGCACATCTATTCATCTCTGACAGCCTGGGAGGAAGACTTCATCGTGCCCATTTGATTGACAAAGAAAACACATCTCCACAAAGTTAAGTAACTTGCCCGGGGAAACAGGTCCAAGTTCATAGGGGGAAAAGCTTAGATTCCCATCCAGAAGGCCCTGACCTTTAAAGGCCACGGTTTCCCACTGCGCTGGGCTACATCACAACAAGTGTGTGATGAGAAAGTGAATTAGCAGTGGGCTGAGATGGCAGGAGGTGGACTGAGTGAGCAAGGAAGCAAGCGAGTTAAAAGTGAACAACTGGGGGATGGAGAAAGAAGCAGCAGGTGACTCAGTGAATCTACGGCCACGAGCTAAGCCCGACAGATCTCAGGCATCACAACAGCAGGGCCGAGGATGGATGAGGGTATCTGGGGACCTGATTAGACCCACAGTCTGTCAGGTCTCTGTGCAATTTAATGAACCACTTTAAGGTCGGAAGGAAGTAGGGGGAGCCACATGACAGAGATGCATTTCACCCAATCCAGAGCATTCTCATGGCCAATTAATTATGGGAGCCCCGGGGAGGAGGCCAGGCCAGTACATCAGGGGACTGCTGTGACTTTGACATTATCTAAGGAGGGCACAGAGTGTGCCTGATGAGTGCTCAGCTGGCAGAGCCCCAGGCACCTGCTCCCCACCCTGGCTCCCCCTTGCCTGCTATGCTATGGCTTCTACAATCCAGCCTGTCCCGACTTCACCTTCCTCCCTAAACATGGACAAGAGCCAACCTCACAGGAGCATCTGAGGCCAGCACTCAACAGCCAGATCACAGAGGGCAGAGGGTGTGGGCAGGACCTGACGGCAGGGGGCGGGGCGGGGGTGTGTGTGTGCGTGGAGTAGGTGACTCAGTCCCTCCTGGGTGTCTCTAGAACTTCTCATAACTTTGGAAGCTGCATGATGTGGAGGAAAAGAGCATGGACCTTGGCCTCACAATATTGGAGTCAACTCCTGGTTCCGCACAATAGTTTGCAGCCCAGGCTGCCTCTGGCACAGCAGAGCTGAGATTAAATGACTGCCAGGCCATTTATTTAGCTGTGTGCTCTTGAGCAAGTTGCTTTACTTCTCTGAGTCTCCTTTCCTTCTATAAATGATGTGATGATAATGGCAACAATGGATTAATGATTAAGTGACACCATGAAAGGAGGAGTTTAGCAACATGCTTGCCCAATTTGCTTGACATTTAATAGCCAATAAATGTTGGCTATTATCCTTTTCATCACTGTCACGATGACCTTATTACCTGATGGAACTGGGGTCAACAAGCATTTTCTGTAGAGGGCCATGAGTAAGCATTTTTGATTTTGTGGGCCTCACGGTCTCTTGCAATTATTCAGTTATGCTTTTGGAGAGAGAAGCCAGGCATAGACAACACCCAAACAAAGGAGCCTGGCAATATTCCATTAAAAACACTATGGGTCAAAATTTTGAATTTCACATCATTACCATGTGACACAAAATGTTGTTCTTCTGATATTTTTTACAACCATTTAAAAATGGAATTTTTTTTTTTCTTTTTAGGGCCACACCTGTGGCACATGGAGGGGCTAGGGGTCAAATCAGAGCTGCAGCTGCCAGTCTACACCACAGCCACAGAAATGCAGGATCTTTAATCCACGGAACAAGGCTAGGGATAGAACCTGCATCCTCATGGATGCTAGTCAGATTCATTAACTGCTGAGCCATGACGGGAACTCCAGAAAAAAAAGTTATTAACTCATGGGCCATACATGCCAAAACAGACAGCAGGCTGAATTTGACCCACAGGCTGTAACTTGCCACCTCCTGATCCAGAAACTAAGCTCAAAGAGGATAAGGAGTTTTGTCTGTTAGGATTATGCTCCTAGCACACAAAGCAGTGCCTGGCAAACAGCAGACACTTGGTAAGTGTTTGCTGAATGAAAGAATCACAAGCCGTGTGATTCTGTGCAGATGTCACTTCACCTCTCTGGGCTTCTGACCACACGGGGGCTCCCTTCCAGCAAGTCTCCCTCCTGCTCACTGCCTGGCACAGAGTTGTTTTAGGAGTGTCTGTGTCTGGAAAGTAATCTGACCTGGAGGAGGGGAAAGCCCAGAGACAGTGACCTTCTCCTGCACCAGAAGTGGGTGGGTAGAATTAGGACATTGGCCAGAAACAGCAAGGTGGTCCGGGTTTAGCTGCAGGGAATTTTTTTTTTTTTTTTTTTTTTGGTGCTCTAAACCAGCCAGGCATTGAGACAGACTGGATGTTAGACTCAGGCAGACAGGCTCCAAATCCTGGCTCCAAGGCTTACTGTGATTCTAGGCAAGTCACTTACACTGGCTAAGACTCAGTTCCTTCCCTGTCTTTAAGTTGGAGATAGGAGTCGTGCTCACCTCATGAGGTTCTGGTGGGTTAATACAGGAATACCTGTAAGGGGCTAGCTCAACATTTCCCTTGTACTCTTGCTCTGTGGGGCGGGTCTGATTTCCCCTCTGCCCTGGGAAAGTCTTTTGGCTTTGGAGCTGCACTGGAAGGTGGCAGGAAGAATTGCCTCCAGCCTTCCCAGTTGCCCAGGTTTTCACTCTTAACAAAAAAGCCTTGTTTTTCTTCCCTGGACTGAAGTTTTCCCGCAGCTCTGCAAAGTCTCTAAAGCCAAGAAATCCACTGCTTTGGAGGACTGGCAATTCCAGTCCCTTCTGTTTTCTGCTATCATCCTTCCTGCCAAGCAGAATGAAAGGAGACGAGAAGCAAACCCATTTGGCCGTGTTCCACTGTCTAAGGAAAAAAGATTTTATGGGAGACGGGAGGATTATTAAGCACATGAGGCACGAAATGCTCAATGCATTTACTTCATGGAGTCTGTCTGTCTGTCTGTCTGTCTCGCCGCCACCTCCCTCCTCCATTTTGCCACCTAAGAGAGCACACCCATACCAAGACTTCCAACCCTGTGGGAAGGGGGCACTCTGTTCAGAGAGCTGGCACTAGCTCCTTCACCACTTGGCTGTGTGACCTCAGACAAAGGACTTCCCCATTCTGAGCCACAGCTTTCTCATCTGTAAAATGAGCAGATCTCCCATGCACCCTCCATTCTCAGCTCAAAGCACCTCTGAGCCCATGATGCTGTACCTAGTCTCATAACCCAAGCAGATTTGGAAAGAGGTAGGGTGGAATGTAAGACGGCCATCAGTCTAGGAGTCCAGACCCAAGTGAAGCAGCTGGGGGAGGAGGCAGGTTTCCCAGGCAGCCACGACCAGACTGTGGGACATGGATGCCGAGGAAGGGGAGCAGTTTGCTTGTCCCATGCCCATTTAGATCAGTCGCAAGAACAGACCTAAGGTACCTACCGCCCCCTCCAACTCCGTAGGCACCACACTGTCACCAGGACATGCCAGGCCTTTCTACCTCTCTTCCATTAAAAAAAAAAAAAAAAAAAAAAACCCTCAGCATCGTCCTTGAAACTTGGTTGAGAAATCCCCAACTGTCAGCCCCACCCTCCCAACCCCCCTAGCTAAAGTCCTTGAGGGCTCAGGTACAGGCTCAGACCCACACAGGCACATGTGGAGAAGCAGCCTCGGCCCTACAGCCTAGGGTGAGTTGGGGGCAGTGGCTGAAATCAGTCACGTCACGCTAGGTTGGCCTAGAACCACACACCTGCACCAATCAGATCATGCCTTCCTTCCAACCCCAGCCATTCCCAACAGTGTTGACCTATCAGGCACTTGGACTCCAGCTCCCTTTCCCCTCCCCCAGCCCTCTTGGGATGCAGCCCAGCTGCCTGCCCAGGCACCCATGCCCACCCTGCTTTTGGCCATCCTGTCCCCCAAGGAGCTGGATCCTCTTCCTTCTGCTGGGGTCCTGCCATCAATGAAGGACCAACCCCCTCAACCTTGATACCCTCTCCACCTGCCTTGCCTGCCTCCCGATGTGTTCCACCCCCTGGCCTCTGTCAGCCACTCCACCCAAGGAAGCCAGTCCACACAGGAAGCACTGAGGGTCCCTCTGGGCCCTGCCTTTCCCAGCTGAGTTCCTGGTTTCCGCCCCCTTCACATCTTCATCAAGCCTAGTCAGGACCCCAGCAGCTCCATGTGCCTGAAGCCTGGGAAAAAGAGGGATTCAAAGGACTCGCTCCATGAAGAGGCTCAGACGTCCACCAGGAGGTCTGCTCTCCCCACCCACCTGCCTGCTCAGGGCCCTCAAGCCCCCCCCCGCCCGCCCGCCAAGCCGGCTGCTGTCTTACCTTCTCCAGCTGGTGGACACCCTCCTCCACGCAGCAGATGGAGGCCAGCGTGCGGAGCGCCTGGGGGTACAGGCACCGGAAGCTGTCCTGTCGGCAGACCTTGAAGAGCGCTACGACCCCACCCTCCTGCCAAGAGAAAGAAGATGTCACGTGACCTCAGTGGGTACCCTCTCCTGGGGCTGATTCAAGAATAACTGACATCTGGAGTTCCGGTCGTGGCGCAGCTGAAATGAATCCGACTAGGAACCATGAGCTTGCAGGTTCGATTCCTGGCCTCGCTCAGTGGGTTAAGGATCCAGCGTTGCCATGATCTGTAGTGTCAGTCGCGGACGCGGCTCAGATATGGTGTGGCTATGGCTGTGGCTGTGGTGTAGGCCAGCAGCTGTAGCTCTAATTGTGCCCCTCGCCCGGGAACCTCCATATGCCGTGGTTGTGGCCCTAAAAAGACCAAAAAAAAAAAAAAAAAGAAAGAAAGAATAACTGACATCCCTCACTCACCAGGTGTGCTTTGGGATCTGCAGGGCAGCAGACTAGCCACCCCAAAATATGCCACTTTGGCATAAGGATTATTTTGAGCTGAAGGCAATTAAGAAGAAGCAGACAGAGTTCCTGCCATAGCTCAACAGCAATGAATCCGACTAGCAACCATGAGGATGTGAGTTCGATCCCTGGCCTCACTCAGTGGATTAAGGATCTGGCATTGCCATAAGCTGTGGTGTAGGTCACAGATATGGCTCAGATCTGACATTGCTGTGGCTGTGGTGTAGGCCAGCAGCTGTAGCTCTGATTCAATGCAGCCCTAAAAAAAAAGAAAAAAGAAAAAAAGAAAATATCTCTATCCTTCCTCTATTTGCCTAAAAGCAAGACATACAAAGATCTCTCTCCCCTCTCTACTAAGAACAAGAGTTAATCACTGGTGACAACTTTAGACTCTTATCAGCTTGAATTCAGCACCAGAAGAATCCACAGAGCAAACCCCACTAACCAACCTTTATTCAGTATTAGTTTCCCATATACGTGCCTTTCCACAGTTTGCCCTCTGGGCTCAAGGTTCTCTTCCTTTGCCTTATTACATCTTTAAAGATGTATTGTTCCTTTGCTAAGACATCATGTAAGCCCAAGTTCTAACCAACTCTGGGTTACCCATCTCTGACAGTTCCCATGTGTATGTACAGTGCACATGCTAATAACCTTTTTTTTCTTTTGTTAATCTGTTTTTTGTCAGCCCAATTTATAGGGCCCCAGCCAGAGAACCTAGGAAGATAGTAGTAAAAAATAATTTTTCGGAGTTCCCGTCGTGGCTCAGGGGAAATGAATCTGACTAGCATCCACGAGGACTCAGATTCAATCCCTGGGTCTCACTTAGAGGGTTCAGGATCTGACATTGCTATGGGCTATGGTGTAGGTCACAGACAAGGCTTGGATCTGGCACTGCTGTGGCTGTGGCGTAGGCCAGTGGCTACAGCTCTGATGGGACCCCTAGCCTGGGAACTTCCATGTGCCACGGGTGCGGCCCTAAAAAGACAAAAAAAAAAAGTGTTTAAAAAAAAAAAAAGGGGGAGTTCCCATCATGGTGCAGCAGAGACAAATCTGACTAGGAATCATGAGCTTGCTGGTTCGATCCCTGGCCTCGCTCAGTGGGTTGAGGATCCGGCATTGCTGTGAGCTGTGGTGTAGGTCACAGACAAGGCTCGGATCCAGCGTTGCTGTGGCTGTGGTGTAGGCCGGCAGCTGTAGCTGCGATTCAACCCCTAGCCTGGGAAATTCCATATGCCGCAGGTGTGGCCTTAAAAACACAAAAGACAAAAAAAAAAAAATTTCCTCCCCTTTGGTTCTTACACACACACACACACACACATGCATGCACATGCACACACAGTAAAATGCCTGCTCTAGAAATAATGTTACCCTTGGTTGTCTAAACTGGAAGTGGGATTCCCCAGATGCTGCTGGAGCTGGAGTGCAGGGACCAGGACAGGCACCTTTGCTGCGGCCAAGTTCAAGGCCATTGAGCACTACTTCTAGACTCCTGGCCACCCCTTCTCAGCAGCCACCATGGAGCAAGCCTAGAGTCTCGGAAAGAGGTTCTAGAAACAAGTCTGAGGCAGATGGAGGAAAGGGAAGCTGATGCCCCGTGCTGGTGCCACTCTGCCAGCGACCACCTGTTACTTCTCAGATCCTCCCCCCCACCATGGCAGGCGCACAGAAAGGAGGCTTATTTACACTCTGAGGATCATTTCTTTCCATTTTCAGGAAGGAAAAAATGGAAGTCCAGATGGCTGAAATAATTCACCCCCAATCCACATTGGTCTTGTTTTCACTCCTTTACTGCAATGTGTCAAAGACAAAAAAAAAAAAAAATCCTTTGGGATGGATCAGCTTAACTCCTGAGTGTGAGCAAGTAACTTTCTTTTCCTTTTGTGAGAGCAGTTCATGGCCACACCTTTACCTTGTGATGACTTCCCAGGAGAAATCTGGGAGGACTTCTGCGAAGAATCTGGGGGTGAGGAACGCAACCTAACTGGACAACATTTAGTAAAAAATCACCGAAGCCACCTTGGCTTCCTGAGCAAAGAGCCAACAAACAGATCACAAAGGTGACTCACCTGGGCTCCCAGCTAACAGGTGGCAACCCCACCGTGGACGTCCACATCCAGAGCAGGGGAAGCCGGCTACCCCACATCTTGTTTTGCCCTGTTTCCTGCCTCTCCCCTTCCCTAAGCGGGGGGGGGGGGGGGGGGGGTGTCCCTGGGGAGGGGGCGGGGCCGGCAGCTGCAGGAAAGAAGGCGTGAGCACCTGGTCTGAACTTGGCCCCAAGGTGCATTTGCCTTAAACCTCACCCCTCCTGGCTGTCACGAAGCCCATCGCCCTCTGTTCCCCAAACTGGGGAAAGTGTTACAGAAAAAAGGAAGTGGGTTCAGCAAAATTACTATATCCCCTATCAGGTATTGGAGAACTCTTTCAATAAAACATACATGAGGCACCAGGGACTGCTCTCCATCCTAGGGACGTGGCAGTAAAGGGCGGAAAGGACAATGTAGGAGTGACTGGAAGAGGCAGCAATGACCACTAGGACCCAGCGCAGCCTCACTGAAGTAAATCACCCCAGATCCCCCTTCCTCTGCATCCCACAGAGATGAGCCCCAGGCCGTTTTCTTTCTAAGGATGCTTACAACCACAGGGACCAGGATGAACGTGTCCGGCTCCAGAGGCGTTCAGGACTTCTGATATTTTCTCATCAGCTAAGAGTGATCCTCAACTTCTATATCCCTACTTCCTCTTAGGGTAGTTCATTTGGCGGGGAAGGGTCATAAATTCATTCATGCAGCACAAAAATATGAATGGTTCATTGTATGTTAGGCACGGTGCTGGGCACTGCCTTCATCCCTGTCCATACTGAACTCATGGTCTGGCAGACACAGTTCGAAGCAGAAAGAAATCTGGGTAGTGCAACGAAATGAGGAAAGGGGTGCAGGATTAAAAGAGCACAGAGCAGGAACTCCTGACATAATCTGAAGGGGGTTGTCGAAGAGTCAAAGAGAAGTGCTCAGATTTTATTTTATTTTATTTTATTTATTTATTTATTTATTTGTCTTTTTTCCATTTCTTGGGCCGCTCCCGCGGCATATGGAGGTTCCCAGGCTAGGGGTCTAATCGGAGCTGTAGCCGCTGGCCTACACCAGAGCCACAGCAACATAGGATCCGAGCCACCTCTGCAACCTACACCACAGCTCACAGCAACGCCGGATCCTTAACCCACTGAGTAAGGCCAGGGATTGAACCTACAACCTCATGGTTCCTAGTCGGATTTGTTAACCACTGAGCCACGACAGGAACTCCCCGAGAAGCGCTCAGATTTTAAATGCATGTCATTACTTGGACAAAAACATGCTCTGGTATGAGATAAGATACTAACCCCTCTGATTTCTTGCTCCACAATCCTTTATATCTGTCTCCCTACTTTCCCACAGTTCCGGAGACATCTGACAAAGGTTCCACATAAAGACCTTACTCAGAGAGTCACTGACATAAAATCAAATTATTCTTTAAAGTGAAAAGAAGAAAACAAGGTCTTCAGGGTCAGACTTGCTAGCCATTAGTGACTTCCCTCCAAATGTCAATATTTATATGCATCTATGTAGTTCCTATCATGGCTCAGTGGTAACAAATTGGACTAGTATTCATGAGGACGTGGGTTCGATCCCTAGCCTCACTCAGTGGGTTAAGGATCTGGCGCTGCCATGAGCTGTGATATAGGTCACAGATGCCACCGAGATCCTGGATTGCTATGGCTGTGGTATAGGCTGGCAGCTGTAGCTCCTGTTGGATCCCTAGCCTAGCAACTTCCATATGCCGTGCATGCGTGGCCCTAAAAAGCAAAAACAAAAAAACAGACAAAAACAATCTCATATGCATATATGTGTTTAAATATGTATGCACACATATATTTACATTTCTATTTAATCATACATAGTATAAATATTATTTGTATATGTACAGTGATAGATAGGCAGACAGACAGATAGATATAATCTGGAGCAGATAATGAAGAAACTGTCAGAGAAGGCGAGGCCAAGAGCCGGGGTCAATGTGGCAGCCTTCCTTTGGCTCAGGAGACACCACAACCAGCATAACTATATTTAAACCTCTGCACCCATTTGCACTAGATTCTCATTACATCCTTTTCCAAGGCTGAGAAAAATGGTCTTCCTAGCATTTTTAGCTACTAAGAGAGGAAGAGGGGGCAGAGTCTAAACCCCGACTGAAGAATTCTGGTTCAAACTCTGGCTCTGCTGCTAGTTGGTTACCTGTGGCTGAAAATGGGGTTGTGAAAGCTGCATGGCTCAGCCGCTGGGGAAACAATGAGTTAATGTACAGGAAAGGGCCAAGCCTCCAGTGAGGATGCCGGGACAGCCAGGTGGCGGTCGGGCTACAGAAGGCATCCTGCTTAGAAGGGTGTCTCATACTCTCATGAAAGGTGTCCCAAGGGCTGGAATACGTGGGAGGGAGAAGAGGCAGGAAGTGAGATAGAGCGGTTGCCTGGACCGGTCCAAAGCCCCCACAGAGGACCCCAAAGCAGCACTCAGCTTAGAGTGGACCTGGGAATCCGCCTGCGCTTGCAGAATCACACTGTTGGCTGGAGCTTGTTTAATTTTATAGAGAGCTCTGGGCTCAGAGCCCAGCTGTGTAATGGTATGCATTATTCAGACAGGCTTGGGGATAAGCTGTCATAAAGCTGGAGGAGGCCACTTGCAGGGCGTGTAGGCTAGTGGTGGGGGGATAATAGAGGAGCTGGCAGAGGGGTAATTCTGACAAAGCACAGGGGGTTTTCTGTGCTCTGCACTCAGGAAGGGAGGGGATTTGCCACCACCCATCACAGGAGATGGGGCTTATTCCTTGGCCTTCAGGGGAACCCAGGGAATGAGAGGATCAACCTTAGACAGGTTGCCCAAATCATTTCAGATGGTTGAATGGTCCAAAGACAGACCACGCTGGGCCCCAAGGAGGTGGGTGAGCAAGGCCACTAGGGGGAGCTACTTCACACCGGTCCCCATATTGGGCACATTTCCTGAGCATCGAAGGTGAGGATGCCCTGCATACCCGGGACACCCAGCCCCTGTGTTACTGTCGGGACTGGATGCTTCAAACATAGTGATGCTTCAGGGAAACCAGCCCTGCCATCTACCAGTCTGGGAAGTTGGGAGTCATCACGAATCTTCTCTCTGTTTCAACCCTCTTTCTACTCTCCTTCAAAGACCAGAGACAGAAGAAGGTTGAGTATCTGGAGTCAGATCTAAGTTAAAATCTCAGCTCTGGAGGTCCCATTGTGGCACAGTGGAAATGAATCCGACTAGGAACCATGAGGTTGTGGGTTCGATCCCTGGCCTTGCTCAGTGGGTTAAGGATCTGGCATTGCCATGAGCTGTGGTATAGGTTGCAGACAAGGCTTGGATCTGTTGTTGCTATGGCTGTGGCATAGGCCAGCAGCTACAGCTCCGATTTGACCCAGCCTGGAAACCTCTATATGCTACTGGTGTGGCCCTGAAAAGACCAAAAAAACAAAAACAAAAACTAAAAAACAAAAAAACAAGAGACCTTAGTGATGTCCTTGCCTGTGTTTGCTCTAAGTGTTTGGATGCTGAGAGCAGGGGCAAATTAACCATGAAGCTGATGAATTACCATACAACGCCCATGGCAATTAATGAAAACCACTCTGTCCTTCTCAATTTTGTCTTTTCCTCATGTGGTACTGCAGTGGCTGCAAGCAGTTTCAAAATCCAGCCAAGAACCTGAGTTGGGAGATATGTTTGATTTGAATTTGATGGCATGTGTGAAGATGAGGAAGCAGGGTGGATATTAATAATAGATACCATGTGAAGAAAGATTATAGAGGCTCCAAGGGCACCATCTTCTGGTCTCAGGTAGGAAATAAAATCAGAGGGGCTAGTCACTATGAACGATGGAGACAGCAAGGCCCAGAGAGGGGAGGTAATTCTTCCAAGGTCACACAGCAAGCAAATGCTAGAGCCAGGATAGGCTTCCTGAGCCGACTGTTCCCACCAAACCAGCTTCCTCATGCTCTCACCAGGCCTGTCAACAAGGAAGCTCACCTTGGCTATGATGCGGCACAAGGGAGCCCCCTCTTGGGTCAGGCTGAACAGGTTTCCTGTGGTGGATTCTGTGGTGTAGACATTGTCGGAGGCATCGATTTTTCTCACCAGGGCCTAAGAAGAGAAAAAAGTCTGATGGTTACTCACTTATCCCGCCTTGTTCATCTCCCTTAATGGAATACCAGTGGGTTCACATGCCTAAGAGGCTCCTAAAATCTCTCTCTATCCCTGCCCCATCCACGGCCCCACAACAGGGATGATAAAATTCCAGGTTTGGGGAAGACATGAGTCAGGATGAGGTCTGAGATACATTTCCGAAATATGGGATATGGAGTTCCCATCATGATGCAGAGGAAATAAATATGACTAGGAACCATGAAGTTGCCGGTTCAATCCCTGCCCTCGCTCAGTGGGTTCAGTATACGCCATTGCTGTGAGCTGTGGTGTAGGTCGCAGACACAGCTCAGATCCTGCATTGCTGTGGCTGTGGCATAGGCCAGCAGCTGCAGCTCCGATTAGACTCCTACTCTGGGAACCTCCATATGCTGCAGGTGCGGCCCTAAAAAAGCAAAAAAAAAAAAAGGAGTTCCCGTCGTAGCTCAGTGGTTAATGAATACGACTAGGAACCATGAGGTTGCAGGTTCCATCCCTGGCCTTGCTCAGTGGGTTAAGGATCTGGCGTTGCCGTGAGCTGTGGTGTAGGTCACAGACGTGGCTCGGATCTCAAGTTGCTGTGGCTGTGGCCGGGGGCTATAGCTCCGATTAGAGTCCTAGCCTGGGAACCTCCATATGCTGCCGGTGTGGCCCTAAAAAGCAAAAAAAAAAAAAAAAAAAAAGAAAGAAAAAAATATGGGATAAATTCAAATCCCTTGGGCATGGACAACAAATGTGTTTTATTCCAATCAATGAGAAAAATCAGCTCTCAACACTGACGGTCTCAGCAAGCCTCTTTTTGCTGTTGTGCTGGCTCCTAATGAGAAAGGAAACCATCAGGTAAATAAACAAACCACCAAGTTGAAAACCAAGGGATCACTACAGATATGACCAAAGAATTTGCTCATGTTGGATGGCTGTTGGCTAATGGCAAAGTCCAACTGGGCCACAGGTTCAGGAGATGAGTCAAAAGAAATTCTCCTCTGCAGAAGCTTCTTGCTAGAAATTCTCTTCTTGCAGTAGCTTCTCCACGTGCCTTGGGTGGAGAGTCAGGCCAAAAGGGCAACCTGGAATCCTGTCAAAGAGCGGGTACTGATTAAGGCTGAGGGATGGAAGGCTGGTGGCAAGGAGGCTGGGAATGACCAAGCCTAGGACCCCGGGAGGCTCAGGAAAGAGAGCAAATGAAAAATTCATCAACAAATGAGATATGAAGATTATTCCTAGAAGATTTGAGCTTGTTTCTGGGAAAAAGCTTTCCATGTAACTTGAAACCTCTTCATAATCAGCCATTTGTTTCGAAGCATATGATTCATCAATTATAAATGATTCCTACCTGCTAATTATGCTCTTTGCCTGTGTTTCTCCTGGGAGGCGTGGCGATAGAGATGACGGAGTTTTGCCTTTGGGGGTCTCGGGCGAGAAAGTAAGAGCTCTGAGAAGGCCCAGGTGCAGTTTCAGTGGCTAATTATTTTAAAACTAAAAATGGATTTGTTTTGGGAGTTCCCGTTGTGGCGCAGTGGTTAACGAATCCGACTAGGAACCATGAGGTTGCGGGTTCGATCCAGGGGAAAAAAAAATGGATTTGTTTTGAATCAACCCTGCTATTATGGAAAAAGCATAAAGAACCAGGAGATCGGAGATCTAGTGCCAGCTTGTCTTTTTTTTTTTTAACACACTGTGTAGAAGTGTCTATATGATCAACAGCATGGGCTCTGGAGTCAAATTGCCTGGGTTCCAACCCCGGCTCTGCCACTTCTGAGTGCCCCAGAGCAAGTTATTGAGCCCTTCTACATCTCAGTTTATTTATTTAACTGATGGCTTCTGTTCTCCTTAAGAGCCAGCAGTAAGTTGGTGGGAATAACAGCTTTTTTCTCTTATGATGGGGATTTTTTTTTTTTTTTGTCTTTTTGCCATTTCTTGGGCCACTCCTGCGGCATATGGAGGTTCCCAGGCTAGGGGTCTAATTGGAGCTGTAGCCACTGGCCTACACCACAGCCACGGCAACGCGGGATCCGAGCTGCGTCTGCAACCTACACCACAGCTCACGGCAACACCAGATCCTTAAACCACTGAGCGAGGCCAGGGATTGAACCCTCAACCTCATGGTTCCTAGTCAGATTCGCTAACCACCACGCCACAATGGGAACTCCATTCTTATGATGGTTGTATCAATATCTTAAAGTTGCTATATATATATAAAGAACTTCTAGGAGTTCCTGTGGTGGTGCAGTGGTTAACGAATCCGACTGGGAACCATGAGGTTGCAGGTTCGGTCCCTGCCCTTTCTCAGTGGGTTAAGGATCTGGCGTTGCCCTGAGCTGTGGTGTAGGTTGCAGATGCGGCTCAGATCCTATGTTGCTGTGGCTCTGGCGTAGGCCAGTGGCTACAGCTCTGATTTGACCCCTAGCCTGGGAACCTCTAGGTCCTAGAAAAGTGGTCCTAGAAAAGACAAAAAGACAAACAGACAAAAAAAAAAAAAAGAGAGAGAGAGAGAGAACTTCTAACTCAGCACACAGAAGCAAGATAAAAGGGCTAGCAATTACTATATTGTGAGCTCTGGCAATTGAGACAAAGTCCCTTGGCCTCAGCATCCCCATCTGTAAAATGACTTATCTTAAAGGGGTGTGAGGCTCAAGGGAAATAGCCCTTCCATTTTTGTCTTTATTCAAAGTTAGAATTCTTCACACACAGCTGTAGGTACTTCTACCTATAGCAGTCGAAGATGAAGTGTGTAATTAATCAAACTACATTAAATATTAAAAAAATTGTGCCCTAAATAAATGCCTCCTGTAAGATATTTAACAAAACGTAAAATTAATAACCAAGATGGGTCACCGCAAATCTCTATAATGAATGTATTTCTTAGAATCCTTCCCCATTGTTACCGTAAGCAGTTATATAAACGACATCAGTGCTAACATGAAAAAGCAGATTTTACATATTGGGGTCCTGTACCTAAATGATAATTACCTAATGTTCCTGATTAGTATTTGCACTCGAAGCAAATTATCATTACGTTAAACTGTTCAAACCCAATGTCTTTTGCAATCATCTGCTATTAGACCATTTATGTCTGAGGATAATTTCTTGTCTTTACCCATCTATATCATAATCACACCTCGGATATGTCTCAGTGAGTCAGCTCTCTGACAATGAGAAGCTGTAAGCACCCTTCACACAAGGATAAATTTGGAAAGATAAGAGATCAAAGGCTCCGCTGAAATCATCAGGGCTCTAAGTATCACCATGCGTCAGAGCTAGAAGGGCTCTCAAAAGTTTTGTTCAAGATTGTCTTCCGAGTTGAGAAAACTAAGACACAGAAATCGGACCCAAGTTATACATTTGATACATGGAAGAGCTGGTCCTTAACCCCTGTGAATCTGACTTCCTATTTGCCAAGGTCAGTGAAGCCATGTCGCTCAAGACCGGTGGAACCTCCTAGGAACTAGCAGAGATGGAAGTCTCAAGACAAGGAGGAACTCAGCCTTGGGAGCAGCTCTCATTAAATGGAAGAGTGGCCCCCCATCCTGGTGCCATTAGCATCTATAGCACTTCAGCCTGTGACAGCCAGAGCGTCTGTGCAGGGGCCAGAGGTGACTGAGACCCCCACTCCTCTCCCGCTGAGTCCACCACCTTGTTCCTGCCCAGGCCCTCCTTCCCCTGAGTTATTCCCAGCTGACAGTGGGCACAGCAAGGGCACCACTGCCAGCCCATGGCTGCGGCAGGGGACGCCTCAAACAGGTGATTCTGGCTTGAAAATCCCGAGTCTCTTCCTACTCAATTCTCCCTACCCCTTTTCTCGCTCGCCTGTCAGGCCCGCAACGTGGTTTTCCACCACCTGCTCCTGCTTCCTCCCCTTTATTCTTCCCAGACAGCTCTGATCAAATCCTATCTCAGTGTCAGTTTCAAATAAACACAGTCTCTAAAATCAGGTTTTGTCAGGTAATCGAGAAGGAATTGGAAAAGTTTCCAAAAAAAATGCTTTGCTTTACATCATGAGAAGAGTGGTGAGAGGGTGGAAGCAAAAAAAAAAAAAAAAAAAAGGAAGACAGACCCATGAAACCGAATGACAAAAAAAAAAAAAAAAAATTGCTAAGACAGACAGAGTAGGCAGATATGAAACAGAAAAATAGGATCTTAAAGACAAGCAGAAAGGGATAACAAAGGGTTAAGGAGATGCACAGAATCTAACCACTCTAAAAGAAGACTGCAAAAAGGGAGAGATCGTTTTAATTGTTTTCCCATTAGAAAGAGGGACCAAAGCTCAGCTATATCAGGAGGGATCAACTCTCAAACATTATCTTGGGTGAAGTTGCTCAGAAGGAGGTAGAGATAGTGTGAAGCCTCTTTCTAAAGCTTCAGGAAAAGCCTCCATCATTAGAAACAGGGCAGCCCAGCCATGCAAAGGGATTACACAAATGTAGGTAGTTAATGGCCACAAAACTGGGAGTTCCCCTTGGGGCACAGTGGAAACAAATCCAACTAGTATTCATGAGGATGCAGGTTCGATCCCTGGCCTCACTCGGGGGATTAAGAATCCGGTGTTGCCATGAGCTGTGCTGTAGGTCACAGGTGCAGCTCAGAGCTAGCTAGTGTTGCTGTGGCTGTGGTATAGGCCGGCAGCTAGCTGTAGCTCCATTTTGACCCCTAGCCTGTGACCTTCTGTATACCGCATTTGCAGCCCTAAAAAAAAAAAAAAAAAAGCAAGGAAAAAAAAAAGATGGCCACAAATTCTCTGCTAAGCCTCCCATAGAGACGTGGGTTCGAATTTCCCCCCTTTTGAAGGTGGGCTGGACTCCATGACTTGCTTGACTAGCAGAAGCCAGCACTTGGTACAAGTAACATTGCAGGACTTCCAAGGTTAGGTCATAAGAAACCTAGAAGGGCCACCTAGACTTCTTGGAACATTCTTTTCAGGGCCCTGAGCTACCAGGTAAGAAGGTTGAAAACTTCTGAGACTGTCCTGCTAGAGATGCCACGTGCCACGTGTACGATTCCTGATCGACACTCTCGGCTGAGACCAGCTTTTCAGCCCACCCCTTCAAGGCACCATATGTGTGACAAAGCTATCTAAGACTCTCTCAACCATCTGCCAGCTGAATACCCCCGAGTGACTTCTGTTGATGCCACATGGAGCAGAAGAATTACTCAGCCAAGCCCTGCTGAAATTCTCAACCTTTAAAATTATGAGAAATAATAAAAATTGCTGTTGGGGTTGTTTGTTATGTGTTAATAGAATTCTGGAATACAAGACAAAATTACAGATATCAGCATGAAATATCCAAATGATTACTAGATACATTTCAAGAGAAAAGGTTTTTAACATAAGGATATAGAGAACATTTTGGAGAAATGCATGAATTTCCTGGGGAAAGGTGCGGAAAGATGAGACATACTAACAAGGAGACAAAAGAATAGCTAAATCTAGGCTCGGATTAACCTTTGGGAAAATATCCCCTGAGTAGGCATATCTAATGCAGAGAGGCAAAAACGGGTAAGGGCTCTTAGAACTGGAGGTTTGGGGCAGATCCAGACCTTAACTGATTTCATGGCTCTCAAGAAGAGAAATCCTGAAATCTAAAACAACACTTTTGGAAAACAAAAGAATGTGCCAGAACAGAAAGAGAAGTCAAAGTGGGAAAGCTGCTCAGATCCAGCAAATAGGGCTCATTCTGTGACTTAGGTAAGGAAAGAGACCCATATGAGAAGTGGGGTAAATGGTGAGAAATTCAGCTGAGTCTCCCTGAAAGGAGTAGAGAATTAGAAGAGAGAAAACTAAAGGCATAATTCATTATTAGAGGAAAAAGAAAGAAGAAGAAGATGTAGCAGAAAACTGTTATTCAAGGCTAAAAATATTCCAAAGGAATGGGAAGTCGGTGTTCTGAGAAGTTCATGGCAGAAGGATGGGTTCTTACTAGGCCCATAAGGGACTAGACTTCAGGAGATCACAAGAAAACCATCCCTAGAAGAAAGGTCTTAAGGCCTATGCAATTTTCAGCAAGAGGCAGAGACAATAGCCATTATATTATAGAACTAGAGCACCTGTGTATCCCATATCAATTTTTTTTTCCCATTTAGACCTAAAGAATTTTTTTTTTAATATTTAGCCTCATGCATATTTTTAATTGGACAGGTAAATTTCTTCATCATAAGTGTACAGAACAAAGTTGGAAAGAATGTACTCTCCAGACTATAAATATTGACATAAAACCATTACATCATGCTTTTAGATGTAGTCAGTGAAAGCTAAATACCAAAACAACTTGATAGCATCATCATCCACTTAAAAATACATGAATAATCTCTTTAACATTTGAACATTTTTCATCTTTTCTTTTCATCCTTGAATTTATATTTCCATTCCAACCTTCCCTCAGAATTTTATCTTAATGTAATACATTTGTTTAAAAGTGTTTTACTAATCATCCCTTATCGTGTCTGTCATTGAAATTTGAAATTTTCTTTTATTCCCTGTGACTTGTAAGGCTCTAAGTGTTTAAAAATAATCTCTTCTGAGTTAAATTAGTGCTATAATTATTATCAGTACAATTGGTCAATACAACATAGATGATAAATTTTTATAAATAATTATAAGTCTTAAAAGTGAAAATTTGACTATAAATGTATCTCTTAATGAAATGAATGAGGCTTTGTATCCTTTTTAGGCTCCCTAGTTCATTCACTTGTCCATGGTTGAATATCGGCTTAGTGCTATATTTTTAGATGGAAGCCCTGGAAAACTTTGTTCCCATAAATTCCATGAAATGAGGAATGGAAGGAATTTGTGTAGCCAAGCTATTTACCCTTTGAGCAAATTCTCAGTTATGTAATCACAAGGTGATCTATCATCAAACACTATTTTAATGATCTGCCAACTGCTAACTCCTCTAAATTGGTAGAAGCAAAGAACTGGAAACCATTTGACTTGCAAAAGTGTTTGTTACCCAATCATTAGAGGCATTCATTCACTATCAATTTCTGGGAAGAATTCCAAAGTACTTTACCAAGACTTACCAAAGAACTACTAATAACACCCACTACTCTTTCACTTAGAGAACCTTGGATTATCCAAATTATTCAGAAAGGATTAGGAAGATCAAAATATTATTAATTTCATTGCCAATACAATTTTAATCAAATATTTTATGTGTTTCACATATGTTTTATAAAAACATTGAGGCTACAGCTTTTGCTTGTTTAATATATGGAAAATATCCATCATACAACCTAACTGGCAAAGATTGCTCTTATTTAGTCAAGCCAATCAGCCAAGTCAACTTAGCTTTTTCTCAGTATAGATCTGACTTCATTTTTAATTAAAAAGTGTTTAATATGTGTTCCAAGAAATGCTAAGAAATGCTGACAGATAATTATGGAAATCATTCCATAAGGGAAAATGCTAAAAACTGTCAATATTAAAATAATGTAGATCTAAAGTAAAATTTGATTTACTTGAATATGTTCTCAAGCCAAGATAAAACAATTTATTAAACTTTTCATAATGCAAAGTAATACATGGCTATCATTGTAAATTAATTATAAGTCTGGGAATATGACAAAAGACATTGTATTCCTTCAGTAAATACATGTATATATGTATATATATACTAACCTTTGGTGTTCATTTCAAGGAATAAGATCTGAGAATAAAAACGTCCAAAATCATTCAACTGTTTTTAGTAGCTCTCATGATCAAATTTCTTGTGTAATTAAAAAATGAGAAAAGTATCATACTTAAATCTAATTAGTTCAGCTGCTAGGAATTAATTATATCTTTTGCTAACAGGAAGTAGAAATGAGTATAAATATTTCACAAAATGTTTTGACAAAATAGTCTTTAACTGCTTTCTTCAGTAATGTGCATCAAATCTGAAAAGAAAAATCATGCAAAACTTGTAGCTGTGAATTTTATCTAGTAAATCTTGAAAAATGTGGTCTTTCTCAAAAATATTCCAGTTACATTTAAAAGAACCATTATCATTCACCTTTAAAGTCTTTGGCTCTTCAAAGGTACTTTTCTTTCCAGCTAATGACACATCTTAGAGTTGAGCATAAGATACAGCTGAGAGGAAGTGCTTGCCTTGAAAAAGTGCCCCCTGCCCCTGCAAACCATTTTGAGTGTTTGACTTGTCCTACGTGTGCTTTCTCTGCTTGGTCTACGGAGAATGTCCCTCAAGAGCTATGCGTGATTTGAGAATAAATGGAAATGGAAGGGATAGTTAACTTCCCATCACACACACACTCTCTCTCTCTCTACCATTCTATATTTCTGGATTCAGAAAATCCCCACACTGGGCAAAATGCACAATTTCTAATGTTTTCCTCAGCAGAAATATTTAAAAACATGGAAATAAAACATGGAGGCCTAATGGTTTATGGTTTATGAATGCAGACTTCTTTTTTGTCTGATCCTCCCACTCCCACTCCAAGGTTTTTGCAAAGAGGGGCAAGGCACTGTAAGATTTAGGATGAGATTTAAGATTTTCTTTTGGAAAATAATAGAGGGGCTAGTAAAAACTGTATAGTATTGGGAGGATTGTTTTTAGGAAAGAAAACAAATGAAAATTTAAGATCTGGAAAGTGATTTCCTTAAATGTACATGTTCTTGCATTTCTCCTAGGAAGTCTTTGGGAACCTGAAGAACGCAATGCATCTGAATCGACAGACCCCTGGTCCAAGTCACTTGAAGCAACCCAAATCATTGCAGTCTGTGGTGGCAAAAACATGTTTAGAGGGGAGCCTGAAATTAAAATCTGTTAGGAATTCCCACTGTGACTCAGCAGAAATGAAATCTGACTAGTGTCCATTAGGACGCAGGTTTGATCTCTGGATCCCTGGCCTCGATCAGTGGATTAAGGATCCGGCCTTGCTGTGAGCTGTGGTGTAGGTTGCAGATGTGGCTTGGATCCCGCATTGCTGTGGCTGTGGTATAGGCCAGCAGCTACAGCTCCAATTCGACCCCTAGCCTGAGAACCTCCATATGACATGGGTGTGGCCCTAAAAAGACCAAAAAAAAAGAAAAAAAAGAAAGGAAATGTTAAAAACACTGGATGGGAAAGAATACAAATCCAGCAAGCCCTTGTGAAGGAATTACAAATCCTGGCTTTGCAGAAAGAAGAAAAGAAATCACTTGCCCTTCTTGGAGAAAGGAGACATTTTTCTCCCATATATGGTAAACATCATACCACAATTAACCTATGGTGGATGCTTTCCGCCAGTGAATGTTCACCAGTCCTTATGGACCACAGACCACTGAAATTAACCGACCTCCTGCTGCAGATGCAATCAAGACAGTACCTATCACTGACCCCCTTTCTCTCAACTGCAGATGAGTATGAGCTGAGGTCAACCCTAAGGAAAGCATCTTAGGAAGACACGTTGACTGGAATTCCTGCCCTAGGGATTGCGGGTTGGCATGTTTTAACTTTCTGTGAGCGTGTAACAGTAGTGCTCTGATAAAATTGTGTATCCAAGGTGCTGATGCTCTGGGCGCTTTCAAGTAGGGTGGGGAAAGACCAGCACAAATTGAGAAGCCCTGAAGAAACCCCTCCCATTGCTGGAGAGACAATCTGGGCTCTAGCTGCTCAGGAAAACACGACTCCACACATACACTGGGATGAGACCCTCCTGGCTAAAACGAACAGAATAAGACAATTACAGAGAATTCTATTAACCTAAGAATCTTGGACTTTGAATCATTCCTAAGAGTAAAGGGATGCTGGGTTTGGTGTTTTGTTTGTTTGTTTGTTTTGTTTTGTTTCTTTCACTTTATTTCCTCCTGGAGAACTTCAACATGAGATAGGAGACCATTTTAAAAATTTGAACATTTTTCTATTTCTCATCCGGCAGATATGTTTGGATTATCCTTATCCTGCCCTCAAGTCACATTGCAGCCTTTGATTATCTACATTAGACACTATAGCTGAGCAAAATCTGAGTGAGAAATAAAGAAGGAAAGCAAATTTTGAGCTTTAGTTACAAACTCTCCTTAGAGTCAATTTAATGAGCATAACATTATGAGTCATTTCCAAGACTGCTGGGAGCAAAGTCTAAATTGCCTACTGTGATTCCAGAAGGATGCACCAAAGAGTAGAGGTTGTTATTTTGGGGGATGACTCAATGAAGGTGAGAAAAGACAGCCCCACAGGCAGCTGACCTCCTCCTCCAAGGTACCCGGCCATACCCCTGCCTGACCGCAGCCGGATGGATGAGGCCATTAAGATAACAGGATGAATGATGAACACGGAGGGGGTAATCCCTGGTCCCCACTCTTCCTGCTCCATTAGGCAGGGATTTCAGCAACATGACCTCTGCTGGCCTCACTCTCCACCTCCTTTCCATGTCACCTTGCCAAGGGGGGTAGGAATGAGTCAGTGAGTTTGGAAGAAGGAACTGGGTCCATTCAGCTTAGCACCCACCTCTCTTCTCTTACGAAGTGTCCCTGAGGTCTGACAGAGGTCAGATGGATGGATGTTTGTGCCACGTGAAGCTGAGTAAGGATTCAAAAGTACAGGTGAGAGTTAATTTATTCACCAGTGTCCTCTAGAAGTTGTCTTCAGGTAAATCAACTTTTGTAAATGAAGTCTTTTCCTCCTACCTCCCAGTGGCTAATCCTTTAATCTGAGAAATTCTAATCCTTCAGGCTCGTTAATTCCCCATTGGTCACTCCCAACAGTTAAGCTTTAAATTTCCATGCCTACCAAGCAGTTAAATGACCTCACTAAACAATTAGTAATTAGGTGATTAGGAGGCTCTTTTTAGCAAAGCTTGTTAGCGTCTCTTAAGGTAGCTCAGGTCTCTAGTGAAGAATGCTTTGGTTGATGCAATCAGAAGAGTGCCACCAATTATGCCTAGGTTGTCTCACTGAATCCTAACAATAACCCACAGTAGAGGTGGGGAAACTGAGGCCATTACGTAACTTGCCCAAGTCTGCATATCCAGCAAGGATCACAGTCAGGATTTGAAGCCCGATTTGCCTCCAAACACCACACTCAATTCACTACCCCAGGAGGCTCCCATGCCTTGAACTACATACTATCAAGACTGGAAGAAACCTTGCAAGTCACTCAGTCCAACCTCCACCTACTGCCAATGTCCTTCCAGGGTGCTTGCCCACCTCAGCGGCAGCCCCTTCTATGATGGGGTAGCCCTACTGCTTTGCAAACTCCTTCTTCCAAGGAATATCCTATAGATTCACTCCACTGGCCCAAGGTCCTTTTTCCCTTTGGGCCCTAAAGCACAGAACTTTGGAAGTAACAGAGTGTCCATTCTTAGACTGAACATCCCTGCTCCTCCAACGATTCCCCATGGACCTTGATCCTAAGCTCTTCTCCATCCTCCTAGGAACTTCCTCTGAACACAAAGCATCAAGTGTTCTGTTCAAACATTCCTCCAGGCTCCTCTCTGCCCAACCGCTAACTTCAATACCCTCACTCATTGCTCTTTCAATTTCATCACCCACTTCGGTCCCCGTGTTCCACTGGGTCCCTCTGGGACTTGATGCTTCCCTTTGGGACCCTGGCCCCAGCTTGAACCACCACCAGCCCCTACACGTGACTTTCACATCTACTTATCAGATTTAAGTGCCAGCCTCTCAGCACCCCAGGGCTAGCCCTTCCTTCCCTTTGTCCCAGACTCTCGGGGCAGGGAGGGTGAACTCCGCAGACTCTTCTGGGTCTGAAGCGTGAGGGGGCCCAGGGCTAGCTTCATGGACCAGGAGGGGAGCCAGGCCAGAAGGGCCTGGGCCATGTCAAAACAAGCCAGATACACAGAAAAGAGAGCAAGGGAATTCTGGGCTAGGTAGAAGGGGCGAGTTTGGAGAGAGGCCCATGTGGGAAGGGATTTGTTATTTGTGGAAAGCTTTTATTTGGTGGTGGGAAAAGAATGGCAAATATGTAACACAATATTTCTGTAACTAAAAATAACATGGAAATACCTTTCCTAATGAAAACCGTATGGAATCAGCTTTTTCTGGAAGGCTTTTAAAATAGGAAAAGGCAAGAGAAGGAAGGAACATGCATTTAACCCATACTATGTGTTAAGCACTTCTCCTATGCTGTTTGCTGAGTCATCTCACTCTTCTTCTGGGGAAGGTTTTCACTTTATGGATGAGGAAATTGAGGTTAGGGAACTTGAGCTAAGTCCCATGATGAACCACAATTTGAAAGTGGATCTGTCAGGTTCCAAAGCTCTTTGCTCCTTCTCGAAACAAGCACCAGTTTGCCTAGAGGCAGGGGCTGGATTAGCTGACCTTTCTTGATTCTTCTCTATTGCCAGGATTTTCAGAATTGACTTGTTCCCAGCAAGTGCCCTAAGCCCTTTAGAACATTAAGGTTCCACGGAGTGTGCTGTGAACAGTAATTCAACAGGGAAGATTTAAGGTGGTGGGAGCAATCCTGAAGGTACAATTGGGAGATGCCCGGCTCTGCTTCCGACCTTGCTGTGTGACCTTAGGTCAGTCTCTGCCCTCTCTAGCCTCTAGTTTTCACATCTAGAAAAAGCACAGGTGGGCTAGATGCTCTGGAGGACCCAGTTCAGCTCCGATTGTCCTATCTCTCAGGTGTTAGAGCTCACTTGGGGTCTGAGAATGCTGTCCCCCAGGAAAGGCCACTTCAGAGCTTCCCTGAGCCTGGCCCAGTCCCTCTGCCCACCCCTGCCACCCAGCCTGCACTGACCTGCACTTCCCGGGTCAGGGCCAGCTCCAGGAGCTGCCCAAAATGCTGGCCCAGCATGCTCAGGGTCTCACTCACGCAGGCCTTCATTGACTTTAGGACGTGCTCATTCTCCACCTGGAGGCACCTGGGGAAAGAAACCCTGGGTGAGTGACTGGCACTGGAAGGTGGTCAGCCCAGAGCCACTTCAGGGGCCAGATCTGGGCCTGCGGCAGGCCTGGCAGCAATACAAGTGGCCTGGGAAGAGGACATTAGCTTCTGGGGAGTCAGAGATGGAATAGTCCAAGGCTGGCTCATCCTCTGGCTTCCAAGTATTCCGAGAAGCGCTGGCCTGAAAATGGAGCTAGCAGACCATGTCATCAGGAAGAAAGGCCATTAGAAAGCAGCCACATCCATACACAGGGCTTCTTCCTGGAAGAATCTGCCATCACTGTGGCCAGAGTCTAGGGGTGGGGGGTGGGGACCACAGAGGAGGGATGCAGGTGGGCCAGGCATGCCATGCTCACTCTAAAGGTGTATGGCAATGCCTGTGACCCTTTGAGAAATGACTGCCTACAGTATACAGACAGGAGCCTTGAAAATTTTCTCCCCACACAGGAAGATCAAGATCAAATCTACCCTTATGGCCTGAAAATATTTCACACTAGGCCAAAGACCCATGGCAGCCCTAGGACTGTCAAGTTCCAGGTTTTTCTTTCTTTCTTTCTTCTTCTTTTTTTTTTTTTTTTTTGGTCTTTTTGCCATTTCTTGGGCCACTCCCGCAGCATATGGAGGTTCCCAGGCTAAGGGTCTAATCAGAGCTGTAGCCACTGGCCTATGCCAGAGCCACAGCAACGCGGGATCCACACCGTGTCTGCACCTACACCACAGCTCTCGGCAACACCGGATCCCTAACCCACTGAGCAAGACCAGGGATCGAACCAGCAACCTCATGGTTCCTAGTCGGATTCGTTAACCACTGAGCCACGACGGGAACTCCATGTTCCAGGTTTTTCTCCCAAGGGATGGGAGGGGCTGGATGGGGTAAGGGAGAGTGTCAGCACACACCCAGGGGTGCTCGGATGCAAAATTAAGTGTGTGTCCACATCCAAGTATAGATGTGTGTATGTTTATGCATGTGAGATACAGCAAAGAGGGTGTGAGTGTATTTCTGTGATTGTGTGAGTGCGTGTGTATATATCTATGTGTGTCTGTGAAACCCTTGTCAAATGCGTGTGTGAGTATAATGGTGTGTTTTCACCTTGCCTAGGCTCTGGAGATCAAGGGGCTTCCCAAAGCTGTAGGAAAACTTTTCCTTGTTACAATCCTCAAGAATCCTCTTTCTGGAGTTCCCCTTGTGGTACAGCAGAAACGAATCTGAATAGGAACCATGAAGTTGAAGGTTCGATTCCTGGCCTCGCTCAGTGGGTTAAGGATCCAATGTTACCATGAGCTGTGGTGTAGATTACAATCATGGCTCGGATCTGGCATTTCTGTGGCTGTGGTGTAGGCCAGCAGCTGTAGCTCCAATTTGACCCCTAGCCTGGGAACCTCCATATGCCGCCGGGCCACTCTTCTGCTTTTTACATCCTGCCTGGGACCTGAACATGGGGCCAAAAATCTCTGTGGAGTCTTTTAAGGTTGCTGATGAAAGTCAGCGAAAGGTTGGATGGAGTTCCTGCTGTGGCTCAGCAGGTTAAAGGTATCCACAAGGATGCAGGTTCGATCCCTGGCCTTGCTCAGTGGGTGAAGGATCCAGCGTTGTGAGCTGTGGTGTAGGTCACAGATGTGGCTCAGATCTGGTGTTGCTGTGGCTGTGAAGTAGGCCGGCAGCTACAGCTCTGATTTGACCCTTGCCTGGGAACCTCCACACGCCGCAGGCGCAGCCCTTAAAAAAAAAAAAAAAAAAAAAAGTCAGCAAAAGGAAATTCCCCGACCACCACTACCCCCACTGGCCCTGTAGGAGAAGATGCCAGCTCCTTCCCCTGCCTGATTTACCCAGAGGCCAGATTTACCTCTCTGTGACCGCCGACAGCTCTGAGCACTTCTCCATTAGCAGCTTCTCAATCTGCAGAAAAACAGATCAATTTTATTCAATTCAATAAGCATTGGTCAAGGACCAACTGCTGAGCTGGGCCCTCCGGGACATAAAGATGAAGAATCAAACATCTGATTTGGACAACAGGCACATAAACTACAACACAGTGTGACATGAATGACAGAAGAGATCCTTGTCAGCTGCTTTGGGAGCTCAAAAAAAACAAAAACAAAACTGGGCAGTTAGTTACACTGGAGGATCTGGGAAGCTCCAGAGAGGAAGGGGCATTTTGGCTGGGTTTCAAGGAATGAATAGAAGTTTACTGTCTGCAAAGTGGAGCAAGGAACAGGGTAGGGCACTAAGGTGCACAGTCATAGCCAGAGGAAAGAGGAAATGAAGGGGGAATTTTTCAATGGTTCACTTTGGACTTGGAGAAGATTCATGGGTTTTGAGGAGTTCCCGTCATGGCACAGTGATTAACGAATCCGACTAGGAACCATGAGGTTTCGGGTTCGATCCCTGGCCTTGCTCAGTGGGTTAAGGAGCTGGCGTTGCCGTGAGCTGTGGTGTAGGTTGCAGAGGTGGCTCGGATCCCGCATTGCTGTGGCTCTGGTGTAGGCCGGTGGCTACAGCTCCAATTCGACCCCTAGCCTGGGAACCTCCATATGCCATGGGAGCGGCCCCAGAAAAGGCAAAAAGACAAAAAAAGACAAGAAGAAGAAAAAACAAACAAACATGAGTTTTGGGCATTACCATCGTGGTGCAATGGAAATGAATCTGCCTAGGATCCATGTGAATGCAGGTTGAATCCCTGGCCTCATTCAGTGGGTTAACGATCCGGCAATGCCATGAGCTGTGGTGTAGGTCACAGACATAGCTTGGGTCCCACGTTGCTGTGGCTGTGGTGTAGGCCAGCAGCTGTAGCTCCAATTGGACCCCTAGCCTGGGAACTTACATAGGCCTCACTTTCGGGCTTTTAAAAAAAGCAACAAACAAACAAAACCATAGACTTTGGAATCTCAAAGCCTGAGGCTGAATCCTGCTTATACCCTTCACTGACTGTATAACTCTAGGCGAGTTACTTAAGCTCTCTGAGTTTCTGTTTCCTCAGCTATAAAGTGAGGACAATAACCCTAAGCTGATACGTTTAATTAATTTAACTTTTTTAGGACTCAGTCCTTAAAACAGATCTATGAAATAAATAGTTATTATACTTATTAGGATGGGGGAACTAGGGCACAGAGAAGTTTAATAACTTGCTGAGGTCACACAGCAGACAGCTGATTTTGAACCCAGGCGGTCTGTCATCAATGTGGCTGTATTTAACCACTGCACAATGTCTCACAGGAGTTATATTGGCCGCACATGTTGTGCAGGTTAAATGAGATGTGTGTAAAAATATCTAGCACAATTCCTAGCACAGATCAGATACTCAGAGAAGGTCCTTACTGTTTTCCTGGCTTCACTGGAAGGAGAGGGTGGTCCCAGGACAGGAAGAATTCAGCCTCTATACAATTCAGACCCACTCTTCAAAAAGGCAACCCCTCCCATTCTAAGTGCCCACCCATGCCCGTGGCAGGCAACCGACCTGGCCCATCTCCTGAGAGGAGCTCCTGCTAACAGCGCTGTACTCGCTGACCATGGAGCGGGCGTGGCAGGTCAGCCGCACACTCATGCTGTGGACACGTGCCCAGCGGTCCTGGGCCAGCTTCTGGCCGATCCTGCGCAGCTCAGTGCTGATGACCCAGCCACGTTTGAGCAGCAGCTGCAGGGGGTCTCCAGGGCCTGGGCCACCTGCCAAGATGAGGTCACCCTGTGCATCCTCCTCGAGGCTGATGGGCTTCGCCTGCAGGACACACATGCACTCACACTCTGTCATGAGCTTCAGGTCCTCCATCCAGCGCTGGACTGAATCCACCTGCATCAGGTGCAGCCTGCAGCCAGAGAACAGCGCCATGAAGGCTATTAACACGCCACCATTTCCAAAGGTCTCAATTTCAAGCCATCTGATGTCTACTAAACACCTACCATATGCTCATCACTGTTTCTTGAATTCACTTACCTTAATCCTCTTATTTCTTATTATGTCCATCTTACAGATAATAAGGGGCTTTGAGGGAAGATGACCAGACAAATCAGGCAAGGATGTCTGACAGAGTAACAGATAAGCTGTACAATAAGAGGAAAATAGAAATAGCCTAAATATCAAAGATTAGTTATGTCAAGTAAGCCACCGTACAGCTACATGGTTATATAATGTGCACTTATTTAAATTAATGCTTTGCAAAAGTTTAGAGCAAAGGAAAATGTGTGCACTTATAAAGTATGCAAGGCAGTATGCAAAAATGTAAGCACACAATTATTATAACCATGTTAAAAAGCTATATCTAGAAAAGGACTTTAAAGAAATATTAAAATGCTACTGGTTCTTTCGGGTGGTTAAAAAAAAAAAAACTTTTTCTTTTTTTTCAACTTTTCTCTAATTTCCAAATATTCTATCATAAGCATGTACACTAATTTTGTAATGGAACAAAATTAACTCCATTTATACAACAGGAAGAGAATATAGATTCAATCCTAAGATCTTGGTCAAATAAAATTTACTCTAAAATTCACTTGGTGAAATAAATTCAGTAATATCAGATCATTAATGAGGCTTTGAACACCGGTTGCATGGGTTATATTTAATATCACATAAGTGCCAGGCACTGTGGGAAAAGACGATATTAACAGGCTAAGCCTCCCCTCTCATGGAGCTTTTGATCTGTCTAAAGAATCAAGACATAGTAGGAATTCCCACTATAGCTCAGTAGGTTCAGAACCCAACTAGTATCCATGAGGATGCAGGGTCAATCCTCGGCCTTGCTCAGTCAGTTAAGGATCCAGCATTGCTGTGAGCCGTGGCATAGGTCACAGACGTGGCTCAGGTCCCACGTTGCTGTGGCTGTGGTATAGGCCGGCAGCTACAGCTCTAATTGGACTCCTAGCCTGGGAACTTCCATATGCAGTAGCTGCAATCCTAAAAAGACAACAACAACAAAAAATAAAAAAGTGAAAGAAAGAATCAAGACATAGTAATTAGATGTTATAAAACAATAGATTTCAACATCATCTGAAGGTTACTACAGAAAACGTGCGTGGTTAATGATTAAGGCTGAGCTAAGTCTCTTTGCCTTTGGCTGGCAACAGTCTTCTAACTAGTCTTTCTGTCACTAATCTTACCTGCCTCCAGTCATTCTCCACTTGCCACTAGTCATCCACTCATTCCACAAACAAGAATTCAGTGCCCACTCCGTGCCAAGTGCTAAGCTCTGGGCTACAACAGCAAACAAGTTGATGAAAATCATTTCCCTTATGAAGGTTACATTCAAGGGAGAGGACCGTCAACTTCCAAAACAATTCTCAGAATAAATAAGCAATCTATACAATATGTTGGAGGCGGTAAGTGCGACGAAGGAAAAGAGAACAGGGGAGGATAGAGAGGACTGGGGCTGGCAGGGGGAGTCTAGGCAATGCAATATAAAATAATTGGATCGAAGAAGGCTCACTAACAAAGGGACAGTTGAGCTGAGACCTGAAAGACACAAGGGAGGGAGCCTTGTGGAAATCTGTGAGCAAATTGTTTTAGGGAGAGAAAGCTGCAAAGGTCCTGCAGCACACGTGTCCTTGAGATATGTGAGCAATAGCAAGGAGGTCAGAGTTAGCCTGGTGGAAAGAGTGATGGAGGACTTGAGGTGAGAGCAGTAGAGAATGGGGATGGGCAGGTCCTATCGAGCTGTGTGGGGCAAGGAGGGGACCTGGCTGTAGTTTTGGGTCCATACAGGATACAATAGGCAGGGAGGCAAAGCTATCGAAGAGGACTGAACTGATAAAGGTATGCTTCAGATAGCATGGTTAAAATCACATCTTCATATTTAATGAGAAGAAGGAGGGCTTTCTGAACAATGCAGCTGTTTGACCCTAAAGCTTTTAAATGTAATTTTTAACCACAAGGCTTATACTGTTTATGCAAATTGTACATGTGGTTTCTCACAGCTTTTTTTTTTTTTTTTTGGTCTTTTTGTCTTTTTTCTAGGGCCGCTCCCGTGGCATATGGAGGTTCCCAGGTTAGGGGTCTAATCGGAGCTGTAGCCGCCGGCCTACGCCAGAGCTACAGCAACACAGGATCCGAGCCGCATCTGCAACCTACACGACAGCTCATGGCAACACCACATCCTTAACTCACTGAACAAGGCCAGAGATCAAACCCGCAACCTCATGGTTCCTAGTCGGATTTGTTAACCACTGAGCCACGACGGGAACTCCAAGAGAACTTTCTATATGAGGAAATTGTTACTCCTCTGCTTGAGTCTTCAGTGTCCTCCTGCCAACCAGCAACCCCCCATCAAATTAAAATTCCTGAGGCTCAGATGAGCAGCTTCCAAGATCTGGCCCCAGCCTCCCTTCCCACATAGCTCCCTCTTCCATCTTCCCCCAAATATTAGCACTCTCGCCATAAACCCACTCCACTCCACGCACACACAACCTCCTATTCCCCTAACAGAACACTCTTTTACAATTCCCTGTGGCCTTGCATAGACAGTTCCTCTTTCAGACCAGAATCCCCTTTCCTTCTTCGATAGCCTGGCATGTTCCTATTCACCCTCCAATACTGAAACCAAGCAAGATCTGGTAGGGCTCCCAGGAACAAATCCTTGTTGTGTCCCCTGCTTCTTGTTTGTAGGAAATAGGCTTCACTCAGCCTCTTTGATCTTCCCAGAGACATTCCAAAGGGCAGATTCAAACAGTTGCTTATCAGGGAAGGGAGGGGATGCAGAAATAAGGGAGGAACTGTCAAAAAAAACAAAAGGGCGGCAATGGGGCAGGTTTCTGGTTCCTCCTCAAGGAATATACATAACAATGTCTTTGGAGATCTTCTGCAGGAATGAAGGCCCCCACCCAGGTGGAGGATGGCAACTTCCTGCTGGGCACAAGAATCCTGGAGATCCATTCTCACCACCAGCCAATCAGAAGAAAGTCACACACCCTGCAGCCCTCACCCTAATTTTTTTTTTTGTCTTTTGTCCTTTTAGGGCCACACCCATGGCATTTGGAGATTCCGGGGCTAGGGGTCAAATTGGAGCTACAGCTGCCCGCCTATACCACGACCACAGCAACGCCAGATCCTAGCAGCATCTGCGACCTATAGCACAGTTCAGGGCAACACTGGATCCTTAACCCACTGAGTGAGGCCAGGGATCGAACCCGAAACCTTATGGTTCCTATTCAGAGGGATTAGTTTCCACTGCGCCACGATGGGAACTCCCTTCACTCTAAATTTAGCAGATAAAACTCCCCCCCCCCTCCCAAACCACTGGGGAGTATGAGGTTTTTGTTTTTGTTTTGTTTTGTTGGCTTTTTAGGGCCACACCTGCAGCATATGGAAGTTCCTGGGCTATGGGTTGAATTGGAGCTGCAACCACCAGCCTACACCACAGCCACAGTAACATGGGACCCAAGCCGCCTCTGTGACCTACACCACAGCTCACAGCAATGCTGGATTCTTAACTCACTAAGCAAGGCCAGGGATGGAACCCACGTCCTCATGGGTACTAGTCAGGTTCATTACCACTCAGCCATGATGGGAACTCCTGGGAGTGAGGTTTTTGAGCATGAGTCACCTGTTCTCCTTGCTTGGCCCTGCAATAAACCTTTCTCTGCTCCAACATCTGCTGGTTAGTTTATTTGGCCTCACTATGCATTTGGCACACAAACTTTGGTAAAATTTCTGGCTCTAATGCTACTTTCTCTGCAAAGCCTCAGTCAGAGCTCAGCAGCTGCTCCGCAGCGCCCCCTACCTCTCTGTTCATTCTCCATTGCACCACTAACAACATTCTACTAACAGTTGTGTGTGTGTCTGAATTCTCCAAGTCCTGAAAGGGGCAGTCCCTCACATCTGGGTTATTACCAGTGCCCAACATACACCAGCTACACCTATGAATGGGTGGCAGGCAGTTACTACTATACGTCTCCAGAAGACATCTATGCCTCCCCCATCCCACCTCCCCGGGAGAGCCCCAAGAACAATGTAGACTAAAAAAAGGAACAGCCTAAACATTGAGAATCATATTTTATTTGGTACAGAATAGCTCTGAGGAACTGCTCTGAAGAGGTAAAGGAGCCAGGATATATAGGGATTTTTACGACAAAGACAAGGTAGTCAAAACATCAAAAGTTTACTGTTAAAGAAAACCAGACGTCTCAAGTCAAGGAATTTAGTGTATTTCAATGGAGAACAGACTTGTGGTTGCCAAGGAGAAGAGAGAGGGAGTAGGGTAGATAGGAAATTTGGGGTAAATAGATGCAAATTATTGCCTTTGGAATGGATAAGCAATGAGATCCTGCTGTATAGCACCAGGAACAATATCTAGTCACTTATGATGGAGTGTGATCATGTGAGAAAAAGGAATATTTATGTGTATGTGTGCCTGGGTCACCTTGCTGTACAGTAGAAAATTGACAGAACACTGTAAATCAGCTATAATGGAAAAAACAAAAATCATTACAATTTTTTTTTTTTTAAAAAGGAATTTAGTGCATTTCAATGCATGGAATGGTAACAAGTGGGCTCATGGCACCTCAGTTATCTAGGACTAGTATCCTGTTCCTTCTCATCCCAAGTCTCCTCAGGTGCACGGTTGGGGGCGGTTGCAGTGGCTGAGGGTTTGGCAGGGGGCCAAACCATTTGTCTCCATCCTAAGTTCCCTCAGGGTTTATCTTTGGGGGCAGCACCATAGTGACTTGATGGCTGCAACATCCTTTGTTTACCGATACAGCAGACACCATTTTTCATTCGTGACAACATGATTGGAAATGGGATATAGAGGATGGAAATACATATGACCATCATGTTCAAGAGGTACAGAACTGGGAGGCAAACTGACCTAGGGGCTTTTAAAGGGCAACAAATGAACTAGTCACTCATTCACTGACTCATTCTCTCCATAGAGATCTTACAGTGGATGTCTATTATTTTTGTCTTCCGAGCATCCTTCTGCCTTCTGTCAATTGCAAAGACAAGTTACATCAGCTGCCTCTTGGCAGGGCAACCAAGCCTTCAGCACTTCCCTCCTCTTTAGGAAAGGCCCCTCCATCCAGATGTAGGGTGGTTCCCCCAGGGGCCATGTCTGCACCGTGTGAAGACACCCTGGCCATAGCTGGTGGTTAGTCCACAGGCGAGCTCCTAAACCCACCCCCACAAATCCATTCCCGCTCCTCAAACTGAGAAGCTTAGAGCCAAGGGTTACTGAGACTGGAGTTGTTGGACGTAGGTCACGTTCATGATGGCAACTTCAGTCATTCTATGAGGAACTCCAGGATCATTTGGGGACTAGGGGAAAAGGCCAAAAGTTAGTTTTCATTGCTTGCAACCAAAGCACCTTCTTCTTTTTTTGTCTTTTTAGGGCTGCACCCATGGCATTTGGAGGTTCCCAGGCTAGGGGTCAAATGGGAGCTGTCCACAGCAACACGGGATCTGAGCCACGTCTGTGACCTGCACCATAGCTCACAGCAATGCCGGATCCTTAACTCACTGGGCGAGATCAGGGATGGAAACTGCATCCTCCTGGATGCTAGCCAGATTCATTTCTGCTGAGCCACTAGGGGAGCTCCCCCTAAAGCACCTTTTCTAAAACACAAGTACCCAAGTAATTAAGCAGAGTTGAGTCAGTATCATCCTTTAGAGAAAAGGCTTTCTGGGAATTCAAAAGGAGCTGTTCCTTCCAGTTGGAGGTAGGAGATAGAGCTTGGAGAAGGTGGCTTTAGAGCCGGGTGGGGCTGGGACATGTGGAAAGTTAGGAGCATCTTCCAGGGTAGCACAGACAATAGGACAATAAGCAGGTCAGGCGGGCTAGATTTACATATTCTGGAAAAGAGGGAGCAGTGAGGGGGAAAGGTGGCGGGGGAGGGGGAAAGCCCTGATCTTGAGAGGCTCAGAAGCCAGCATAGAGGTTGGGTATTTATGCTGAAAGCCCTGAGAAGCTATAGAAGGGCAGGCATTAGGGCAGAGCAACAGCGGTGGAGACTGGTGGGGTTAAAGCTAAATCACAGCAGGAGTTCCCGTCGTGACGCAGTGGTTAACGAATCTGACTAGGAACCACGAGGTTGCGGGTTTGATCCCTGGCCTTGCTCAGTGGGTTAAGGATCTGGCATTGCCGTAAGCCGTGGTGTAGGTCGCAGATGCGGTTCGGATCCTACATTGCTGTGGCTCTGGCGTAGGCTGGCGGCTACAGCTCCAATTAGACCCCTAGCCTGGGAACCTCCATATGCTGAAGGAGCAGCCCAAGAAATGGCAAAAAGACAACAAAAAAAAAAGAAAGAAAAAATATAATGAAAGTGGGATTTCAGAAGCTGTGTGGATTAAAATCCTAGTCGATTCATCACTCTGCTGCTAAGAGAAATGGAATGACAAAGCTCTTGATTTCCCGGGTGTTTGGGTACTTGTGCCCACGCGTGTCTGTGTTTGCGGATATGAACTCATCTGGGTGTCTGTCTGTAGTATCTGTCCACCGGTGTCTGCGTGTCTGGGTGAGAGTTTGTGTATCTGGACTTGCATAAATCCTCAGATGAGTTTGTGTGTTTACTGGTCTTGCGCCAGAGAAATTCGATGATTAAAAAGCAGATAGGGTGGGGTGGGGCTTGAGTGTGGGCTGTGCTGCATGACTCAGTTCCAAAGAAAAGAGTATCAAAAGCAGAGTGGAAAAAAGTAACTTTGCAGTGGAGAAACCTGGCAGACACCACCTTAACCAAGAGATTGAGGTGAGCCTCAGAGCTGATAAACTGTGTTGCTAGGAGTGCCCATGGTGGCGCAGCAGAGACGAATCCAACTAGGAAACATGAAGTAGCAGGTTCGATTCCTGGCCTCACTCAGTGGGTCAAGGATCCAGCATGGCCATGAGCTCTGGTGTAGGTCGCAGATGTAGCTCGGATCTTGCCACATTACTGTGGCTGTGGTGCAGGCCGGCAGCTGTAGCTCCAATTCGACCCCTAGCCTGGGAACATCCATATGCTATGGGCGTGCCCCTAAAAAGACCAAAAAAAAAAAAAAAAACAACAACAACAAAAAAACTAAGTTGATAGCCTGGGCCCCTGACAGGATGGGCTGAGGACACTTCATCTCCATGGCTTCTTCCCAGGAACTCATCACTCAGTCTCATCATGGGGAAAACATCAGGGATCCAAACTGGGGGGACCTTGTCCAAAAGACCTGACCTGACTGGTACGCCTCAAAACTGTCAGTCTCATCAAACACAAGGGAAACTGAGAAACTGTTGCAGACCAGAGACCCTAAGGAGATGTGACGACTAAATATGCAACAAGATATCCTGGAAAGAATCCTGAAACAAAAAAGGACCTTCCTGGACAAACTAGTAACACCCAGATAAATTCTGGAATTTAGTCACTAGTTTAGTTAACCAATGCCGGTTCCTCAGTTGTGGTGAATGTACCAAGTTCATGTCAGATTTTAGGGGTATGAGGGATATAGGAACACTCCGTACTATCTTTGCAACTTTCTTTAAATCTAAAACCATTTTTTTAAATTTTTTAAAGTTTCTTTAAAAAAGATGAGGTTTAGGCAGGGAGATGGAGTCCAGAGGACAAGCCTGAGGATTTTCTTTCTCTCTCTCTCTCTTTTTTTTTTTTTTTGGTCTTTTTAGGGCCACACTTGTGGCACATGAAAGTTCCCAGGCTCGGGGGCAGAATGGAGCTGTAACTGCTGGCCTGTACTACAGCCACAGCAACACGGGATCCGAGCCACGTCTGTGACCTACACCGCAGCTCACAGCAACACCAGATCCTTAACCCACTGAGCGAGGCCAGGGAGCAAACCCATGTCCTTTTGGGTACCAGTGGGATTTGTTACTGCTAAGCCACAATGGGAACTCCTGGCCTGAGGATTTTCTATCCTGTCCCTCCAGAAAGAACTTCACTCCCCTGACTTCTTTTCCAAGCGGGAGAGTGGGCTGAGACTGGCTGTCTCTCTGACTTAGTGTCATGAACCCACAGAAGGAAACCCTCAGCATCCAAGCCCCAGTGAATGGAAAGACAGAAGCAGGCTAAAGAGCCTCAAGTGGAAGGACAGAAGGCCTGCAGTTGTCTGGGGATGGAAGTTGTCCCCTGAGGTGGGGGAGGGAACACGGCAGGCCTAGCTGGCTTTGTCCTCAGCCTCCATCTCCTGCCCTAGAGCCCAGCAATGGCTGAATCCCAGGGGAGCTTCTTGAACCTGTGCCTTCTGTGCAACGCTACCTCAGGAGGCCTCCCTCTGGCAGTCAGGCCCTCAGCCTGGCTCCCTCCTTTAATTGCCTGAACAGGCCTTGAACCAGAGCTTTCTTGGGACACAAAAGCCTATTGTGTAAGGACCTTGAGCATTAGAGGAGCTTCTGCAGGCCCAGCCCAGCAAGGCTTGCATGTCAGCGCGCAGGGTCAGAAAGCACTCGCTCTGCTCTTCATAAACGGTATGATTGAAAGCAGGCTGCTGCCATGGCTGTAGGGGTTTTTTTCCCTGATATTTTATTGAAATAACAAATGTGCATAAAAGCGAACAAATCATACAATTACGCTATAGTTAGGTAGCGTTTCAAAGTCAAGAACACACCCTTGCAGGAGTTCCCATCGTGGCTCAGTGGTTAACGAATCCGACTAGGAACTATGAGGTTGCAGGTTCGATCCCTAGCCTTGCTCAGTGGGTTAAGGATCCAGCGTTGTCATGAGCTGTGGTGTAGATCGCAGACGCGGGTCGGATCTGGCGATGCTGTGGCTCTGAGATAGGCCAGCGGCTACAGCTCCGATTAGACCCCTAGCCTGGGAACCTCCATATGCCACAGGAGCGGCCCTAGAAAAGCCAAAAAAAAAAGGACACACCCTTGCCTCCAGGAACCAGAAAAAGAATTGATTATTACCAGCATTCCAGAGGTCTCCCTTGCACCCCCTTCTGGTCACTCCCCAATTAGACTAACCGGTATCCTGATTCTTACAACATACGTTACTGTTTTGGGTACGTTTCTTAACCTCTCGGAGCCTCAACTTCTTCATCTGTAAAACAGAGATAACAACAGAATCTTCCACACTAAGCTGATGGAGGAATTAAATGGTGAATGTGAAGGGCTTAGGACACTGCATAGCACAAACGAGATGCTCAAAAAAAAGTTTCTCTTGGCTGTCCTTCCCTATAAAACATTTTAGCACCTCTTGTAAGTATAATAACAGCTAGAATTTAGTGAGCACATTCCATGCGGTAAGCACTGTACTAAGTGTTTTGCATGAATTATTTGATTTACTCCTCAGGACCACTGTCTGAGTTGGATTCTATTATCATCCCCATTTTACAGATGAGGAAACTGAGATGCAAAAAAGTAAAGTCACTCAGGTAAAAAGCGCTCACACTAAGCTTGAAACCCCGGTCTTTCTGGTTCCAGACCCCCCTTTGAGCTGCTATGCTTTGGTGCTTCCAGGCTACCCACCCCTCAAAAAAAGAGAAGAGGAGGTAAACCAACTATAATGGAAAAAATAAAAATCAGTTTTTTAAAAAAGGAAGAGGAGCCTTAACACAGGGAGACAGGCAGGGCCACTTTTCCAAAGAAGAACTTCAGGGACTGTTTATCAGCAGCAGGAAGATGAAGGGAAGCTGTGAGCCACAAACTCTGCCTAAAGCTCTGAATGGTAAGAGGACCAGGATCACGGGCCCCAGGGATGTAATTGCTGTGTTCAGGCCAAACCCACTCCCGGCCATGCAGTTCCAGGAGCTGCCTTCCAGACTGACAGGCTCAGAGATGAGAACAGACAAGGGGCGCCTGTGGGGAAAGCAGAATCTGGTTTTCCTTAAGAAGGAGCTGAAAATAACTTCTCCTTCTAGCGATCGTTTAAACAGATACCTCCTCTTCTTCCCCCAGCAGCAACCAAATGTACAGAGAAGAATAAACGAGCAGATTAGTAAACCCCTGGATCCCTGCCTCCTGCTTCTTCCGAACCCCTGTCAGTGGCTCATCTCCAAGCCCCGTCAAGCAGGCGCTTCTCACTTAGGTCCAAGGCCAACTCTGATCAGGGAAAGGAGGTCGTCAGGGGCCTCCAGCTCACCAGCAGGTGGAGGGCAAAAGGAACTGATGCTCAAGGCATTTATCCACCTTCCACCCAGCCTGACTTTGCCCAGCTTGCTTTGCACTCAGGCTGCCCAAGTTATAACTAAACCATTAAGATAATAATTGTGTTTAGCTAATAAATAATAGAGAATTGGATAAAAAGCAGTTCTGAAATCACAGGGAAAAGAGAAAACAGACAAAGTCTACCGATGATAATAACTAATAGTTATTGGATCTTGCTAGTCCCATGGCTGTAAAATTATTATCACAGTGTTTTATTCTCACAATAACCTGATTAAGTGAACATTCTTTTTTTTTTTTTTTTTTTTTTTAAAGGCTGCGCTTGTAGCATATAGAGGTTCCCAGGCTAGGGGTCGAATCAGAGCTGTAGCTGCTGGCCTACACCACAGCCACAGCAACACAAGATCTGAGCCGGGTCTGTGACCTACACCACAGGTCACGGCAATGCCAGATCCTTAACCCACTGAGTGAGGCCAGGGATCAAACCTGCATCCTCATGCATACTAGTCAGATTCGCTTCTGCTGAGCCACGATGGGAACGTGATTAAGTGAACATTCTTATTGGCTCTATTTTACAGGCGAGAGGTGCAGAAGACTTCCGTGACTTAACAGAGTCAGAACCCCAAGTGGGCAGCCTGATTCCAAAGACTATGTGCATACCGGCCACACTATATAGTTTCTCCACCTGTCTCTCTCATCCACCAGCCTTTGAGATGTCCTCAAGGGCAGGGACCCTTTATCTCTGCATCACCAGCCATCAGCACAGGGCCTGACATACAGCAGGTATCAGTAAATACTTAATTGAATCAGGTAAACCTGAGACTGCCTGGGAAGTGGATTGCGAGCCTCGCCACACCAGCTGAAAATATCTCCAGAACCTGCAGTGTTATTCGGATAAGCATGCGTGCCCTGACCTGGAATGGATCACAGATTAGAATCCCTGAACTCATGGCTTCCTCTGTTCTGGGACTGTATTTCTGAAGATGTGGATGCTATCTTTGGTTGGGATGTCAGACTAGGTACAGGTGAGCTCCTTGCTATAGTTTTTTTCCCTGTGGTTAAAATTTGAGACTGGGTAAGTAACTAGATCCCACAAAAGGCATGATAATAAAGGTTTTGTTTTTCTTTTTTTTAGGGCCACACCCGTGGCATATGGAGGTTCCCAGGCTAGAGCTCCAACAGCTACCAGCCAGATCGAGCCTTGTCTGCAACCTACACGGATCCTTGACCTACTGAGCAAGGCCAGGGATCGAACCTGCATCCTCATGGATCCTAGTCAGGTTCGTTCACCACTAAGCCATGGCAGGAACTCCAAGTTTTTGTTTTAAATAGAGAGCTGGTGTCAGCAGAACCAGAGAGACCTTTGTACAGAGCACTTTGTAATCATTCCATGAAGCAAAGCTCTGGTTGGACAGAGCTTGGACCCTCAGCAACCACTGTCCCAATTCATAGAACTTATAGGCAATGGTTTCCCCATGAGGTGTGGTGATGTTTAGCTGGGCCTTGGAGGAGTGACTGAAGGGAGGAGTTCCCATCAGAAGTGCCTGTCGCCACATGATACTCATAACAAAGATAAAAATATTCTCAGCCAGTTTGATAAGGTTTAAAAAAGTGTACACAATGGGAGTTCCCATCGTGGCTCAGCGGTTAACAAACCCAACTAGCATCCATGAGGACTTGGGTTCGATCTCTGGCCTCACTCAGTGGGTTAAGGATCCAGCATTGCCATGAGCTGTGGTGTAGGTCACAGACATGGCTCTGATCTGATGTTGCTGTGGCTGTGGTGTGGGCCAGTGGCTACAGCTCCAATTAGACCCCTAGCCTGGGAACCTCCATATGCTGTGGGTGCAGCCCTAAAGAGACAAAAAAGACAAAAAAGACAAAAAAAAAATCCTGGCCAATTCGGCGAAACCCTACTGATGTTGATCATGTGCCAGGCTTTGTGCTGGTGACCCCTGACCTTAGGAAGATCACACTGTCTAAGAGAAAAACAGCCATAAACAAATACAGCCCAACCTCATTCATTCTCATCCCAACGTGATGTACTGTAATGTCAAGTATTTCCAGGAGTCCCTATAGTTCATCTCACGTCCCCCCTAAAAAAAGAAAAAAAAAAAAAAAAGACCAGCTCAAAAATAATAATAAAAATAACAAAAATTTTTAAAGTTAAAAAGGGAGTTTCTACTGTGTCTCAGTGGTTAAGAACCTAACATAGTATCCATGAGGATGCGGGTTCAATCCCTTGGCCTCCCTCAGTGAGTTAAGGTGTTGCCGTGAGCTGTGGTGTAGGTCGAAGACGAGGCTCACATTGGCATTGCTATGGCTATGGTGTGGGCCTCAGCTGCAGCTCCAATTCGACTCCCTAAACCTAGGAATTTCCATATGCCTCAGGTGTGGCTGTAAAAAGAAAAAAAAAAAAAAAGACTGGTTCATTCAACCACAAGGCCACACTGGATAATTCTGTCCTCTCTTCTTCCTTGAGCCCCCTCACACTGGGGTATTGTTCTGGCTTCCAGGCCCTGCTGGGTCCACTCAGCATGGCTGCCTTTCCTTCTGGGTCATGTCACGCTGTCTGGTCTCTGCTAGACATCTCCGACTGTCACAGTCACTGCTTCTTCTCTTACCGCTGCATCTTCCAGATACCAATGTGCCACTCTCAAAGCCAGGCATGGCACCGGATCTTCCAGGCATCATGTGGCTTCTGTTGGGCACCAGTGTTCCCCTCAGAGCGTGAACTCCAGAGCTAGACTGCTTGGACTGAATTCTAGTCTGCCTACGTGCTAACTATAACTCTGGGAAAGTTCTGTAGCCTCTGTGTGTTTCAGTTCCTCACTGGCAAAAGGGAATGATAATAGTACCTAATTCCAAGGCTTTTTGTGATTATTAAATGAACTGAATATATGAATATATACATACGCACATACATACATATGTATACAAATATGTGTATATATTTGCATAGAATAATGCCTGATAGGCAATTTTGTATGCATTAGTTTTTCTGGGGTGATGTGAATGAAAGCAGCTATAGCATCAGAACCTAGTTACTTAAAAGTAAGAGAAATAAAGATAAGTTGCAGAAAGATGACAGTAGTGGCAGCATAGTTTTTCAATCTCTCCTTATCCCCATATAAAAACTGACAGAGTAACTAGATAACAAAGCCAAACCCCACGGATAGTGTTTACAACAAAACTAGATGATAAAGTATTCTGACAAACCTCAGAATATAAGCAGGTGGGGACAAACTGCCTGCAGGTACAAGGCTGCTTGGTACCATCTGCACGAGAGGAAGAGGAGGAAGCAATAAGATGGCATCTGGTGAACATGAGAAAGGAGAGTCCCAATGTAGCCACTAGGTATTTACTAGAAAGCAGAGTATGACAAATTGAGACGAGTAACTGAAGTCAGAAGGGGTTTGCCTCTCCAAAGAAGTGAATGTAAGGTATTGACTCTGAACTCTCAAAACTGGCCCAACAGGAATCTCTTCCACAACAAAGCACCACATTAAGATGGAACTTTGGGGAAGAGAATCCAAATTGAGCAGGACAGGAGTTCCTGTTGTGGCTCAGCAGCAACAAATCTGAGTAATATCCATGAGGTTGTGGGTTTGATCCCTGGCCTCGCTCAGTGGGTTAAGGATCCAGCATTGCTGTGAGCTGTGGTGTAGGTCGCAGATGCGGCTCGGATCTGGCGGTGCTATGGTTGTGTCATAGGCCAGCAGCTACAGCTCCAATTTGACCCCTGGCCTGGGAACCTCCAAATGCCACAGGCACAGCCCTAAAAAGACAAAACAAAACAAAATAAAAAAATTGAGAAGAACGGAGACAACTGAGACCAAAGGAAGAGATGTTCAGACCAATGTGAGGGCAGAAACAGAGCTAGGAATCTTAGAAAGCAGATCATTCTATCTTTGAACCCTACATAAGAACAAAAGAAGATGGAGCTCTGTAAAGTTAGAACAGCCTTCCTGAACCCTAAGCCTTCCCTTAAAAATTCATGAAAACTAATTTCACATAAAAAATGAGTGATGGAGTTCCCATCATTGTGCAGTGGAAACAAATCTGACTAGGAAGCACAAGGTTGAGGGTTCGATCCCTGGCCTCACTCAGTGGGTTAAGGATGCGGCATTGCCATGAGCTGTGGTGTAGGTCACAGACATGGCTCAGATGTGACATTGCTGTGGCTGTGGTGTAGGCCAGCAGCTGTAGCTCTGATTAGACCTACATATGCCGTGGATGCGGCCCTAAAAAGACAAAAAAGACAAAAAAAAAATTATCATCTGTGCACAGTTATTTTAAAAAGAGAGTGAAAAGCAGGATAATAACGTTACAATGAGAAAATGCCAGGAAGGAGAACGTACACACAAAACAGAAGGAAACTGTAACTTACCATCTCAATATTTCAATAACTATTACAAAATGAGTTTAAATTTTAAGAAAATGATATGAGACATGAAAAAGATGCATAAGACCTCAAAAAGAAGGTATCCTCACTCAGGAGAGAATTAGAAATAAAAGGGAAATGTCATTTTAGAAACAAGGACTAAACAAAAAGAAACTCAAGATAATGCCTTAAGAAAATCAAATATAAAATGAAGAAAATGTTGGAAAGTTATTTTAAAATTTAAGAAAGAAATAAAAAGGATTTGTGAGCAAGCAACAAATAGTAAACATAGACAAAGAAAACATAACATACACGAAGAGTTCCTGAGGGTGAAGTCCCAAAACACAGGAACAGAATAAATACTAAAAACTCTTCAGTCAGGAAAACTTGGCTGGAAGAACATTAACTATAGCGTGTACTACATACATGAAAACAAGCATACAAGGCACACTCTAGCAAGATTATTGGATTTTAAAACAAAACAAAAAAATCCTTTGTGCATGTAGAAATAAGTTCATGTTACTTACAAGGAACAGAAAATTATCCTATGATGATTGGTTTAGAGCAATCCTTTATACCAGAAAAAAAGTGAGGCAACATTTTAAAAATAGTAGACATTCCCATAATGGTGCAGTGGGTTAAGACTCTGACTGCAGTGGTTCAGGTCACCATGGAGGCGCAGGATCCATCCCCAGCCTGGCGCCGTGGGTGAAAGGACACGGTGTTGCTGTGGCTGTAGCATAGGTCACAGCGGCGGCTCTGATTCAGCCCCTGACCTGCAGAACTTTTATATACCACGGGTGTGTCCATTAAAAAAAAAAACTAAATAAATAAATAAAATAAAATAAAAATACTAAAGGAAACCAAGGATTTTATATTCAGCCAAATTGACGTTCAATTACAAGACGAGAAGGAGCTCTGATTCCTATGGCAGCCACAGTGCTGGAAAACAATCACTCAAAGGTAACTAAGATAAAATCAATAAGACTTGGATACCACTCCATCTGGATGATGCATGACCAGGAATAGTCAAAAGATGTGACTCTGATTTTTCCTTTTGGTTTTTTTTTTTTTTTTTTGGCTTTTTAGGGCCGCACCAGTGGCATATGGAGGTTCCCAGCCTAGGGGTTGAATCGGAGCTACAGCTGCCAGCCTACGCCACAGCCACAGCTACACAGGATCCAAGCCGCATCTGTTACCTACACCACAGCTCATAGCAATGCCAGATCCTTAACCCACTGAGCGAGGCCAGGGATCAAACCTGGGTCCTCCTGGTTACTAGTCAGATTCGTTTCCACTGTGCCACAACAGGAGCTCTGTGACTCTGATTTTTGACTTGAGCCTCTGAAGAGACGGGAGAAACCAGTTCAGAAGCAAGGATGGTAGGTTCAGTTGGAGACCTGCTGAATCTAAAGGGACCACTGGCCCTTCTTTGGAAGAAAGCCCGTCCCTCTCACTGGACTGCCCCCCACAGAACTTCATTCCCCAAACTTCTAGGCACTCCCAGCCTCCCCGCAGGGTGTATGACCCACAAAATCTCACAAATTGCACCCTGAATATTTATTCAGCAAATATATCCTTAGCACCTACCCTGTGCTGAGAACCGTTCTGGTTGCTTAGGATACATAGTGAATATACCCATGGAAGGTACATTATAGCAGGGAAAACAAGCAGTCATAAATGTATACATGTAAAAGTACAGGCTATGTTCAAAGCAGATAATTTCTTTCTCTTTTTTCTTTTCTTTTTTTTTTTTTTTTGTCTTTTTGCCATTTCTTGGGCCGCTCCCGAGGCATATGGAGGTACCCAGGCTAGGGGTCAAATCGGAGCTGTAGCCACCAGCCTACACCAGAGCCACAGCAACACAGGATCCGAGCCGCGTCTGCAACCTACACCACAGCTCACGGCCAGATCCTTAATCCACTGAGCAAGGCCAGGGATCGAACCCGCAACCTCATTGTTCCTAGTCAGACTCGTTAACCGCTGCGCCACGACAGGAACTCCCCAAAGCAGATAATTTCTGTTAAACAGCAGAGTGAGAATAAGTGGGGACAAGACTGTTTACGCAAGAGGCAGGGAGGTAACTGCCCTTTAAAATCAAGGGTTGTAGGAGTTCCTGTGTGGCCCCTCAGAAACAAATACAGGGATGCAGGTTCAATCCCTGACCTCACTCAGTAGGTCAGGGATCCGGCATTGCCGTGAGCTGCGGTGTAGGTCGCAGATGAGGCTTGGATCCCGTGTTACTATGGCTGTGGTGTAGGCCGGCAGCTGTAGCTCTGATTCGATCCCTAGCCTGGAAACCTCCTTATGCCGCAGGTGCAGTCCTAAATAAATAGATAAATAGATAGATAAATAACTAAATAAATAAATAAATAAGGGTTGCATATGTATGACTGGGTGACTCTGCTGTACAGCAGAAATCGACACAACGCTGTAAATCAATGATACTCTAATTAAAAAAAAGAACATGCAGAACTTGCAATCAAAGTTAAAATGATTTTTAAAAATAAAATAAAGGGTTGGGGTAGGGCTCCTTGAGAAGGTAAGATATGGTGAATGCTTCAAGGAGGTGAGAAAACCAAACATGCTGAAATACAGGGACTGAGCATTCCAGGCAGAGGGAACAGACAGTGCAAAGACCCTTTGTGGAAGGAGCCAGGGGGTTTGAAAAACAGTCCAGGGGTAAGTGTGGCAGGATTGGAGTGAGTAAAGGAAAGATCAGTAGGAGGTGAGCTCTGAGAAGGGATTGGCTAGATCCTGGAGGGCCTGGGAAGCCATCACAAGCACTCTGGGATTCGCTCTGAGTAAACAGGATAATTCCCCTTGAGACATCCAAGGAATCTTGTCACAAGATGTCAGCTGGCTCCACCTGGCCCCTACGCCTTTTCACAACCCAACCTGGAAAGCACACTTACCAAGGGCTTTATAAAAACAACACATGGATTAATTTAGAATGACTTAACCTCCGCTATGCAAAGAACTATAAACTGTTTATTAAACAGTTAATTTAAGCATAACTATTTATGCAACAAGCTATAAATAATTTATAGTATGGTTGGGATATTAACTTCCAACCTCTCTTCGCTAAGGCACTGGTGAACTGGTGAAACCCAGCCAACTGAGACTAAGGGAAATGTCGCTTCTCTGATCTTGTTCACATCTTCCAGTGTTTTCATTGCCTGGCTTCTGATCCATGCTGAGCTGCAGCCGCACAGGCCTTTTTGTGCATTGAGGCTTTTGTGAAAAAGGGAGACGACTTTCCATCTCTCCATCCCTAACTACTGTTCACATGTTAAGCATAGAGCCTTCCCTGGTGTATAGTGTTGGACAGCTCACAGCAGCGCTTCTCCTCAGGGCTCCCCCATCTATGCAATGCTGGAACCAGGGAGGAGGTTATCTCTCCTTTGATGACTCTGCAACATGCTTCCCGAATCACCTATTACCCTGGGGATGGCCTCTGTCTCTCTGTGTTCCTTGCATGGACCCTCAGCTCCAAGCTATAGCACTGGAAAGCATTTTCACATCACTACCCAGAAATCTTCATTTTCTTTATTCATCCTACTCCTTGGGACATATGCATTGCATAATATTTTCTGTTGATAATGACCAACAGACAATTAATTGTTAATTAATGTATAACATGGTAAGAGAGTTGATCCTCTTTTTCAGGTATTCCCAGGAGAGCTGGCCCACCAATACACCCTGAAGCTAACAACTGGGACTAATTTGTGAAGGGGACATGGATAATGGCATTACAGTCATTTTGTCCCATCCATTTCTCCAGGCTGTGGGCCTCCATCTGTCTAAAGCAGGGCTTGAAGGGAGGGAAAAGATGTGACTATTCCAACAAATCAATTTATTTATTTTTTTGTCTTTTTGCCCTTTCTAGGGCGGCTCCCAAGGCTTATGGAGGTTCTCAGGCCAGGGGTCTAATCGGAGCCATAGCCACCGGCCTGCACCAGAGCCACAGCAATGCGGGATCTGAGCCGCATCTGCAACCTACACCACAGCTCACGGCAACGCAGGATCCTTAACCCACTGAACAAGGCCAGAGATCGAACCCGCAACCTCATGGTTCCTAGTCGGGTTTGTTAACCACTGAGCCACGATGGGAACTCCTCCAATGAATCAATTAAAAAAAAATATATATATATATATAGCACAGTTCCAAGCATGCTATAAAGAAGACTATTTATTGAATACCTTCTGCATGCCAGACACATGTCAAGTGCTTGCACCTGCAGTATCTGTCTTGCAGTGACAGAAATGCTATTTATTATGCCCTATTCTATAGAGGAGGAAAAACTGAGGCTCTGAAAATTTCCTGCCGCTAGTCAAAGGCAGGGCAGCCCAGGTCTGCCTGACTCCAAAGCCTGTGCCTTTGCCACCTCCCCAGCCTGTCCAGCATCTATGGAGTGTGCTGTCATTTCTCTTTCAGAAAGAAAGCCAGGGGACAGTGAATTTGGCTCCAAGTGACTGTTTCCAGTCCAGGGAGCTAATGTATACATTTCACAGCTGCTTTTTCTGATAACTCAGAGCTCATTTTTTAACTTTCTCAAACTCTGGCATTTTGGATGCCCTCAGAGAAAGAAGACACTATTAATGCTCCCTGGCCTTTCATTAACTCAGGAACAACTTACTTCCAGCCTCCAGCCCTCTCTCCCCATCTCCTTTTCACCCCGGTGATGCCTCTGCATCCTTGAAATCTTGGCCTAAATGTCTCCTCTGAAGTAGGTTTCTCTGACTCCCAGGTGAGCTTCTGTCCTATGGGTCTGGAGCACCTTGTCTTTCCCTGTAGTGACCCAGGTCTCCACTGTTTAACTCCTTGTTTATCTGCTAGACCCTAAGCAGGGAAGGACCTGTGTCTGTCATGCCCTCCCTGAGTGCTTCCCCTTGTGCTGGACCCGACACAGTGAAGAGGCTCCGGGTATATTTATGGAACTGAATTAAGCTGAAAAATCTATCAAATGGGAGTAACAATGAACTGTACTGTCTCATGGGGTTATTGTGATAAGCTTCATAATCATTACTGCTAACATTTATTGAGGCTGGGCCCTGTGCCAGCTCTCATGGGGACGGCCTCATGCAGTCCTCACAATGACCCTGAGGACAGGGCACTATAATTATCTTATTTTTACAAATGAGGAAACTGAAGCTTGGAGAAATTACACGAACTATCGAACATCACCCAGCTTGTACGTGGCAAAGTCTGGCTCTGAACCCAGCCCAGCAGACTCTAGACCCCATGTCCTTAAATGCCTCTCTAAACTGCATCATGAAAGACTGTGCTCTGTCCCCATGGCATGTTTAGGTCTGTCCGGTAGAAATTATAAATGCATTCTCACACCTAGGAGCCGAGTCTTTATTGTCCTCAAGTTTCACGGCTGTAACACAGACCTGATGTGCGGACTAAAGAGAAGTTAGCTTTATCTTTCCATTTTGTTCTCCTCCTTACCTGAAGGAGAGTGTTTTCTTTGCCAAAGTGGAACCTTGAGGGGAAGTCACATGTCTAAGGTGTCAGCGGCCCTCCAGTTACCTCTGCAGGGTGCTGGGAAAGGCAGGTGAGAGTCCAGATATCACCACTAGAGGATGCCCAAGAGCAGGTTGACCCACAGACTCCATCAGCCTCCAGCCCCCAGCCCGTGCACCCTCTTCCTCCACCACATTCTCCCTCCACTCCCAGCCTCAGCCTCCAATCAGGAGCTTTTTTTCCCCAGTTGTGGGGATCCTTTGGCTCTGGCTTCAGAAGGGTCCCAGATGCAGAGACCAGGGAAGGCTGCCTATTCCTCCAGGCCCCACAGCTGCCATGTGCCGGGGCCAGGCCTGGAGCCCCAGTGTCCTGGTGTTTTCTGTAAGCATTCTTAGCACCAACCTGTTCCAGCAGCTGAGCACAAAGCTGAACAGGAGAAAATCCTAGGGCTCACGCAGCTCAGGCATGACCCGGAACAGGCAAGAAAGCACTAAGACTCCAATTTGGTAATAATTACAACAGTAGCTAATGTGTTGAGTTCCAGCAATAAGCCCAGCAGGCAGTGTTCTAAGCCCTCGCTATATATTGTCTCCTTAATCCTCCCCACAGCCCTGGGAGAAAAGACTATTATTTACCCCCATTTACAGAGGAGGAGAATTCTGCTGGGAGAGGTCCCATGGTGGGTATGGTAGGTGGGAAAATCAGTACTCAGACCCACGCTCAAGAGCCCAGAGTCTCTCCTCCTCTCAACTAAACATCCCACTGCCATCACGATGCTGTGAACAGGAGGGTCTAGGATCACAGGAGACCGAGGGCCTGACTTCGCCTGGGAACAAGTACACAAAGGAAATGACATTTGCCCTGGTTCTTGGGGGAGAGGAGCTGGCCAGGATGACAAGGGGAAAAGGACTTGCACATAAATGTAAAAGGGGCTAGAGACATAAAAATAGTAATACAACCAAGAGTTTCCTTGGACTCAAGCATCAGCCACCAAGGAGGGGTGGCCAGAAAGGGGCCTAAGGAGAGAGACAGGGACCAGTTGATCAAAAACCTTGAATACCATGATGAGGAACTTGGGTTTAATACTGAAGGCAAGTTGGAGCCACTGAAGACATTTCAGAGGGAGTTCCCATCGTGGCTCAGCGGAAGTGAATCTGACTAGCATCCATGAGGACATGGATTCAATCCCTGGCCTTGCTCAGTGGGTTAAGGATCCGGCGTTGCTGTGAGCTGTGGTGTAGGTCGCAGATGTGTCTTGGATCCTGCATTGCTGTGGTTGCTGCATTGCTGTAGGTCAGCAGCTACAGCTCTGATTCAACCCCTAGCCTGGGAACCTCCATATGTCGTGGGTGTGGCCCTAAAAAGACAAAAAAAAAAAAAAGAGAGAGAGACACACACATTTTAGAGCAGGGCAGTGACATAATTGTGGCCTGGAGTGAGTTAAATACTACATAGGAGGGTGACCTATTGGAAGATGATGGTTATAAAGCAGAGAGAAGACGGAAAGCTGAACTAAGGAAGTGACATGGGACTGGAAGAAGTGGATGGTCTGGGAGGGAGATGAGGAGATGGGAGGGTGAAGGAGGGGAAGGAGCAAAGCTGGATCCTTCTCCATCCAGGGAGAAGTTAGTTTTCATTTTGCTTGGTTTCAGGGTGAGGCACAATGACACATAGGCTATACAAGGCCACAGCAGGAGTGGGAGCCAGGCTCTGCAGAGAGGTCCATCAAAGAGGCCTCAGGCCTCCCCAGGAAGGAGTCCAGGCCTGGTGAACCCAGCATGGCCCCACCACAAGCCTGTCCACTCCCAGCCGCGGTCACTGTGCCGCCACATAATGAGATGCTCTTCTCAATTTTGGAGTCCGGGTCTGCGGCTCCTTAAGGTTTGGACCGCCTTAGCGCTGAGCATCCCATAATTGCAGAGCTCACCAGATTCTCTGTCATTAGCTCTCTGGTTCTCAGGGCCCCACCTTTCCTACTGGATTTGCTGATTGGCCCCCAACATGAAAAGTCTGGCTGGACAGGACAGCTCTTGCTGTGTGGTGGGGGCTGCCTGCTGTCCTTCCACCTCGCCACTCCCAGGGGTTCAATGGTCTTCAGTTGTGCACTTGGCGCTGCCAGCTCACTATACAGGAAATGTTTCCATTGCAAGTACAGATGATCTGATCTCTCACACAGAGGAAGAGAATTGAACACTGAGGTCAAAGCAGATGGACTGGCAATGAGTCACATACCCTTCATGGTGGAAACTTCACAGTCAGGAGCCTGTAGGGTCTCCAGCCAAAGAGCTGGAGGGGCCAGAGGCCAGGACCAGGGTTGGCTTTCTGCCATCTCCATGGTGAACTGGAATCTGAGCCTGATGCTGTGAAGATAGTCCCCATCCATGTCTGGGGAGCAGGGAGAGCATCCCAGAGAGCGAACGGGACTCCCAGGAGCCCTGACCAGTTCCCAGCAGAGCCTCTGAAGAAGCAGATCCCTACTCCCCAAATCACCCTTCTCCTTGCTCTCTGATGGTGGCCTTCCTGGACATCTGAAGGGAGGTGACGGAGGCCCCAAGTCTGGGTTTTTCTAGAGTTTGGCAGAGTCCAAACACAAAGCCAGATGTAACCATAATCATCTCCACAGACCAGGCTACCGGTGGGATATATATATATATATATATATATATATATATATTTTTTTTTTTAGCTGGAATTATCCAGGGTAGAGTTGGGGAAGGGAGGAGTAGCATCGTCCTATACCAAGGAGTTACAGTGTGAAACAACGGGCTCCCGAAAACATTTCTACAATCAGAAGGAAGTAACTACCCACACAGCAAGCAGGGGGAATTAATAACAATGGGGCACCTTCTGGGGTATCCATAACACTCTCCTTCTGCCCTCACAGTGGTTTGAAGATTGGAGATTACCAATCCATTTTAGAGATGTAGAAACTGAGGTTTGGAGGCATTACTTAATGTGTCCAAGACCTCACTGTTAATCGTCATAACAAAGTCATAATAAATGGATTGAGTGCTTGATTCTGGACAAAGGCTTGATGCAATCTTAATTGCTCACTCCACCCTCAAAACAATCCCACGAGGGTCATGTTGCTGACATTTGGAAGGTGAATTGACTTGACCAAGATCTTACAGTGGATGAGTGGAAACAAGAATCCATGCAATCTGATGCCAGAGCCTTGCTTTAACAAAATGCCATGTTCTTTAATGGCCTTCAGCAATTTAGCCAATATTCCCACCCTCGAATTCACAGCTGGGGCTCTTTCTAGTGTGCTAGGCGTCCCTTATGTGACATAGCAATGCCTTGTTAAAGCCTGTGATCATTTAAAGACCAGAGTATGTCTAGTCATTTTTCACACTCTTGCCTTATTTCTTTCTGGAAGAGGATAGGGTGTGTGTCATTTAAATCTGAGACAGAACTCCTAGCCCACTGGTCCGACCATCACAGGGCTCTGATGAGTTTGCACCAGTAATACTGCCAGAGCAGGGAGCCAGGGAGACTGTTCGAACAGAATGGGAAGTGAGCCTCTCAGGACTCTGGCTGCAAAGGGTCTTCCCACCCCCTCACTGCCCTGCCCTGCCTCTGCTCTTGCCTCTCAGGTGGCCCTCCTCATTCTTCTAAGCCCATCACTGGGGGAAGGTAACCATGCCTGATGCTTCAGATGTCAAAAGGAACCATTTTTCCCAGTTCAGCAGACCTGTGCTCTGGCCTAGGTACCAGCTCCTCATTGCCAGATAATCCTACTGGCCTGGCACCCAATGTTCCCCAAAACACTGGGAGTCAATAGTTTGTGGAAATCTTTGCCTACCTTCTTGTTGGTGCATTTAACTTTTTTTCACTTAGAATGAAATTTTAAGAGTTCCCATTATGGCTCAGTGGGAATGAATCTAACTAGCATCCATGAGGATGCAGGTTTGATCCCTGGCCTCACTTAGTGGGTTAAGGATCCAGTATTGCCATGAGCTATGGTGTAGGTTGCATCCCACATTGCTGTGGCTGTGGCATAGACCAGCAGCTGCAGCTCCAATTTGACCCCTAGCCTGGGACCCTCCCTCCATATGCAGCAAGGTACGGCTCTAAAAAGACAAAAAAAAAAAAAAAAGAATGAGACTTTAATTATTTCTTCAAAATCTGGAATTTGGGTTTCGCTGCCTTACTTTATTCCACCTGCTGGGTTCAGTGGCGAATTCTCAGTAAAAGAACACCTCTCTGTGCCAAGAACACTTGGTAATGGCCTCCCAGCTTTACTGAACACCCCAATAGGCCAAGGTACTGGGCTAGGTGCTGGGATTATAGAGGAGAGGTGGCAAGACTATGATCTCCAAGAAGGCAGGACATTCTGTTGCAGTATGATAGAATCCCTCCACCTGGCACTTCATCAGCACTTGATCAACATTAGCTGAAGGACTAAATGATGGTAAATCAGCAGTTATGGTTCAGTGTGCTCCGTACGGCACTGTGAAGGCAGCAGAAAGAACTTGGGGGGCACAGAGAAAAGCTGTTCAGCCCAAGTTAGCATATCTGAGAAAGCCTCCCAGGCCAACACCAGAGGGATGCCTTCAAGTTCACCAGGAGAAGCAGCAGCTGGAAGGCCATGGGGTTTCAGACAGAAGAAACAGCATGTGCAAAGGAAGAAAGTCACAGGACCACATGTTGGGAAGGTGGCAAGATGCCAACAGTAGTCGGGGGTGGAATGAATTCAGTCAAAAACAAGAACTTCAAATCATAAAGCATGTTGGAGGGCTGGGATTCGTGGGTGTCTCTGTATTATAGCCCAGCACAGCAAGGCGATCTTCCCCCACCTTCCCAGAGAATACTTTTCCAGGCCATACCAATGGGGCTTCCATAAAACCTGAAGAGAACACCCTCAAATGCTAGAAGGGGTTCCCAGACCAGCACATCTTGCAAATTCCATCCTAGCTACCAGGCAGACACTAAGCCTCTTTATGCAGTTCACCGGGAGGAAGAAGACTTTGTTTTGGTCAGTGGGATTCCTTCCCAGTCCTGAGGCACCGTAGTCATACATGTTTGTCCAGAAAAGGGAAAAGACTCTCCAAACCTCATTCGTGGACACCTGGTACATTAGAGCTGAATGGGTTGCTGGGGAAACTTTTGCCTAGGTCCTCATTCTCAGATGAAGAAACTGAAGCTCAGAGAGGGGACAGGATCACCTGAGGATGCACAGCAGGTTAGCGCAGAGCCAGGGCAGGGAAGGAAGGAGGGAGGGAGGAAGGCAGGATGGAAGGAAGGCCAGCCTCTGGACCCTGGCTGCTGCTCCCCACTACGGCGTGTTCTCCTGCAAAAGACATTTAACCATGAAATTGCAGAGACACTTTCTCCAACGAATTTAAAACCAATGATGGAAAATATTTCTGAATAACTATTCTTTAGAAGGAAAAAAAAACGTCTCTCCAACTGTCTGACTCTTTCAACCAATTAAATCTTTGGCTTCCATTCAGAAAGCATATTTAAATGAATCAAGGTAAAACACTATTTTATCCTTTCCCTCCAAGAAGCGTTTTTTTATGATAAAGAATGAGAAAAGCTTGCTAGACACAGAAGAGTATCTTGGAAAAAGAAACAAAATTCGAGCTGTGGAATTTAATTTCTCACAGTCACCTGAGACTCCTCAGCCATCGGTCATTCATTCATCAAACCCTTATTAAACATTTATTCATTCAACAACCATTTACTGGGCTTCAACTGTGTGTATTTTAATTACAGGAGCACAAATATGAATCAGAAATGGCTTTGGCCCTCAGGACATTTAGCACTGAGTGGGAGAGATGACATTTACATAAATCATTATTGTACTCCTCACAGCCTGGCCCAAAGTAAGTTCTTAGCCTAAAATAAATTTCATTCCAATGAATGAGTGAATAAATGAAACTGATATGTATTACAGGTCACTGCAAGGATTCCCCTGGGGCTAGGACACAGAGCTGCTAGAATTTACTGGAGGCTGGGTAGAAGAATAAGCTTAAGAAGCACAGCCCAGGGAAGGCTTCCACCAACTCCAAGACAGCACCTGAAAAGTTTTTTTTTTTTCTTTTGTGGATGTTCCACAGGCTAAGGGTCGAATCAGAGCCACAGCCACCAGCCTACACCACAGTTCACCACAACACCAGATCCTTAACCCACTGAGCGAAGCCAGGGATTGAACCTGCATCCTCATGGATACTAGTCGGGTTCATTAACCACTGAGCCACGATGGGAATGACACCCGAAAAGTTTTATGACAGCTCGATTCCCCTTTATGGGCCTCAGTTTCCCCATCTTAAAATGCAGGGGGCGCACAGATGAGCTCTGAGGAGACTTCAACGACAACACTGGAGGCCTCTACAATCCCAGTTCCCGGCACTGTAAGGGAACTCGAATCCAGCCTCTCCTAAAAATAACAGTGAATCACTGTCCCTCTGCCTTTACAAGGTCACGCCCTGGGTTTCTGTGGATTTATCTTGGGAGATGGGAGAAGGAAGGGAATTTGATTCTAGCTCTGATGGGCCTTCCTTTCGGTTTAAACAACAGAAACATATCCAATTATCCCACTGACAATTACAGTCTGCACATTTCACCGCAGGCACAGTAAGCAGCCCAGCAACAGAAAACCAGCCACAGACCAAGGGTGTACACATGCAAGCCATTATCTACTTGGAGACAGGCTGGCCTGCGACGGCCCCCACTGGCTCAAGGAAGCTGGGCGGGTCCCGGCCAGCAGGCCAGGGGGCGACCCAGGAGGCCGCCTGCCACTAGCTGTAGCTGCACCCAGTCCCAGCTCGGCTCAGACTCCAGGCTGAACAGAAACTTGGTGAGAAAGTGATTCCCTCCCTGTGAGACCCTCCAAATAAAAGCACCAGGTTGTAGACTTGCTACAAACACAGGACTGATCAGGTCAAGAGATGAGTCTGTTAGTTGCAGGAGGAAGGGACCACGCCCACTTCAGTCATCAAATGTCCATAAGCACACGAACCCCATACAAAGCACATGATCATGAATGATTTGTTTATGTAATGCCCTCAAGAACATCATAGAAAAGGCAGCCCAGATAGAGTCCTGGCCAGCACTCAGATTCAAGCACCATCTGGGAACAGGTACCCAAGCTCTGATCCTTGTCAGCCCTTCCTGGACAAGTAAGTGACAACCTCCTCAAGCCTCGGGTTCCTCACGGGATGGACACTGTACATGTCGTGCAAATCCCCCCTCAAGGAAGGACGTGCTGCCTCCAGCTGGCAGCCCCCCCAACCCCCTGAGACCGTCTCAGTGCCACCTCGCCTGAGGTCATGCCCTGTCCACACTGCCTGTTCTGATGACAGATCAAGGTGGCATGTGAAGGTCCTAGCCACTCTGGCCAATGAGCCTGCTCTGAGCCCAAGGCCCCTATAAGGTCAGCTGAGGTCATCATTGAGCAGGCATCACAGCTCACCATTTCCCCCTGCCCAGGCCTGCTTCCCTCTCTCCCTTCCATGGGTGTTGGGCCCAAAGGCACTCCTGAAGAACCATCCTGAACTCTCAGCTCCATCCCCATGGCTGCTTCCCAGAGGACTTAACCTATGCTCCCCTCAGTAGCAAAACAGATATAAAAAGTGTCCACACAGGCTGCTGTGAGGATGGAGTTGCTATGTGCAAAAGCACCCAGCTTGTAGCAAGTGCTGGATGAGAACAAGCCAACTTTGTTATGGAGGTACATAAAGACCAGTCCTTGCATCCGTATCCCCACTCTCCCTGGCAGGAAACCAGAAGGGAACTGTCAGGTGTCCCAGTTTGATCTGTGGGTAAGAGAAGTAGTGGAAGGAAGGAGAGAAGGAAGGGAGGGATGGGAGAAGGAGAGAGGAAGGGAGGGAGGGAGCGAGGGAGGAAGGAAGGGGAAGGAGTGGAGGAGAGAGGGAGGGGGAGGGCATGTCTGGATGTGGCCCTGTTTGTATCCCTGAGACTGGCCTCCAACCCACCCTGTAGTAACCTCTCCATAGAGACAGTGAAACCCAAGGCCTGGGCCATCAGGATCCCCATAGAAGATGCAGGCTATGTTGGGATGATAGAAGGCACAACTCAGGGAGCAGGCAGACAGGTGGCAACACCCTGACCACCATAGCTGGGTCCACGAAGCACCACCACCCAGCCTAGAGCCAACAGTGGGGAGAGGGGGTGGTAAATCAGTGTACCAGATGCCCAGAGACCCAAGAAGAAAGCAAAGATCAGCTAGAGACACAGCAGCCACAGTCTTCTGCAACCCAGAGAGCTGATCCCCTGCTCCCTTCACTCCCAAGAATATATCCTTGAACCTCCAAAGACGTATCTGAACCTGAGCTTGCAAGAGTTTCCACTGCTGAGGGAGGGAGGTGGGAGTGTTACTGTTACCAGGATGACCTGGTGAAGTGTGGGCTGGCACTCGGAGGTCTAAAGAGACTTCTTTCCTGGACCAACCAACCCCCACCTCCCACTCCCCAGGCCCCTGCACTTACACAACCTTTTAAAGTAACGCCCTTGGCCTCCCTGTTACAGAAGATAAAGCCAGGGCTCAGGCAGGTTAAGTGGCAGCATAGTCACATAGCCAGTAGGAAGTGCAGCTGGGCTTTGAGCCTAAGTCCTATTCCAAGACCTATATGCTTCCAGCCACTTAGAAGGAAGGAAGAGAATGGGCCAACTTTGTTACGGAGGTGAGTAAAGACCAGTCCTTGCATCCGTATCCCCACTCTCCCTGGCAGGAAACCAGAGGGAAACTGGCAGGTGTCCCAGTTTGATCTGTGGGTAAGAAAAGTAGTGGAAGGAAGGAGGAAGGAAATGCTTCATTAATGTCGAGTTTGCACATTAAAGTTTCCAAGCATTGAATTTCATTCTTTGGCTCATCTATTCTGTTATTTTTAAAGATGAAAGCTTCCCGGGACATTCAGATGCAGTTAGAAGTTGAGAGGCCTGTCACAGCCCTCCTATCACCCACACCCATGCAGCTCCGGATCCCGACCTCTGGCCTCAGACTCAGTTGCTCCCTGTCCTCTAGTCTCTTCCAGGAACCGGCACCTAGAAAAACCCTTTCTGATGCTATTTGCACATGAGGGTCTCAAATACCAAAGGCCTAACCCATACGATCCACCCAGGCTGCGGGATGATCCCACGCAACTTGACAGTATTTATTTATTTTGTACCCTGAGGTGAACAATGGCACTAGAGTGAGATTCCGTCTCAGCGGAACACTACAGAAAGAAGTCAATTATCCAGCATTAATTATTTATCTGGGGACCACAACTGTGGTGTTAGTCCCCACGAGAGAGGCCTCTGCAGCTTGGAACAAGAGGAAAGAAGAGGTGGCTGCTATTGTCTGCCTATAATGCAGCATGAGACTGAACAAATGGACCCCTGTGACATCCTGTATATATGCAGAGCTCTGCTGTGAACGTGGCCCATCCACATGCCTCCAGAACACAGACAATGAGCAGGGTGGGAGACGATTAAGAGGATTATACTCCTCCAGGGCTCTGGGTAGGCCTGGCCTGGCCCTGCCAGGCTGTTAATATATGAAAGAAAATACCACCTTCTCTCTGCAGCCCACCCGGCCCTATTAGAACTAGAAGCTTAAAGACATTCTAAACAAATATTTTTGCAGGTTGCAGTGTTTGTACACACATGTGGAGTCATATTTCCTCCCAAGGTATTTGCTGTACAGTATTGGTTCGAAAGCCTAACCTGCCTCCAAAAGAATAATGATCGGGTTTCTAAATCATTTTTATGTAATTTAACTTTCTTTTATCCCTAAAAATTCTCAGGAGCTTGGAAGAGAGAGATCAGTGGTTCCCAGGGGCTGAAGGTGTACCAGGAGGTGATCTACCCTGGCCCCATATTCTCTACTCCAGGGACTTATTGTTCATCTAAAGAGGAAGTTAACACTGTTTGAACAGTTCTATGGGCCAGGCGGAGCTTTTATATGTCGAGTCTCATCACAACCTGATGATATAAGTATAAAATCTCCACTTCGTAGATCAATAAACTGAAACCCAAGGTTCAAGGAGCAGAACCAAGAATCAAGTTGGAGTGGGGGGGAAGGATTTCTAGAATTCCTTAAGATCATCTACATGAAGAGCCCCAGTGGATTTTTTTTTTTTTTCCTTTTTAGGGCCACACTCATGGCATATGGAGGTTCCCAGGCCAGGGGTTAAATCGGAGGCACAGCTGTCAGCCTACGCCACAGCCATAGCAACACAGGAGCCAAGCTGCATCTGCAACCTACACCACAGCTCACGGCAACGCTGGATTCTTAACCCACTGAGCAAGGCTAGGGATCGAACCCACAACCTCATGGTTCCTAGTCGGATTCATTTCCACTTCACCACAACAAGAACTCTCCCCAGTGGACTTCTGACTCGAAGCAGGCACTCAATAAACAAAGGTGCCTTTTGGTAGCTCTCACTGCATGGCAGACACTTTGCATGTATTAGTAACTCATTTAATCTGCATAACAACCCTATGACGTAGGTCCTATGCGCTGATGGGGTTGAGGAGTTCATACAAGGTCATACAACTAGTAAGAGGAGGAGCCTGATGTTGAAGCCAGGCGGTCACGTGTTCAAAGTGGATGAAGCTTGCTCAAATCATGAAAGGAAGAGGCAAATCCCCATCTCTGAGAACACACGTGTATCCTTACAGGTTTGCATCTCACCACCTCTGAGCTCTACCTCAGCGTCTGCAAGGAAAGATATTAAGCCTCCATAGTATCCCTTATTCTCTGTGTCAGGATGCAAAGGAAATGCTTGACTACATTTCTCACAGTGTCCACAGCCCCCAATATTTCTTTTTTTTTTCTTTTTTTTTGCCACATCTGCAGCATGTCGAAGTTCCTAGGCCAGGGATCAAACCTGTGCCCCAGTTGCAACCTGAGCCACAGTTGCAGCAATGCCAGATCCTTAACCTGCTGTACCACAGGGAACTTCCAAGTATTTCATATTCCTACAACTCTTTCTAATAATGACTTTGGGAGAGCAGACTGATGCTATTATAGAGATTAACCCAGTTTCAGTAGACTTTTAGCAAATATTTAATAAATCTCTCTGATTTTACTGATTTATTTATGTATTTTATTTCTTTTTTTTTCTTTGTAGGGCCACACCCGCGGCATATGGAAGTTCCTAGGCTAGCAGTCAAATTGGAGCTGTAGCTGCCAGCCTACACCACAGCCACAGCAACATGGGATCCAACCCACATCTGTAACCTACACCACAGCTCACGACAATGCCGGATCCCCAACTCACTGAGCAAAGCCAGGAATCAAACCCGCATTCTTATGGATACTAGTTGGATTCATTTCAGCTGTTCCACAACAGGAACTCCTCTTTCTGATTTTATTTATTTAGTTATTTTTGTTCTTTTAGGGCTGCACCCGTGGCATATGAAGGTTCCCAGGTTAGGGGTCTAATCGGAGCCATAGCCACTGGCCTACACCACAGTCACAGCAACACCGGATCCGAGCCGCATCTGCAACCTATACCACAGCTCACAGCAATGCCAGATCCTGAAACCTACTGAGCAAGGCCAGGAATAGAACCTACAACCTCATGGTTCCTAGTCAGATTTGTTTCTGCTGCGCCACACAGGGAACTCCCTCTTTCTGATAAAAAGCAACATACATTCCACAAAGAATACTCAAACACCAAATAAACAATATGGAAATGCATGATGTAAATAGGTTGAAATCCCTGGTAATTCAGGTGGGGAGGGTAAGAATAAAAATTTGATGGTGGTACATATGATACATAGAGACACCACAAAAGAAAACAATGATTTAATGGCCTTGCAAGGGCTGCTTAGATTCTGTTGCCTCAAAACAGCTCCATCAAAATGAGCAGGAAGAAGCTCCCATTGTGGCTCAGTGGTAACAAACCCAACTAGTATCCATGAGGATGTGGGTTCGATCCCTGGCCTCACTCGGTGGGTTAAGGATTGGGCATTGCCATGAGCTGTGGTGTAGGCTGCAGACGTGGCTCGGATCTTGTGTTGCTGTGGCTGTGGTGTAGGCTAGTAGCTGCAGCTCTGATTCGACCCCTAGCCTGGGAACTTCCCTATGCTGTTGGTGCGCCCCCCCCAAAAAAAATAGCAGGAAAAGAAAAGCTAAGAGGAAGCACTGAGAATGCAAATTACAAAGTTCCTCCATAGGCTTACCAACCACACTGGTTTGCCCAAGACTAAGGAGTTTCCAAGGACACAGAACTGTCAGTGCCAAATTATAGTCCCTGGCAAACTGGGACAGTTGGGCACCAGAGATTGCTGCCCTGGTGCTTCTACCTTTGCTTCTGGCTCAGGCCTCCAGGACCAACCAAGTCAGATCCACACCTGCCTCCCTACCCCTTTCACCAGCATGAAGGCAGCTCTGAGGTCCCCAGGTCTCTCCTTCTCCACTCATCCAGGCCTCACCTGCTGTTCAGTGCAGCCCCACCCCCGTCCCCCACCACTTCCCCACACTGCCCAGCTCAGGGCAACAAGTATTTCCCAAGGCCCAGCTCTGTGCCTACTCCTCTCCCTGGTGCTCTGGGAGAAAGACATCTGAGCGTAGACAGACTCCTTCCACGAGGCTCAGAGAGGATCCTTCTCCCAGCGGCTCCAGCCTATTGGCTGAGGTGAGACCTGGAGCCTCCTCAGGGGTCCCCTATCTTAGCAGCACACCCCCCTTGACTCTTTGCTTCATTGTCTACCTGGATCCTAAACCACAGCTCCATGGGGCAGGATGTGGCTGACTCCTCCGTGCCCCAGTGCTCAGGCCATTTGTATTTGCCGAGTGAATGAGGGATCCCCAAGATATTGTCCTGAGCTTCCCCGCCCCCCACCCAGCACAGCCCTCAGGGATGTGGGGCCATTTGCAAACCACAGGATCCTGGGGTGGGGACTCAGCCAGAGTCCAGATAGGGCAGGGCTGGCCCTGAGACACAGCAGCGCTACTTACCGCTGACCCTGCAGGGGGATGCAGTCCAGGTGTCGGCCTCCTGGCAGCGCCATCAGGTTGACGCCGATCTGCAGCAAAGCCTGCCCGCAGCGGTTGGGGCCCTGGAAAGAGAGGGAAGGATGGTGTCACTGAGGTCCCCAGAGTGAAGAGGCACAATTGTTTTCTTTCCCAAATTCTGACCACAGGGAATCAACACAGGTGTGGAGGGAAGCCACTCTGGCCCTCCTCTGCTGTTTGAGCCAATTTATACTCTACTCTCCTCATACAAGCCATGCAGGACTCAGGTTTGATCTTGGTTCTAAGTCCCTAGCCTGGTGCAAACCCCTACAATCCTTTCCCATGTCTCACTGCTAAACACTTAACCTAAACCATTTTGCTTTGTACCAAATGCTGGAAATACAGACCAGCAAATATTGCATGGGACATACTTAGACTTAAAAAAGTACACGGGGAGTTCCTGTCGTGGCGCAGTGGTTAACGAATCCGACTAGGAACCATGAAGTTGCAGGTTCGATCCCTGGCCTTGCTCAGTGGGTTAAGGATCTGGCGTTGCCATGAGCTGTGGTGTAGGTTGCAGACGTAGCTCGGATCCCGTGTTGCTGTAGCTGTGGCAGAGACCAGCAGCTACAGCTCCGATTCGACCCCTAGCCTGGGAACCTCCATATGCCGTGGGAGCAGCCCTAGAAAAGGCAAAAAGACAAAAAAAAGTATATGGTTCACCTGAAACTCACATTTTACTAGGCATCCTGTATTATTAGCTAAATCTGGCAACTCTACATGCTAATTCCCTAACTCTACCCATCTCAGGGTTGGTTCTTCACTTTGTTGACGCCTGGGAAATATGACACTATAATGGGCATGGTGGTTGCTTCCCCAAGTCCATTCCACTTTAGATGATGTAATTTCACCCAAACTGCCAGGAAGTGGTTCAGGAATAGGCCTGTGACCCAATTCAAGCCAATGAGCCATCACAGGATGGTCTTTAGGAAAAGTTTACTTTCTCCTAACCACTAGCTGCAAGGTGAGACTGTATCTCTCCCGTTGGACCTGAACAAGGAATCCGATCGCTCCACTGCTGCTAGAGACCATCTTTGCAATCACAGAGGACCCAACTGGAGAAGAAGGGCACAGAGAGGGAAAAAGACATGCATCTTTGATTGCTGAGCCCCTCAATCAACCAACACTGAGTCTGGCCCACCTCTGAGCTTCCTAGTGTGTAAAATCATAAAGTTCTTGTCTAAGCGAGGGTTTGGGTTCTGGAACACCCTAAAGCCACCTAACTATCAAGGGAACCCAGGTCCCTTGGCTTGCTTGTGCCTCTCAGGTTAGACCAAGATGACAGTGTCCTTCTTCCTCCATAAAATCAGCTGCCACCTGTTTATCTCCTGCCTCAACATCATTTCCCCATCCCTCCCTCTCTCCCTCTCCTTCTCCAAGCCAATAAAGAAGCCTCTTTTTTTTTCTTTTTTATGTCTTTTTGCCATTTTCTCAGGCTGCCCCCATGGCATATGGAGGTTCCCAGGTTCGGGGTCGATTCGGAGCTGTAGCCGCCGGCCTACGCCCGAGCCACAGCAATGCGGAATCCGAGCCACGTCTGCAACCTATACCACAGCTCACGGCAACGCCAGATCCTTAACCCACTGAGCAAGGCCAGGGATCGAACCCGAAACCTCATGGTTCCTAGTCGGATTCATTAACCACTGCGCCACGACGGGAACTCCTAAAGAAGCCTCTTTAAGGAAAATGGAGATTCTGCCACCTTCGTCTGGGTGAAGCAAGAGTCAAGAGAGGACCGGCTGTCACCTGTCACGTCCCGAGCTTGAGGACAGCAGATTGCGAGACACCCAGAGAACTCAAGTATGAACTTGTGGAAGGAGACAGCTGAGGGGGGCAGCAAGGCAAGTCCAGAAAAATGAAACTCTTACACTATGATTTCAAGTGACCCTTGTGAGAAAAGAACAGAGGAGGACTTTAATTAATAGTGATGTGGCTGGACATAAAGTACCCCCTTGAGATGCTCAGAATAAAAGACGAAAGAACGAATCTGCAAAGGATAGGGAGGCAGGAGCCCAGACTAAAACTAGGGCTTTAGAAAATTCCAGAGACTCACTGCCACTGCCTGCTCCCTGACCTACAGGCCCCACTAGATGTGAGACCCTGGAGGGCAGGGACCACTTGGTTCCAAGGGCCAGGCACTTAGCAAACACTCCATATGTCTATAGAAATAATGAGTGGAATGAATTTTTAATACATTTACGTGGAGCCCTAACTCTTCATCTGCAACCGAAGATAATAATATCTGTTTTACAGGGCTATTATAACAATGACATAAGATAAAGAAGGCAGAAGTGTCAGGCCAGGTCGAGAGCTAAATAAATAGGTTTTGTTATCATGCCCTGAGAGGCTGCGGTGTGTTCAGCCCCGTGGTCAGCTTTGCTGGGGGAGATGCAGAAAATGAGATAAAGCATATAAAGAACCCAGCACAACAACAGTGCTCCACAAAGCCTCTCTCGCATCAGGAGTATCACAATTTTTATTACTTTCATTATTTTCATTATTGAGAAGGTATATTTTTGGAGCCCAGTGAGTCAGCAGGCTGAAGAGAACGTCACAAAAGAAAAAAAAAAAAAAAAAAAAAAAAAGGCCATAAACAACAAAATGAGGTATCTGTTCTTTCTTCAATAGGTTTGACGAAAAAAATTCGAAAGGGAAATACCAGCATCTCAGAGTGAATGCTTTGACGTGATCAGAACGCAGGGAGCAAGCAGATCTTATTTTAGTTCCGTCTTCATCATGGAGAAGAAAAGGGGCAGAGGAAAAACTTTGGAGAGGGAACTAAAACTGAAGGCAGGTGACAATAGGAAAGTTTAAGGCCACAGGAAGCTCCAAGGCCCTATAAAGTATGAACCAGTTAGGATTCTGTGACTATTGGAGGAACCTTGGGGTCTGATTAAGTTGTAGCAGAGGGGCCCCAAGAAAGAGGGAGCTGTCATGGGCAGACACCTCAATGCAGGAGAATGTTCTGATTTTCCAAGAGGTAGATTCCAGAAACATAGCTTGACGGCCACGAAATTATAGAACAGATTCCTAATCACTGATCAGTAAGCCCTTGGGGCAGAAGCTAGCTAGAGTCCAGCAGGAACAGGTCAGGCTCAAACAATTTCTTCCTTTTCATTAGGAAGCACTGGGGCTCTCTGCTGAGGGAGCTTCAATAAACCTCATATATCTCGATTTTGTTAGGGCACCAGCCTCATTCCTCCATTTCATCCAGAGCTTCCCAGTGGTTAGGCCCTCAGAGGCTGCCTACTAACCAAACCTTGGTTCGTGACATCGCACGTGTTCCTAGAGGTTGGCGGGGGGGGGGGGGGGGCTCTTGGGGACATCTGGGCTGCACACATATCACTGCCCTGTGCACAGACCGTACTATTTATGCCTGCTTCTTTCCCTCGATGAGACAAAACTCTTTGATGTCTGAAACCACACGTGCTCAATGTGGGACTAAGCACCTACATGGCTACAGCCAGGATTGTGACTTAGATTAGCTCTCAGAGGGACCACAGCTCATATTCACCAGGGATGGGGAACAGGTAAAAGAGAATGTCTGGAAGGTGAGATAGGGACGATTAAGAGTTAACCCAGCTGGGAGTTCCCATCATGGCTCAGTGGTTAATGAATCCGACTAGGAACCATGAGGTTGTGGGTTCAATCCCTGGCCTCGCTCAGTGGATTAAGGATCTGGTGTTGCCATGAGCTGTGGTGTAGGTTGCAGATGCAGCTGGGATCTCACATGGCTATGGCTCTGGCATATGCCGGCTGCTACAGCTCCAATTAGACCCCCTAGCCTGGGAACCTCCATATGCCCCAGGTGCAGGCCTAGAAAAGACAAAAAAAAAAAATAGAGTTAACCCAGCTGATGTTTACAAAGTGCCAATAAGAATATCAATAATGGCTAATATTTTTGCATGTGTACTATGTGCCAGGCACTGTTCTAAATGCTTCATATCACATTAATTCATTTAATACTGTCATCATCCCCTTGCTACATGTGAGACCTCTGAAACTTAGTGGAAATACATGCATTGCCCCATATCACACAGCTGGTAGGTGGCAGAGGACTGGCATCCAGTTTTTATGGTCCAAGGGGAGATGAGATACAGAAGCAGATGAAGATGATGAAAGCAACAAAAGTGACACAGGTTCAGCATTTGCCACGAAGAAGTGTGACTCCATTCCATGGGGGTGACACCCAGCCCCATCCTTCACACACAACTGAGCCCTCTTCCCTCTCACCAGGGCTAACCACTGCTCCCACCTCCCAAACTCTTGCGTCCTCCAGCTTCCTCTAGGGTGAGCCCTAAGTGACACTGCCAGAGGACAGAATAATCCTTGGAAAAATGAAGCCCCCAGACACTGTACCCCAATGGCAGGAGGAAGATGGCTACAGACAGTGGGGATAGCTCTTCTGTTCCTCATGGCTGGTTCCTTTGATGAGACATCAAGATAGAGTTATGGGTCCTAAAGAGATTAGGGGGTGGGAAACCACTGTCCCACTGAAAGTCTAAAGTGTCACCAGCTTTGTAGAAAGACCTGTTTCAAGAGGGCAGAACCTCAGGGAGGCCCCCACAGCCTTCGAGGTGGCTAGCCCCTCCCACTGCCCTAAGCCAGACTCATTCTATGAAGCAGAGTCAGAGTAGAGCCCTTCCAAATCTATATAGCATGTCAGAAAGCCAAGAATGGATTCAAGGGTACCCCCTGCCCCATGCCATCTGTTCTCACTGGTGCTGCAAAATGACATTTTTGTTTTTTGGGGGGTTTTTTTTGGCCATGCCTGAGGCATATGGAAGTTCCCAGGCCAGGAACTGAACTCACACCACAGCAGCGATCCGAGCTACTGCGGTGACAATGCCAAATCCTTAACCCGATGTGCCACAAGAGTATCCCTGAACTTGAATTTGTGGTCCGACATCTGTATTCAAATCCTGATTCTGTGCCTGATAAGTAGCTGACCTTGGGGAAAGCCTTAATCCACATGAATGTGGTTTCTACCATTATACCTGCTTCCCAGGAGCCTTAGGAGAATGAAATGAAATCACTTATAAAACTACCTGACAGATAATACAATATAGTATAATATACTATAATGCAATATATCATGTGCTTGGCACATGCTAGCCTCAAAGTGAGAGTATCCTTCCTCATGGAAGGAAGAATGGAGAAATATATCTCAGGGCAGAGATGCTACCTTGCCTAGGAGACAGGCAAAAAGGACACAGGCACAAGTGAGCAGGAAAAAAGGAAACCCTATCACCTCCACCCGCTGCCTGAGGCTCTTCCTAATTCACTGGAAATCCTACCCTGGAGCCTGCAGCCTGAATTCTTCAGGGCTCTTGGCTGTGTCTCCCCACCAGGGGTGGCTCGTTTACAAGAAGGACTTAAAGCCTTAAGTGTCTCTGATTTAATTCAAAGCCTGCTGGGACAACTGCTCATTTGGACAGCTCATTTCTGCTCCTGCATCCCATTAAAGGCAGCCCTTGCTCACCTCCATTTGGCTAAGGACTCAGCTTGGGCTCTGGAGGAAATGGAGGCTATTTACAGGAAATTATTCAATTAGAACCAGGAGCAAGGGTGGTTTCTGCCGTCGTCTAATGGGCCAATCCGAGTGAAGCTCAAGGCAGGGCTGGGATTTTTAATCTACAGAATCCATTAGGGCTGTCAACAGGAGCAGGACAGTAAATATTGCGGAAAGCAGTCAAGCTCTTGCAGCAGCAACAGAGAGAGGAATGGGAGCTGGGAGGGACCCAAGGTTTCAGTTGAGTCCCTCACTTTTTTTTTTTCCTCTCTTTTTAGGGCCACACCTGCGGCATATGGAGGTTCCCAGGCTAGGGATCTAATCAGACCTGTAACCGCCAGCCTATGCCAGAGCCACAGCAACTCGGATCCGAGCAGCATCTGTGACCTACACCACAGCTCACGTCAATGCCAGATCCTTAACCCACTGAGTGAGGCCAGGGATCGAACCTGGTCCTCATGGATGCCAGTCAGGTTCATTAACTGCTGAGCCATGAAGGCAACTCCCTTTTTTTTTTTTTTTGGAGTCAAGTCCCTCATTACACGATTCCCTACCCCCTCATTACTTCTCTGTAGACATTATCACAACCATAATTAAACAATTAACTGTGAAATTTGTGCTTCACATCCCTCTCCCTTGAGGATCCCGGGGGTGGTCACTACGTCCGACCTGCTCACTGCTGGATCACCCCCTGACTCCCCACTGCTCCCTTCCTCCTTCCTGACACAGTGCCTGGGACATGCCATCAGATCAATTAACACTTGTCAACTAACTAGGTAACGTGTGCAAGGAAACTCAGCTTCCTCGCTGGTTCATAAGGAACAGAAGAGAATTGAACAATGAGGTTGCAGGTTCGATCCCTGGCCTTGCTCAGTGGGTTAAGGATCTGGCATTGCCGTGAGCTGTGGTGTAGGTCACAGATGCGGCTCGGATCTGGCGTGGCTGTGGCTGTGGTGTAGGTCGGCGGCAACAGGTCCAATTAGACCCCTAGCCTGGGAACCTCCATATACCGTGGGAGCGGCCCTAAAAAGCAGGAAAAAAAATAAGAGAGAGAATTCAGTGAGGGAATGGAGGGAGGGCCTTTTGCAATCACTGCCTGGAAAGGACGCTGCATCCGAACAGCCAAGAGGCAGAGCCACCTGTCCCTCCTGAGTTCTTGCAGTCCTCACTGCCTGGGGGTACCCAGTCAGACAGCCTCCCTCCCTCTCCCCAGCTCCGTGCTCCAGAGAGACAGACAGACAGATGGACCAAAGGACAGCCCCAATGCTGCACAAAAACTACAATAACAGATAACCAAGGGAAGGCTAAGGGAGGTCCAGAGGGCCTCCAAGCAGAAGTAGGTGAGAATGGACAGCAGGGGGAGGGGGTCATGGGAAGTTTCTCAAGACGTGACCCGGAAGCTGAAAGGAGAACGTGGGAATAAGGGAAGGAGCAGGAGCAGGAAGGAAAGGGTGTGCAGGCAGAGGGAAGGGCATGTGAAAGGCACAGAATCCTGAGCACAGTAAGATCAGGGAACTGCAAGTGTTTCTAGAAGGCTGGGGCCCTCTGGGCTGGTGGTGGAGTTTAGAGGAAGCATGGAAACACAGAAAAAGGAGTTGTAACTTTCAACCGGGGAACAGACCAGATTTCTTAAAGGAGGTGACACCTGGACTGAGTCTTTCATTTTTTTTTAAGGGCACACCCGTGGCATATGGAGGCTTCCAGGCTAGGGGTCCAATCAGAGCTGTAGGTGTGGCCTACACCACAGTCACAGCAATGTCAGATTCGAGCCTCATCTGTGACCTACACCACAGCTCACGGCAATGCCAGATCCTTAACCCACTGAGCAAGGCCAGGGATTGAACCCCCAACCTCATGGTTCCTAGTCGGATTCGTTTCTGCTGCACCACAATGGGAACTCCAAGATTTGTAAAGCAATGACAACAGGCCTCCCTCTTCCCCACTTTGGCCTCTTCTGTGTGACTGTCTCCCACAGGTGGCAATGGTCACCAGAGTTACTTCGGTACTACAAGCTGTGGAGCCGAGGCTCCTGCAGCAATCAGATACTTTAAGAATGCTGATTCCCAGGGGAGATGCAAGACACCAAGCGAGCTGCTACCCATCCCTGCTGAATGGATGGAGCCTCATGAAATATAGAGCGCTCTGGCTCCCTGAAGGAGGCCCCACCGGCCCTCACAGCTGTCAAGCGACAGAGTCCAGCAAGCAGTCAGAATAGACCTCAGGGCTCAGAGAACCAGGCTTTGTGCCTTCAGGTGCTGAAAAGCCTGGCTGGACAGCCGAGAAGGACTGTGCATCAGGTTAGAGGGGGCCCACCAAGACCTCAGCCCCGCTTCTCAATTCTGGGCCCAAAACAGGTGCAGCAAAGCAGAAACAAGGTCCCAAGCCACCACCTGATTAATTGGATACATCTGGTTCCCAGACCCTACCTGGAAGGTAACAAGAACCTCATCTGCTCAAATATGTCCATGAACTTGACAGGGGTAAGACTATAGCTCCCTCCCAAAATCTAGGCAGCCTTCTTGGAGGAGCTCACATCATAACCTTAGAATATTAGAACTAATAGAAAGCTTTAGAGATTACCCTTTATAATAATAATAATAGCAGCAATAATACAAAAAGGAGGAGGAATAGGAGGAGAAATACATATCGGGTGCTAACTGTGTGTCTGGCGCTGCTCTTTCACTGTTCTTTTCTCCTTTTTTATTTTTTATTTATTTTTTATTTTTTGTCTTTTGTCTTTTTAGGGCCACACCTGTGGCATATGGAGATTCCTAGGCTAGGGGTCTAATCAGAGCTGCAGCTACTGGCCTACACCAGAGGCACAGTAACACCAGATCCAAGCCACATCTGTGACCTACACCACAGCTCATAGCAATGCCAGATCCTTAACCCACTGACCGAGGCCAGGGACCGAACCCGCAACCTCATGGTTCCTAGTCGGATTCGTTTCCACTGTGCCATGACGGGAACTCCACTGTTCTTTTATCCTTTTCTTTTCTTTTTTTTTTTGGTTGCAACATGCAGCAGCTTGATGTGGGATCTCAGTTGCCAGACCAGGGATTGACTCCAGGCCCTGGCAGTGAAAGCTCCAAACCCTGACCACTAGACCACCAAGAACCTTCCAGGCACTGTTCTAAATGCTTTACAGTGAATGCTCAAAATAACCCCATGAAATAAGTTGCTATTATTATCCCCAATTTTCAGATGAGGAATCTGAAGCACAGAAAGTTTGGCTCAAACGGAAGGAGAGATTTGCCCAAGGTCATACAGCAGGTCCAGCTATACCTGGGACCTGCACCCAGGTCTCCTCACTCCCATAAACTCCTCTCTAGAGAAATGCAAAGAAGGCTTTGCCTCGTAAGAGCCCATCAGAGACCCACCCAGGCTCAGAGGGATTTACCCTAGGCAATCAATGGTTCTCCATCTGTAAAAAGGGATAACTATACCAGCTCTCTCTCCTTTGCTGCAATCACCAAGCGCAGAGGAAGGGACAGGGGACTTGGAAGTTCCAGGGATTCCTGCTCTGATTTGGCTCGGCCTTGGAATGCAACAGGCAAGCTGACTCAGAGGTGCCCATAAGGCTCCAGAGGTTGGAGAAAATAGGGCCAAGTCCAGCTTTTCCTGCTGAGGCCCGCGAGCCTGTGCGAGGCAGTCCCCCAGGGAGGCCCAGGCTCCTGGTGTCAGGAAAGCCATGGCCACCCCCTCCCTGTGACCCAGGGTGGTCCCTTCCAGGCTCTGGGGCTTGGACACCACAGCTGCCCATAGGAGGAGCACCAAGCCTTGAGCCTCACCAGGAACCTGCATCTACTGGCATCTGGGAGCTGGCCTGAGCTGGAGATCTTCTAAAGGTCTAAGTGAGAAAACAGTACCCCATGTCTCTTTGCCCTTAAGTGGTGTGCAGTCCCCAAGGGAGGCTTGACTGGGCCTTTGGGTGACCCCCATCCAGATCTCCGTTGGTTAAGAATGCAGACTTGGAGCCAGACTGCCCAGGTTCAAATCCCAGGTCCATCAGTTATTAGCTGTGTGACCTTGGGTACTAGGTTTCCTTATCTGTAAAGCTGGGTTCATATACATTAAGGATAAAACAGAAGTGATGGTCCCTTCTTCTTGGCACTGCTGTGCAGATCAGCGAGATCGCATATGTGCAGTACCTGGCAGCCAGGGGTGCTTAATATAAAGACAGGTTCCATTTCTCTTCTGGGGAGGATGGTACCCAGCAGCAGGGAGGCAGCCACACAGGCCATTCTGCCATCTTCTGAACGATGTCCACCCAATCAACGGCTCCTCACTCTTTTTAACTTTTTAATTATCCACTCTCACTTTCTAACTTTTTCCTGATGTAAATGTTAGCCAACAGCTTGAATATTCTTTAGCTTTGATTCACAAAAGCAAGAGTCCTCTCTCCCTGGGCCCAGGTCCCAGGATGCTAAAATTAACAAGCAGTATACTTTAAGCTAATGACTTACTGGCTGCCATGAATAGACATAACTCTCAGATAAAGGCCATTAGAGAAAATTGAATAGCTCCAATGTGGCGAAAATTTGGATACATCCTGTTTCATAAATCACGCTCAGAGGTCACACTGGGCAAGCTATTTCCCTGTCTGAGTCATGATGAGGACCCAGGTTGAAGGGGATCTGTATACCCTTGGGGAAAAGGACAGAGGAGAGAGAACTGTACAATCTTTTGTAGTTTCACAAATATCATTTTTTCTTACTTCTAAAGCTGTGATTAGATGATACTGCTACATCGACAACCAGGATCATCCAAACTTCTCTGATTTTCTTTCCCTCTCAAATCCTCCAAACTGGAGGTTGCTCAGTAACATTTGAAAAGCAGCATGATGAGGTTATGAAAATCTAAAAGTTCAGCACTGGGATTCTAACGCCAGTTTTGCTTCTTGTTAGGCCTCTCTGATCTTTAGAAGTGCGAATAGAATCTAACCTCAGGGTTGCTTTATTTTATTAGATAGATAGATAGATAGATAGATAGATAGATTGATTTTAGGGCTGCATCTAAAGCATATGGAAGTTCCCAGGGTAGAGGTTGAATTGGAGCTACAGCCTCAGCAACACCATATCTGAGCCACCTCTGCGACCTATAGTAGCTCATGGCAACATCAGATCCTTAACCCACTGATCGAGACCAGGGATCAAAGCAACATCCTCATGGATACTAGTCAGGTTTGTTTTCACTGAGCCACAATGGGAACTCCATGGGTTGTTTTAAGAATCACATAAGATTGGAGTTCCCGTCATGGCTCAGTGGAAGCAAATCTGACCAGCATCCATGAGAACGCAGGTTTGATCCCTGGCCTTGCTCAGTGAGTTAAGGAACTGGTGTTGCCATGAGCTGTGGTGTAGCTCCCAGACCTGGCTTAGATATGGTGTTGCTGTGGCTGTGGCTACCACTCAGAGTCGACCCCTTGCCTGGGAAACTCCATATGCTGCGGGTGCAACTCTAAAAAGACAAAAGACAAAAAAAAAAAAAAAAAGAATCACATAAGATCATGTATCCTGCATGACACTTACAAGAGTGAGTGAAATAATAATACCATAAACTACTTGACCCAGGGAGGTAAGTTAACGATGTTACACAGGAAGTCTCTTGGTATCTACCTCCATGTCCAATGAAAGAGCCACTTCCTACCAGACCTCAGACCCATGAGCTGTTTCGCACTAAAGGGAATTAAAAAGCAGAATATATTGCATATCTTGGGAAGAAGAGAAGTCTCCCATGGGGGAGATTTGATACGACCTCGTACATACAGACCATGTTGTTAATACCATTTGTTAACATATAACAAACAATGACATTAAGATGCTTTCTATAATCAGTAACTTTGACCATGAAAAAACAATTAACATCCCAGCTCACACCCTATGTGACACAAGTAGTGTGGGACATTCAAAGGAGAGTCCAGACTGAAACAATGAATCAGCCACAATGGCAAAGGGTTCTCAGCAGCTCATTAACGAAAAGGAACTAAAGACAGAGAACCAGAACCCATTCTAGAGCCACTGCATGTAAATCAAATATTGCAGAGAGAGCACAACACAGTCATTCTCAGCAACCCTACTGTCATTGTCATAACATCCTCAGATAAAGAATCCTTTATGTGGGGGTGCGGTGTCAGGTACTCAGACCACACATCCCAATTAAGATCATGAATTAAATAACTGGGGCATACAGTGGGTTAAACATGAAAAACAGTCCATTTGCAGAATGCTATCTTATCAGACTCAAATATATTTAGGAAGCCATACATTACAGTAGCACCTGAAAAGGGCCTTACATGACATCTAGCACATGGTAGGAGTTCAATAAATGTTAGCCAATCCCCAACAGAGTGTTTCATGGTTATTCAAAAACATCTTACTCTTCCATAATTCTGTGCATTGTCATGCCACTCCAGTGCATCCAGACTGAAATCTGGAAGCAAAAAAAAAAAAAAAAAAAAAACCTCTCTTTTTTCATCTCCAGGAAATATCATTGTTTCAGAACTCAGCTTTAATCCTACTTCATCTGCAAGGCCTTCTCTATCCACTTTTAACCTATAGTAATTTCTCTTCCCAACAAATTGCCGAGGAGTAAATTAAACTCTGAAGTCTTGAAAATTTTTAAATTACTTTTTAATAGAAGATATGGTTTCTTCATGTGCTTTTTCTCTCTTCCCCTTTTTGCCTACTGAGTGATGCCAAAGCAGCTGGAAAGGTACAGCATGGCAAAACCAAAAGATGAAAGAAGAGGAATCCTGAATCACAGTCTGGAGTACAGCCACCCAACCCACATCAGCCTGCATAGATACCCAGAAATAAACATAATGTGCTAAGCTACTAATATTTGGAGGGGGGTTGTTTGTTACACCAAATAATCCTAATTAACCTAATTGTGAGAATTAAAGTAAATGCAATATTTAAGGCACCCATAGGTATTCTAGGCACAGAAGTCTCTCAATACATATTTCTTTTCCCCACCTTCTCAATCTTAGAGAAGATGATAGAATATCGTGTTTGTATACTGACAATTAGCCTTCTGGACACTGACTCTAATTCATGGACAATACAGCCAGAGTCCAGAAGTTGATGAGGGAAGTGTGGAATGGAATAAATACCTACAAACATTTGAAGTCCTATCAAGCCTGAGACTAAGGTTCTATTTCTCAATCACTGTCTTTTTTGTTACTATGTATCCATTCATAATAAGAGCCAAAACATAGTATTGTCAGATGGTTCCAAGATGCATTTTCATATTTTAACATGAAGTTGGGATTTATATTTCAATCAGTGGCATCTTTGCATTGTGTCATAGTTTAATTAAAAGCATGTTTTCTTTTTTTGAAGTGAGAGGGCACCTCACAATCTGTGGCATCTTAAATTTAATAAAATATTGTATTGGGCACACTTCTAGGTGCTTCATAGATGCAACTTAACTTGTTTCTAAGATAAATCCAAAAAAGTTAGTACTACTATCACCCCCATTTTCAAGACATGGGAATGAAGATTCAGAAAGATTCAATAATTTGTAAGATATAAGTAAATTAAGTGAGGGTAATAAATGTACCCTCTCTTTAAGGAAATTTATACCATGCTATTATTTTTTTTTTTTTTAGCCTCTGATTTTTAGTTGATAATTGAGTCCTCCCCTTAGAGAGAAAGCTCACAAGGGAATTTTATGTATAGCAATATGGTACACCACATATTCAAAAACATTTCTTTATAAGAAGAATCTTAAATAATTGATAAGGATGTTTTAATGTTTTTAAGATGTACTACTTAGCTGGCAAAAATGTAAGACATCTGGGAGTTCCCGCCATGATGCAGTGGAAACCAATCTGACTAGGATCCATGAGGATGCAGGTTCCATCCCTGGCTTTGATTAGTGGGTTAAAGATCTAGCATTGCCGTGAGTTGTGGTGTAGGTCACAGATGTGGCTCAGATCCAACATTGCTGTGACTGTGGTGTAGGCTGGCAGCTACAGCTCTGATTCGAACCCTGGCCTGGGAGCCTCAATATGCCATGAGTGCAGCCCTAAAGCAAAAAAAAAAAAAAAAAAAAAAAAAAAAAAAAAAAAAAAAAAAAAAAAATTAAGATACCTGGAGAAGCCAAAGGGAAAGCAAAGGTAGGAACCAGGAATAATAAGTATGAGTTGAAAGGAGTTTTTGCCCTGAAAATATGCTGAATGTGTATTTCCTAAGCTTCTGTTCCATGTGTGTACAAGGTAGGGCAGACAAAGGTGACTAGGGACTATGGAAACAATAAAATAACGGCCCAGAAGGCCATAATCTCAATGCAAGGTGAATGAAAAATAAATCTGTACAGAATATGTGAGAAAAGTCTAGCTCAACCTTGCTGCAGGGTTAAAGGGAAGTAAAATCTCTCCTGAGAATTAATGACCACAATATGATGTTTATAAAGGTTTGTTGCCTGAATTCCCATCATCTATGAGAGGAAAAAAAACCTCAATTAGAGAATTTAGCTTCAAGAAATAAAAGGCAGTCTTTGAAACAATTTCAAGGAACAGAGGCTATAAAATTTGACCAAGCACATTTCAGAAAAAAAAATAGAACTTCTATAAATTAAAAATATAATAATTAAAGTGAAAAACTCATTGGATAGATTAATCACAGCTAAAGACTGGATTGGGATATTAGAAGATAGAACAAAATAATCTAAAATGCAGCCCAGAGAGAGAGAGAGAAAATATGAGAGAACCAAAGCTAAGAAGTAAAAAGTAAAATAGTTTCACAAGCATCTCATTAGATTTCTAAAGGAAGAGGTGATATCAAAAAACAAAAACAAACAAAAAAAAAGTGGCTGAAAAATTTCCCAGGATTCTTGAAAGACAAAAAAATCTTTTAAATCCAGGAACGCCAATGAAGCCCAAGCAGGAAAAATGCAAAAGACATTCACACCCTAGATAACTTATAAGACTAAAAGAAAAAAAAAAAGGACAAGAAGATTCTTAAAGCATCCAAAAGTAAAAGAAAAAGAAACACAGAGACAGGGACAAAGAGAGAAATTAGATTTACAGGTGACCATTTACTAACAATGAAGAAAGTCAGCAGACAATAGAAAAATATCTGATTACAGAAAATAATTATCCTAAAATTCTATACTTAGAGAAACTCTCTTTCAAGAATAAGATAGAAATAAATACATTTTCAAACAAGTAAGACTCATAAATATCTAAAAGATTTATTTCAGGCAGAAATATTATAATGTCAGATGAAAGGTTTGAGATGTAAGAAAGAATGATGAACAAACATTCTTACTATATGAGTAAGTCAAAACAATCACAGGAGTTCCCATTGTGACTCAGTGGTAACGAACCCAACTAGTATCCATGAGGATTTAGGTTTGATCCCTGGCCTCACTCAGTGGGTTAAGTATCCAGCTTTGCCATGAGCTATGGCATAGGTCACAGATGCGGCTTGGATCCTGCATTGCTGTGGCTGTGGCATAGGCCAGCAGCTACAGCTCAGATTTGACCCCTAGCCTGAGAACTTCCAAATGCTGGAGGTACAGCCCTAAAGTAAGTTAAATTGTCCTAGGTTTCTTTTATTTGGGAAGATGAAAATAGAAATGTAAACTAACTTTTGTTTTATTAGGTCATTACTAATGCTATAATATTTAGGGTAAACAACTAAAAGATATACATAGAGGTAGAGATAGACATTACCCATCAAATATGTAGAGTGAAAAAAATAAGAAATAAAAAAAAAATCCAAAAGAGGAAAGAAGTGTAATGTGTTTCTTGGGGGGAGTATCAATGAATAATAGTAATCACAGTAAGGAGAGATGACCTAAACTAACTGCTTAAAAGCAAAAAGTATAAAGCATGCATTACAGAGAGAGAGAGAGAAGGTGTGCTACGTGCTGGCTATAAGAAATATCCTTAAAGCAAAAAGATCTAAAATAGCTTAAAGTTAAATGCTACAAATTATATACCATAGAAATATTTTATCTAAAGAATTCTAGTGCTAATGTATTCATACAACACAAAACAAACCTTAAGACTCTAAGCATTGTAGAGATGAGGCGATTCACTACATAAAAAGTTCAGCCCATCAAGTAGGTATTATGATGAGGATGTACTTAATAATGGTAACACAGTCTTAAGGTATACAAAGTAAAAATTGACAGGAGTTCCTACCATGGCTCAGTGGTAATGAACCCAACTAGTACCCATGAGGACACAGGTTCAATCTCTGGCCTCCCTCCATGGGTCAGGAATCTGGAATTGCCATGAGCTGTGGTATAGGTTGCAGATGGGGCTTGGATCCCTTGTTGCTATGGCTGTGGCATAGGCCAGCAGCTATAACTCCAATTCGACCCCTAGCCTGAGAACTTCCATATGCCGTGGGTGCAGCCCCAAAAAGCAAATTTATTTTTTAAAGCAAAATTTTAAAAAATGATAAAATTTCAAGGAGAAATGAACAAGTTCAGAATCACAGATGGAGATTTCAACACAATTTTGTCACTGATTGATGGCTCAAGCCAAAAAATTATTGGTAAAGATACAGAAAATTTGAATGGCACATTCAAATTTAAGTTAAGTTAAAGTTAATTTAATTAAATTTAAGTTAGAGTTAATGTTTATGAAGAGAACATCACATTCAACTTATGAGGAATATACATTCTTTTCAGGGATTCTTGAGTCTTTTTTTTTTCTAATGACTAGTGGCTAGATCTTAAAGAAAACCTCAGCAAATTTCAAATGATTGGTATCCTACAGATTGCAATCTCTACCCCAGTATAAACACCCACCACAGGCTTAGATTATTTTAAACATACACATCATAGGTCACAGAATAAATTATAATAGAAATTAGAAAACAAACATGAATAATTACGGAAAAATACATATAAAAATCATGTGGTATACTGATAAGTAAAATTAAGAGCAAAAATTGCAGGCTTAAATTAGAAAATATGAAAATTATAACTTCTAAAAACATAAGAAAGTTTTTAAAGAAGAGTTTCAAAGAAAGTAACAAAGAAAAATAGTTAAGATAAAAGCAAACTTAAGGAAAACACAACAAAAATATAAAACAAAACAAACACAAATGAAATCAAAAGAGTTAAAGTTAGTTTTTGAAAACATAAATAAAAGATGAAGTATTGGTAATATCAGAAAAATATCAGAAAAAAGAAAGAAAACACAAATAATACCATCAATACAAGGTAGTCTATTACTACACATGCAGTAGAAATAAAAAATATGTATTCCATTATATGGACAAGAATATTCTGCAATATCATTGAAATTATAAATAAACTAGATAAATTCCTAGAAAAATACAATTTACCAAAATTGAATCAAGAAGAAATAGATCAGGGTTCCCATCGTGGCTCAGCGGTAATGAATCTGACTAGGAACCATGAGGTTGCGGGTTCGATCCCTGGTCTTGCTCAGTGGGTTAAGGATCTGCATTGCCATGAGCTCTGGTGTAGATTGCAGATGGGGCTTGGATCCTGCATTTCTGTGGCTGTGGCATAGGCTGGCGGCTACAGCTCTGATTAGACCCCTAGCCTGAGAACCTCCATATGCTGTGGGTGCAGCCCTAGAAAAGACAAAAAAATAAAAGAGAAGAAGAAATAAATCTATAACTACTGAATAAATTAATCAATAGTTAAAACTTCTCATAAGGAAATACCAGGCACAGAGAAGTTCACAGATGAGTTTTTATCATTGAAAGGAAAGATAATTCTTCCTTCGTCAAGCTCTTCCAGAGAATAAAAGAAAATATACTTTAATTAATTTTATAAGACTGACATAATTTTGATACTAAAACTAAAGAACACAAGAAAGGAAATATATAGGCCACCTCATGTATGGACATAGACAACAATATACTAAATAAAATATCAGTAAACAGAATCCAGCTATACATAAAAAGAATAATAAATCATGACCAAGGTGGGTTTATCCTAAAAATATATGGCTGCTTTAACATTATTAAAGAGGTTGATGAAACTCACTACATTGATACATTAAAGAAGAAAAAACCTTATGTTCATCTCAATAGACAAAGAAAATTAATTTTGTAAAATTCGACAGCTGTTCATAACAAAACATTTTAGAAAACTAAGGCTATAAGAGCTCTTCCTTAAACTGATTAAAAGGGATCCATCAGGAAAAAATATACAAGAATAACATAATTATGACATGTTGAAAGCATTTCCTGTGAGATCAGAAACAAAATTAAAATGCCAGCTCACACCAACTTCTATTCATTATTGTATTACAAATCTTAGCTAGTGTAGAAAGAAGGCAAATGTATAAGAATGAAAAGAAACAAAACTGTCATTATTCACAATTGACATTATTTTCCACAAGACTGCCACATCTGCCTGTGCACAACAGCATACAGCCAAGGGGGGAGAGTGGAGGATGAAGTCCACCTCTGCTGCCCACCAGCCACACACAACCTACACAGGCCTGGGTTCACTGGATACAAACCTGCAGTCCACTTTGCAAGCCAAGTCTCTGTGGATCTATTTTTCCCAGATATAGTACCTTGCCCCAATTCCAATAAAAACTTACCATGAACTAACATATTACCCTCAGTTGCCAATATAGAAAACCCAAAGCTATCTACAAATAAATTGTTTTAATTCATAAAAGGGCTTAGGAAAGTGGCTAAAAATGAATATGCAAAAGTCAAGTATAGTCCTAGATACCACCACAAAAATAAAGTGAAAATTAGGAGAGGGCATTAATAACAGCAACAAAAGATATATATGAGACATAAAAATGAATCTTAAAATGCAAAAGTCCGTTATCAAGAAAATTATAAAATATTATTAAAAGGCCAAAATAAATGAAGGTCAAAATAAATGAAGAGCTAGTTCATGTACATAGACAGGAAAATGTCAATTCACCATAAATGCATCTACAGATTCCACTCAATTCCAATCAAATCCCTAAGAGATTTTTTTTTCCTTAGGACTTGATGAGTTAATCCAAGATTATTTCTGAAAAAGAAAAAGAAATTGGGGGGACTTCCTGCCAAATGATAATTTTCAAATAGTAAATATAATGTAATGTTGACCCAGGAATAAACTTAGAGAATTGAATAGCATGCCCCAAAATAGACCAAAGCAAGTGCAGAAACTTGATTAATGACAGAGGAGGGGACAAAAGGAGAGTCAGAGAAAGAGCACATACACACATCCCAAACCATAAGCTGAAAGGGGGATGGAGGATAATTCCCCCTGTTGTTCCCGCTGGTATACAAGAGGAGAGCTCCTTTTTGCCCACATTTATTGCCCCTGAGCCTCCCTCTCATCCCAGAGCAAAGATTGAGCTGATTTGAGCTAGAGAGAAACAGCTAAGAGGGTTGTTCTCAGAGCCCCCTTCTGCAGACAGAAAAGGCCAGCCAATCTCCAGGACAAGCATATGAGAAAGCTTCTGAAAATGAGAAATGGAAGGTTAATTAAGAAGACCTCATATATGATTCTTTTAATGTGCTATGAAATTCAGTTTGAAGATCAAGTGGGATTTATTCTGAGATGTGAGGAGGGTTCAACATACACAAATCAATAAATACACCACATTACGAGAATGAAGGATAAAAACTATATGATCCTCTCAATAGATTCAGAAGAAGCATTTGACAAAATTTGATCACTTTTCATGAGAAACACTCTCGAAAAACTGAGTATAGAAGGTACATAGCCCAACATAATAAAGGCTAGATATGACAGACTTACTGTTAACATCATATTCAATGGTGAAAAATTAAAAGCTTTTTCTCTAAGGTCAAGGATAAAACGAGGATGTCTATTGTCACTACATCTATTCAGCATGGTATTAGAAGTCTTAGCCAGAACAATTAAGCAAGAAAAAGAAATAAAAGGCATTCAAATCAGAAAGAGAAACTGTTTCTACTTGCAGATAACATCCCTTACTTATAGAACACCCTAAAGACTCCACACACAAAAAAAGTTAGAACAAATAAGTGAATTCAAGTAAAGTTTGGGGATATAAAATCAACATGCAGGGAGTTCCCATCGTGGTGCAGTGGAAACGAATCCAGCTAGGAACCATGAAGTTGCAGGTTCAATTCCTGGCCTTGCTCAGTGGGATCTGGCATTGCTGTGAGCTGTGGCATAGCTTACAGAGCTGTGGTGTAGCTTACAGACATGGCTCAGATCCTGCATTGCTGTGGCTGTGGCATAGGCTGGCAGCTGTAGCTCTGATTGGACCCCTAACTTGAGAACCTCCATATGCCACAGGTACAGCCCTAAAAAGGAAAAAAAATGCAAATATCAATTGGATTTTTATATAGTAATTACAAACTATTTGAAAAATAAAGAAAACAATCTCATTTACAATAGCACCAAAAAGAATGTAATACCTAGGAATCAATTTAACCAAGGAGGTGAAAGACGTATACACTGACAACTGTAAGACATGGATGAAAGAAACTGAAGAGCACACAAGTAAATGCAAAGATAGGCCACATTCATAGATGAGAAGAATTAATATTGCTAAAATGTCCATACTACCCAAAGCAGACTCAATGTAATATCTATCAAAATTTTAATGGCATTTTTCAAAGAAATGGAAAAAAAAAATCCTAACATTCATATGACATCACAAAAGACCCCAAATAGACAAAACAATCTTGAGAAAGAAGAAAAAAGCTGGAGAGATCACACTTTCATTTACCACTGTATTACAAAGCTATAGTAGCAAAACTACATGGGACTAGCATAAAAATGGACACAAAAGACCAATGGAAAAGAATTGAGAGCCCGGAAATAAACACCAGCATAAATGATGAATTAATACAATGAAGCCAAGAATACTCAATGGGGAAATGAAATTCACTTCAATAGATGGTGCTAGGAAAACTGGATATTCACATGCAAAAATCTCTCACAAAATTGGATGCTTAACCTTATAAAAATTAACTCAAAATGAATTAAAAACTTCAACATCAATCCTTAAACTCTAAAACTCCTAGGGAAAAAAGGTCCTTGACAATGGTCTTGGCAATGACTTTTTGGATATGACACCAAAAGCACAAGCAACAGAAGTAAAAATAAACAACTGGCATTATATTAAACAAAATAAAAACTTCTGCACAGCCAAAGAAACAACCAACAAAATGAAAGGTAACCTATGGAAAATGGGAGAAAATATTTGCAAATCCTATGCCCAAAAAGGAGTTAATATCTAAATGACATAAGGAAGTTAAACAACTCAATAACAACAACAAAATCTAGTTGAAAACAATGGGCAGAGGGCATGAATAGACATTATTTTCCAAGACATACAAATGGCCAACAAGTACATGAAAGGTGTTCAATAGCTATCATCAGGAAATGCAAATCAAAACCGCAATGAGAGTGGGATAGACTGGGAGCTTGGGGTCAAGAGGTGTAAACTATTACGTTTGGAGTGGATAAGTAATGAGATCCTGCTGTATAGCACCAGAAACTATATCTGGTCACTTGTGATGGAATGTAATGGAGGATAATGTGAGAAAAAGAATGTTTGTATATGTGTGTGTGTGTGTGTGACTGGGTCACTTTGCTGTACAGTAGAAAATGGACAGAACACTGTAAACCAACCATAATGGAAAAATAAAAATCATTTAAAAAAAAACCCACAGTGAGATATCACTTCATGCCTGTTAGACTGGTTATTGTCAATGAAACAAAGGATAACAAGTGCTGGCAAGGATGTAGAAAAAAGGGAACCCTTGTGCACTGCTGGTAGAAATGTAAATTGGTGCAGCCACTATGGAAAATAGTATGGAGGTTTCCTCAAAAAAAAAAGTAAAAATAAAACTACCATATGATCCAGCAATTCTACTTCTAGGTATACGTTTGAAGGACATGAAATTGCTATCTTGAAAGACATATCTGGGGAGTTCCCATCGTGGCTCAGTGGTTAACAAATCCGACTAGGAACCATGAGGTTGCGGGTTCGATCCCTGGCCTTGCTCAGTGGGTTAAGGATCTGGCGTTGCTGTGAGCTCTGGTGTAGGTCACAGACGCAGCTCGGATCCTGTGTTGCTGTGGCTCTGGTGTAGGCCGGCAGCTACAGCTCCAATGAGACCCCTAGCCTGGGAACCTCCATGTGCCACAGGAGTGGCCCAAGAAATGGCAAAAAGACCAAAAAATAAAAAAATAAATAAAACACCTGAGCTATAGATATAGAGAGGAGATTGATGGTTGACAGGGGCTAAAGGTTGAGGGAAATGGGGCGATAATGATCAAAGGGTACAAATTTTCAGTTATAAGATGAATAGGTAATGGAGATTTAACGCAAGCACAGTGACCATAGTTTACAAAACTGTATTATATATTTGAAAGCTGCTAAGAAAATAAATCTTGAAAATGCTCACCACACCAATAAAAAGGTAACCATGTGAGGTGATGTATAACTAACCTTATTGTGGTAATCATTTCACAGTAAATATGTGTATTAAATCACCACATTGTACACCTTAAACTTACACAAGGCTACATGCCTATTATAGCTCAATAGAGCTGGGGGGGTGGGGAGGGGAAAATAGTCTTGGCCAGATACCCACCACCCTGCTAAAACAGTCTACAGCAGACAAGAGCACAGGATCATCAGGGCAAAAGCCATTGCAGAGAACCTGCTTTCTGCCCAGACCTGCCTTTGCATAACGGGGCACAGGGACAAGCACAGCCTCTCACTACTGTGCCTGGGTGGGGTGGGGCTGTCTCAGGCTGAGAACAACTTTGTGTGTGACAGGTATGTGGGGGCCGTCCTGATACATGTGCCATCTAATGAACAGTGCAACCCCTACCCCATGCAGTCCTTAGAATTCCCCTTTCCAAACTCAAAGGGTAGCACAAAAGAACATAGGCCAGCAGCCAAGCAACCTGCAGTCTCATCTCAGCTCTGCCAGCAATTAACTCTGAGAACTTCATCCAGTTTTAACCTCTCTGGGTTTCTTTTTACATATGCAATCTTTTTCCATATGCAAACTAGAAATCATAGTATATCTTCTAGCACAGTTGTTGTAAAGGCTGAAATACACTTAGGAGATTGCACTGATTTGTATTCCTACACAAGATCATAAAACTAAGAGGGATTTTGTTAGTCGATAATATTAATCTATGGAAATAATTTCCATAAATTATTCCATAAAGTTTCTCAAAGACTTAAAGGAATTAATCTATAGAGGTGGAATTTCAGGCAAAGTAAAAGAGACCTAGGCAAGGATAGAAATCTGGAAGTTAGGGAGTTCCCGCTGTGGCTCAGTGGTAATGAACCTGAATAGTATCCATGAGGATGGGGGTTCAATCCCTGGCCTTGCTCAGTGGGTTAAGGATCTGGTGTTGCTGTGAGCTGCAGTGTAGGTCCCAGATGTGGCTTGGGCCCTGCGTTGCTGTGGCTATGGTGTAGGCTGGCAGCTCCAATTCGACCCCCTAACCTGGGAACCTCCATGTGACCCGGGTGCGGACCTAAAAAAAGACAAAAAAAAAACCTGGAAGTTAAGATTTTAACCAAGATTCCTATTAACCTTATGTAGGCAAGAAACCGGGAAGGTTATCAGACGGGTCCTCTCTTCTAATCCTGTGGTTCAAGAAAAGGAAGTGGAGGTTCTGAGAGGGCAAATGACTTGTCCAAGTCACAGAGTAAATTTGTGGCTGAATCCAGACTAGAATCAGCCTCCAATCAGACCCCTAGCCTGGGAACCTCCATATGCCACGGGTGCAGCCCCAGAAAAAACAAAAAACAAACAAATGAAACAAAAAAACAAACAGACTAGAATCTCAGTTCTTTCTTCCCTTCCTCTCAGGTTCTGTCCAAAACCTGCCCTAGTCCATAATGCTACCTTCAAAAGCACGATAACCCCACACCTGAAGAAAGCTCCCCTTCTCCAGGACAGCCCCCGAGGGATACCAGACTCAGGGCTCTTTTTTTCCTGTATCTATAGGTTTGGTTTGCTGATGCGTGTAACTCACTTCCCTCCGTGTGGAAATCCCTCTGCCAACGCCATAGCAGAAGACAAACAGAAGGTATTGACCAAGAGCTTAACAAACAATTGCTCATCCAGCACTGAGGCCATCACTGGGGTCTGAGCTGACAGGAGCCACAGCTCAGAGCTCTCTGACTCTTCAGGAAGTTGTCTCCCGCTCAGCCCTCCCCACTAGGATCCTGAATGTGAGGATGGAGGCACATAGAAGGACAATTCCAACACAAATCCTGCTGTTCAGTCACAGACCTCTGCATGCTGTAGGGAAAGAACAGGACTTGTCCTTACAACTGTGGCTTTCAGCTCCTTGGGACAGCAGGGGAGCAGATAAGTACGTTTGGTGACATCCAGTCCAGTGAGGGCACAGCTTCAGGTCAGACCAAGCACTGGACTTGCATCCCAAACATGCATCTCAGGTGCCCACCTGGCGGCTGCAACCTCCTCTGTGGGCTACTCTCTCGAGCTGGGCAGGCACTCTCTCTCTTGCAGTGGCCTCAGGCACAGGACACCCAGCCCCTCGGCATACTTGTCCCCTCTCCCTCTCAGCAAGCACCCTTGTGACAGCAGCCCCCCTCCCCCCGACTCCCTCACTTCCATGGCCATCTTGCCAAAGGCTATGAGTATAACTGAGGTAGGGAATGGTCATGGGCCAGACCATCTGAGTGCACGAGGGATCCAGAGCCAGGCTCCTCCGAGTTCACAGGCAGTTCTTTCTGATCCCACGTCTGGCCCACCCTGAGACCCGTCTAACATCAGCCTTGATCAAGAGGGCATCTGCTCTGTATCAGGCTGCAGCTAGATGGCAAAGAAGTAGAGGCATAAAACAATTTCCTTCTTCTTAGAATGTCCTCTTCCATTGAAAGACACATATACATGTATAATTAAATAAGACATAGTAATTCTTCCAAGATGAGTTCAAATAAGATGCGTGACCTTTCTCTGCCACATGTGCTCTAAATGGCCTTGGACAATTTATGCCCCCTTTCTGGGCTTCCACTTTCTCATCTGCAAGAGGAGAGGGCTGGATTAGATAAGGTTTCCTCTGAATCTAATATCCCCACAATGCAAGGACCCCATCCCCAGAAGCTTCTGAGTCATTCTGGAGTTCCCATTGTGGCTCAGCAGGCTACGAACCCAACACACTCTCCATGAGGATGTGGGTTCCATCCCTGGCCTTGCTCAGGGAGTTAAGCACCCTGTGTTGCTACAAGCTGCAACACAGGTTGCAGATGCAGCTCGGATCCTGCATTGCCGTGGCTGTGGCACTGACCAGCAGGTGCAGCTCCAATTCAGCCCCTGGCCCAGGAACTTCCACAGGCCGCAGGTGCGGCCCTAAAAGAAAAAAAGAAAAAAGAAAAATAAGTAAATAAAAGAGTTGGTAGGGGCCAGAGATCAGACCAAACTCTTTCTCTAGCTTGCTTTGCCCAGAACCCAGGGTGTTTCATGTTCTTTGCTCAAAAGAAGCTTCAAGTTACAGGAGACATCTGGGGTTTGTCCCAGTGACAGCCACTCACATTACCCGCTGCTTCTGTTAGCCATTATAGCCCCCACATCACCGCATCCCCACCTGCTGTGCATCTGGGGACCACCCCAAAATTCCCCCCAACCTCAGAGTCCTTACTTGCCATAAAGGCCAAGAAAGCTTATATAAGGCAATTGTCTTCTTGCCCGCCTCCCAGCTCCCAGGCTATGCTGATGTTAGTTTCAGCCTCTTAAAACACAGCTTTTATTGAAACGTTTCCTTGAAGATCTGTCTCCCTAGTAACTCTCAACTCAGTTCTGAACTCCTTAGCCTGGCACTCATGACCCTCCAGACCCCATCTCCAAACCACCCTGCCTCTTTCAGCCTTACCAACCTGTCCTCACCAACACATCCCTTATGCTCACACTTTAAGGCAAGCTCTCTACTTTTCTGCACGTCAAGGTTCAACTTAAATGTGGCCTCCTCCTGGAAGCCTATTCTGACCACCCCCAGACCACACGGCATCTAGAATACTAATGGGCTGACTGCTCCCACCCCTACCCTAATATTGCCCTTTCACTGCCTCCTGGCCCCTGTTTTTGTTGTTGTTGCTGTTGTCTTTTTAGGGCCATACCCATGGCATATGGAAGTTCCCAGGCTAGGGGTTGAATCGGAGCTACAGCTGCCAGTCTACACCACAGCTACAGCAATGCGGGATCCGAGGTGCATCTGTAACCTACATCACAGCTCCTGGCAATGCCAGATCCTTAACCCACTGAGCGAGGCCAGGGATCGAACCTGCGTCCTCATGGATACAAGTCAGATTCATTTCCACTGAGCCACGACAGGAGCTCCCTGGTCCCTGTTTAAACAACTGCCTATCAGAGAGAACCTCTTGACCTGGTATAAAAGTACAAGTTCCCTCCCACCCTTGGAACGCCACCGTTTGTTATATTTCTCTGCAGCACCCAGCACCATTCTGCATGTATCAACTGTTTAATATCTTCCCACATCAGAAAGCAAATTCTGCAAGGGCATGTGTTTTGCTCCCTGCTGTATCTCCACTGCCTAGAACAACGCCTAGCACAGAGTAGGTGCTAAGTAGATTGTTGCTGAATCAATGAGTGAGGGAGGGAATGAGTGAATGAGTCTGTAACCTAGATCCTGGGCAACTTCAGGCTTTTTTCCAAGATGCCCTTATCTGATGTGGCTGCCATTGTCCTAGGTCTGCTCAGCCCCAGCCCTGTTCAATGTCACAGCAGATGGACAGCACACATTCCGGGGGGGCTCTTTGTAAATGACAAACCTCAGAGACCAGAAAGAGCAGCTTCTGGAGGGGTGGGGCCAGGATTAGTCTACTGCCTACTTTCTAAATGCCACATTTTAAATCCCACTGTCTTTCACCCACCTTCCACCCCCCGCCTCTCTGCAAACTCCACAGGGTTAAAAGGGTAATTCCGGTAGAAAATTAAGACAAAACAAAAGTGTCCTCTTCTCCATGATGGGTCTTACAGAGAGCTGTGTTCCTCTTTCCCCTTCAAGCCTGAGCCCAGAGTAATTCTGCAGAGCTCCGCTACCACCTTCTATCTATCTGATCAAGGAGCTTCATTCTTTAAGCACTCATCACCACTGAAAGAGGGCACAGGACACTAGAAAAGCAGGAGGTGAAATCAGAGGAGAAATCGACATGGCAGCACCTCCCTCTCTTCCTGTTAACACCCTGCAAGCACATGTGGCCCTTGACCAACACGGTGACACCTCCCCAACCTGATGTCACCTCACCTGGGCTCCTGGGCTCTACAGACCATGTAAGTGGAATGAAGGAGAGGCAGGTGAGGGTGGCTCATCAGTCTGGAGTCCTGCTACAGATCCAGTGTAACCTCTTGTTTGTGAATGGATAGGTGGGTGCTGGGTGCAAGGGTAGGTAAGTGACTGAGTGAAGGCAAAACAGATGGAGAATGAGTGAGTGAGAAATGCAGGAGTGAGTGGGCCAGAGTGACATTTTGAATGGGCTTTCCTCCTAGAGCATTTGGCATCTTTGCAAGGACAGCTCACTGGGCTTAGTAAGAGCCTCTCTCTGAATTCTCTTTCAGGCTTATGTCTAGCACAGTCTCAGGGGTAGGGAAGAGCATGGCAACTCCTGACTGATGCAAATTATGCAAGTAACACTCAAGATCCAAGGAGCCTTCATAAATAGTTGTAAAGATCCTTTGTATAAGCAGCCAAGAAACCAAGTCAGGACCATTTGGAGTCCCCTTAGGTCTCCTGTATCTTCTACAAACCAAAGAGGGGTTACAGCTCAGGGATGCCATATCACTTAGCCATCATCTCCAGGGAGCTCCTTAGAATCATCCAGGAATTAGATGTCACTTGTCACCCCAGAGCTCCTGAATGACCATCTAATTTCTTTGCCTAGGAGAGAGGAAGGTGTTGGGGTGGGGATGGGCAGGCCTGTGGCAGATAAGGCACCTCAAATGAAAAATGTCCTAAACTGAGTTATTATCTTCCTCCTCAGATCTGCTTCTCCCTTATAATTTTTTATTCTACTGAATGGCACCACCATCTATCTGGTTGCTTAGCTGATAAATCTTCATTCATTCATTCATTTATCCAACAAATATACATGGCATGTGTCAGTAACATGTTAACAGCTAGGATAAAGTAATGAGAAAAACACATCATCAAATAGGAAAAGCAAGCATTAATTACCATGAAATAATTATAAATGTAGAATCACAACTATGATAAAGCTTTGAAGGATTATGTGGTGTTGCAAAGCCTTGTAAAATGGGAGTTGACCTAATCATGGAGGCCACACAAGTGACAGCTGAGCTGAGAACTGAGACACAGGTAGGAATTCAGTAGGGGAAGACATGCAAGGAAGAGCGTTCTAAAGAGAGGAACTGCAAATGCAAAGGCCTGGCAAGCCCCAGGGACTGAGACAAGGCCAGGAGAGAGGGCAAAAGGAGAGCTGGGGGAGTTCCTGTCGTGGCTCAGTGGTTAATGAATCCGACTAGGAACCATGAGGTTGTGGGTTCGATCCCTGGCCTTGCTCAGTGGGTTAAGGATCTGGCGTTGCCATGAGCTGTGGTGTAGGTTGCAGACACGGCTCAGATCCTGAGTTGCTGTGGCTCTGGCATAGGCCGGCAGCTACAGCTCCAATTGGACCCCTAGCCTGGGAACCTCCATATGCCGCGAGAGCAGCCCAAGAAATGGCAAAAAGACAAAAAAAAAAAAAAGGAGAGCTGGGTAGGCAGCACGCGTTGGACAAATAAGACCTCATAGGGCTTGTTAAAGAGGTTGGACTTCAGCTTAAGATCACTAGGAAGCAACTGAGGTATTTTTAAGGAGGGAAATGACATGAGTCGTGTTTTGAAACGCACTCTGGTTGCCGTGTTAGAACAACTTTTTTTGAGGAAGCCAGCAGGGGTCTAAGTGGACCAGTTAAGAAGCTCTTGCAGTACTCAGGAAAGATGAAAATGGTCCCTTGCACTAGTGATACTGGTGGAAACAAAGAGAAATGATAGATTTGAGAGGTAAAGAGAACATCAGCCAGACTTGGCAGTGGCTTGAATATGAGCTGTAGAGGATAATTGCCAGCTCTCTCTGACTTGTCGGCCGTAGAGAGGAAGGAGCCATTCAATGAGATCTGAAAGACCTGAAGAGGATGACATACGAACAGGACAGTGCTGAGCAAGAATGCAGAAATTCCACTTTTGGACATGCTCAGTTTGAGAGGGGCTGAGATGTCAATCTCCCCCCTTCATCTTCCTCACCTTCAGCATTTAACCCGTTACCTGATTCTCCCTCCTCTCCATCCTGTTTTATTTCAGGTCCTTAAAATTATTTCTTGGAAATTAAAGTAATCTCCAGGCGCTCTGTCCTTCCAATCGACCCAGTCCACCCTGTAGATCCTTCTAAATATCATCTCCTCAAAGAGGTCCTTCCTGACCACCCATCTAAAGTATCTCTATCTTCTTACTCTCTGCCTCAGAGTGTTATTTTCTTTCTAAAAACTTATAGTTATTTATTGTATTTTTTATTATAGAAATAAATATGGACATAAGTATATGCCCTAGGTCTGTTTGCTAAGAGGGCATAAAAGCAATGACACACCAGTAACAAGGAGCACATGTAGCCCCCAGGTCTGGGTTTCTAATTAGAATTCTCCATTAAAGAGATCCAGGGCTCCTTGGAGAAATGACTAATTCCAGGGAGCAAGGAAAGAACAAAATAAGCCTGGAACCTCTTGCTAGAGCAGTAAGCAAGCAAGTGCTTAGAGAATCATGGGGAAAAGTAAAAAAAAAAAAAAAAAATCAGGAGCCAGTTTGTAGAGCCTCTCACTGAACAAATCTGGGACAATTCAACCATCAAAATAAAATATGCAAGAGTTCCCTTTGTGGCTCAGCAGCAATGAACCTGACTAGTATCCATGAGGATATAGGTTCAATCCCTGGCCTCAATCAGCGGGTTAAGGATCCAGTGTTGCTGTGAGCTATGGTGTAGGCTGTGGTGTAGGTCACAGATGTGGCTTGGATCTGGCATTGCTGTGGCTGTGGTGTAGGCCAATAGCTGCAGCTCCAATTCAACCCCTGGCCTGGGAACTTCCTTGTGCAGCAGGTGTGGCCCTAAGAAAAATAAATAAAAAAACAAATTGTTTATAACCTATTGAATGAATTAATTAAGAATCCGTGAGTCCATAGGAAGGAAGGAAGGAGGGAGGGAAAGAAGGAAAGAAGGGGGGGAGGAAGGGAGAGAGAAAGAGAAAGATAGAAAGCGAAAAGGTAAAGATCTTTCCTACAGTAGAATGCCAACAAATGTAGACAAAATGATGGATTCAAAAGTATCAATGGTGATAAAAATCAGTGAATAAACATGTGATGAGGAACAGGATATTTACATAACCTCGGAGTACCTCTCCACAAATTATTTATTAATTATGAAGGGAGTGGAGACACTGGTGAACCTCACCTTAGGCAAGTGATGAAAGCTTCCATCACCAGCGCTGGGACAGTCCCCACATCCTGTGCTTGCTGACATGCTAACCTCCCTTCAGTGCTACCCCTGCCCCACATGCATAGCTGGAACCCAATCATGTAGAACCATCAGATAAACCCAGATAGCGCAGGGAACTATATCCAATCTCTTGGGAGAAACTGTGATGGAAGATAACATAAGAAAAGGAATGTACATATCCGTATGGCTGAGTCACTTTGCTGTACAGCAGAAATTGGCACAGCATTGAAAATCAACTATACTTTAATAAAAAATAAATATTGAGATTCAAAATTAAAAAAAAAAAACCACAAGAGAAAAAGACACAACAAACTGAGGGATATTCAACATGATGACTTGCCTGTACCATTCAAAAACGCAAAGGTCAAGAAAGATAAAGCAGAGGAATTGCTCTGGGTTAAAGGAGACTAAAAAGAAAACTAAATGCAACCTCTGGACTGGACCCTGAATGGGGCACAGGAAATGAGAGAGCTACAGAGACATTACTGGGACAGAATTGTACTGTGATAAGAGAATACCTTTTTTTTTTTTTTTTTTGGTCTTATTGTCTTTTTAGGGCCACACCCGCATCATATGGGAGGTCTTAGGCTAGGGGTCGAATGGGAGCTACAGCTGCCGGCCTACACCACAGTCACAGCAATGCAAGATTTTTAACCCACTGAGCGAGGTCAGGAATTGAACCTACATCCTTATAGATACTAGTCTTGTTCATTAACTACTGAGCCATGATGAGAACTCCTGAGAATATCCTTGTTTTAAGGAAATACACAATCACATATTTATAGGCAAAAAGGCATCATGTCTCTAATTTAATCTTAAATTGATCAACAATATAAATATTTTATATGTATTTATATGTAATAAAATTATAAACATTTTCAAACATATGAAAAATAAGATATAATTTATATAGATAAAATATACATAAGCAATAAAAATAATGTATTTTATATTATTGGAGAGAGAAGGAATGAAAATGAAGTAATTGGAGCATCTTGTCCCAAATGAAAGGAAACAGATGAAGGATTTTTCTCTCCAGTCTTGCAAATTTTCATTAATTTGATGTGCTATCAAGATGAAAAGTGACATAAAATTGTTTGTTTTTAATGACTGCTGAATGAATGAGTGGGCCCATATCCAACCAGGACCCACCCCCACCCCCTACTTAAAAATACCTCAGGGGCCACCCATAACTGCCACAATAAAAATCCAAACATCTCAGCACAGCCATCAACAGCCCGTTGTAAGGTCTCCCATCTCTTTCTCATCACTAATGACTGGTACCCTCACTGCTCAGAGTCCCCCAAACTCACCACAAGAGGCAGTGCTTCTGTGCCTTACCATGTGCTAGTTAGTTTCTTGGCCTAGAAAGCCCTTCTCTTATCCTGCTGGAAACTTCCTCTTATCTTTCAAGATCCAGACCAGGTCTTTTCACCTCTGGGAAGGCCTCCCTGATCGCCCCAGTTGGGGGGTGATACTTCCTCTTCTGGTTCACTGGTACCTCCAGGACTTCCCATCATCATAATAGGGATGGGGTAGGCACAGGTAGTTGCAGAAGTCCCAAGAAAGGATCATAGATAGAGAGGAAAATCTAGGGGTTGTTGGGAGATCACTGTAAGGTAATAATTGCTCGGGAAAGCCATCAGAACAAGGCAGGCTTGCTTGACTAGTGGAAGCCGAGATGTCGTGTGGGGGGATGGGATGAGACCTGCATTCAGATTCAGACCAAGGGCAGGGGTTTGAGGACGGCCCTTCTGCTGATTTGAATACACACCTTCCTGGATACCAAGGAGGCGCTACCACTCCCAGAAAGGAAGAGGTGGTCTTTTCCAACCCCCACTCCCTTTGGATGATAAAACTGTAGCCCAGCAGTTCCGGGGGAGCAGAGCCTCCTTGCCTGCCCGCTTGCATCTCACAAAGCATCCTATCCTAATCAATCTATGTCTTGCCTATCACGTTGTCTCTTGGGGAATTCCTTCTGCGCGGAGGCAGGAAGAACCTGAACCTCAGTGAGTCCAGACACTGGGAGAGCGATTCTAATTTAAAACCGTGGGTTCAAGTCCCAATCTGGATTTAGGCTGGGTTCGTGTCCCGGCGCATGGGTTCAAGTCCCGGTCTGTGTTCTGGCTAGGTTCAGGCTGTTAGTGCTGTCAGTTTCAAACATGTCCCACAGACAGGGCTGTCACTGTGTGTTCACGAGCCTGTCTTGCCACTGCGGCTTGAGGACACCTGTATGCCCAGGGTTCTGGGGGGTCTTGGCACATCACAGTTACTACTGCAGCATAAAGCAATGAATGATTAATGGTGGCTAAATTTTCTGCATCCTCCAAGAGAGCTCCCTGAGTTCAGTCCCTTTCACAACCTTCAAAAAATACAGAAGAAAGGGAAATGAGGGCTCTAATTTTATGCATGAGGAAAGTGAAGCCCAGCGTAGGTAAGATAACATAAAGTACCCAGAGGCTGAGCTAGAGCTGGAATCCAGATCTCTTGCCATCAGCCCTGTTCTTTCCCAGAGAGAGGTGGGACAAAAAGGAAGAATATGCCATTTATACTGACTGTGCCATTTATGGTTCATCTATTCTTGTTTTTCTTTGTTTTTGTTTTTCGTCTTTTTAGGGCCACACTGGAGGCACGTGTTAGGGGTCGAATTGGAGCTGTAACCACCAGCCCATGCCACAGCCACAGCCACGCCAGATCCAAGCCACGTCTGCAACCTACACCACACCTCTTGGCAACGCCGGAGCCTTAACCCACTGCGCAAGGCCAGGGATTGAACCTGCGTCCTCATGAATGCTCGTCAGATTCGTTTCTGCTGAGCCACGACAGGAAGTCCAGTTCATCTGTTCTATGTCAGACACTATGCTGCAGTAAACCTTCTAGTTCTAGCATTACCATCGCATTACAAGGAACCCCTTTTAACAGACCCTGAAACAGGCTGCGAGTCAGATCTGTCTGAGGGCAATGCCCACGCACTTTCCTCCGCACAGTGCCAACATGTGCAGCCACCTCTGACCCTCCATCAGGGGCAACAAGATGGCCTGCATCAACAGTCCTGTCCCTCCACCATGTCTTTTAATCCAGCACCACACACAGACCCACGACGTAGCCCACAGCCCCAGACCACAGGCTGCATTTTGCATGGTTTCCAAACCCAGGATATTTGGTTTGTAAGACAAAACCTCCATTTCTCCAGCAGGAAGTGAACGCCATACACAATTACCCAGCCAAATCGCTGACGCCTACAGACGCTGCCCCCACGCCGAACGAGGTCTGCTCTGCCCAGAGATGTCCTTAGAAGATCCAGGACTCCCCCAGAGCTTGGCACCAAGGGGACCATGCAGCTGGAAGAGGGGAGACTGGGCTGGCGGGATCACAGTGTCTGGGTGGAGACGCAGTTCCCAGGACAGACACTGCTCCGGGGAAGAAGAGAAGCCACAGAAACCCACCTCAAGGGACTAGTTGGCAGGGAGGTGGCAGGGTTGGCAGGGGGATCCCTGCCTGGCCCAGGAGGCCTTCCCTACCTCACCCCTGCTTCCCAAGGAGCAGCAGTCTCCATCTGAGGCCCCAAAGACCAAGGATGCTGATGGCATTCAGGCCCTAGAATGAGAAGGGCCGGCCCTCAGCTCTTCCTCACTTGACCCAAAGGCCTGGACTTTCCTGCTTTCAGGGCCTCTGAACTGGGGAGTGGTCAGTGGACTACAAACCACAGAGTTTTCACCACAGACTCTGGCGTCAGACAGACCTGAGATGGAATCATTGCTGGCTCTGCCTTAGGCTAATCATTTAAACTTGTGCTTCAGTTTCCCTGTCTTTAAAACAGCAGGGCCGGTTTCCCAGCGTTGTTGCAGAAGTTGCCTGAAACAAAAGATGCAAAGAGCCTAACAAGGGACTTGGCCCTTAGTAGATACTAAAAGAAATATACGTAGCTGTGCCTAAGCCTTACCCTACAGAGGTTCTGACTGTCTCACCCAGGGTGGGCTGGATTTTAAACCTGTTTTCACGTGGTTGAGCTTAAAGTCCAGGGAACAACCAGAAGCCTCAGCAGAGATGCCCGGAAGTCTGAGTCTTACCTTTTCAAAGTGGCATCTATCCAGGAAGGAGCAAACCCCTCGCCAGCGCCAACCCACCAGCACACCCCCTTAGTGCGGGATATTTCCTGAGACTTCAGGCCAATGACTCCGCCTTCCCTTGGTAACCACAGGCTTCTGAGAGGCTTAATCTTGAACATGGGCAACAGCTGCCAGCCTCAGGTGACGATGCATGCCGAGAAGCGAGAAGAAGCAAGATCCTAACACAATGCCTGAAAGCCCGCCCCTGGAGTCCTTCTAAGTAATCTTTAGTGCTAAGCATTGCCCCTTACCCCTCCCCTTTCCAAGCATTAATGCCTTTGGGCAAGCTAAAATAATCATTCTTGGAGTAAATTAGATAGAAGTTTTGCCAACTTTGCAGAGTGGCCAGAACCCTGCCCTGCATTCCGATGACCCTGGTGACGCAGATCTCCTGCAGATAAGAAGGGCCAAATGACTTTCTGACCACTTGGCAAACTTGAGAGCCTCTCATGGGGGTGGGAGTGAGTACTAGCCAATGGCCTCGCAGATCCAGGGGAGGGGGCAGAATAGCCCCCCTCGTTTGTCCCTCCACCCTCCAAAACCCACGCGCCTCATCCTGAGCTGGAGCTCCAGAAGGGCCATTCATGCTGGCAGGGGCAGAGCTCAGGTCCAAGAGACACAGACTTCCCAACACAGCCCTGGGCCTAGACAGGGTCACATGAGGAAGGGGTGACCAGGGAGCCAGGGCTAACATAGGGCAGGGGTCAGTCTCCTTCGGGCACCCAGACACTCACGCTTTTGAGACAAGGAGAAGCTGGCAGCTGAAACAGTCAGAGCAGGGGGCATTTATCAATGGCCCAATTCATTCTCAACAATCCCCATTGTTTGAACCCGCACAGAGATGGGCATTATCTCCCAGAGCCACTAGAAAGAAAAGCCCCAAGACATGGTCACGAATCAGAGCCTAAAGATATTAGAAGCCAAAATTGAGACATATGGTTTGAAATATTTGAAATTGGAGATGTCCCCAAAATATCCATGCCACATGGTTCTCATTCTCAGAGACCAGCAGAATGTTTAATTGCCGATTGTTCATTTACTCATTCTGATGTCTTTCTACAAAGGATGTAGGAGTTTCAGTTAAAGATGTGTATAAAGTTGTTAAAGCAAAAATTAAAAGTCAAAGCCATGATTCTGATGAACACAGTTACCAGGATAAAGCAATATGATGAATTAAGAGCTTCCTAGCAACCAGAGTAAGAAGGGAAACACATAGGTTATGTCAGGAGCTCAGGAGTCACATAGACCTGAAGAAATTCCTTGAGCACTCGAAGCCTCAAATTCCCTGTCAGAGAAAAAAAGAAAAAAAAAAGGGGGACTATTAACCTAATAAGGTTGTTATGAAAAGTAATTAAAATAGAGCATGTAATGCAGGTTCAATAAATGGTGATTGCTATTATCACCATTTTGGGGTTGCCTGATTTCTCTTCTTTAAACTGGAACTATGTTAACTTAGTAGGGTTGCCTTGATGCTCTGAGTCCTCATTGTTGTTCTGAAATTCTCATTGGTAGGTGTCTGTATTTGATGAATTAAAAACTGGGGAAACAGGCACTTTCCATTGTGGCTCAGCAGGTTAAGTACCCAATATAGTGTCCATGAGGATGCGGGTTCGATCCCTGGCCTCGCTCAGTGGGTTAAGGATCCAGCATTGCTGCAAGCTGCAGTGTAGGCTGCAGATGCAGCTTGGATCACGCATGGCTGCAGCTGTGGCACAGGCCAGCAGCTGTAGCTCCAATTCAACCCCTAGACCGAGAACTTCCATATGCCACAGGTGTGGCCGTAAAGAGAAATTTAAAAAGGAGGAAACAGCCTGGGACTAAGTCACAGTGGGTACCAGTCTTCCAGAGCTTTTTCCTGAATCCTAAGATCGCTGGGAGCCTCCACACTCTGGCCTCCCTAGAAGGCTAGGGAAGGCACACAGACTTTCTTCCCCATCACGTTTGCCGTATAAAAGCCTGCCCTGCTGACCACAGCCTGCCCTTATTAAACCATCCCCACAGGTGAAGCAGAGGACCAGGCCAGGGAAAGGTAGATTCCAGCACCCCTTCAGGAAGTGGCCGTAGCCCATCTGCTCCCCTGCCCATTAGGGGAGTTTGTAGGGTGAGAACTCAGGCACTTCTTAGCTCAAACCATAAACACTAAGAGAACATCAGTGTCATCTTTCTAACTTCCCAACTGATGGAGCATATTTAGTAAGGGCGGTTCATTGAGGCCATAGGAGAATGGCCAGAATGGGAGTGGTCCAGAGCCATAATAACAACAGCAGCAGCAGCAGCAGCAGCCAACTGATATGATGGGACACCTACTCTTCCAAGCACTGAAAGTTCAGTGTGTCCCCAACAGTGCTCAGAGGGAGGAGGTCAGGGAGAACAAGATTCCATCAAGAAAAGAGATAACCACTGGGAAGGAACAAAGCTAAGGCTCTCCCTTCCAGTCTTGCCTGCACACAGGAGACTCAAAGCAGGGCTGACTAAAACCAAAAAGAGAAGGAATCAGTTCAGCTCATGGATCCTCCCTGTCAAATGACGCCTGGGCCCAGCCCACAGGAGGCTCATTGCTTTTTGGCTACAGAGGGTATCCAGAGAATAAACTACAGCCTGGGGCAAATTATAGGTGCTGAGCTCTGTCTCCGAGCCCAGGCTGGCTCTACTTGCCTCACCAGCAGTCCCTTTCACTTCGAAGAGTGTAAGGCCACTCCAAAAGCGGCCTTAGTTCCAGATCAAATGGGACACTCCGAAGGCAATGTATTAACATCTGCCCAGACCTTTAGCCAAAGCCCCTGACTTCAGATATCTTTTTTTTTTTTTGTCTTTTTGCCTTTTCTTGGCCCGCTCCCACGGCATATGGAGGTTCCCAGGCTAGGGGTCAAATTGGAGCTGGAGCCACCGGCCTATGCCAGAGTCACAGCAACGCAGGATCTGAGCCGCGTCTGCAACCTACACCACAGCTCACGGCAATGCCGGATCGTTAACCCACTGAGCAAGGGCAGGGATGGAACCCGCAACTTCATGGTTCCTAGTTGGATTCATTAACCACTGCACCACGACGGGAACTCCTGACTTCAGATATCTTAAGATATCTCTTAAGGCAGTTTCTTAGACTTGTCCAAGGTGCCATATGTAGGCTAAAGGGGACCTAAAAGCGGGCCTAAGAGGCTGCAAGTCGGGCCAGGGGTGCATGTGTTTATATAAGCATGTTTGACACATGGAGGTGCCTGTTGCACATGTGTCACTGTCCTCAGGTGTACGTGCTGAAAGTGCATGAGTGTTTGCACAGCTGTCCTGAGACAGCACGAGTGGGAGTGGCCTGAGAGGCTGGAAGGTGTGCACACATGAGCAGCTGTGAGCATGTGGGTGTGGGCCCCCCGGTTGAGTGTTTGTGGGTGGGCATGGCTTTGCAGTCTGCTCATCCCCTTGTCCTCCTCCCCCCTCCTGGCATGACAAAGGGGCCATCTCTGTGCTGTCTCCCCGACTCTGGCCAGCCAGCAGGGCTTGCTCAGAACCCCACTCAGTCTAGGATTGACTCTGAGCTCCTGCCCTGCTCAGAGTCCTGAGAAACCAAAGCCACATGACCCACAGAGAAGACACCCCAGTTGGGGACAAGTCAGGTCACCCTAGAAAGTTTGAGTTCAGATAACATTCCTTACCCACCAACTTCTGCCTTCATCAGCTCAGTCACATGCATCCAGCCATTGACACACACTTGCTCAGCCCCGGTGGAGCCTGCCTACCACACACACCTGAGTCTGCACTTCCAAGAATACAGACACAGCCCACACAGACAGCGTGTGCCACCCTGACACACATGCCACCTGTGGGCACACTCCAGGCCCCCCTACACTAAGTCCACCAGACACACACTGACACATTCTCACCCATATTCACTCTCTGGGACATATGCTAGAAACTTCCATATGCTCAGGTACTGGCCCAGACACACTCCCTCCCACTAAAGTTCACCCCCACTCACAAGCATTCACACTGACACACTTACGCCTAAATCCGAATAGTCCCCAAGCATGCTCTGTCCCAGACTAGGCTGGGCCCAGAATGCAGTCCAGGAGCGCGCCTACTTACTCTGACGGAGCGAGAGAGCCTGCGAGCAGCTGCGTGCAGCGGCCAGGCCGGCGGTGGCAGGCGCAGCTGGGGCGCCAGAGGCTGTAAGCAAGTGACCCGCCCGGCCGGCCCAGCCCGAGGGCCGCCCGCTGCCCCGCGCCTCCGCCCCGCTCTGCCCCCGCCCGCCAGCAACAGCGCGCTCCGGGCCAAGCCTCTGTCCCGCGTCAGCCACCAATGCCTGGAGTCTCAGCCGGCCGCGAAGCTATTTTGGTGCCCCTGGCAGCGGAGACCTCGCGCTCTTGGCTGTGGGGAGCGCTGGAATGGGGACGTGGTCAGGTCTAATTAGAGACCTGGCTCACCAGGGAGCCTCGGAGCCGTCCTGGCGGGGGTGCCCACATGTGCCCCACATGCCAACATCTGGAGAGGGAAGGGAATGCGCCGATCCTTTCCCTTGGAGCTGAAACAAAACAAGGAGGGGTTTGGGTGCAGTTCACAAGCCCTGCGGGGGAAGCCTCTGAACTTTGAGCCGCCCCAAACCCCTGAATTCCGCTTGATTTATTCACCGCAGGTGCTTTCCTTTGGAACCCGAGCTGCTCACATTAGATGGCCTACCTGACAAAAAGGACAGAAGATGCTTGTAGGGACTCCTTCTAACTTGAGGCACATCAAACTTTCCCTCTGGACTTCTTTGTATCAGATGGCCAAGTCTAGAGAGGAAGTCTGATTCCTACCCAAAAGCTCAGGAATGTTGCATTCTTGAGCTAGAAGGAGGCTGCAAGGTCATTCCATCCAACTCCCTCCACCCTGCCATGAATTCCGCAGGGGGCCTGGAGGGCCTCTACCCACTCTTGGGGATCTCCAAGGAAGAGCAGACCCTAGCCTCCCTTGGGCACTGTCCCCAATCTTGAATCAGTTCATCAGCAGGAAGTTCTCCTTGGCGTCTAACCTAAATCCCTCCTGTGCAAACTCCTCCTGTGCAATATTCTTGCACATTGTGTTGCAGGACAGGAAAACCAGCTGCATCTCCAAGACACAATGACCACTCCAAAGTCCCATCTCAGCCTCTCTTCCTTGATGATAAAGTCCTTGTTCCCTTTTTCAGGCCCTGGCTAAAAAGGATGCCTGCTTCCTGGCCCTGGACACATTGCAATTCCTGACATTAAATCAACTGCCTCAGGCATTCCCATTATGGCTCAGCAAAAACAAATCTGACTAGCATCCATGAGGGCACAAGTTCAATCCATGGCCTCGCTCAGTGGGTTAAGGATTCAGCATTGCCATGAGCTGTGATATAGGTTGCAGACGTGGCTCGGATCCCGAGCTGCGGCTGTGGCACAGGCTGGCAGCTACAGCTCAGATTCTACCCCTAGCCTGGGAACATCCATATGCCTCCGGTGCAGCCCTAAAAAGACAAAAAACAAACAAACAAAAAAACTGCTTCAGCTTTCCCGGGACCTCAGGTTCTATAGGTGTCCAAGTCATTCCCTTCAGACAAGCCAGCTTGACTGCAGCCTCCATCCATTCATCTGCTCCCTAGACTCTTGAGAGGGGCTTTGGTTTCTACCTCAGCAAAGACTGTCTCAGGGCCTGGGAACACAGTTTGGGCCCCCAGCACCTACATGGCTGGGCATTAACACTGAAGCTATAGCCTTCCTCAAATAGGCAAAGTTTCCAGAATCTTCAAGTCTATTTCTGGTAAGTCAGGTAGTGTTTAAAAAAAAACCATCTGTATAGCCTGGACATTGTCCTCAAAGAAAACTGACTTTGTATCCTGCCTCTTTTACTTTCTTCCTTTCTTTTTTTTTTGCTTTTTAGGGCCACACTCGTGGCATACAGCAGTTTCCAGGCTAGGGGTCAAACTGGAGCTACACTTAGCTACAGCTGCTGGCCTACACCAGTGCCACATTAAGCGCAGATCCGAGCCGTGTCTGCGACCTCCACCACAGCTCACAGCAAAACGGGATCCTTAACCCATTGAGCAAGTTCAGGAATCGAACCTGCAACCTCATGGTTCCTAGCCAGATTTGTTTCCACTGTGCTACAATGGGAACTCTGTGCCTCTACTACTTTCTAGCTGTGTGACCTTGGACAAGTCACTTAATTTCTCTGAGGCTCAGTTTTCACATATTTACAGTCGGGATCATAATAACCTCGGCCTAGTTAATACATTACTGAAAGAATAACATGAGATTGGGAATATAAAAGTTTCTGGAAAGGTGTATTTTTCAGTGTGATTGAGATAGAATGAGGCTTAGATCATAAGTACAGTCAGTATTAGCAAAAAAGCCTCAGGGATCTTTCATTTCCAGGTCCAAATTCGGTGCCTGAGTTTCAGGACAAGAGAGGAACAGACTTGGTTTGCTAGATGGTCCCTTAGGACACTTGGTATGGGTGTCCTCCACCCTGCATTTACGAATACACTCACACACTCATGCATGTACACACACCCACGTGCACGCACACACACATCCACGTTCCCAGATACATACAGTACAGCACAGCCTCCTGGGCTCTTGTCGGCCCCATAGGCCCCAGCCGCTTATACCCTTGCTGGCCGTCTCTCCATTCCCAGGGGGCCTCCTCATGGCTGCAGCAAATCCAAGTCTCCTTACAGAAGCCCCTGCAGGCAACTCCTATCTCCTTGCCCATCCTGGGCCATGGCCCCAGCAAGGCCTGCGATCCCAGGCAAAGGTGGAAGAGACCTTCTCCAAGGCAGCTCAGAGCCAAGGCCGTGGAGGGAGCTCAGAGGTAGAGCATCCTCCCCCTCAACCCCCTCCCCTCTGCCTGCCTGGCTTCCCAGCACTGTCCTGCTTAATTCTTAATGGAAATTCCATCCCCAGCACCGGCCCTGGCTGGCTCAGAGAGTCCAGGCTTGGGCCAACAGCAGACTCCACCCAGAGACAGGAGGCCTGCCTGGCCCTATAAACACAGACACACTCATGTTCACATACATGCGTACGCACGCAGCAGACACATGTGCCCTGTCCTTCACAAACTCAGAGAGGCTCACCCAGAGGCAGACACAGAAAGATAATAAGCACTATAATCACTGGCATTTATTGCATCATGCAAAGCTTTTCGTAGGTATCAACTTCCCAAATCCTCAAGATGCCACTGGGTTCAAGGATGACTTAGCTCTTAGCCCTAATTTGCATGTGAGCAAACTGAGGCACAGGGAGGTGAAGCAATTTGCATTAGGCAACTAGTATTAATAGCCTAACACACGAGCACAGAAACCACACTCAGGGGCATTTTGCATTGTCATTTTGCCACCATAGTAACTTGTGGTGGAAGTTATTCCTACTCCCATTATACAGACAAGGAAAGTGGAGGCCAGATGGTTTAAATCACCACCTGTGGCCTCAGCTTGCAAGATGAAGGGAGGTCCTACACAGATATGCATGGGAGCTCTCATGGAGGAACAGGGAGACACACAGATAAAGAAACACATGCATGCAGGGGCACAACCACAAAAAGTTACCCCTACCAAACTAGAAGCCACAAGAATGGTCCAGAGCTGCGTCAGGCAAAGGTTCTCTCTAGCCTAACCCTATGTTCTTCTTCCCTCTCAAATGGCCCATTCCCGCTCCACTGACTTCACAGGTTACTTCAGGAAGGACGCACTAGATCTAACTGGAGGGCAGATTTCAGGTTTACAGTCAGCCAGCCTCAGCTCCAAAGCCAGTTTGCCCAGCATAGCCCACATGGTCACTGGAAGAAGTCTCAGATGCTCTTTGGAAGGGATCATGAATGATGCAGGTTCAAAGACTCTGGGCACCATCAGGGGCTTGCCAAGGAGAGCTCCTAGCCCTGAGGCCCAGATGAGGCTGCACAGGACCCGCAGGACATGTCATGGCACATGAGCCCGGGCCTTGGCAGAACAGAGCATGGATTGCCAGAGGGAGCTGGAGCTGCACTGCCAAGAGGTGGCAAGACTGTGGAGGGAGGGCATGGACCCATGACGGGGCAGGGCCCTGATAAAAGAAAGAGCCCTGGGCACTGGGGGAATAGGCCCACAAAAGAAGAGAACAGAAGGATTTAGCACTCCAGGAATTAATCTACTGCTGGAAGTCTCTAGGCTAAGCTGGACATCTCCCAGCAGGGGCCGTGCTGGCCCTCAGCTTCCTCCCCAGCAGCCCCAGTAGAGAATGCCCAGGAAGGCCTACTATAGCCAGGGCGATCTCTATTGTCTCTCACGGCTTCCCACCCCATCCCCATCCCAGAATTCCCCAACTGTTCCTGCTGTCACAAGCCCCTCCATTCTGTGACCCAAGGACAGCTTAGCATGGCAGCCTTGAAGCCATTTGCATTAGAAAGGAGTTTTTCCAGACTTAACTCCTACAATTGCCTCCGGAGTCCTGTGGTCAGGCAGTGGCTCTAAGAGGGGGAGACACCCTGAGCCTAAGAATTTGCATTTCCTAGAGGTTCCAGGAGACAAGGATGGTGCTGGCCTAGGACTCTTGCTCTGAGAACCACTGCTTTGTGGAATAAGAGAAAATCAGAGGTCATTCCAGCTCAAAACAAAAAGCTCACCCTAACTTCAGAGTGCAAATGGTTTCTTCTGAAAGGCCCCTAAAGGGAGAATTTCCATCCTGTTGGTAGTTTGTACTTTCCTTCCCCAGCCTCCATCTGTAGGTCAGTCTCCCTTAGGCTCTGTGATGGTTCCCTATGCCTCAGTTGATCTCAAGTACAAGACAGCATCTTCCATGCTGTTCCCCACCTGCTCAGAGAAGGTTATCAAGATGAGGCACCTGCACAAAAATAGCTGATGACCAGACAGGCTCTCAGCTCTGGGGATGGAGATATCTGATCAGAAGGTCAGGATGATCACAGCTGAAATGCCAGCCCACCCAGAGATGTGAGCGATGGGCAAGGAGCCCAGCACCCATGGTGGTGACCTCATGTACTGCAGTCCCCTCCCACAGCCCTGAGACATGCACATGGAGACACCGCCCTGCCTTAAGGAGTGATGGCAGGATGGGCCACCCAAGTAAGACAGGGAGAGGCAAATCTGGCCACAGGCTGGTGTGGACACACCATTGACTCATTCGGTCAATGGCCCATCAATCTCCCCAGGCCTCCTCCAGCAGGGTTCTCAAAAGGAAAATTCTCTCCAACCCCCAGAACCCGTGTGAGAACGTGTAATGTAACCAGAATAGAGGATGTAAGGGCCCTGGAAAGGCAGGTGGAGATCTCTAGGAGCAGAGGTTCAGAAGTTTTATCACCTACCAGAATCACCTGCGGACAAGGTGGGTGGGGGTGGAATGCAGATTCCCAGGCCTCCCTCAGAGGTTCTGATTCAATGAGCTGGAGCCCGGGTGCCTCTCTCTTCCTGGTTTCATGTTCAGTGACTTCACGTTGGTAGCTTGAAATTGGCCACGAGCAGAGGATCTGTTTACACCATAGTCATTGGCCAAAAACTACATACAAATTGAGGGATTTTGTTTTGCTTGCCTTTGCTTGACTTGGCTTTGGAGAGCCTGTTGTGGCAACTTCCCAGCCCACTGTGGGGCATGGGGGTCTCCATTTTCAGGCCTCCCAAGCAACTATGATGTAGGCTGTTTGGAGACAAAACACTGACCTAGTAATGAGGTTCTAACCCAAACCCCTCATTTGACAGATAGGGAAACTGAGGTCCAGCAAGGGAAAGAATCTTGGCTGAGGTCACTCTAATAGGTCCTTTTCCTTGACCCTCTCCTGCATTCTCTCCACCACACACCTGCTGTGACTCACTGGCTAAGAGAGGAAGGGCAGGAAGCTCCCTCCCCTTGTGAGCCATCAGATTCCCTTTCATCGCAATGTAAATTTGAATAGGTGGAGTTCCTGTCATGGCACAGTGGAAACAAATCCGACTAGGAACCATGAGGTTGTGGGTTCAATCCCTGGCCTCGCTCAGTGGGTTAAGGATCTGGCGCTGCTGTGAGCTGTGGTGTAGGTCGCAGACGCAGCTCAGATCCTGCATTGCTATGGCTGTGGCATGGGCCAGCAGCTGCAGCTTCGATTGGACCCCAAGCCTGGGAACCTCTGTATGCCGTGGGTGCGGCCCCAAAAAGCAAAATAAATAAATAAGTACATACATTTAAAAAAATAATAATAAATAAATAAATTTGAATAGGTTACTGGTGGCCAGATCCCCTGACTTCAAGTGCCCTGGCCAGCAGGTACCTGAACGCCAGGGCTGCCCTGCCCTTCCCAAGCCTTCGCTCTTCAACTCTTCATCCAATTCAAAGAGATCTCCAAGTATCCTCCCAACAGATTCCCTCTTTACTTAAACGAGCTTCTTCCCACTACTTAAAACCAAAACAACCTTGAGAGACATAGCCACAGAAAATAAGAAGCTGGGATCCTGCCCCTTTGTCTCTCCCCCTATTCCTCACCCTCAGATGGGATGCAGAAGGAGAGGTGCAAATGTGTAATTCTCCAGGGCAGTGGTTTTCCAAGAGTGGTCCTAGACCAGCAAAATCAGCAACCTCTAGCATCGTATTGGAAATGCAAATTCTCAGACCTCCTCCTACGACTACTGAATCAGAAGCTCTGTGGCTAGGGTCCAGCAAGCTGTGTTGTAACCAGCTTTCCAGGTGACACTTTGAGAACCACCATCCTAGTGGGAGGGGCTGTAAGCTTCTGCCTCCCTAACAGTGAATCAAAGGCTGTTCAGCCCAGGGAAGAAAGGCTATCAGGGTGCAAGCTGTGTGGCCAATTATACTCCTTCTTGGCCAGGCTCCTTCACCCCAGGCTCCTGGGGAATCTCAAGCATCCCAACTGCAGCCTTGCATCCTGAACTAAGACAACAGCCAATCTTTCCAAAGTCTATTCCCCAAATAGCAGGACAACCTCAACAGAGACATGGCAGAAAAGTGCTACTTCTGTTAGTGTCTTGGTGCCTAATTAAGGGGGTGACTTCATGGATGTTCCCTGGCCCTTTGATTCTCAGGGGATTGCTCTAGCTGGCCTGGGGACAGTTTCAGGAATCCTTCTGGAAGTAGGCCTGCCAATGGCATGGCTCTACAAGCCACTTTGGCCTCTCCAGAGTGAATCTACTGTTTCCTCTGCTTCTTGTGCTGCCCAGGTTCAGGGAGAAAGATGAGCTTCAAGGGTAATTGAAGAAGCGAAGCCTTAGGAAGAGAGCAAAATAATATAATAACAAAATAACTACGACTGCGTTACCAGGCACTGGCTTCTTCCTGTACACAGCCCTGCATATAAGCACTTTCCGTGGTTTTCCTTGTTTGCTTCTCACTGTGATCCAATGATGTAGTTATTACTATCCCTCTTTAGAGGGATAAGAGGGGTTCAGTAGCTCTCCCAAGATCACACAGCCAGTTGATCAAAGAATCAAACCCAGGTCTGTCTGACTATAAGTCCACAAGCTTCCCAGGGAACAATGTGCAAGAACCTGGGTTCAGAGTGGCACCTGCAGCAGGAGGAAGGGCACTTACTGCTGAGAGGGATGGCCAGGTGTTAGCTCAGATAGGCTGGAAGAGGGCAGGGGAGGGGAGGCCAGGTGACTTCTGGCAAATAAAGGGGCAAAAAATGGGTGGGGCCTTGAGGACCCCAGGAAGGAAGAGCCCTGCTCCCCTGGGAAGTAGGGGAAGGAGCCAATCAGGATTGAGAATAGCAATCCTAGCCAGGCTAGAGTTGAAAAAAACATACATTTGAAATGAAGCTAGTGAGAGCCATCACACAAAACAGACTTAGTGACTCCAGATCTGAGCTTGGGGACAGGGGCTGACCCCAGGTCTGAGACGTGCTCCGAGGCAGGGACTGCAGGAGCATATCTCTATCTGAGGAGGGAACCAGCTGGAACCCCACCTCACCACAGATGAAAGATGCCTTAAGTGGGGTACTGGGTGGTGCTGCTCTGGCCCAGACCCATGAATAGTGGGGCCTGTGGTTAGAGCAGTCTGCGTGGGACTGGGATCATTGTGGAAGCGTGGAGCCTGATAAGGAAAGAACTTCCCCCACCTGGAGAGTGGGAGGCTCTGGAAGTGGTTTTGAGTCGGAATCCAAGCAAGTCATTAAATGGCACCACCCTGCCCTGGCTGATCAAAACAAAGACCTGAGTCATTTTTGTCTTTGCCTTCCCTCACCATCCCCCTCCCCCAACATCCAAAGGTCAGCTCTCCTGTCTGCTCCACCTCCATCTCGAATCCCAGACCGTCTAAGCCACCTTAGCCACTAGCTGCCAGAGGCATTCTTTAACAATGCAAATGAAACCACATCCTCCTCCAACCTAAAACTCTTCAATATCTTCTTCTTATGCCCTTAGAGTAAAAGTTCTAGACACTTAACTCTGGCTCACAAAGCCGTGTGATTCTTTTTTTCTTTTTTGCCTTTTTGTCTTTTTAGGGCCGCACCTATGGCATATGGAGGTTCCCAGGCTTGGGCTCCACTGGGAGCTGTAACCGCCAGCCTACCCCCACAGCCACAGCAACACCAGATCCAAGCCACATCTGTGACCTACACCACAGCTCACAGCAACGCCGGATTCTTAACCCAGTGAGTGAGGCCAGGGATCAAACCTTCAACCTCATGGATGCTAGTCAGATTCATTTCCACTGAGCCACAACAGGAACTCCAACTCTATGTGATTCGTCTCAGGGTCTCAGGTCACATCTGCCTAAGAGAGGTCTTCCCTGACCATGCCCGTTAAAAGAGCCCTCCCTGCTTGGGATTAGTAAATGCAAACTATTACACTGAGAATGGATAAGCAGTGAGGTCCTACTGTACAGCACAGGGAACTATATCCAGTCTCTTGGGATAGAACCTGATGAAAGATAACACGGGAAAAAGGAGGTATATATATCATATATCATATGGATATATATATATCATATATCATATAAAGAGAAAAAGGATAGCATGAGAAAAAGGATATATATATATCATATATCATAAGGATATATATATATCATATATACATACATATATACATTAGGCTGGGTCATTCACTGTACAGCAGAAATTAGCACAACACTGTAAATCAACTATACTTCAATTTAAAAAAAAATTTAAAAATAAATAAATAAAAGAACCCTCCCCTGGTATTCCCCTGTTAATATCACTTATCACTCTCTTAAATTTCCTTGTTTAATTATTTGTTTGATTAATGTCTGCCTCCCCCATATCCCACTCCCTGAGAGTAGAGGCAATACCTGGCACATAGTAGATGTTCAGTAAATTTCTGTGGGATGGCGTTCCCATCATGGCTCAGTGGTTAACGAATCCAACTAGGAACCATGAGGTTGCAGATTCGATCCCTGACCTTGCTCAATGGATTAACAATCCGGCTTTGCCATGAGCTGTGGTGTAGGTTGCAGACCTGGCTTGGATCCCGCGTTGCTGTGGCTCTGGCGTAGGCCGGCAGCTGTAGCTCCGATCGGACCCCTAGCCTGGGAACCTCCATATGCCGAGGGAGAAGCCTTAGAAAAGGCAAAAAGACAAAAAAATAAAATAAAAAAAAATTTCTGTGGGATGGTTCAAGCCTGGAGGAGGAAGTAGCTCCCCCTCATGTGGCAGAGGCCAGATATGATCGAGACCATCCAGGAACCAAGCACTAAAAAGATAAATGGAGCCAGACGGAAACCCAACCGCTGAGAAGAAGAGGACTTGGGTTTCCAAGAGTTTTTCCTTGTGAAGTGTGTTTGCACCCCTGGTTCGTGAGACCCAACAGCTTCCCTGTCCTGGATGTTCCACAAGATACCTTACACTCTAACTACATTTTTCTTATTTCCCTTAAACTGGCTGGATTTTTCTTTTTTTTTTTCTTTTTTTTTTTCATTTGCTTACAATTTAAAAAGTCCTGGAGTTCCCTTTGTGGTGCAGCAGAAACGAATCTGACTAGTATCCATGAGGATGTGGATTCGATCCCTGGCCTCACTCAGTGGGTCAAGGATGCGATGTGGCCGTGAGCTGTGGTATAGATTGTCTCCATGTACCAAGAGAAGGCCTGGTAGTTAGTGAGAAGGAAATAGCAATCCGAGGCTTCTGTCTTATCTTGTGACCCTGAGTGAGTGTTTTTTCTGAGGCACAGAGGCTACAGCCCCTGAGATCTAGTCTAAGAGTCCTCTCAGGTGTATCTGACAAGGACACAGGGCCCATAGAATAAAGAAAGGGGCCATCGTCCAGGCAGAAGACTTGTTCTGTATATTTTTATATCCCAGGCAGGTCCAGCAGGAAAAGAAGTCCACTTAGGTGGGACTCAGAGACAATTTAATGAAAGGCTATTTATGGTCAGAGTTAAGAGGATAACAGCTGGTTTGAGGCACCCAGGGACTAACACATGTGAGAAGATGCTACTACATCTAAGTCTAGGGGTGAAGGGGGAAACAGCTTACTAGTGTTCTGGTGGAACCATGGAAGAGATCATCTCAAAACCATGGCACCAAAGCGGGAAACAAATTCCCCAACCTCTCTCTGTCCCTCCGCTGATCTCCAGCCAGCGCCTCCATTAGCAAAACCCCAACACGTAGCCCAGGTGATGTCCTCTGAGGACCATGGAGCAAGAGCAGAGAAGGATGGAGAAGATGGAGGAGGGTTTACGGTACAAATGGATGAGAACCAGCATCCAGAGAACAACCAAGACCTACAAACTCTTGAAATCCCTCACAGCCTCCCTCTCATTTCAATCTCCATAACAAAGTACTAAGCTCTCCAGAAAGGCGCTGAATTGTTAGAAAGGTCTTGATAGGCTCATATTTACAGCATTGGCTAAGAGCCCTGCCAAAGACAAAGGCAAGAGCTTTAGTTAAGCCGTGGCGCACCTGCAATAGCTGCCATGACAGATTCCGGAAAGGTTTCACCAGGAGATAAAAATTCTGACAGTTTGAATAACTGAGAAGCCTTAATGCCAAACCCCAGATACATTGTTGAGAATGGATGGGTAATTTCCCAGAAAGGATCCTTCTCATCGAAACCATGCCCAGCCAGGACTTTGTAGGATAGAAAAAATTGATCTACTTTAAATTCCTTGCAATTAATACCCACCTATGGTTTAAAAGATCTGGCCTCAGACACACACATTCGTCCTAAAAGGAAATTCTCCAAAAACCTATCCATGCCCAAGCCACATTAGAAAAACTTAGTGGGTTGGGGATCTGGCATTGCTGTGGGCTGTGGTGTAGGTCACAGACACGGCTCAGATCTGGCATTGCTATGGCTATAGTGTAGGCTGGCAGCTGTAGCTCCGATTAGACCCCTAGCCTGGGAACCTCCATATGCTGTGGGTGCGGCCCTAAAAAGACAAAAAAGAAAAAAAAATAGGAACAATGGGGAGGACAGGTTTCAACACAGAGGAGCCTGCTGAGAGAAAGAGCATTCCGCCAAAAAGAATGTGCTATTTCAGAAAACAGTGACTTCACTATTGCTGAAAGAACTTTGGTCCAAGAAAAAAAAAAATGAATAAATGTCAGTCCTCGCGGGGTGCACGTCACTCAGAATACAAGTGATCAAGGCAGTCCCTGACCTTGGGATGCTCACAGTCTAATAATGCATAAAAAATATAAATAGACATCTCATATTACAGATAATATGAAAATTGTGTTAAAATGTCCCACCACAATTGTGGCTTTCAGCTGTATGTCCCTTGAGGCTGTGTCATTAGGTGCAAATGCATTTAGAATTATTGAATCCTGTTGGCAAACTTTACTTTTTGCCCTTATAAGATGGTCTGCATTATCTCTATGATGCTTTTTGCCTTAAAGTCAGTTTTATTCCAAACTAATATAGCTACACTACCAGTATTTCAGCTACGGTGGCATAGCAAATTGGTCATTCTTTTTACTTTTGCTCTTTCTGTCTTCTTATGTTTTAGATACTTCTTATAAAGAGTCTATAGTTAGCCTAGTGCTTTTCATCGAGTCCATGTAAATAGAGATAAAGGAGTTGTGTGCTATGCAAATGTTTCTCTGTGAGAAGAGCTTTCCAAGGAAACAGTCCAAGCAAAGGCTCTAGGTAAGAGTGTGCCTGGGGTTTTGGAGCAAGAGTAAGGAGACTGGGGAGGTGGAAACTTGTGAACAAGGGAGGCAGGGAACAGGAGATGAGGGCAGAGACAGAATGGCTGGAGAAACGCCCTGAGTAGTGGAAAGGGGTTGGGACCCAGGGCGACAATGGAAGAAGTGGCTCTTGCTTGGAGGATGGAAAGTGCCTCTAGGGACACTAGTGGGAGACATCGCTTGGGAGCAGATACCAGTGTATATAGGTGTTTTGGTGGAGTCTATAGAGGCTCTCTTCCGCCTGATGTCATTTTTTTTTTGTCTTTTTTAGGGCTGCGCCCTTGGCATGTGGAGGTTCCCAGATGAGGGATTGAATCAGAGCTGTAGCCTACACCACAGCCACAGCAACACCAGATCTGAGCAGAGTCTGTGACTTACACCACAGCCCGTGGCAATGTCAGATCCTTAACCCACTGAGCGAGGCCAGGGATCAAACCTGTGTCTTCCTGGATGCTAGTCAGAGTCATTTCTGCTGAGCCACGATGGGAACTCCAGACTGATGTCATTTTATCAGCAAAGCAGGAAGCACAGTCAGAGGCTGAGAATAAGGATGGTGGAGGAGGTGTTGGGATTTGGAGGAGAAGGTTTAAATAATGATCTAGAATGACTGGGAGAGTGAACGGACTAAGGACATATGAGTTCCTGGCAGCAATAAAGGCTTAATTAAGGCTCATGGTCATGGATTCATGGATTTAAAATGAGGCAATCAATCAATATGGTTAAGTTATTTTCTCCAGGTATTAAAAGTTCTTGGTCCAGATGCCAAGTGGCTGAAACCTTCTATACTACCTTCTACTGAATGGCCACTTAGTCCCTCCTCTAACACTTGGGTGACAAGGAGCCCATAACTTCCTCAAAAGCCCCTGCTATCATTAGACAATGCCCATTGCCAGAAAGTATCTCCCCATGCCTGGTGGGCATGTCTCTTCCCATTTGTTCTCCCCATGTTTTGAGCCTTTGGGTCTGTTTCTATTTTCTGTTGTTTATGTTGCTCTATCTTCTCTATCCGTAGTCATTCAGGAAAGTTATAACATATCCAGTTGGTGAGGCTGGGAAAAATAAGAACTCTTACACACGGCTGGTGGGAATCCAGAATAGTAGATTACCTGTACATAGCAAAATGATGTATGCTTTTACTCGTGGTCTCTACAGGCCAACTGGTAGAAAGAATACAAAACGGTATCAAATTATATTAAAATTAGATTAACACGATCCTGGGATGTGCTCGTGCATGTTCTCCCTAAGGAAATAAATATGAATGTTTTATGAAATTTAGCTCCAAAGATGATTATTGCAGCACTTTTACAATAATAAAAATCTGGGAACAATGTGCATGTGTATATAAGGGGTTGATTAAATAAACTCTGGCACATTTATTCAATGGACTATGAAACAGACATGAAAAATGATGCAGGAGAAGAACATGGAGAGGCATGGAAAGATGACACTGACAAAGACAGGTTTCAAAGAACTAAGCTTGGTGTGATACAATTTTATAAATATGCACATAAGAGATAAAAGGAAAAACACAAACCAACCATTAATGGTGGATTTCTCTTGATGATGAAATAACTAAGAAGCATACTATTCTCTCATCCTTTTTTTTTTGTCTTTCCTGTATTTTCTAAATTTTCTGCCTCAAAAATTTTAATTTTATAATTAAGTAAAATACATTCTTTAATGTTTAAATTAAAAAACCAACCCACCATCCCTTTGACATTGAGTTCAAGACTAACACCTTCATAAAAACCTTCCTTATTTTGTCTTCACTCTCCTCCCCCCACAGGAGCATCCTGTTGTCAAACTGCAGGGATCCCCATTCATACCCAGAAAGCCCCCACCTCTCTCCCATCTCTTCCCCGGCCTTTGTCCTGTGCAGGAAATCAAGAAGGCAACAAAATGGGTCTTGCTATGGCTGCCCTTTTCTCAAAGTCCCTCAAGCAAGAGTAAAATTCCAGGCTTCTTCCTCCCTAAGGACTACCATTTGCCCCTAAAATCCCGAGTACCTTTTATAGGACTTTGCCTCATCCCTGTGAGGGAAATGTCATTATCCCAAATTTACAGGCCAGACAACTAAAGCTCGGAGAGCTAGAATGACAGGTGCATCTTTGAGACCTGCCTGGGATGGGACTAGAAGGAGGGTATCCTAGCAAAGCAAGTTTAAGCAGCTGCTTGACGCGCCCTCTGGTGGAGAAGGGGCTACTTCTCACCCAGAGGGAGGGACTGCGGGGAGATTAGGGGTATTTTAAGATGCTGTCAGACCCTACACTTGTATTTTTGATGTCCTCACTCCACATTATGTTAAAAATTAAATGTTATTCCTATACAACTACAAAAGAGTTGAGTTGGAGTAGACCAATGAACACGTAGATATTTAAATAAACAGTGATCTGTTTTACCACCTTCATATTTTGTAGCCAATCACATACTTTGGAAATGTGAATATTTTCATGGATTCTTGAGAAGTTCTTAGGCCTTTAGCTCATCAGTCTGAGAGATGAGTGATAGGAAGTCCAGAGCCTTGCCTCTGTAGCTATAGCTCAGATTTGGAGTCCCAAGGAGGCAGCAGGAGCAGCAACCAGCATTGTGACTTGTCTGGCTTGGGGAAAGGCCCACACAGATGAGATGATGCTCCTCAATGGTACTTGGAAAGCCATGAACATGGTCCTGCCTCCCACTAAATTTTACCTCCTCATTCTGCATCCCTATGCAAACATCCTGCTGCTCAAGAGCAAGTGGACGATGGTTTATCCTTTACATACAAAGGCTTCTCGATAAATAGTTCCTCTAGCTCATACAGAACATAGGTCCTTCCCCAGGCACTCACTGAGCTCAGCTAAGACTGGCTTTACTGTCCAATGCTGATTTTACTACAAGGAGCTCATTCTCAAGGCTCAGAGGTCTATAACATTTCTCCTCCATCCTGGAGAGATTACCATCAACCAGTTTCGAAGGATAGGTTTCCTTCCGATGATCCCTGCCTTCTCATCTCCCAAGAGGCCTTCATGTGGTCAGCATCATTTTAATATTCATCATTAGCAAGGCTCCTCCTACCCAGCCTAACACTCCTTCTTTGAAATCAAGACCAAAGGAAAGAACAATTCCCTTTTGGTTACCTGGACCTCTTTTCCCAAGTTCTAGTTGATCTGATCTGTGAAACAGGCCTATTCCCCCAAATAACTGGGACAAGGAACAAACATGCCCTACAGGAGAGACCTTATCTTCCACAGAAGGGCCTTGGCTTTATCCTTGAAATAAAATGTCATATCCTTATAAGCAAGCTCAATCTACAATACTCATTTTATAAGATTTTAAAGTTATACATCATCCCCTAACACAAGATACATGAAACACTGGAAATTTTTATTCTTATTATTATTCTTATTTTTATTCTATTTTATTCTTATTTTTATTCTTATTATTCTTTTATCCTTAACCCACTGATTGAGGCCAGGGATGGAACCTGAGTCCTCATGGATACTAGTCTGCAATGGATCCAGGTATAGTAACTTGTGCTATCTTTCTAAGGGTTTAGATCTGAAGGCAAGTCAAGAATCATTGAATATATACTATTATTTAGAAAAGGTTATTCTCTTCCAAAGTAAACTCTGAAAGACATTTGATGAATCTTCATTCAGCAATTCAAATTCTAATGACTGCCATATCTAGTTATTCAATATAGATCTCTCGATGCTACAGATTGTGCTGGCCCCTTGGAAGTCCTCAACTCTATATGATTTTGGGTGCAATTGTCCTTTTTTGAAGGGGGGTTAATTATCTAGAATCCAATCTTTCCTTCCTCTTAACACCCTGACCTCCCATTTGGAGAATTCCTTTTTGTGTGCAGTCTTGGTAGAAGGTAATTTTTGCTACAGTGGAAGCTGAATCTATGCCTAACCTAGCACAGTGGGAATGCAAGTACACGAGGTCAGCTCAGCAACCTTGTAGGATTCTAAATCTTGAGCAAATAATGTAGAGTGACTGGAGATTGTATTCATCACATTGGCAACAACAGCGTGAAGACATCTATTCCAGCCCTATGACTTTTTTTTTTTTTTTTCCGGCCACACACTCCTCATATTAAAGTTCCCAAGCTAGGAGTTGAGTCAAAGTTGAGCCACTGCCAAACACAGCCACAGCAACGCTGGATCTGAGCCGTGTCTGCAACCTATACCAAAATTCATGGCAATGCCAGATCCTTAACCCACTGATTGAGGCCAGGGATGGAACCTGAGTCCTCATGGATACTAGTCAGGTTCATTACTGCTGAGCCACAAAGGGAACTCCATGTGACATTTTTTGAAGTTGTACTAGACCTCAGAAGCACCCCTAGCTTTTCCGTTTCCCAGCTTTGTCCTCCACTTACCCACTGTAGCAGGCAGCCTCTGAGAACACCCCCAGTGATCCTTGCCTCCTGGTTTTCACATCTTCGTGTGTTTCCCTCCCACACTGTTTCAAAGTTGGCCTATGTGACCAGGAAAATACAACAGAAGTGGTCGGGTATAAAGGACACTGCTCGGACTTCCCTTTTTGGCCCAGCATTAAAGAATCTGACTAGTATCCATAAGGATGCAGGTTCAATCCCTGGCCTCAATCAGTGGGTTAAGAATCTGGTGTTGCTGTGAGCTGTGGTCTAGGTCACAGACATGGCTTGGATCCCACCTGGCTGTGGCTGGTGTAGGCCAGCAGCTTTAGCTATTATTAGACCCCTAGCCTGGGAACTTCCATATGCCACAAATGTGGCCCTAAAAAAAGGAAAGAAAAAAAAAAAAAGGACACTGCTGCTTTTATCTTGTTCTCTCATTTCTCTCTCCCCACTTAGGCATCTTCTTTCCTCCATCATTGCTTGAGGATAAGCCATGACATGAACAACCTTACGAGGAGGCCCCCTGGCAATAGACACATGGGTGAGCTAAGAGCAGCTCCTCCAGCACCCCCCTAAATCTTTGGAGACCACAGTTCTGAGTGACATCTTTACTGCAACCTCAGAGAGACCCTGAGCCAGAGCCACCCAGCTAAGCCACCCCCACATTCTCACCCTCAAGAATCCAGTGAGGATGTGATATTATTCCAAAAAAAAAAAATTATTTTTCAGCATGAGAGAGCCAGAGGTCATTTCTCTTGCTTGCAGCCAAGACCCTTAACCGATACACAGATTGATTGCATGGGTGAAGTACAGGAAACAAAGGCTCAGAGAAATGTGCAGAATATAGGAAATGTAGAGTCATTTATCCAGCTGATGGGTGGCAGATAGCACAGAAGTCCATTAATATTTCAGAATAAGAGTTCAGCAATTATGACACACAGGGAAAAGTTAGTTAGCTGGAGTCAAATGCCCATCAAGTCTAAGGGTGTGGGGAATCTGAGTCTCTCAGGCAGGAGGTGTTTGCTTATGCTGCTAAGATCCCCAAATTCTCAAGGCACGATCTGAAACTCACAGACCTTCCATGATAGTGCTAAAGAAATTTCGCATCAATTGTAGGACCAAGGCGACCAAAATCCAAACGTGGAGTTTGAACATCATCACAGAATTCCATTAGAAGGTCATCAGGTAGCTTAGGTGAAATAAAGCTGTCAATCAGTAATGAGGATGATCCTGAGATTTCAGAAAGGAGATATTTGGATTGATTCAGGGGCTTTTAAATATCTAAAATCCGGAGTTCCCATCATGGCTCAGCGGAAATGAATCTGACTAGTATCCATGGGATGCAGGTTCGATCCCTGGCCTTGCTCCGTGGGTTAAGGATCCGGTGTCGCCACAAACTGTGGTGTAGGTCACAGACACGGCTCAAATCCTGCATTGCTGTGGCTGTGGTGTAGGCCAGCAGCTACAGCTCCTCTTCAACCCCCTAGCCTGGGAAGTTGCCATGGGTGTGGCCCTAAAAAGCAAAAAAAACCCTGAAATCCCCATTCTTCTATTGAGGCTCTTACACCCAAGAAATAAGCCTCCTGTACCCAACTCAGAAAGCTATTTTTCCTTGTTGAGAATACTTTTACCTTGCAAAAGAAGGCCTGTTCCCCTCATGCCTATTATATATAATGGATGGATAGATAGGTGATAGATAGATAGATAGATAGATAGATAGATAGATAGATAGATAGATAAACTTCCTAGATATAAGGTTTAATGCTATCTTATATCCATGATATGTGTTGTAAATCTAATAGTTGTCAACTGCTTTTTGTTTTTTTTTTACTTTATTACATCCTTTTAAAAAATAGGTTTTTTTTTTTTTAATTTATCAATTTTTTCTTCTATGGGAAACACTACTAAGCTTGTTTAAGATGACTTCTGGAGTTCCCATTGTGGCTCAGTGGGTTAAGGAGCCAACATAGTCTCTATGAGAATGCAGGTTCAATCTCTGGCTTCACTCAGCAGGTTCAGGATCCACTGTTGCCGCAAGCTTGGATCCAGTGTTGCTGTGGCTATGGTCTAGGCCTCAGCTATAGCTTCAATTCGACCCCTAGCCTGGGAACTTCAACATGTCACAGGTGTGGCTGTAAAAAGAAATAACTTAAAAAAAAAATTTTTTTTAAGATGACTTCTTACTCTGTTGTCAGAAAGATTTGTATTTTATTCTAAAGGCTCTCAATAGTTGCATTTCACAGTAGAGTCCCTAAACCACCTTGAATTGATAATTTGCAAGGTGTGGGACAAGATCCAAGTTCATTTTTTTTTTCCCACATGGATAACCCTTCTCAACCATGTATCTCTCTCCTATTGTGTAGATTTTCTTTTAAATGTCTCTCGTAAATTGCCGGGTAGAAGCAGTGATAGTAGGCTTCTAAAGAAGCCTTCTTTTACTGATTTTAAAAGGAATGTTCTACTGTTTCTCTAATGTTTCTTCACTAAGATGGTAGTTGTTGCAGGTTTTTAGTAGATGGCTATACTCAGGTTAAGAATGTTCCTTTCAGGAATTGCCGTTATGGCACAGCAGAAATGCATCCAACTAGTATCCAGGAGGATGTGGGTTCGATCCCTGGCCTCAATCAGTGTGTGGGAAATCTGGTGTTGCCATGAATTGTGATGCAGGTCACAGATGAGGCTGGGATCCTGCTTTGCTGTGGCTGTGGCTATGGCTGGCAACTGTAGTTCCAATTCAACCCCTAGCCTGGGAACTTCCATATGCTGCAAGTGCGACCCTAAAAAGAAAAAAAAAAAAAAAAAAGTTCCTTTCTATTACTCATGGCATCTACCAAGCTAATCATATTATTAGGTTTATGAATTTTTTTGGATTAAAGCATTTTCTTTTCTTTCTCTCTCTCTCTCTTTTTTTTTTTTTTTTTTGGCTTTTTGTCTGGTAGGGCCGCACCTGAGGCACATGGAGGTTCCCAGTCTAGGGATCTAATTGGAGCTGTAGTCTCTGGCCTACACCACAGCCACAGCAATGCCAGATCTGAGCAGCATCTGTGATCTACACTACAGCTCACAGCAATGCTGGATCCTTAACACACTGAGCAAGGCCAGGGATAGAAATTGCATCTTCATGGATGCTAGTTGGATTGGCTGACCACTGACTGCAGAGCCACGATGGGAACTCTGGATTACTGGATTTTCAAATGTCAAATTACTCTTATGTTTGAGGGCAAGCAAATACTGGTTGTGATACATTGTTTTATACACACTGTTATACTTTGCTCTTGTTTTAAGATATATTCATGAGTGAGGTTGAACTGTAATTTTTCTTTCTCATAAATTTATTGTCTGGTCTTATTCTCTTCATCATACTGACCTCCTAAAATGAGTTGAGCAGTATTTCCTCTTTTCCTATTCTTGAGAAATTTTTATATATCAGTAGAATTGTTTCCTTTACCATTTGGGAGAATCATTTGTAAATCCAAAAAGTTTATTTTTTTTCATTGTAATAATATTTTACAAAACTGATTCTCTCTCTCTATGTGTATATATATACAGCTATTAAAGATTCAGAATTTCTATTCCTACTTGAATGAATTTTAAGAGGTTTTATACTTTCTAGAAATGTATACATTTTATCTACGTTGTAAAACTTATTGGCCTAAAGATAGTTACTGTCATTTCATCTCTGCTGAGTCTATGCTCTCTTTTTAATTCTTGACACTGTTTGGATCTGCTCTTTTTAAATTGCTCAACCTCACTAGAGGTTTGTCAATTTCATTAGTCTTTTCAAAGAGCAAACTTTTGGCTTTATTGATCCTTCTTGTTATATCTTCATCTTATAGTTCATTAATTTCTGCTTTTATCTTTGTTGTCTCCTTTTCACCTCCTCTGAGTTTTCTCAGTTTTCCTTTTTTAAGTTCTCAAATTGAACGCTTCAATTTAGGTGTTTAATTTAACATATAAAATTTAGCTCTCTAAATTTTACCCACTTTTCTTTTCGAATATTATTATTCAGGGCTACAGCATTTTGTAAAATTCCTACTTTTACTGCACCCCCAAATCCTGATAGGAGGTATTTTCATTATCATTCAATTCTAGACATTTTAAATTTTCCATTATGGTTTCTCCTTTGAATCCTGACTCATTTTAAAATCTTAGATAAGGTACAAGGATTTAAATATGATGGTGATGAAGATGACCTTCTGTCTTAATTGCATTATGGCCAATAAATGTGCTGGCCACGACGAAGTAAGCTCACTACAACCTGTCTCTCCCACGGATTATAACTAAAACCTCCAGACAGAATACAAAAAGGATCTATCTGAAAACTGGCAAAAGTAAGCAATAGCAGGTACATCAGGGAGGGGGCAAAAAGCATGACAAGAATGCCTATAATTCCTGGGGGGGGGTTTCTCTTTTATTTTCTAAAGTTAGCCCAAGGGTAGTCTCAATCGAGGAACTGTGCAGTGGCACAGACAAAATCCTGAGAGAATTCCCTTCTTTCTGACCAAAGGACAAAAAGAAGAGCCCCTTCAATCTAGCATCTCCATTGCTTTTCCTCTCTCTTTTTTCCCCTCTGGCCCGGTTCCAATGCCAGCTCTAGTGTCAGAGCTGCACTGCCATAGTGATGGCAGCAATACAGACAGCTCAAACCTGTATCACTGACAAAAGTACCAGAAAAAGGGGGTCTTTGAGTGCCAATGAGTGTATAAATAAATTGCACTGGGGATGATGAAGGATCTAAAATAACCAATATCATTTTGAAAAAGAGTTAACGATTTTGTAGGATCCATAATACCTAACACTGGGCTTTCTTTAATACCACAATGTGTTTAAATATATCAAGACAGTGTGGTGTTAGCAAAAGAATAACCACATTGATCAAAGAAATATAACTGGCGGTCTAGAAATACACATGCTCAGAAATGATCAATTGATTTTTGACTAAGGTGCAAAGGTCAGTAAGCAGTGAAATAATAATCTTTTCAACAATTGGGGGAAAAAGTAAATGCTAACTCTAATCAAAAGAAAGCAGGGCTAGATATATTAACTCTAGACAGAGCAGACTTCAGAGCTAGGAAAATTATCAGAGATAAAGAAGGGCATTACAGGAATTCCCTTGTGTGGTAGTAGGTTAAGGATCTGCCATTGTCAGTGCAGCAGCTTGTGTTGCTCCCATGGCATGGGTTTGATTCCTGGCCCAGGAATTTCCACATACCATGAGCACAGCCAAAAAAATAAAAAATAAAGGCATTTTGTAATGAAAAAGGCATCACTTCTCCAAGAAGATATAACATGCCTTAACATATATGCCTAACAGTAGGGCATCAAAATACATAAGGTGAAAATTAATAGAAGTGCAAGGATAAATAGACTGATTTGCTATCAAAAGTGAAGACTTCACACCCTCTATCAGAAATGGGCAGATCCAGCAGGCAGAAAGTGTAAGGACAGAGTTGAACTCAAACAGCACCATAAATCAACTGGATCTAATAAATACTGATATACTCTTCCTTTATCCAACAACAGAAGAATCACATTCATCTCAAGCTCACATGGAATGTTCACCAAGAGAGACCACATTCTGGGCCAAAAACACACCTATAAAAACATTTAAAAGAATAAAAAATCATACAATATCTGCTCTCATACCATTAAACTAGGAATCAGCAACAACAAAATCATTGGAAAGTCCCAAACTAGGTGGAAATTAAACAGTATACTTCTTTTTTTTTTTTGTCTTTTTGCTATTTCTTGGGCCGCTCCCACGGCATATGGAGGTTCCCAGGCTAGGGGTCAAATTGGAGCTGGAGCCACCGGCCTACGCCAGAGCCACAGCAAGGTGGGATCCAAGCCACGTCTGCAACCTACACCACAGCTCACGGCAACGCCGGATCATTAACCCACTGAGCAAGGGCAGGGACCGAACCCGCAACCTCATGGTTCCTAGTCGGATTCGTTAACCACTGCGCTATGACGGGAACTCCTAAACAGTATACTTCTAAAAAAACTCATGGATCAAAGAAGAAACTGCAATAGAAAACTTAAAATGTTGCAAAATAAATGAAAATGAAAACTTATCAGGATTTGTGGAATGCAGTGAAAGCAATACTTACAGGGAAATGTATGGCATCAAATGCAAATAGTAAAGAATAAAGATCTAAAATCAATAGTCTTAAGTTTCTTCTTTAGGAAACTCTGAAAATAAAAACAAATTAAATCCCAATTAAATGGAAGAAAATAAACAATAACAATTAAACCATAAATTAATAAATTGCAAACAGAAAATCCTTGAAACCAAAAGCTGCTTTTTTTAAAAAAGATCAACAAAGTAAAAAAGTCTCTAGCCAGGCTAGCTAAAAAGAGAGCACGAAAGGACACCAACTACTAATATCAAAAATGAAAGAAGGACATCACTCCAGATTCTGTGAACATTAAAGGGATAATAAAGAAATACTAAGACTAAATATCCATCAATGGAAGAATGGATAAAGAAGATGTGGTACATATATACAATGGAATACTACTCAGCCATCAAAAAGAATGAAAGAATGCCATTTGCAGCAACATGGATGGACATAGAGATTATCACACTAAGTGAAGTAAGCCAGAGAAAGAAAAACACCATATTATATCACTTACATGTGGAATCGAAAAAAAAGGATAGAAATGAACTTATTCACGAAACAGAAACAGACAGACTTTGAAAACAAACTTATGGGGTCAGGTTGAGGGGAGGGATGGACTGGGGTTTGGGATTGGCATACGTACACTGTGGTATATGGAATGACTGGCCAACAGGTACCTGCTGTATATATAGCACAGGGAACTCTACCCAATATTCTGTGATGATCTATTTGGGAAAAGAATTTGAAAAAGCATGGATGTGTGTATATGTATAATTGAATCACTTTGTCCTACAGCAGAAATCATCACAACATTATAAATCAAACTAAACTTTAAAAAATGAAGAAGAAATAAAAAGAAAAGAAAAAGAAATACTAAGAACAACTCTGCCCACAATGCCAAACCTGGTGAGAATGTGAAATAGCAGGAAGTTTCATCATTGCTGATGGGAATGCAGATGCTACCAGCCACTTTGGAAGACTGTCTGGTAGTTTCTTACAAAACTAAACATTTCTTTATCATATGATCCAGCCATTATGCTCTTTGGTAATTACCCAAATGAGTTGAAAACCTATGTCCACAGAAAACCCTGCACATAGATATTTAGAGCAGCTTAATTATAATTGACAAAATTTGGAAGCAAACAAGAGTTTCTAGAGTAGATAAATGGATAAACTGTGGTACATTCAGACAATGGAATATTATTCAGTGTTAAAAAGAAATGAGCTATATCAAGTCATGAAAAGACAGCGAAGAAACATAAATGCATATTACTTGTAGAAGAAGCCAATCTGAAAAGGCTACATATTGTATGATTCCAACTAGGTGACATTCTGGAAAAGGCAAAACCAGTGTTTGCTAGGGAAATGTTGGGGAATAATGAACAGGCAGAGCACAGAAGATTGTTAACCAGTAAAATATTCCATATGCCATTATAACGATGGAGATGTGTCATTATACTTTTTTCCAAATCCATAGAATGTACAACACCAAGAGTAAACTCGAAGGTATACTATAGACTTTGGGTGATGATGATGTGTCAACATAGGTTCACCCTTGGTAAATATATATTGTTCTGGTGAGTGATGTTCAGAATGGGAGAAGCTACGCATATGCAGGAGTAGAGGCTATAGGAATATCTCTGTCCCTGCCCCTCAATTTTGTTGTAAACTCAAAACTGTTCCAAATATTTTTACTTAAAAATATAATATAAACAGTATAGAACTATGTAAAAGATGCATATAAAAGAAAGACAATAAAAACAAATCATAGTGGTTGAATTAAGCTTATTGAAATCTTTGTTCATGTATTGATTTTTCAAAGTTTCTGCAATTTGTCTTTTTTAATTAGGTAATACAATTATGTTTATTGTATTGAATGCAGTAACAAGCAAAATACATACTACTACCTGTGAACTATTTGGAGTAATTATTAAGAATGTAAATGTAGGAAGTTCCCCATTATGGCTTGGTGGTAATGAGCCCGACTAGTATCCATGAAGATACAGGTTCAATCCCTGACCTTGCTCAGTGGGTTAAGGATCCAGCATTGCCTTGAACTGTGGTGTAAGTCACAGATGCAGCTTGGATCCTATATTGCTGCGGCTGTGGGGTAGGCCAGCAGCCGTAGCTCTGATTCAACCCCTAGTCTGGGAACTTCTATATGCCGTGAGTGGAGTCCTAAAAAGCAGAAAGAAAAAAAAAGAACGTAAATGAATATGGACAAAGATTAAAATGTAATTGTAAAAATAAAAGACCATTTAAGGGAAAAAAAATATAGACACTTGCCAAGTGACTCAGATACCCCACTCCAAGGTATTTACCCCAAACAAATGGAATTTATTGTATTTGTTTCCTAGGAATGCAGTCACCAATCATCACAAACTCAGTGGCTTGAAACAACAGGAATGTATTCTCTCGTTCTAAAGTCTAGGTGACAGAGGACTACACTCTCTCTATAGACCCTGGGGGAGAACCCACTTCACACCTCTTCTAGCTTCTGAGAGCTGCTGGCTGATTTGGTTTCCTTGGCTTGTGACTCCCTACTTATATCTTCATATTACCTTCTCCTCTGTGTACCTTCATCTGTCTATATCTCTTATAAGAATGCATCATTAACATGGAAACACTCTAAATGTCTATAGACAGAGGAGTGGATAAAGAAGATGTGGTACATATACATATGGAGTATTACTCAGCCATTAAAAGGCAAGAAATAATGGCATGTGCAGCAACATGGATGGACCTAGAAATTATCATGCTAAGTGAAGTCAGTCAGACAGTGAGACACCAATATCATATGCGCTCACTTATATGTGGAATCTAAAAAAAGGACACAATGAACTTCTTTGCAGAACAGATATTGACTCACAGACTTTGAAAAACTCATGGTTTCCAAATGAGACAGGTTGAGGGATGGGGGAGATGCACTGAGGATTTGGGATGGAAATGCTATAATTTGGTTTTGATGATCCTATACAACTATAAATGCAATAAAACTCATTGAGTAATTAAAAATGTAAAAAAAAATAAGAATGCATCATTGGATTTAAGACCCACTTGGGTAAACCAGGATAAGCTAAGATCCTAACTTAATTACATCAGCAAAGACTCTTTTTTCAGATAAGGTAACAGTCACAGTTTCCAGGGACCAGGACATACGCATATCTTCTTGCGGGCCCCCATTTAGACCATTATACTTATTTATACACAAAACTTTATACACAAGGGTTTACAGCAGCTCTATTCATAAATGCCAAAAACTGGAAACAACCCAGGTGTCCTTCAATGGATAAATGGATTAACCAACAGTAGAACATTCCTTCAATGTAATTGTCCAGCAACAAAAAGAAACAAACTATTCATACATGCAACGACATGGATGAATCTCAAACGCATTAGGTTAAGTAAAAGAAAGTTCAAAGCTACATGCTGATTCCATGCATATGACATTCTGGAAAAGGCAGAGATATTTGAATAGATATTTTCCAAAGAAGATATACAAGTGGCCAACAGGTGCATGAAAAGTTGTTCAACATCACTAATCATCAGGGAAATGCAAGTCCAAACCACCATGACCTATCACCTCACCCTATTAGAATGGCTATTATCAAAAAAACAAGAAATAACAAATGTTGGTAAGGATATGGGGGAAAGGGAACTGTTGTGTACTATTGGTGGGAATGTAAATTGGTGCAGCCACTATGAAAAATAGTATGGGAGTTCCTCAAAAAATTAAAATAAAACTACTATATGATCCAGCAATTTCATTCCTGGGCATTTATCTGAAGGAAACGAAATCACTATTTTAGAAAGATATCTGCACCCTCATGTTCATAGCAGCATTATTTAAAATAGCCAAGGAGTTCCTGTTGTGGCGCAGTGGTTAATGAATCCAACTAGGAACCATGAGGTCGCGGGTTTGATCCTTGGCCTTGCTCAGTGGGTTAAGGATCCAGCATTGCTGTGAGCTGCAGAGTAGGTCGCAGACTCGGCTTGGATCCCTTGTTGCTGTGGCTGTGGCTGTGGCTGTGGCATAGGCCAGCGGCTACAGCTCCGATTAGACCCCTAAGCTGGGAAACTCCATATGCCATGGGAGCAGCCCTAGAAAAGGCAAAAAGCCAAAAAAATAAATAAAATAAAATAAAATAGCAAAGACATGGAAACAATCTAAGTGTCCACTGATGGATGACTGGATAAACAAAATGTGATACTTAGGAAGATATAGATATAGATATGGATATATAGATATCGGTGTATACAGAGTTTTATATATATAGTGGATACTAATCACTATTAAAAATGTTACAACATGGAGGGAACTTGAGGGCATTATACTAAGTGAAATAAGTCAGACAGAGAAAGGCAAATACCGCATGATATTTATATGTGAAAAAAAAAAACACCTGAACTCAGAAACAGAGAAGAGATTGGTGGTTGCCAAAGGTGGGAAGAGGGAGGTACAAAATGGTTGAAAGTAGTCAAAGAATACAAACTTCAGTTGTAAGTAAGTCCTGGGGATGTAACGTACAGCGTGGTGACTGTAGTTAACAGTACTGTATTACATACTTTAAAGTTGCTAAGAGAGTAAACCTTGAAAGCTCTCATCACAAGAAAAAAAAAAATTGCAACTATGTGCCTTGATGGGTATTAATTGAACTTATTTTGGTAATCATTTCACAATAAACACATATATCAAATCCTTATGTTGTATGCCTAAAACTAATACAATGCTCCATGTCAATTATATCTCAAAAAGAAAAATATTGAGGGATTAGAGACAAAATGGCTAAGTAGAAGGACTTGAGCTCACCTCCTCTCACGAAAACACCAAAATCACAACTAACTGCTGAACAATCATCGACAAAAATGGACTGGAAACCACCAAAATGATCCCACACCCAAAGAAAAAAAAAGAAGCCACAATGAGATGGTAGGAGGGGCGCTTTCAAGATATAAGCAAGTCCCATGCCCGCCCGGTGGGCGACCCACAAACTGGAAAATGATTATATAGCAGATGCTCTCTCGTAGGAGTGACAGTTCCAAACCTCATGTCTTGTTCCCCAGCCTGGGGGTGTGGCATTGGGAGGAGGAGCCTCCAGAGCACTTGGTGTTGAAAACCATCAGGGCTTGAGCCCAGGCGCTCCATGGGACTGGGGAAACAGAGACGCCACTATTGGCAGGCGCACACAAGGGTCCACCTGCACAAGGTCCCAGGACAATACAGGGACCCCAGAAGAAGCTGGGTCAGACTTACCTGTGGGTCTTGGAGGTATCCTGGAGAGGAAGAGGTCAGCTGTGGCTCACTGAGGGGGCAGGACACTGGAGGTGGGAGCCCCAGGGAATATCATCGGCATGAGCTGCCCTAGAGGCTGACAGCTTGGAGAGATCTGGCCCCACCCAACAGCTGGAAGACACCAGTGCTGAGAAGCCCTAAGTCAGACAACCAGCAGGGTGGGAACACAGCCCCATCCATCAGCAGACAAGCTGCCTAAAGTCCTCCTAGGCACACAGCTGCCTCTAATCAGAACCCTCCTGACAGGGCCCTGCCCACCAGAGAGACAAGACCGAGCTCCACCCACCAGTGGGCAGGCACCAATCCCTCCCACCAGGAAGCCTATGCAAGCCCCTGGCTCAACCCCACCCACCAGGGGGCAGACACCAGAAGGAAGAGGGGCTACAACCCTGCAACTGGTGGAAAGGAGACCACAAACACAGAAAGCTAGACCAAACGAGACAGCTGGGGAGTTACCGTTGTGGTGTGGTGGGTTAAGGATCCCACGTGGTCTCTGCAGCAGTTCAGGTTGATACTGAGGCACGGGTTTGATCCCCAGCCTAGCACTTTGGGCTAAGGACCTGGCATTGGGATGCATGCTGCATTGGCTGCGGCTGCGGCTTTTATTCTATCCTGGGGCCGGGAACTTCCATGTGCTGCAGAGTAGTACATTCCAGACAAAGGAACAAGACAAAACTCCAGAAGAACAATTAAAAAGAATAATATTTTTTAAAAACTCTAGAGACAGAGAACATAATAGTTGTTATCAGGGTTTGCGGGTTGAGGGGGCAATTGATGGCAAAGGAGAAATGGGAAACTTTTGAAGAGAAATGAAACTGTTTTGTACCTTTTGTGGTAGCGATTACATGACTAAGATGTATTGGCAAAACTCATTTTATATATATAACTTATTATCATTAATGTTACATATAATTTTATGTATATACTATATATAACTGAATCACTTTGCTGTATACCTGAAACTAACATATAATTTTGCATGTGATTTTTATATATATGATTAATAATATATCATATATACACATAAATAAGGTAATTGAGGGATTTGAACTATTTAGTTGTTAAATGGAATTTTAGTTATGTTTAAGAGTCCTTCCCATTTGGAGATACAAGGGGAAACACTTACAGATCTATTGGGTGGGGGAGAGGTTCCAGGGAGGTAGATAGCTCATAGGTGTAATAACATTGACCACAAATTGATCATCATTGAAGCCAAGTGTTTTAGTTCATTCAGGCTTGTATTATAAAATACCATAAACTGGGTGGCTTATAAACAACAAATATTTATTTCTTAGAGGCTGGAAAGCCCATGACCAGGGCACCTGCAGATTTATATCTAGTGAAGGGCCCAATTCCTCACTCACAGCAAATTTCTCACTGTAACCTCACAGGGTAGAAGGAACAAGGGAGTTCTCTTGGGCCTCATTTATAAGGACACTAATCCCATTCATGAGGGGATCTCTTTATGGCTTAATAGCCTCCTGAAACCCCCCCATCTCCTAAAATTATCACTTTGGGAGTTAGGTTTCAACACATGAATTTTGAGGGGTATGCAAACAGCCTATTGCACCAAGTAATGGGAACAAGGGATTAATGTATTATATAAAGACTAGATTACTTCTACGTTTTAAATTTCCCATTTGTCTTACAATCTGCGGATCTACTGTCTCAGGCAGTGAGGTCAAAGAATGGATCACAGGTCTCTGGAAGACATCGGGAGCCATTGTTGAGAAACATACACTGCAGTGATTTCTGGAAACCAGCACCTGTGTCAACCACTATCTGTCTGTGTGACCTTGGACTTCACATTTCCGTGCCTCTGTTTTCCCAGGTGTAACGTGAAAATGATAAGGGGGCCCAGTCCCATGGCATTGTCCTAAAGATGAACTGAACTAATAGGTATAAAGCAGTGTCTTAGAACACCATCTGGCCCGTAGTAAGCACTCAAAATACATCTATTATTATTATTATCATATAAAAAGATAATTTGAAATGAACCAACAGGGTCTTGAAACAAGTGTACCCAAAATATGTTTTTAATCTTAATGAAGTTCACAAATGGCACAATATTAACATTTCCTTAAACAAATTATACAATCATGTTCTTAGACAAAGCACAGCATCACCATTACATGTGTCCCCAGAGGCCACAGAGGCAGTGATTTAATGTTAAAATTTGGCAGAGCTGCCATGATCAACAGGACAGCTTTCAAAGAACCAATTTGCTACCAGAGAAGCTAATGAGAGATGCCATCGCATTTACTGCACATAGAATCAAATATAAAAAAGATGCACAACAAATATGGAATTAGCTTATTTTGCATTCAGTTTCATTCCTTCCAAGTGACAAAGGTGCTTTTTTCAATATCTATTAGGATGCAAACATGTTATATCTTCCATGGGGCCTTCTCACCAAGTTGTTGTCAGCAGAAATTAATTGAAGTGGTGAGTTCAGCTTCATGGTAACCTAAGATGAAAAAGAAATGGAATGAAAAAGAAGAAGAGGAGAAGAAGGAAGAAGAAGAAAAGAAGACGAAAGAGAAGTAGGAGAGTAAGAAGGACCAGAAGGACACAATCACAATTATTACTGAAAAGAACACAAATTTACAGAAGTGCTTCTTCTTCTTTTTTTTTTTTGTCTTTTGTCTTTTGTCTTTATAGGGCCACACCCATGGCATATTGAGGTTCCCAGCTTAGCGATTTAATAGGAGCTGTTGCTGCTGGCCTACGCCAGAGCCACAGCAACACCAGATCCGAGCCTCATCTGCGACCTACACCACAGCACATGGCAATGCCGGATCCTTAACCCACTGAGCGAGGCCAGGGATTGAACCCGAAACCTCATGGTCCCTAGTCAGATTCATTTCCGCTGCTCCACAACAGGAACTCCCAGAAATGCTTCTTTAACTAAACAGTATTTATAAATTACAGATGTGAGATGTAAGCAGGCTTTTAACGCAAATGATGAGAAAACAATTCAATGGTCACTGTTAATATTAGCAGCACTGTTATATTACAGCCCACTGGTCTGAATCTGAGAACAATGATCAAGAGTTGAGGGCAAAATAAAAATCATTATAAATGAAAAAAAATCATGGACATGGAGAAGAGACTTGTGGTTGCCAAGGGGGGAGGGGGAGTGGGATGGATTGGGAATATGGGGTTAATAGATGCAAACTATTGCCTTTGGAATGGATAAGCAATGAGATCCTGCTGTATAGCACTGGGAACGATATCTAGTCACTTGTGATGGAGCATGATAATGTGAGAAAAAAGAATGTATACATGTATGTGTAACTGGGTCACCATGCTATACAGTAGAAAATTGACAGAACACTGTAAACCAGCTATAATGGAAAAAATAAAAATCGTTATAAATGAAAAAAAAAAGAGTTGAGGGCTTTTGGAACCTGAGTTCATTAATGGCCAGTGGCTCGGGCTAAGATTTGCAAGACTCTCCCCTTCTGAACCCATCTCTTCTCAGAAAGATGACACTGCATCTCTGCAGCCTATCCTAGTGCTCTGATTTCAAGTGGAGTTGTAGGAGGAACTCAGAACCTCAAGAGGAAGAATATAATTGGAGAGTCCTAACCAAATCCCTTCCCCTCCCCATCCGACATATAAGGCAGTCACCTTCTTCCTGGAGTCATTTCACTGCTCCTGAAGCTCCCTGCGGCGTCGGCCAAATGCTTCAGAGCCCACATCGGTGGGCACAAAGTTGCTCTTCACCATACCCCCAGATCTGCTCAGCAAGCCTGCCAGCCGATGGGTCACACAGGTAGCAGTGTTGCAGGACCTCTTCTGGGCAGTGATGCTGATTTATAGGATGGAGAAAGGACAGAAGACCTGTCAGTGAGAGGCTGGGGCTGCAACCTACCCCCATGGAGCCCTCATAAAGAGAATTGTAGCTAGTTGACACACCACTTAGAATAAGTGTTTCTCCTAAATGCAATTATCAAAGCTGTTAGGGGAAATGGCCTGGCAGCCTTTCCAAAGACTTTCACAAAACACCCCAATTCTAAGACATGAGGCAAACCCCACCCTTATCATTCCTTGCACGGGGTGGATTTGGGATCAGGAAGGAGTGGTCAGCAAAGGCCCAGCCCCACCCCAACACACAAGGAACATACAGAGGCCATACCCCAGCCATGAGCACCAACTAAACCACTTTCTAAGGAAAAAATGAAAATTCGTTGAAGTCTTACCTGAAAGAGGCGCAGAGCACAGGATTTGCAGCATCCCCCCCCCCCACCCCACTCCCCTAGCTTCCCCCACCAGAAGTGCTTACCTGCTCCTCAGCACAGCTGTTCTTATTGCTGGAGCGGGTTCACAGGGACCCTCACCAAGTCCTGTATCCCACTACCCTGAGGCTCAGGCTACTTTTAAGCACTCTCAGGCCTTGGACAGGGACCAGAGTAACGACCACCAAAGTGAAAATCCTTTAGAAAATAGGTTTATTAATCAATGATGAGGCATGAGGGATGAAGCAGGAATTGGAGGACTCTGCCATGACATCCTCTGGGATCTCAGAAGCTTCCCTGACTCTTTTTTTAATCTCTAACCTTGTCTGTGAGTCCTACTCTTTTTCTTTCCACTCAGAGGTCCCCAGCATTCTCTGTCATAAGCAAAGCTACCCACACCAGCTTGAAGAGCAATCAGAGTGAAATCTGCATGCATTAATTTCATCCATGGGAACAAGAAGGGAAATCAGGTAGGAGGGGAAGAAGTTCAGTTGGCGTCCTGGGGCATCCCACGGGGGAAGAGGTCCCTCTCCAAGCTGCTGGCTATGTCACTTTTCTTGCCAGGTGTTTCAGGCCCGAAGCCCATGCCAGAGAATCTATGAAAGTTGTTCAGGTTCCTCCAGTACGCACTCAGCACACAGGTACTCAGATTACTGCACCGCTTAGCTCTGGAGCTGTCCAGGCTGCAGGGAAAAGACATGCCAGACAATACCATGCCCCAGGGCTGCCCCCAAGGGCACTCATGCAGAAGGTTAGACCAGGGAAGGGGGACCTGGAACAGAGGCAGGAGGGGGCAAGCAGGAGGGTGGCTCATGCATCCTCCATTAGGAGGATGCAGAGGTTCACTGAGCCAGGGCGATGTGGCGAAGGGCTGTGGTGGGGAGGGATGACCTTTTCTGGCATTCCACATGCTGCTCAGACCTTTATGCTCTGCATAGAGGTTCCCAGGGCAGATGCAGGTGCTACACATGCCTCTGCTGGTGTGAGCCCCAAGCTCAGGGTGCACAGGGAGGTGGGGCTGGGGAAGAGTGTCTTGACTCACAAGAGCATGCACATCGCCACACATTCTACGCATCTAAAGGCCCTGGACCTACCTCAGATACTGTTCTACCTGACCCCACTCTCTACAAAGCCTTAGGCTTCACCTGCCAAATGGGTGATGCAGGCACCTTGCAGGTGTGAAAGAACAACATACACAGGTTAAATTTTCTAAGACATCCTGAGCTATACCAGGTCTATCCCCTGGCCTCACACTTACCGGTCCTAACATATCCAATGCTGGGCTTCTCCTTAGTTGGGCAAGATCAAGTCCCAGAGTAATTGATCCCCTACCTCTCCATTTCATTTCCTAACAGCTTCCAGGAATGGATCATTTCAATGTATCTAACCACAGTCCCTCCAGCTGCACCTGGACCGCCTCTGCCTTCCATGTAGACTGAGAATGGCTGGGTCTCAGATCCTGGTGAGGAGCCTGCTGGGCTCCTGGCCAGATGTTGTTTTTCCTACCTTTCTAGAATATGTCCTCCTGAATGTGCCAAGGGTGGATGGAGTGCCTTACCTGGAGCCCTCTGTCTCCTGCTCCTGCTCTTGCTCCAATTCATTGGTCTTCCTCTGGACATAGGCTTTCACCAGTGCAGCCAGCAGGAGGCGACCTTCCTTCTCACTGAGTGGCCCAGGATCTGGGAGGGTCTCCAAAGCAGACCTGGAGAGAGGAAGCAAACCCAGTACAGGCTCTAAGCCACTGCCTGCCTCCTTCCCAGGATCAGCAGCCAGGCTTCCTGGTCCCTCTGGCTTTCCCTGAGAATGTGGCTCTCCTGACTCCCAACCCACAGGGCTCAAGGCCAATGTCCACTTGAGGATGTTGATTCACTGGGAGCTTCCCACTGCTGTGGCTTCAGAGGCACAGAATCGCCTGATCCCAGAAGCAGAGGAAGGAGAAAGCTCTCATGGCTTCAGGCTGTCTCACCTGAGTGGTGTCGCCTGGAGACTGCCTGCTTGGCACAGGACCAAGATGCTGAAAGCCAGGAAGGGGGAGGATTTCCCGAAGCCCATGATGCCTCTGTAAAGGGAGAATGACATTACCACTGCACCAAAACCAAGCACCGCCTGGAGCCCACAGACCCAGGTTCCAGTCTGGCCTCTGCCACAACTGGTGAATCCAGGCAGGTTATCCCATCTCCCCAGGGTTCGGTTTCATTCATTTGTCAGATGGGCTGCTTTGAATCTGAAAATATATATTACACTGAATTGCTTGATACAGCAGAAACAGATATCATGGGGTGAGGGTGGGAGATTCTGGTTTTGTTCTGTGGAAAGCCAGGAAAAAGCCACACGCATCCACATAAATCCACAACTTTTGCCCTATGCAGAAACCAAGCGAGGACCCACCCTGCTGGAGACTTGCTCTCCTGAGGTGGCCATTGTGCCTATCTTCTAAGGGGCTGAAAACTCTAGGACCACCTTCACCTCTGCTGGACTTCCCGGCCAACAGGTGGGAGAGGGAGGCAGGAAGGGTAAATTGGAAAGCAGCACCTATCTCCCAGCCTGTGCGTTTGGATTTGGGGATAATTTAACGTGCTAGTTACTGGTGTCTCTGGACTCTGCCCGCACAGCCTGCCTCCAGTGGAGTGGGGTTTAGCAGCAAGTGCTGGGTGCCAGCTCTCCAAGGTGAGCCCAATGTTCTAGCCGGCTGACTGCATTGCCCCAAGTCCCTACCAATGCCCCAGGAACGTCTGTGGGCTGGAGGTACCTCAGAGAGAGGCTCAGGACTCAGCCATCCTTCAGAACACAGACTGCACAGGGCACTCCCGGACCAAACTCAGCAGGATCCTGCATGCCCACAATGGTGGGCACTAATGTAGGGGCTGCAGACCCTCCTAGGTGAGTTCACCATGCTTCCAGCACCCAGGTGAAGCCCTGGGGATGCTTGTGGTTTTATTGGCACTAGTTAGAAGAAAATGAGCTGACAGCCCCTACCTCCCGCCTTCTCCCCGAGCAAGCCAAGTGGGACAGACAGCTAGGAGCACCTAGTTCTAGGTGGGCCGCGATGGCAGCAAGAAGCAAAAGAGAGGCAGGCAGGCTAATGGCGCAAACTGGATGAACTAATGCAGCGGCTGGTAATTAGAGTGTGCAGAGTGGGAAGTTCTCACCTGGCGACTGGAGTGTCAGGAGAGCAGCGGGAGCGGCCGGTCCACGGGGATAGACACAACGCCTGCTGTGGGTGTCTTCCTTGCGGAGCTCTCCGCTCTTATGCCAGTGATAGGGGGCGGGGAAGTCCCCACGAGCCGGCGCGGCCAATCCAAAGTGGCCAGGAGCGACCCAGCTCCCATTGCGTCATTGCTCGCTCTCCCCACACCGGTCCACTAGGGAGGGGAACCATCCGCTCTGGCTGTCATTTGCAATGAGGTCATTGCTTAAGGAGAGGGAGGGCTTGGAGAGGTTGGAAAGACTTCGGAGTCCAGAAAGTGGGAGAAAATTGGGGAGATCCTGGCATCACCAACAGTGAGGGGCCAAAGTTTCTCTTACTTTCTTTGTGCCTGAGCTCTGGTCTCCAATCCCCTCCTGCTACACCAGTAGAGACCCTGGCCGGATGACTTTAATTCTGAAGGGATCTCTGATGAAATAGCCTACAGCAGAAAGGGGGCGGGGGGAGTGATGGGGGAAAAGGGTCTTTGAAAGACTGAACTCTTTGGACCACGTGGGGTGATGTAGCATATCCTCAGCTCCCACCCCTCCTTCAACCGCACCCTGGTACCCAGGGCCCCACACTTCTTTTACCTCCAGTTTGACAATCTAGCTTCCTTTGCCTCACTCCTCCAGGGCAGGTAGGAGTGGAAGAACTGGGGAAGGGGGCAAAGCTGGTCCTGACTGTACAGTGCATTAGGCATCCCCCTCATAGCCCCCCTCCCCCACCGAATTCTCTATCATGGGTTCAGCATCCCCTTCTCTAACCGGGGATCCTGCACTGTGGCACCAGAGTTGGTTTACACAGCTGTCCACCGCTTCTGCGTTCTGTTTGCCAAGCTGCTGGGCCGGGACATCTGTGTCCCGGTTTCTACCTGTCTCTCCCCACACTCCCTCCCCACTTTCCTGAATCGCTTGACTGCAGAGCTGCCCGGGGTCAGAGCGAACCCACGAAGAAGAGCAGGTGCAGCAAGCCCAAAGGGTAAACTTAGGACTTTCACATCCGAGCCACTCGCAGCCACGGGCCAGTGGGTGCGCGGACCCATGCTTCCCGCGGGGGGTACCTCAGGCGCTCACCTACCTGGACCCCAGCCACACGCTCTCCTTTCGCACTCATACACAGACATTCTGCAGATCTCCAGCATTTGCTGCAACAGACGCGCCCAAGCCAGCTGTTAGCGAAGAAGGGAGAGCTCATCAACCCAAAGCGACCTCGCCCAGATCCGAAAGCAACCCCTCAAGTTTCTGATTTCAGGAAAAGGCACTTTTATGTACACAGGGGTACACACTGTCCCCCAAGCGCACACGTAGACATAAGCACAGGCAGGCGCATGGACTCTGCATCTGTCTTTTCCCTTAAGGAAAGCGGAGTCTGGAGTCCGCGCCGGCCGCCGGAGCCTGCGGCACTCGCAGACAAGGCGATCCCAGCTCTGGCAGAAGGGGCGTAGAGGGGAGTGGGGGTACAGGCAGTGGAGAAGAAGTGAGAGAGTGCACCGATCCTCAGGGCCTCAGGCTAGCCCTACACGACGTGGTGGCCACGACCCCAAATATGCCCTCCGGGCCCTCCTGAGCTCGCAAAGCCTCTCAAGAAGCTTCGCTCCAGAGTGCGGAGCAGGGAGCTAAGGCAGAGGTTAGCGGAATGCCCGCAGCTGGTGACGATTGCTTCTGCAGGTCAGAAAGGAGTTCAGGGACGTCTGTCTAGACCCTCTGGGTCTTATTTTCTCTGTCAGGACCTCACTTGTGGTTTGCCCTCCAGCACCCGGGCAACTAAAACTCCCGGTAACAGGCCCAAAGAATCCAGGCCGCCGAACGGGGCGACTCTTGCCGGGCCTGCTACCCTGGCGGGCAGAGTACACGGCGGCTGCCTCACCCGGAGTCCCTCCTACTCCTGGGAACGCTAGGCGGGCGCCTAGAACGTGCCCGCCGGCTGCAGTGGACAGGAAACAGGGCAGGAGGACTCCAGGACCTCTGCAATCCCGCACCAGGAAGCGCTGCTTTCTGAGGGAGTTAGCTGTACCAGTGGGACTGTCTCTCTGCACTTCATTTGTAGGGCTCGCTTTCGGGTGCACCTAGTGACACCGAAGAGGCCTTTACTTGGGGCGCCTTCTCCCAGAGCCCTGCAAATGACAGGGAACACTTCTGCATCCTTTTCCCAGATTCTGGGCGGGAAAGGGGCCGCGGAGTGGAAAGGCGCAGCTGGGAGCTAATGCCTCTGCGCTCTTCACTGCCTTTTCCCCACCTGGGCCACCGCCTCTGAGGTCTGGCAGTGAGTGCAGCCCGCAGCAGCAACTCACAGCAGCACAGCTCTCTAAAGAGGGCCAGCATAGGGGGCGGGGTAAGAGAGAAGTCCTCAAAGGCCCAAGACCCAGCAACTCCAGGCTCTCTAGTCTCCCCAAGTCATCTGCTGCGAGCTGAGCCCGGGAAGCCCTCAGCGCAGGTGGAGTGGGGTGTGTGGGCTGGTCTCCATAGAGGCCCCAAAATATGAGCTTTGGGGGGAAGTTGGACCCCTTGGGGCTAAAGGCTGAAAAGCTGGCAGTCTCTCCAGAGATTCTGTGTCACAGGACTTTTTGAAGTGTTGGGACCGACATCCTTGCTGCTACCCAGCTGAACACAATCCCTGGCGGCGCTCTCCACTGCAAAAGCACGCAATCGGTGGTCCATAATCCGAACAGATCTTCCACCCGTGGTAAAGTCACTGAAAGTTTCTGTAAAATCTGCGAAGACTTGTATCCCTGAGCTCTGGCAAGAAAAAGGAGTGTGCATCCGATCCTGAGGCCCATCTTCACAAAAATAGACTTGGTTCCAGACTTTAGGTATCTTCTTGGGTACCCCTATGGACCGGCTATTTTAGCTCAGAATGCCCCCGAATTATTTGAGCTAATCTTCCTCCACTAGTCTCTGGAGAATAGTAGGTGCACAGCAAATGTTCGGTGAGGAGGGAATGATCGAGAGAATGAATGAATGAACCGTTCCAAAGGTTCATTACAGTAAGAGTCAGCAGTAAATTCGCAGCCAAGTTGAATTGGACCCAATTTAGATCCATTAGATGGAAAAGCAGATTGTTGATCCAAAGGCACATCTCTTCGTGTTTAATAAGAGGAATCAGTGTTCTGGTGAAAACTTTTGAATCTAATGTGAGAGGAAGGGCCTCTCTTCAGAACTCCAGCTTGAAAAGCAAAATAAGGCATTTTCCCTCAACCCATCCTTTATTATATTTGTGAGTGAATGGAAGAAAAAGTCAATAAAATGCTTTGCTTTCTAAATTGAGAAAATTACATTTTGATTTTCCTGGAACTGTTCTGAGCTTCAAGGCATCTCCAATCAAACTAACTAGCATAAGGATTTACAGAGAATAGCTTCCCAGGAATATCTTTATCCATTAAATTGTCTCAACTGTTTTGAGGGGCTTGGTTTAACTATTTTATGTAATTACCTTTACATCTTGAAAATGATAGTCATTACATTTTAGAGAGAAACAGATTCCATGTACTATAGCTTTTGAAGTTTATTTTTATTTAACTGACTCTCCGTTTTCTTTATAAATTTCCTTGGAGAAATATTCCTTAGGGGAAAATTTTATTCACTCAACAAATATTTATGGAGGACCTACTATGTGCCAGGTATTGTTCTAGGCACTAGCCATTCACAGTGAACCAAGCAAAAATCCCTGCCCTCCTGATGCTTATATTACAATGATGTATTTAACAGGAGCCCTTGTATATAACCCTCCACCCAAATAAAACACATACCTATCCCATCCACATCCTCTCAATATAGTAATATCATCTATTTGTCCGTCAAATAGATATGAGGGTTTATATTACTAAAACTACATATGGACCAGCTAAGTCACATACTGTACTTTAATTACATTATCTTATTTTTAGGTAATAATTCCTCTCTCTTTTCATTTAAATTTCTTTCTGCCAATCACTTGTTTATTCCTTTTCCTAGATCCTATTTGTCCCTCATTCTTGGTTTACTACCTCACTTTGGTGGAGTAAACTCATCATTATATGATAGACAGATTTTCTGGAAATAGAATTCTAAGTTGGAAATCATTTCCATTCAGAAGTGTGACAAATGGTGAATATGTCTACAATTCTGAATGGAAATTCATTTCCATTTATTCTTTGGTATAGGATCTCTCTCTCTCCCTCCCCCTTTCTCTCTTCTAGCTCCCTCTCCTTCTTCCTTTCTCTGTTTCAGTCTTCTAAAATATTATGACGTGCCTTGGTGTGGACTATTTTCCTTTATTGATCTAAATACTAGGAGAACACTTGCAGTAAGAAAATTCATTTTCTCCAGTTCAAGAAAATTTTCTTGCTTTTTTCCTTTGAGAACTCTCTCTCCCTCCCTGCCCCCTACCCATTCAACTTCCTGGGAAGCTTTTATTTTCAAATTTATACTGTTTTTAAATTCTTTTGATCATATTTTTAACTTCCAATGGCTTTTAAAAATTATATCTTACTTTGTACATCCTCCTGTTTTATTTGATGGGTACATCATCTAGCTCTCTGAAGCTTTTAAACTTGGGTCATTTGTTTTGTTCTTTTCATTTTAGAGGCTACCCTCACATTTCTGGTTCTCTTTGACTGCTGATTTATATTTAAGAGGGAGGTAATAACACGCTAATCAGAAGATGGGGATGGAAGAATTGTCCATTAGTGGACCTGAATATAGAGTGATTACATGAGAGCAACCCCGCCATTTTATTGGGAGGGGAGCTAAACTATGAATAATTGTAGGTCTTTTCCCATGGCTTTTTGTTTGCCCTAAGAGGACTCCTGCAAGGATCAGCAGGATAGGGGATGAGTGTGGAGTATAAGCCAATGAGTAATAAAGGAGGCTGAGAGTTTTACCCCTCATTATGAAGATCCTCCAGTCTTTTCTGGTACCCAGTCATCTAACTATAGGACATGAAATATAGATGGAAATCTTGGGTCTATCTCTTCATTTTAAAGGCTTGCAATCAATCCATTGTTTTTTCAGCCCATCCTAAAACTCCACCAGCAGAGGCAACCAATTGTTCAGAGTCTTGAGCTTGTCTGTAGTCCTTGCTTCTTGATGGTTTTCCCTGCCCTACTAGAGTCTGAACTAGAAACGTATGTCTCTACATAGCTTTCTGTTCTGCTAAACCAGGTAAGAAGACTGGCTGAAGCACAGGATGTACAGACAATTATTGCAGAGCCCTCAAATTAGATTTAATCCACTGAGCATGTGACCTCAACTGATTCCCACTCCCCATCACAGGCCACCTGCCTGGAGGCTTCTTTCTCCAAACCCCAGAGAAATAGAGATGCCAACATCTAACCCGCAGAAGTCCCTTAGAGAATATTTTTAGAGTTGTCTGTGCCTGCCAGAGACAGAGAATGAGCAAAGCATGGTGGCCCAGACCCAAGCTGGTCACTCTGAGAGCTGGACAGTGAATGACGTCAAGGAATTACTCAGGTTAGGTTCCTCTGAGATGATTAAAATTCTTTCTTGGCTCAGACTCACAGGAACCAAATTGACTCTCTGCTCCCTGTCTGAGAGCATCTTCCACACTGCAAAGAAAGTTGAAATACAGGTTCTTAAAACTTTCTTGTAAAGCCAATCGGATAAAATCTCCTGCATTCAACACTCTCGGAAAAAATGAGAGCTTTTGCTAAAGTAAACTAGATAACTGAAACATACTGTAAATGGAAAACACATCTTTTAAAAGCCATTTTGGATGGAAATCTTTTTTAAATGCATGACATTCTCCTCTTAACCTTCTCTAGATGACTCACAGCCATCATCAAGAGAAGATCAATCACTGTGCTGTGCCCTGTGTCAAGGCCTGAGTGGGTTGGACTGTTTACCTCCATACCTGCTGACCCTGACTTCTGTGCTTTTGAGCTCTTGGTCCATTGTTTTCAGTTATTCTATATTTATATTAGCATATTAGTTATTCATATTGTTGACTATGAGATCCTCACAGTCAAAATCTGGGGATCATATTTTTTGTTTTTTGGTGGTTTCTTCTGGTCACTGTTGATATATCTGCCAAGCCCCGATTACTTGAATTTGCACCTGCTAATTCAACATCATCAGGAAAACAACAGAAGCATATTCAGTAGAACTGGCTGGAGCAAATCAGAAGTAAGAACAGTTAAGAAAGGACCTGAGTGTCTCTCTTATGAGTAGTGGCAAAGAGCTCTAACATATTTTCCTACTTTTTCTGTCCCTCAACTATGTCTTCTAGAGGGTGTTTCTGGGTAAGTGGGTGTTTCTATAGGGTTGAGGAAGTTTGAGATAGACCATAGATTTAAAGGAGGGTCTTAGGAAACAGTGCTGTCCAAGAGAACTTTCTGCAAGAATGGGAATATTCCAAATCTGTGCTGTCCAAGACAACAGCCACAAACTACATGGGGCTCTTGAGCACATGAAATACAGCAGTGCAACCAAAGAACTGAATTTTTTATTTAATTTAACCTAAATGTAAATAGCCACATTTAGTTAGTGGCTACAATATTAGAGATCACAATCTCTAGTAGAAAGTAGATTCTGGAGCCAGGCTGCCTGTTGTTCAAATCCTGGCTCTCACACGTATTAGCTCTTTCTTCATAGACAAATGGCTTAAACTTTCTGCACCTCAGGATCCTCTTTTGTAAAATGAGGATAATAATATTACTTATTTAATAGGGCTGTTGTGAGAATTAAATAGGTAATAAACATAAAGCACTTAGAACCGTGCACTGCAACTAGTAAGTGCTTTATCCATGTTAACCATTGTCTTACACTGGGTTTCTCCAGAAGCAGAACCCAAGACAAGAATCTGGGTCCAAACCATTAATTGGGGCATTACGCCAGTATGGAAACTGGAAAGTGAGACAGGGAAGAAAAGACAATCTTTGGAGAGTACAATAATACGCAGGTTACTTCAGCAGGCAACTGGGGCTTTATCCTGTTGGAGACCCTCTAGGACACTATAGAGAGAAAGCCTCAGAATTATTCCACTCAAAGAATGATGATTTATTTATCCACCAACTCCAGTCCATCACCAGTTTAAAGGTGCTCCCAAGGGTGCTAACTCCTCAGCACATCTGGCCAGTCCTGCATGGCCAGGCTTCTGTGGCCAGAGAAAATTCCCAGGCAGAAGGTCATAGGTGCTTGCAGCGGAAAGCTATAGGTACAAATGGGAATAATAAAGACTGCTTAAGGCTCTAAGATAGTCCATTATAACCCATGTTATTATCATAAAGAGTCTGGCACTGTTTAATGACCCTTCCCTAGAAATAGGCAAGAATAAGTTTCCTATTCATAATGTGTTGTGAAAAGATTAGCTAAAAGGCTGTGACATGCTGACATCACTTCATTGACTTCTCTCACCCACCTGATCCTTAAGGTTTTTTCTCAGAGTATCTAGAAAACTTTGGTGGTCCCTAGTCTTAGGGTTATTTATCTTTGGTGCCTCCTTCAACAGTAAACAAACACCAAGAAAATCAGTGCCCTCTATTCTCTTGCAGCAATAACTCAAACACAATAAGAGCCCTTCTGTTCAAAGGAAAATATAAAGGACATGCAGTCAAAGACTCATTAAAGCTGCATGAGCTTGGGGCAGTGGGGGCAGGGAGATCCCAATCCTGATTTATAAGATTTCATGACTTGATTTGTTATTTCTTGTTGAACAGACTATTTTCTCAAATCTAGCATCTTAGAAATTTTCTTGGCCCAGAAATTACTGGGACATTTCTCTTAGTTATTGTTGAAAATAATTATATCAGGCTTATTTTTGCATATGCGTGTTTTCAGCACTCTTTCTCTCTCTCTCTCTCTGCGGGGTAGGAGGGACATGTGAAAGTTCCCCAGGGGTAGAACCTGCTCCATGGCAGCAACCCAAGCTGATGCAGTGACAACGCTAACTCCTTAACCTGCTGCACCACAAGAGAACTCCTCAGCAATCTATCTTGAGGGGTTAAAATTAATTTTTTTTTTTTTTAGGGCTGCACCTGCGGGATATGGAGGTTCTAATCAGAGTCTACACCACAGCCACACGGATCCGAGCTGCATCTGTGACCTACACCACAGGTCACAGCAATGCCAGATCCTTAATCCACTGAGCAAGGCCAGGGATCGAACCCACACCCTGATGGTTCCTAGTCAGATTTGTTTGCACTGTGCCACGATGGGAACTCCAAAATTAAATTTTCATACTCACTCCTGAAAAGATGGAGGACCATGGGAGACAGCCGAATGACTCTTAGCAATAAAGCTAACTGTAAACACTTGACATTGTATTCTCAGGGTGCTTAGTTGTATATAACAGACATTGTATTCTCAGGGTGCTTAGTTGTATATAACAGAATTCTCTAAGCTAAGTTGTAAGAAGTTATTTGTTACAAGGTATTGAGTAGCTTACAGAATTGTTTAAAGGGCCAGGGAATCCAGTCTGGATGCCACACAGCTAAATATAGCACATTCAGGAGAAACTAACCACACCCAGTGTTTGAATAGGAAGTCCACTGCTGGTCACTTACAGTAGTCATGATTCCAGGAACTCTATGAGTGCCCCTAGAAACGTTCAGTTTTGCCCTCCAAGTCTTTTGTCTTTTTGTTGTTGTTGTTGTTGTTGTTGCTATTTCTTGGGCCGCTCCTGCGGCATATGGAGGTTCCCAGGCTAGGGGTTGAATCGGAGCTGTAGCCACCGGCCTACGCCAGAGCCACAGCAACGCGGGATCCGAGCCGCGTCTGCAACCTACACCACAGCTCACGGCAACGCCGGATCCTTAACCCACTGAGCAAGGGCAGGGACCGAACCCGCAACTTCATGGTTCCTAGTCGGATTCGTTAACCACTGTGCCACGACGGGAACTCCCTGCCCTCCAAGTCTTTATGAATGCCTCTGATTGCCAAAGCCTAAATTTTGTGTGGAACTCCAGCTCCAAGAAGACCTGAGAAGAAATGTTTTTAATTTTTTTTTAATTGTGATTTGTTTGTTTGTTTGTTTTTGGCCACATCCACAGCATGCAAAAGTTCCCAGGCCAGGGATCAAACTTGAGCCACTGCAGTGACACCAGCTCCTTAACCTGCTGCACCACAGGAGAACTCCTAATTTTCTAACCTCTATAGAAAGGCTTACAAGAAGGGGTTTGGATGGGAACTGAGTAACGCACATGCAACTTCACTTAAATGTCTAATAAGCCTCTCTAGGTAATCATGTCCAAAAATAATTTTGGGATTTTTTTTCCTACCAAATCAGTTCTTCCCCCACTTTTACCCATCATAGTAAATGGCAGCACAAATAAGTAAGTAGAGTCAGCTCAAAGTGTAGATATCATCCTTAATTCCTCCTTTTCCTTTATCTATACCTAATCCATTGATAAATCCTATTAACTCTACACTTCCCATCGAAAAAAAATCCTAAATCCACCCATTTCTCTCTGTCTCCACCAGTATCTTAGTCCATTCAGACAGCTGTAACAAAACAACAGACTAGGTAGCTCATACAACAGAAATTTATTTCTCACTATTCTAGTGACTAGGAATCTGAGCTCAGGGTGCCAACATGACCACAGGGAGAGGCCTCTTCGAGGTTGCTGCTTCTCGTTGTGTCCTCACATGGCAGAAGGCGCAAGGGAACTCTCTGAGGTTTCTTTTATGGGGCATTAGTCTCCTTTATGAAGACTCTGCCCTCGTGACTTAATCACTTCCCTAAGTCCCCAACTCTGAATACCATCACACTGAGCATTAGGATTTCAACATATGAATTTTCGAGGGATACAAACATTCAAACCATGGCAACTAAGGACCCTAATCCAAGCCACCATAATTTCCTGCCTGAACAATCCCAATAGTCTTCCAACGAGTCTCCCGGATTTGACTGTTGCTTCTGTGATCCCTTTTCCACGTAATTCTCAGAGTGCTCTTTTAAGACAATAGATCATATTGGGTTACTCTTCTTCTTACAATAATCCAATAGAGTTAGGTTAAAAAATTTAAATACTTATCCATAGCTTTAAGACAGACATGGTCCAGCTCCTATCCATCTTGCCAGTGCCCTCTGATGCTAGTCTCCCCTCCCCTCATATACACATACTGGACTTTTTGAAAATCTGAGAACTATCACACCAAGAGATCTTCTAACCCACAAGCTTTGCACTGTCTGGTTCCTCTACCTAAAAGCCTTTCTCTTTTGGATCCGCCATCTATGGTGGAACCGCCGCCAAGATGCAGATATTCGTGAAGATGCTGATGGGCAAGACCATCACTCTCGAGGTCGAACCCTCGGATACAATAGAAAATGTAAAGGCTAAGATCCAGGATAAGGAAGGGATTCCTCCTGACCAGCAAAGACTGATCTTTGCTGGCAAGCAACTGGAAGATGGACGTACTTTGTCTGACTACAACATTCAAAAGGAGTCCACTCTTCATCTTGTATTGAGACTTCGTGGTGGTGCTAAGAAAAGGAAGAAGAAGTCTTACACCACTCCCAAGAAGAACAAGCATAAGAGAAAGAAGGTTAAGCTGGCTGTCCTAAAATACTATAAGGTGGATGAGAACGGCAAAATCAGTCGTCTTCGTCGGGAGTGCCCTTCAGATGAATGTGGTGCTGGAGTTTTTATGGCCAGCCACTTTGACAGACATTATTGTGGCAAATGTTGCCTGACCTATTGTTTCAACAAACCAGAAGACAAGTAATTGTATATTGGTTAATAAAAGACGTGAACTAAAAAAAAAATAATAAATAAAAAATAGATAAATAAAAGCCTTTCTTATCTGTCAATCCTCCTCTTCTATGACATTGTACAGACATACAAACACCAACACCACCAGTTTTGATGGCGAGTTCCTTATCACTCCTCAGTTTTCAACTTGAAATGTCAACTACTTTAAAAAGACCTTCTAGGAGTTCCCGTTGTGGCGCAATGGTTAAAGAATCCGACTAGGAACCGTGAGGTTGTGGGTCCAATCCCTGCCCTTGCTCAGTGGGTTAAGGATCCGGTGTTGCCATGAGCTGTGGTATAGGTTGCAGACGCAGCTCGAATCCCGCGTTGCTGTGGCTCTGGTGTAGGCCGGTGGCTACAGCTCTGATTCGACCCCTAGCCTGGGAAACTCCATGTGCTGCGGCAGCATCCCTAGAAAAGGCAAAAAGACAAAAATAAATAAATTAAAAAATAATAAAAAGACCTTCCATAACCACCCTATCTAAAGAAGTCCCTCTTTTCTGTTTATGACATTAAGCTGTTTTAATTTCTTTACAGAACTTATACTGTCTGAAATTACCTCTGAAAACTACTTGTTTGTATATTATTTGTCTTCCCTCACTAGAATGTAAGCTCCTTGAGAGCACTCTCCTTGAATACATTGCTCACCACTGTATCTCCAGCACCTGGAACCATGCCCAGCCCAAAGGTTGGATTTGATAAACATCTGAAGAATCATGGAAGTATGTGAATGCTTACTCTGCAACACTGAGTGGTATGCTAAGAGCTCTACTTGGACGATTTTACATAATCCTTATATATTAATCTGGGTTCTCCAGAGACACAGAATCAATAGGAAATTACATACATGATACATTTACTATAAGAAATTGGATCATATTGCTTAGGGAGTCTGAGAAGTCCAAAACTTATAGTCAGCAAGCTGAGACCCAGGAGAAGAGATGATAGAGTTCCAGTCTGAGTCTGAAAGCAAAAGACTAATGACAGCTCAAGACAGCCAGGCAGAAAGAAAGAATTCTTTCCTATTCAGCTTTTTATTCTTTTCAGGCTTCAATGGATTGAGTGAAGCCTACTCAAAATTGGGGAGGGCAATATACTTTACTCAGTCTATGGATTCAAATGTTGATCTTATCCAGAAACACCCTCACAGGCACACACAGAAATAATGCATAACAAATACCTGGAAGCCCTAGAGTCAAGCTGATAAATCAAATTAACCATCACACTTAATAACAATGCTATGAAACAGATACTGTTATCCTTGCTATCTATTGGAAAAAAACAAGGATAGAAAAGTTAAGTACTTGCCCAATGTCACATCTAGTAAACTTAAGGGCAGGATTTAAGCATAGACAATCTGACTCCAGAGCCCACTTTTAAATATTTATGTTTATTTACCTCTCTCAAAGCAATTAGAGATATTTAAGGAGAAGCAGGAAGCTCTAGATAAATGGTCTCCTGAGCTCAACCATGTCAAGTAGGCTTGGGCAGTAGAGTGAACTGTAGGGAGGCCAACCATCTCTCCCAGATACCCAGCCCTAATTGTTACAGAAGGCTTTTGGGGGGCCAAATTAACTCCCTTATAGACCATCACATTCCTTTGAATAATATTTTTTCATTCCCTTCAATGTATCTGAAGACCAGGGCAGCACCCTAGAACTTTTCAGAGAGGGTGCCTCTAGTCCCAAGACTAAAGTCCAATCTCTCCTTAACTGACTATTTCTCCACAGTAGAGAAGAAGTGGTAGACTGCATAGGTCAGAGGTGATGTCTGTCTTCCAGAATTGAATGAATGAATGAACCATCAGTTGTAGGAGTCAAGGTTAACCAAAACTTTTGCCTTAAGGGCAACAAATATAATATTCCAATTGAAACCAGGTGCTGGAGTTCCCGCCATGGTGCAGCGGAAACAAATCCGACTAGGAAGCATAAGGTTGTGGGTTCAGTCTCTGGCCTTGCTCAGTGGGCTAAGAATCCAGTGCTGCCATGAGCTGTGGTGTAGGTTGCAGACACGGCTTGGATCTGGCGTTGCTGGGGCTCTGGCATAAGCCAGCAGCTGTAGCTCTAATTAGACCCCTAGCCTGGGAACCTCCACATGCCAGGGGTTCAGCCCTAAAAAGACAAACACACACACACATACACAAAAGAAACCAGGTGCCCATACTGAGAAGGCAGAAGTACTATGCAAGTTTCTGTCTAGAGATGGACAGTGCTTATTTAGAACAGTGCCTGGCACATAGTAACCACTCCGCATATATTTGCTAAATGAATAAAAGTGGTATAATAACTCTATGCTTTATTGTTTGTTTTGTTTATTCATCATCACCACTGCCTTGTTAGATTGTTGATGTGTTTGGACTCGAAGTTTGTGATCTAGAGGTAGGGAAAACTGCATTGTTCTGCATAATAGAGGGATAAAAAATTAAAGTTCCCTTAGGGCAGTCTGGAAATGATGGGTGAAAGGAGAAAGAGGAAACAACTGAAGCCCTAGAACTCACAGGGGGTAAAGAGCAAGGGAGAAACTCTTCTAGTTAGAGGATGAGGTGAGGGATTTAAAAAAAAAAAAACTGAAAAGAACAGAAATGCCTAATATGAAAATTTAGTTTGGAGTTCCCCTTGTGGCTCAACAGGTTAAGAACCTGACTAGTATCCATGAGGATGCAGGTTTGATCCCTGGCCTCGCTCAGTGGGTTAAGGGTCTGGTGTTGCTGTGGGCTGCAGTATCGGTCACAGATGTGGCTCAGATCTGGCATTGCTGTGGCTGTGGTGTAGGCTGGCAGCTGCAGCTCCAACTCAACCCCTAGCCTAAGAACTTCCATATGCTGCAGGTACAGCCCTAAAAAGGCAAAAGAGAAAAGAAAAGAAAGAAAATTTAGCTGATTTACATAGCTTGATGTGACTTCATCTTTTATCCCCATATCTTTAATAAAATTGATTATAACCTTTTCTGTATTGTTGGACTGGATATCTTTGAGGAAATCAAGGGAAGTGTTGCATTTTTATCTCAGAGTCTACATGAGGCAGAATCAAAGACAACACATACAGAGGCTAGAATGGAGAGATGATAAGGCATGGAAAAGGGTCTAAGATGACGATCTTGTAAGGGATTGAAAGGGATTGGTAGACTTCAGTTCACACCTGGGCTATACCAGCATTGGGACAACCACTCAGTGAATGGATTTCTCCAGATCATTGCCTTCCATTCAGTAGAAATGGGAGTCCTCTACCCTTCTTCCTTATAAGATCCCACTGAGAAGTTGTTCACTGAAAAATCTTCATCCTATTGCATCAACCCCCTTGAACTCACTGTGCCTGCCCCCAGATCAGCTGTGATTCACAAGTAGCAAAAGAAATCCAGTAGAGGGCAAAGCTCTCACCTTACCTTCCTTATTAAAAGCTTCTATATTCTCATGTGTCATTTGGTAATGGAGACTGTCAATCAGTCACCTCTTCTCTGGTTCTCATTTTCCTTTCTTCCAGCTAAGCTCAACCTTCAGCCCACACAATGGAAGTCAACAAAATGAGGTAAAATCTTTCTATGTGAGTCACTGTGGGTGACTATGTTCGGAGAGCACTGTGGGGCGAGTAGCCATAGCCCAGGCAAGTGTTTCAGCCATCCAAGAACTGGCATGCAGCCCAAGAAACACTCTCACCTGATGACAGACTAGTGGGTTGAGTCCTGGAGGAAATTGTTCCCAACAGCCGGAGAAAGCGTCTCTTGGCTCATGCACAGCAATGCTCTTCTCGATTAAAAATGTTGTCATCATTCACGCCGCAATGTAAAATCCTTTTTACATTGTGCTCACATTTCTACAGACTTCCATCTACTCTGCATATTAAAGACGGGACCCTTCCATGAAAAGGTGACATCTCTAAGTTACTGTTCTGCCCAAACAGCCCTATATAATGGACAGAAAATGGTTTGCTGTCCCTCAAAGGGCAAATGCAAGGAAGGAGGTTTCCATGAGCTATTTTTTTTGCTGAGCACTCAGAGGAAAATTATAAGTGGTTAGAAGAAGGCTTTGTTTTCTAAAAGACTGTTAGTTATTCCTGAGAAATCCCTCTTCTTATTCCCGGAGAGAGGTCATCTCTTAGATGCTGTCAGTCAGACAGGGATCAGCAGCCAAGGAGAGGGGCTCAGGGAGATTTCCAACTAATGCAGCCAGAGGAAAACTGCCAAAGAAGCAGGGCTCCTTAGGATAAATAAATTGAAGGATATTTGGGGGATAAAAATAAATCCTTTTTGAAAATGAAAGATGGAGGGATGCTGTATACACAAATTGCCCTGTACATCAAATTCTGAACAATGATGTCACCAGGGCTGGCCCTGCAGATCAATGACGCAAACAAAGATCTTCTCAGATATGCTTGCTAGCCCTTTGCTCCAAAGGTATCTATCCTGTCTCCATCTCATTCCCATAGGATTTTTTTGCAGGGGGCTCATAAAGATTCCTCTCTAGTCATAATTCTGGTGGATCTGGGCTGAGACCTTTGGGATAGAATATGTAGGGATTGGAGGAATACAACCTAAATACAGAGACTGGCAGAGGAAAGCAAGGTTGTCCAGCCTGGTAGTATCTGAAGACAGATTTTCAATTCCAGAAGCAATCAGCATTGTGTGTCAGATCTCACTGATGAAACACAGTGATCAGGACTCCACGAGGGGAGGGACCACCCTGAGATACTTCAAGTCATAGGGTATGGAGCTCACCAACACCCAACCAGAAAATTTAAGTTCCTGGAAGCTAAAAATCCCCCTTCCCACTCTGAAAGTGCTGAAATGTGGTAGAGAGCTAGGCACCAACACAGGAGTTCAGGACTAAGTGTAAGGACAGAAGAAAAGTAGGGGAAGCACGAATTGGTACTGGATGAAACATGGGTTCCTAGTTATAATTAATAGGAAAAAAAAAAGAGAGAGATGGTCTGCAAGGAAAGGATCTAAAAGGACTCTAATAGGAGCTGAGCGGCTGGCAAGTGGTGTGAGGAGCATGACAATTCCAGACCCTCTCAGGTGGTAGAATAGTGACTATTAAGAGAAATTCTGCCACAGTGAGATGATGCTACTATGGAGGATTCATAATTAAATTAGGCAGCCAGGGGGATAACAGTGGTTTGGTTGCAATTCTCAAAGAATTCTGAAACAAAACCCAAGAAACCCCAAAGATTACAGTTCATGGTTGAACTTAATTTTTTTTGTTTGTTTGTTTTTTGTCTTTTTAGGGCCACACTCACAGCACAGAGAGGTTCCCAGGCTAGGGGTCGAGTAGGAGTTGTAGCTGCTGGCCTACACCACAACCACAGCAACACAAGATCTGAGCCTCATCTGTGACCTACACCATAGCTCACAGCAATGCCGGATCCTTAACCCATTGAGGGAGGCCAGAAATAGAACACACATCCTCATGGATGCTAGTCAGGTTCGTTAACCACTGAGCCACGATGGGAACTCCCCTAGTTGAATATTAGATAGTTAAACAGGCAGTCAGGCGTTTCTATAAGATTTGTAAGTCTTGTCCACCCCTTCTTGTTCTATCCCTAATCTCATTCTGTCCACCAATAATGCACCTTAGTCCTTAGGCTTGGCCAAATAGTAAGTGTATGTTCAGTTCAGAACAAGTAGTTCAACAGCAAAGCCAGAAGACAGCCTGAATCAGCTTTTTCCCAGGGCATGCAGCTTCTTTTGAGGTAGGGACACTTATCTAATATTAATAATAGTAGTAATAATAATAATAATAATAATAACAACCACGTTGATAGCACCAATAACACTATTTCACAAGTTCATACATCTAAGCTAAGTGCTGGCATTTGTTATCTATGTATTAATCTTCACAGCATGTATTATCTATTTTATTAATCTTCACAAGAACCCAATGAGATATGGTCCATTACCATGGAATTCCATTTTACAATTGGAAAAAAAAAAAAAAACCCTGAGACTCAGAAAGATTAAGCAATTTCCCCAAGGTTAAATGGCTAGTAATTGGATGTGACATATAAAGAAAACTGATTCATTCAACCCTCACTCCAATTCGTCTCTGGTACAACATGAACCACAGAAGCTGGGAAATTAGAAATGGTGTTATCCAAGCATCCTTGAAACCAGGCTCCACACGCAGCCTAAGTTCTCAGGAGCAACACCAGGAAGCAGAGGTCACTAGCAGGAGACTCCCTGGGTGGACATTGCATAGGGTTTCTACACGTTTCTTCTGAAGCAGCCGTGTGGAAGTTCAGTTTCTGGTCCCCAGGGTCATAAGGGCAGCAGCCGTAGAGGTAGTGGGGATAGTCCTGTCCTATGCTTGAGAGTTTCCCCAAGCTGTTGTGTTCTTAGCTGTGCAGTAACCAGGCGTGGCTCCTTGGCCTCCCCCATTGTCTTCAACCTATCTAATCTCCCATAACAAACACTCTTCAGCTTAAGACTTAGAGTAAATATTGTGGTCTACAACTAAAAAACCCTGAAAAGTCCCTGTGAGAGGTAGGATTCAAACCCTGCTTTGCCTGACTTGGAACTCAGCATTCGACTTAGGTTTTATTAAGAGACAAGAACAAGCTTTTTTTTTTTTTTTTTTTTGCATATGCTTTTTAGGCATATGGTTTCCCAGGCTGGGGGTTGTATCAGAGCTACAGCTGCCAGTCCATGGCATAGCAACTTGGGATCCGAGCCACATCTGCAACCTAGACCACAAGGCCAGGGATCAAACCTGCATCCTCATGGATACTAGTTCGGTTCTTAACCCACGGAGCCACAGTGGGAACTCCAGAGACAGGAACACTCTTAAATGAAGGGGGTTCTTTCCAGCAACACTTAATCCAACTTCATTTAGTCACTTAAGTCTCTGAGAACTCTAAAGCATTCCACACCTAGCTGACCCCTACACATTCTTTCCACACAAATCGCTCACAGGGCCTCCCGAAAAGGAAGAATACCAGGATGTCCCCCAGATCAAGCCTCCGCCTTTCAAACTGTGCTTGAATTACAATTGGGAGACAGGCCTCAACCACAAGTCCCTAAGTAAATTCCGCAAAAGCTAAAAGGGCAAGAGGGAGATTAGCCCAAGGGGAAGGAGGAAGAGGAAACAAGACGAACAGCCAAGGCAGTGGAGAGGACATGGGTCCAGTGGTCCCGGTCCCTGTGGAGCTAGTAGCCGGGAGTCCAATTCCCTGCCTACCCGCTAGTCAGTCACTGTTGTTATTTAGTCCCAGACACCCTATAGTTCCCTTATCCCAACATTCCCTGCTGCAACTGCTTATGTCCTTGACCATAATGCCCACTGAAGTGTGAGGTCTGGGAGGCCAGCGTCCAGGCACATCTTGTTCCCCTCTGCCTTCCCAGCACCTGTCACAACCCCTGGCACAAACTGAGCACCCAAGAGGGAATATGTGCTGAATTCTCAACTCCTGCCCCAAATAAATAAACATATAAACATGTGAGGTAATGGGGGGTGTGATTAACTAGGTGGAGGAATTCCTTTCGCAGTGTGTATGTACATCGAGTTACCGTGATGCACGCTCTCAATACCTAACAATCTTATTGGTCAATTATTACTTGATAAAGCTGAAAAAATATAAGTAAGGAAATAAATAAGTGTTATATGGATGAACTGTGAAAACAGCTCCTGCATTGGTGGCACATAGCAAAGGCCTTTCTCAGGCATTTGAAGGGAAGCATATCCAAAGCCCCATCTCTTGTTTTGCACAAGTGTGTTGCTGATAAACTCTCAGCATCTGGGATGGAACTTGAGGCAACTGCAGGCAGACGGGCTGAGAGTCCACAGTTATAAATGGGTTATCAAAAGTGCCAAGAAGTACGCTGTTTAGGAAGATCGGTCTGGATGATAGAGCACGGGATGGAGATTACTAGTCTAACTAGTAAAACAAGAAAGATTAGAAAGGATCTGCAATTCTTCAAAAGAGAAAAAAAAAGGAAGTTCTCCTGAGGCACAGTGGGTTAAGGATCTGGTGTTGTCACTGCAGCAGCTTGGGTTGCTGCTGTGGCACGGGTTCGATCCCTGACCAGGGAACTTCCACATGCCATGGGTGTAGCCAAAAGAGAAAAGAGTAAAGAAAAGAAAGGATCTACATTTCTTACAATCCTGGCTAAGGGCCTCTTCAGTTCTCTAAGGGGGAGGAATTGGGGGTTAGCCCCAATACACCACGTTGGAGTGCCTAAATAGTCTTACAATAAGACAATATTGGAAATACACACAGTGCATGTTATTTACATTATAAACTATATATAGAATTTATTAGAAAGCATATGTATATAATAAACATGTAAGCAAATTGTAAATAGCTCCCATTTTTACGTAGTTCATCTTTACTATCTCTGCCTTGCTGCCTTTATTAAGAAAAAAATTTTTTTAACCTTTCAAATTGTTGTTAAGGAGTTAATGAGGTTGAACTACCTGAGGTCTTAGTTCCTGCACCAGTGGTCTGTTTGAGTCTAGGCGACATCCCCTTCCAAAGCCTCTGTATATCCTCACCTCTAAGAGAATGATGAACTTTCTTTCTTTCTCTTTCTTTTCTTTCTTTCTTTCTTGGGATCTTTTTTTTTTTTTTTTTTTTAGGACCGCATCAGCAGCATATGGAAGTTCCCAGGCTAGGGTTCAAATTGGAGCTGCAGCCGCCAGCCTACACCACAGCAACACAGGATCTGAGCCGCATCTGTGACCTACACCACAGCTCACAGCAATGGTGGACCCTTAGCCCCCTGAGCAAGGCCAGGGATCAAACACTCATCCTCAGGCATACTAGTCATGTTCATTACTGCTGAGCCACAGTAGGTACTCCAGTGATCTTTATTTAATATGAATTCTTTCAGATGATTGGCACTGCTTAACTAAACCATCCAACGATTGATGGTTTTTATTCGTTATATTGATATATGAATTCTTGAAGGATATAACTTACTGGTGTGGGGCAAATTTCACAAAATGATAGTTCAAGCACTTGATATACTGACTGAGAAACTGATTTATCAATGCTGATAAGAAATCTTAATATCTTAACTGGTTGTAATATAGGATTCCCTGGTTAAAAAAAGAAAGGGCAATGGAAAACCCTTCCCCATTTCCAAAGACCAATCAATATAGCTCTAGACTTCCTTGGATATCTTATTTTCTACCACCCACCCATCCCCATTCTTCCCCACAAACTTACATAAAATGCACCTCCTAAACATAACTTAAGCTGGTGGGTATTCCTTCTTGTTTTAAGTTCAAAATTAAACCGCTCTGAATTATAAAAAGGCACAAGAAATCAAACGTCGTCCTCGCTAAGAAAAACAGTTTAAATGCCTATGTGTTCAAAGAAAAAAAAATAGTAAAGCTGTTCAAGAAAGGATAAAAATCATTTCCCCTAGATTAAGATTTAAGTTATAGAAATGAACCAGGTAATTAAATTAAATGTCAGAAATAGTGAGGTTTTTTTTTTTCTTTTTCTTGCTAATATGTATACTTTGTGAGAAGCTAATTATATAGACAAGTGCGGTAATTTGTCTTCTGGGTCCATCAGACACTGGAGATGGCTTTGCAAGGACTGTAAAGCTTCTAAAGCCAAATTACTCAGTCTTTTATATGGCAGGCACTTTGCTAGGTGCCCTAGGGAAAGCAAGAAGTATAAATGTTTTACAAGAATTCATGCTGGAAATGTGTTTGGTTTTTTTTTTGTTTTTTTTTTTTGTTTTGCTTTTTAGGGCCACACCCAAGGCATGGACCCAGATGTGGCTCGGATCCTGAGTTGCTGTGGAAATGTATTCTTGATTACACTCTTATGGAATTTTCCAGCAGAGAAGTGTCCAATAGAATATCAGTCTAAGAGAATCACTATTTTCTTTGTCTTTGTTCTTTTCTTTCTTTTTTTTTTTTTTTTTTTTTTTTTTTGCTTTTTAGGGCCACGCCTGCAGCACATGGAGGTTTCCAGGCTAGGGGTCAAATCAGAGCTGTCGCTGCCGGCCTACTCCACAGCCACAGCAATGCCAGATCCTTAACCCACCAAGCAAGGTCAGGAATTGAACCTGCGTCCTCATGGATGCTAGTCAGATTCATTACCCACTAAGCCACAGTGGGAACTCCGAGAATCACTAGTTGCTGAACACACCCATACCAGACCCACTTTATACAATATCTCAGGTTCTTAGGATCACACCTACTTTTCATCATTTGTGCCCCAATCAAGCAGCCTTAACACAATTCCCATGGTCACAGAGGAGGTCACTGAAGCTGCACCTTGTCCCCACCACACACACAGATCAAGTGACCTCTGACATAGGGATGAGAGAGGAGGGATCCATAGAAGCTCTGCTTCCCCCAACACTTGTCCCTGGAGAAGTCAGGAGAAGTAATGCCTTCTGAGATGGGCTTAAACCCATGGGAGAAGATGGGAGGAGGCAAACACATTTATTTTCCTTTCCTTTTTCCTTTTCCGCCCCCCTCAAGTCCCCACACCACAGACTGTTTCAGTGGTGCAGTAGGAGCTGACTCAGCCTCTCTGAAGACATCCTGTGAGGCCAAGCAATCTGCCAGGTTTGTTATCCATGAGGTAATGGCCAACTCAGATGCCCACCCCTGTGTGTTTGCCCTCCCTCCCTTGCCTCACTTGCTATTTTCCTTCTATTTTCCCGGGATTAACTCTTCTCTAAAATGTTAGGATGTCAGTTTTTGCCTTAGATCTTGTTTTCTAGTAAACCCACGCGAGGACAGTCCCAGCAGTGGCTCTGGGAAAGCAGACCTCACAAAGGGATTTGGAGTTGGATTATTCAGGCATCAGAGACTCCACTGGGGTGATGGTGACCCTTGGCATGTAGGCCATCGAAATTACTGAAGCTGGGAGTTCCTGTTGTGGTACTGTGGAAACGAATCTGACTAGTAACCATGAGGTTTCGGGTTCAATCCCCGGCCTCGCTCAGTGGGTTAAAGATCCAGTGTTGCTGTGGGTTGTAGTGTAGGTCAAAGACGAGGCTCAGATCCTGAATTGCTGTGGCTGTGATGTAGGCTGGCAGCTGTAGCTCCTATTTGACCCCTAGCCTGGGAACCCCATATGCTGCAGGTGCCGCCCTAAAAAGAAAAAAAAATTACTGAAGCTGTATTCCACCTGTGGTTAACTAGGATGCAGAACAGCAGAACACTATATATTGACATTATCTAGTGTCTGCTTTACCTGGTTGGTATAATCTTATAGGATTTACCTGTTTTAGGGTCCAGAGAACACCCTACATACCCTACAGGGGGTAGTTATTTGTCCTTAACCCAATTGATACATACTATGGATGTGAGTTTTCTTTCTCTGCTCAGCACCACTTCTCATGGACTTAAGAATGCCAGATATATTGATATTGTGTCCCACACAATATTGCCTGGAACAAAAATGTCCAAATTACCTCAAAGAAAGTGCAGCAATTGGCTTTCCACATAACTATCCCCAGAAGTATCTGGTTTACGGAACAGTGCAATGACCTGTTGAAGACTCAGATAAGGCACCATCACAGGGACATTCTGCCAAGTTGGGCGCTGTCCTCTAGAATGCAACATGTATTAAACCAACAATCTAAACATTGTGCTGTGTTCTCATTAGCTAGGAAATGCAGGTAAGAGGTAGGAATATGATTAGCACCTCTTGCCATTACTCCCAGAAACCTACTTGTAGAATGTTTGCTTCCCATCTCTGCAGTGGATCTCATGAAATCCTGAAGGATAAAAACTAGATATTTGTGAGTTCCAGTTGCGGTTCAGTGGGTTAAGAATCGACTACTATCCATGAGGATGCGGGTTTGATCCCTGGCCTCGCTCGGTGGGTTAAGGATCCCGTGTTGCTATGAGCTGCAGCACAGGTCACAGTCCTGGCTCAGATCCCGCATTGCTGTGGCTGTGGTGTAGGCTGGAAGCTGTAGCTCCAATTTGAACCCTAGCCTGGGACTTCCACATGCCACAGTCGTGGCCCTAAAAAAACAAAACAAAACAAAACAAAAAAAACAACAACAAAAAAAACCCTAGATATTTGGACTGTGAGAAGGACAACTGGTTAAATGTCAAAAGCAAAGGGTACTGATTGATTGACATCAAGATAGAGAGAAATCTGTGGTGACATGCCATTAAGGTATCCTGAGCATTTGGATCAATGATTTCAGTACATTATTGAACAACTTATCCAACAGAAATATATAAGTATTCAGAGGACTCTCTAGTTCTCAAAGGGATGGACAGTTATCATCAGATAACAGATGATGTTGCACCAGGCTGAACTTTAGCTTGACATTTTGGAGAGAGTAGAGTGAATAACTTGAGATCTGGTGCTTCTGTCAACATGCTTATAATTAAGGATATTTGGGGCATCCCAAGTTTTGTCTGTTTGGAAGACATATTCTTAAGTTTTGTCTTTTGTGCTTTAAACACTTCACTGTTTCATTATTTGAGGAATTATTATATGCATATTTTATGTCAATCATCCATAGACAGGCCACCACTGACATCTCTACATAGAGGAAAGTTATGGATGTTACACCTATAAATTCCTAGGATATCCAAAAGATGGTCTCTGGCAAGAGTTATAAGGGGAAAAACCATAAATCTAGTAACAGCAGAGAACAAGCAAAGTTGTTTAAAATAAAAGGAGTTCCTTTTATTGGGAGTTCCCTTCGTGGCTCAGTGGTTAGCAAACCCGACTAGGATCCATGAGGATGTGGGTTCAATCCCTGGCCTCACTCAGTGGGTTAAGGATCCGGCATTGCCATGAGCTTGGTGTAGGTGGCAGACGTGGCTTGGATCCCACCTTTCTGTGGCTGCGGTGTAGGCCGGCAGCTGTAGCGCCTATTCGACCCCTAACCTGGGAACTTCCATATGCCGTGGGTGCAGCTCTAAAAAGCAAAAAATAAATAAATAAATAAATAAATAAATAAAGGAGACTTTGAAAAGTGTTGCTAGTAAATATTCACCAATGAAATATTCATAAAGACAGCTGTTCTAAGGACAAAGGTCTCTGTAAAGTTAGAGGATTATGTTAATGCATACAGTTCACTGGAACTTGTACCCTGAAGTATTATAGAAACTAAACCTACAATACGATTCTGTTAACAGAAAGGAAAAGAAATCTTAAAAGACTCAGCAAAAAGATGGCATCAAGCATGTTTTCGCTAAATGAGTGAGTATCCAGATTACCAGGATGTCTAATCTACAATATGAATGAATGAAATACCTTTTACATAACTTGCCTCAAAATTTTCAGGCTGTCTTCTCCCACAGCACAGTCTCTAAGTTCAGGTATTAACTGTGCTTGGAGAGATAGATCCTATTGGGCTCAGTGTCGTAACTGTATTTGTGTATAACCTTACACTCAGAGGAGGAATTCATAACTATTCAAACTTTATTTCAAAAGCTTCCAAAAACCATCACTGGTTTTTGGTATAAAATGTATCCCCTTAAAACTGGGCTGTTGTGCAAACTCTTTGGAGAGGTGAGATGTTGCATAGGCAAAGATCCTGAAAATACAATTCTATTTTGTGCCCTGTAGCGTTCTGGCACAGTTATTGTATAGGCTGCCAAATCTTCTATTCATGGGGGCAGAGCTGTTCCGTAGGCTTGGCAGTGGGAGCTAGCTCTGTGCATATGAAGATGACACAATAGCTGGCAGGTTGGCAATGGACATGCCCATTCAGGCTCTTCAAGTGAGAAGACATAGGAGACATGGATACACTGGCTGGAGATTACAGCAAGGTTTCACTGTGGTCAGTATACCTGTATATCGTATACCATGCAGATGAGCAGGTGTAGTTTCTACATGCATGCTCTAAGTCTGAGCTTTGAAGTTTAGAAACTCAATTTTCTTTCAGTGCACTCAAAATTGACCAGGCTTGGGGAACTGACCCCAAACCCCCATGAATTAAACTCCCCCAGTGCTGATGCATGAAATTTACAATCAAAGATATGCCTTCCTCTTTCCAAGGTCTAGAATTTTTTTAATTATTTTTATTTTTTCCCTAGTTGGTGTTCTGTCAATTTTCTACTATAAAGTAACCCAGTCAAACACACACACACAATACATACATATATATTTTTTTTTCCTTACATTATCCTCCAGCATGTTCCATCACAAGTGACTAGATATATTTCCCTGTGCCATACAGGAGGCTCTCAATGCGTATCCACTCCAAATGCAATAGTTTGCATCTGTTAACCCTGAGCTCCCAGTCCATCCCACTCCCCCTTCAAGGTCTAGAATTTTGTGTCAGTCTCTGGAACTCACTCTTCCTCATTAAAATGCCCAAGGAACTAAATTAGCTATCAGAACCTTTCTTAGCAGAAAAAACTGAGGTGCAAGAAATCTGTTGCCCAATAGGGATACGTTATCTTATCACCCGCAAAGCCTGGTAAGATCCTGCTCTACAAAAAAGGTATTCTGTTGATTAGAATCCTCTGCCAGATACAGTCTTTGTGTTCTTTGGATAATGCTGAACTGATACTGACAAATTCTTATCTTCCAGTTTTCCTTGTTATAGACTTCATGTGGAATAGTCCTATAAAACACAGCTTCAAAGAGACTACAAAATTTATATGTATTTATGCAAATATTTATTTATTGCAAATAAATAAATTTATATTTTTTTCCTCCTCTGCCCCAAACCAGAGTAGTATTGTTAGCCAAAAATCACAATACTTGGTGATGAGTAAGTGATGGTTGTGTAATAGGGTAAATTCTAAAATAATCATCTGGGCACAAGGTAGAACATGTTTTTAAAATTACTTAGGTGGGTTGGGGAGATGGTAAAGATGACCTAACGAGGTAATCAATTAGTTTGGCAGTGGAGGGATGAACAGTCAGATTCAAGAGGTCATGTGTCTTTTTGGGATTTGTGGCCATATTTTTCCCACATGTTTTGACACTCAAAATGCTATTAATACTGAATGTTTGTGTCCTCCCAAAATTCCTGTGTTGATGCTCTAATGCCCAGTGTGTTGCTATGGAGTTGAGGACTTGGGGAGGGAATTAGGTTTAGATGCTGTCGTGAGGATGGTGTCCCCATGATGGTGTCCCCTTAAAGAATAGAGACCAGTGCTTTCTCTCCCCACATACTAAGAGGTCTTGTAAGCACACAGCAAGATGGTAGCTGCCTAAAAGCCAAGAGAAGAGGCATCAGAATGAAACCTACTGGAGTTTCCATTGTGGCACAGTGGAAACGAATCCCACTAGTATCCGTGAGGATATGGGTTTGAGCCCTGGCCTCGTTCAGTGGGTCGGGGGGATGCAGCGTTGGGGTGGAGCTGTCTGTAGGTCACAGACACAGCTCAGATCCTGTGCTGATGTGGTTGTGGTGTAGGCCAGTAGCTGCAGCTCCAATTTGACCCATAGCCTGGGAACTTCCACATACTCCAGGGGCAGCCCTAAAAAACAAACAAACAAATAAACAAAAAGAACATTTGAACATTGCCAACATTCAAATTCAACTCAACTCAACACTGTCAGCACCTTAATCTTAGATTTCCCATCACCAAGAACTATGAGAAATAAATTTTTTTATTTAAGCCATTCAGCCTATGTCATTTTGTTATGGCAACCTGAACAGACTAAGACAAATGCCATCTACAGTAAGATCACACACATTGTTATATCTACCTTTCCTAAGTGGTTTTTGCAGTATTTTTTGCTGGCTCTTCTGGAACAAGCAGATAAATTCCTAACTACTACTCCTCAGCACAGTGAGTTGGGGGAGGGTAATGCTTAAATCCACCAATAAGTAACTGCAAATCTCTTTAATGGCATCTTGGAAATCTTCCAAGAAGAAACATAAATGCCCTGGGTTCATTTATAGGTCATAATTTGTAATTTGTCTCCAGAGTTTTTAAAAAGAAGTATGTATTTATATTCAGTTTGATGGTCCAGCATTTTTAACCCTGACTAAATAGGTTTGGGACAATGTATAGGCTACTAAAATTCCTGTGGTGGACATATTTCCTGAAAGTCTCTTTGAGCTCACCACTCTCAGGGGCTTCACATACTAAATCATTGGCACTAAGGAAATTTCATCAAAAAGACTAGGCCACAGATAGATCTGTGGGCACCTGTGTTACAGCCGAAATGTGAGATATTGTTTCTATGGTTTCAAGACAGGTGTTTGTTTCCTGAAACATGCAAGGCATTTTGCAGGATTCTGTCCCTACTTTAATGTCCAAAGCAAGCCTCTGCAGTAGGTAATTTTATATCTGCTTTATAGCTTGAAATATCCAAGCTGAAAGACATTAATTAGCTTTCCAAAGATATATGGCTAGTACACACTAAAGCCAAGATAGGAACTCTTAATCTTTACATTCCATTTCCATTCTCTTTTCACCAAATCCAGCTGCTTTGTGAATCAATCAAAGGTTTAAAACATTATAGAAGTAGACAACTGATTATGTACTAAAAGGTATCCATTAAATCCAAGCATTCTCCTAGCACTACTAATTAACAGAAAACCTTCCCAGAAAATAAGCTTCTTCCTCCATCTACTTACTTTGACCTGCTTGAAAAGACCCCTATTAAACAGGGTTAAAAGGGGTAGGGGACATTTTGGTAGGGAAGTGGGTTTATTTCAGTACCCAAGAAAAGTCAAGATGTAGTGCAAAAAAAAAAAAAAAAAGTTGCTTAATCTTCCTCTAAAACCTTTACTTTGTAATTGATCCTAGAAAGTGGAGGCAATAGCTCTCTACATCTATCTCAAAAGACCACTCTTTCCATTTAAAAAAATTCCTAACATTTTCTCAGTGATTCCAAGTCTGCAGTGTGCTATAGCATCTGGTACAGCACATGCTGTTGATGTCCTTTTTGGAGATCAAGTTGCGGCTGCCGGTTTTCTATATGCACTGCAATGGTTCAGATATCCAAGGATCCCTTCATCCTGTCCTTATGTCAACAGCGGTGGCACATAATGCTTGTGTGGGGCCCTTTTCAAATGTGTGGAAATATCTTGGATCGTTTGTGGGGAAACAATTACCCCCGCAATAATAAACCAAAGACTAATATTTTGAAACTTTTTATTGCTGTGTAACATTCATTCACAAAAATTCATGAATCTCATATTTCAATCTGATCTAGGCATTCCCGTCGTGGCTCAGTGGAAACGAATCTGACTAGCATCCATGAGGACGAAGGTTCGATCCCCGGCCTCACTCAGTGGGTTGAGGATCCAGCATTGCCGTGAGCTGTGGTGTAGGTCACAGACATGGCTCGGATCTGGCGTGGCTGTGGTGTAGGCCGGCAGCTGTAGCTCTGGTTTGACCCCTAGCTTGGGAACTTCCATATGCCGAGGGTGTAGCCCTGAAAAGAAAAAAGAAAAAAAAATCAATCAATCAGATCTAAATACACACCATTTCTCTGTTCCTCTTCTCTTCAGCTCCCCTGCATCCTTCCTTCTCCTTTTCCCACAACTTGCCCCTTCTCATCAGCTTCCACCTTCCCAAACAGCATGGTATAGAATTTAAAAGAAACTTCGTAAGAAGCAAACAGTAAAAATAAAGCTTTTTGTTCATTTATGCTGGAGACCAATAACACTGGGTGGAGTGTCTGAAGCCTACAGCTGAGCCTCTACAGGAAATTTCTGAGTCATTTCTACAGCACGATAAAAGAGGTGCCCTGACCTTTTATTGCATTCCCTGAGATTGAAAGCAGAAGATAAATTCTACCCATAAACTCTCCTAAATTTAATCCCATCAAAACCTTGTTTGGTTGAAATTCTCATTAGGGGAATCCAATTTGACCTTACACAAAGGGACTCACTTCCCCTAAATATAGTAAGGCCACCATTCCCAAACCTCTTCAGAATTATCTAGGGCATGCTGTTGATTTTAATACTTTCAAAAATGAATCTGTCAAATTGATAACTTATCTGGGGAGGGAGCAAAGTCTTTTTTGTTGTTCATCTGGATTTTTTCTTACTTTTTATTTTTTAATAATTTTAGACTTACAGGAAGTTGCAAAAGCAGTACAGAGAATTCCCTTGTACTCTTCACCAGCGTCCCCCAGTGATCAAACCAGGATATTAACATCAGCACAACACTATTAACTAAACTACAGACCTTATTCAATTTCACCAGTTGTTTACATGTACTCATTTCACCCAAGGAACTTTCAAAACAAAAACCAAAAAACACAGACATCTGCGATCAACTCAGATTCTGATTCAGTTGGTCTGAGGTGAAGCATAGGTATGAATATTTTATTTTATTTTATTTTATTTTTTTTGTCTTTTTGCTATTTCCCTGGGCCGCTTCCGCAGCATGTGGAGGTTCCCAGGCTAGGGGTCGAATTGGAGCTGTAGCCACCGGCCTACACCAGAGCCACAGCAACGCGGGATCCGAGCCGCGTCTGCAACCTACACCACAGCTCACGGCAACGCCGGATCATCAACCCACTGAGCAAGGGCAGGGACCGAACCCGCAACCTCATGGTTCCTAGTCGGATTCGTTAACCACTGCGCCACGACGGGAACTCCGGTATGAATATTTTATAAAAACAAACAAACAAAAAAAAACCCTTTCCCAGGTGACTCTGCAGCCAGGGGTGGGAACCACTGGATTAGAGAGAGATATCCTTTCAATACAGTGAGCTAGCAAAATCCCTAAACAAAGGAATGGAATTAGGATATGTTATTTTATTTATCAGATATTTTACAATGACATTTGTCCTATGACTTTAAGCCCTCCATAATCTAATAATAATGATAATATATTAACAACTCACCTCCCCTTGGAAAGAAAACGTCATTATGTGGCAGTGCAGTACGATATTCAGTTCAGACCTCCAAGGTGAACACTTTCTGAGATTCACCTGTCATGTCATTATGTGATAGTGCCACAGTCAGAATGAATTGGATCAGAAGTCAATAGTAAACTGGAGAAGTTCCCATCATGGCGCAGTGGTTAATGAATCCAACTAGGAACCATGAGATTGCAGGTTCCATCCCTGGCCTTGTTCAGTGGGTTAAGGATCTGGCGTTGCCGTGAGCTGTGGGTGTAGCTCAAAGATGCAGCTTGGATCCCGAGTTGCTGTGGCTGTGGTGCAGGCCGGCGGCAACAGGTCCGATTAGACCCCTAGCCTGGGAACCTCCATATGCTGAGGGAGCGGCCCTAGAAAAGACAAAAAGACAAAATATATATACATATATATGGTAAACTGGATTCTCTCCTAAGGATCTGAAGTGGTGCAAAAAGTGACCTTTTTTTTTTTTTAAAAAAAAGCAAAGCTTAGCAGCTATGATGTAGCCCTTTTCATCATAGGGATTTGACATCAAGAGCAGACACATGGAGAGAAGTTGCCTGGGTTTCGATCCATTTGCCAGTTCCTGGTCCAGGCTTTTTTAGGGCCCAGCTGCACTTTTGCCCTTGGGTTCCATTTGTCACCCTACATCCTTTTAAGTATTACCTTTGATCCACCTGATCAAGTTGGTATCTATTGCTTCAGACAAAGTGATGATTAATACATAGGATTTCCCAAGGAAGGAATTGATGATCACCATTTCTCAACCATACCATTCAATTTACTCTACTGCACCTTTGCCCAAACGCTTTCTTGAAACTTAGAACTCAGCTTTTCAAGGAGGAGGGGCCATGTTCATTCATCTCTGATTTCCTAGAGTCCAGGGTAGTGTCAGAAACAAAGCAGATGCCCACTTACTGTGGTAGACAGAATAATGGCTTCCCAAAGACATGCCCAGAACCTGCGAATATGTTACCTTACATGGCAGAAGGGACTCTTCGGGTGTGATTACATTAAGGATCTTGAGGTAGGGAGATTATTCTGGGTTCTCTGGGTAGGCCAAATACAATCACAAGGCTTCTCATAAGAGGAAGGCAAGATATTGAGAAAAAAAGATGTGACCACAGAACCAGATGTTGGAGTAACGTGCTTTAAAGACACAAAGGAGAGACAGAGGAAAAAGCCAAGGATTATCGTTTACCTCTAGAAGTCAGAAAAGGTAAGAAAATAGATTCTTCCCTAAAGCGTCCAGAAGAAACACAGCCCTTCCAACACTATGATTTTAGACTTCTTACTGCCAAAATTGTAAAAGAAAAAATCTGTGTTTTTCTAAGCCATTAAGTTTGTGGTGATTTGTTACAGTATCAGTAGGGAACTAGTATGCTTACTAATCACTATTGGATGGTTGAATGGTTAAATGAATGAGGGCATATCTAGTGTTTGCTATAGAGCATTTTCCTGCTTTTATTGCTGATATACACTGGGCTACCTGAGGTCTAGCAGGAGCCTAAGCCACAGTGGATGGAACATGATAGAGTTCAACTGACCCTTGACCATCTGCAAAGAGACAATGGGTTCCCCTTTCAGGTAGGAAACTGGGCCACCTGCCACTCCCACCTTGGAAAGGGCTCCTTAGTTGCATCCAGACCAGTCTCAGGTAGTCTTTGGCAGGCTGAAAAATAAATATCAGCTCTTTTAGGGCTCCACTTGCTGCATATGGAGGTTCCCAGGCTAGGGGTCGAATTGTACTGCAGCCATTAGCCTATGCCACAGCCACAGCAAGGCCAGATCTGAGCTTCGTCTGTGACCTACACCATATCTCACAGCAATGCCAGATCCCCGGCCCACTGAGCAAGGCCAGGGATCAAACCTGTGTTCTCATGGATGCTAGCCAGGTTCATTTCCACTGAGCCACGATGGGAACTCCTCAGCTCTTTCTTTGAGCATAGGATAAACTGAGGTAAAATTGTGGTTATCTCTGAGAGGCGGGATTTTAGGTGGAATTTTATTTTCATATAATGCTTCTCTGTGTTTTTATAACTTTTTACACTAAATGCATATTTTTGTAATGGGGAAAACAAATAAGATCATTCTCATTCTGGAAAAAAAAATCCTCTCTTACCTAGGCTTTCAAAATGCAATTCCACATTCAATGATGGTTTTGTGTCTGGAAAACAAGTCAACAATTTACAAGAACCATCTTCTTTTCAAAGGAAATGCTTATTAAGATAAGAATGGCGTGTTATATGGGATTAGGCTGAATGTTTTTCTCTGACTGTCTCCTCTGATTGCAGTCAACACCCACAGTCATGTTGTGACTCTCTGCATGTTGTGAGGAGAGGGGCAAACAATGTGGCCAAGAGATGTGAGATCTCAGCCTTACCAAGGACACCTGCAGCATTATTTTCTTATTCGTTTATTTAAGAGGTCAGCAGACCTTCTCTGCAAAGGGCAGATAGTAAATATTTTAGACTTTGCAGGCTATACAATCTCTGTCACAGCTAATCCACTCTGTCATTACAGTGTGAAGGTAGCCATCCCCAATGTGTAACAGTGTGTCTGTGTTCCAATAAAACTTTAATCACAGACACAGCAACTTGCATTACACCTAATTTTCACTTGTCACAAAATATCATTTGTCTTTTCATGTTTATCAACTATTTAAAAATGTAAAAATAATTTTTAGCTCACAGACTATAAAGAAATAGGCAGCAGGTGGATTTGGCCCATAGGTAATAGTTTGTCAATCTCTAGTTTACATCTTTCTTTTTTTTTTGGCTGTGCCCACAGCATGTGAAAGTTCCAAGGCCAGGGAATGAAATCTCGCCACAGCTGCAATCTGAGCTACAGCAGTGACAAAGCTGAATCCTTAATCCACTGAGCCACCAGGAAACTCCTAGTCTATATAATTTTAGAGTTCAATGAATAGATATTTATTCTCAATTAACTATGTAACATAGAGTTTTCGTTATAATAATAAAGCTTTATTGTTTTTTTTCATTTATTTATTTAGTCTTTTTAGGGCTGCATCCACTGCATATGGAAGTTCCTAGGCTAGGAGACCAATCGGAGCTATAGCAGCCAGACTATGCCACGGCAACGCAGAATCCAAGATGCATCTGTGACCTACACCACAGCTCATGGCAACGCCAGATCCTTAACCCACTGATCGAGGCCAGGGTTGAACCCCCATCCTCATGGATACCAGTCAGGTTCGTTACTACTGAGCCACGACGGGAACTCCCGAAGCTTTATTGTTTTTAGAAACACACATTAAAGCCATTGCTTTAGGTTGTTTTATACTATAACTATGCCTAAATATCTAAAATCTTTAAAGGATTAAAAGCAATTGTTTGCTACTTCTAGCGTCTGGTTCAGAAGAAAAAAGAGCTTGGAAGTTGCCACTTCATCTTAACAAGTAAAAATCTGAACAGACTGAAAAATCAGCAACTTTTCTAGGATCCATAAGACAACTGAAGACACTACTGCCTCCAGAGTTGGAGAAACAAACAGGCAGGCAGGGAGTCACGGCTTACCAGAATAGAAACTCAGAAGGGGAAACATCTTTGGGACCTTACGCCGGGGTGGGAAAACTCAAACTGTAATTAATGAGTTGCTGGAGGCTCCATGTGGACAATTCTAAAAAATCCAGGGGGACCCAGGCGTGGGGATATGAGGAAGGGACTCGACTTTGCGAGATTTACCTCCAGGAGTTTGACTAGGTTCTCACATAAATATTTTTTATTATCTGAGATTTCACTGGGTTTTCATTAGGGGAAGGAGAAAAGGAACAATTTTGAAATAAAATAGCTCATTTTGTTTTTCTTAATAAGGCCTGCCCTCAGGAGAAACTGGTTCACCAGAGCCTAAACTGCTGAGGTATTATCATGACCTGTCCTGGGGAAGGGAAATATCCGAACAGTCAACTCCAGCTTTCTACTCTAGCCATTCTCTCCAGCTAAGTGGGAGAAACAAGCTGAGAAGCACTTGTAAAGTTCACAGTCCAAAGGCATAGGCTCACTAAAGGACTGAGACCTAATTACAGGGCTATGGAATGTTTCCCCTCCCCCACACCTCACCACCACACTACCATGGGCCTCTTCAGAGCTGTTCCTTTTACTTGGTACATCACGTTCAGCTATCAAGAAAAAATTACAAGGCATCCTAAAAGACAAAAACCGCAAGATGAATATCCAGAACAAGCATCAGAAGCAGATATGGCAGAAATGCTGGAATAATCAGACCAGAAATTTAAAACAGCTATGGTTAATATGCTAAGGACTCTAATGGACAAAATAAACAGCATGCAAGAATAACTGAGAAGTTAAAGTAGAGAGGTGAAAATCCTTATAAAGAACCAAAAAGATGGAGTTCCTGTTGTGGCATGGTGGAAACGAATCCGACTAGTATCCATGTGGATGTGGGTTCAATCCCTGGCCTCCCTCAGTGGATCAAGGATCTGGCACTGCCGTGAGCTATGGTGTAGGTTGCCAAAGCAGCTGGGATCCCGCATTGCTGTGGCTGTGGTGTAGGCTGGTGGCTGGAGCTCTGATTCGACCCCTAGCCTGGGAAATTCCATATGTTGCAGGTGTGGCCCCAAAAATCAAAAAACAAAAAGAAAGAAAGAAAGAGAGAGAGAGAAGGAAGAAAGGAAGGAAGGAAGGAAGGAAGGAAGGAAGGAAGGAAGGAAGGAAGGAAGGAAGGAAGGAAGGAAGAAAGGAAGAAAGAAAGAAACTGAAAAGAGATGCTAGAGATCAAAAACACTGCAATAAGGAGCTCCCTGGTAGTGCAGTGGGTTAAGGATCTGGCTTTGTCATGGAGGTGGCTTGGGTTGTAGCTGTGATACAGGTTTGATCCCTGGCCCCAGAACTTCTGCAATGCCATGAACACAGCCAAACAACAACAGCAAAATACTATCATATAATGAATGTCCATAATGAATTAGTAAATTGGACATGGCTAAGGAAAGAATCTTGGAACTTAGACATATGTAAACAGAAACCTCCAAAACAGAAAAGCAAAGAAAACAAAGGCTTGAAAAAACACAAGTGAATATCCAAGGATTATAGGACAGCTACAAAAAGTGTAAAGTATATGTATAAAAATACTAGAAAGAGAAGAGAGAGATAAAGAATAGAAGATATATTTGAAACAATAATGATTGAGAATTTCTCCAAGTTAATGTCAGACACCAAAACACAGATCCATGAAGCTAAGAGAACATAAACATAATAAATGCAAAAACAAACAAACAAAAAACCTTACACCTAGACATTTCATTGGCAAACTACAGAAAATCAAAGATAGAGAAAGAAGCCAGTGTTTAAAAAGCACCTTATCTACAGAGCAACAAAGATAAAAATTACGTCTGACTTTTCCTCAGAATCCATGTAAGCAAGAAGACAGGGGAATGAATATTTAGTGTTAAGAGGGGAAAAAAAAAATCCCAACAACTTAGAATGCCGTACCCTTTTAAATTATTCTTCAAAAACAAAGGAGATATAAAGACTATTAGACAAATCAAAATTGAGGCAATTTGTGGACAATAGACCTGTCTTATAAGAAATGTAAAATAATACAGTAAGCAATTCAGATCTACCTAAAGAAAAAAAGAATCAAAGAAGGTATAGGCGAAGATAAAGTTACTGATTACCAAAAAAAGATTTTCTTAATTATTAAAATATCATATTTTACCTCATAAGGTCCTAGAGAGAGAATTTATAAATATCTCTTAGAATAATATTTTCTATATATGATGTGTGTGATGTGACATAAGTGGACCCAAATGTTTAGGCTGCCATTTAGGTATGCAACTCTTGTCCACATAAGAATGCACTTGAAATGGTAAAACAAGAATGCCCCCACGTGGCAGCAGCCACGGGACATCAAATCTCCACCGGGAATTGACTCTTCCCAATCAAAAAAGCAGGCAGAACTGAATCACTGTGTTGCCACCACAAGGGCAGAATGCTGATCACACAAATGCAGAGACAGAGTGCTCAAATTAGAGGACAGGAAGCAACAGGACCTGGCAAGTGGAGAGCTAGGTCATTCCTAGGGCAATGAGAAATTATACTTTGCAAAGTATATTGGAGGTAACAATACTCCTTTAGAAGTACAATTGATAAATACCGGACTCTAAGTGAACTTTGAGCAGGTTCATAAGCAGATTAAGAGTGGATGCTCTGATACAAGGAAGGAAAAAACCCAAGGAAATAAATAACCATAGTTAACATGTTCTTAGCGTTCTGAGAGTCCAAAATGTATGGGCTCTGGAGCCAGACTGCCTGGAATTGAATCCCAACTCTGCTACCTGCTAACCGTGTAACTTAACCTTTCATGTCATTATAAGGTAATAGTATCTGCCTCCTAGGGTTTTCTGAGCGAAACAATAAATTTACATGTATATAAATAGAATAGAATAGTATATAGTACCTTGCATAAAGTGAGGGCTATGTAAGTGTTAGCTACTGCCATTATTACTTTGAAAGTTTTTTCTTTTGAATACTTATTTCATGCCAGGCTCACTGCCAAGATCTGAGAGGCGGGGGTTAATTTCATTCTCGCAACAATCTTATGAGTCACACAAACATTTCCTATTTACTGATGACAAAATTAAGCCACAGAGAGGTTAAATAATTGCCCGAGAGCATAGAGATAGTGAGTCTTAGAGCCTGACTTGAGCCCAGTTTGATTAAACTATAGACCCATCCACTCCTCTTCACTACCTCTCAGTGAGAAAGTATCATTCAAGATAAGCATGACCTGGGAGTTCCCCTTGTGGCTCAGTGGGTTAAGGACCTGATGTTGTCTCTGTGAGAATGTGGGTTTGATCCCTGGCCTCGCTCAGTGGGTTAAGGATCTGGCATTGCTGTCAGCTGCGGCTGCAGCTCCAATTCGACCCCTAGCCATGCTGCAGGTGGGGCCACGGAAAGAAAAACAATGATAAGCATGATCTGAAAATGAAAAAATTCACCCCAACTTTTCTACCATAATACCAGAATCCCCCCTCAACCTCTCTACAACAGGCCTTGCAAACTTAAGAGGTTCAAAGCAAGGGCCCAAAGTTTTCCCAAAACCTGCTCCTCCCAGGGTTTCTCCATCTTACTTAATGAGAACTCCATCCTTCCAGTTGCTCAACCAAAAAACCTTGGAGTCAGCTTCGCGTTCTCTCTCTCTTTCTCTCATATATCCACTCCATCAACAAGTTCTGTTTGACTATGCCTCCTAAGTATGTCCTGAATCTGCCTTAGCCCTCCTCCTCCACTGCTCCCACCCTACTCCCACTCGCTCTCACCACTTCCTGTCTTGATTATTGCACTAACCTCTAGCCTCTCTCCTTGTATTCACTCTCGCACCCTCTCCAGAGTCCCACAAAAGCCTATTTTCAACACCTTCGTCAGAATGTCCTCTTTCCCTGCCTCATCCGCTCTTAGTAGCACTTATCATTCTCTAGATTTTCCATTCTCTAGATTTTACTTATTTATTTTGTTATTGCCTGCCTCCTCCACTAGAATAAAAGGGAAGGAATTTTGTCTGTTCTATGCACTCTTAAAATATTATCACATCATTCCTCTGCTCAAAACCCTCCAAAGTTTCCCTTTGCACTCAAAGTGTCAGAGTCCTTACCAGCCACACTAGCCCTGTGCACACAGGGTTATTCTGCTGGCACCCTTCCCCCGGGCAGCCTCAGGTCTTGCTCTTTCTTTTCCTTTAGTCCTTTACCATTTCAGGGACATCTTGTCTGACTAGCAAATCCAAAATTCGACCACATCCCACTTACAGTACTTCCTGCCTTTTTTCTCTGCTTCATGTTTTTTTCTCAGTAGCATTTATCACCACCTATATTTTATAGACTTCGATGTTTTATTTATTTATATTGTTTATGGTCTGACTTCCATACTAGTACATGTCTCATGGAGGCTGGAATTTTAATCTTTCTGGGCACTCTGTAGCTACAGTGCCTAAGAGAGATCTCGGCACATAATAAGTATTGAGTAATAAATATCCAGAATGAATGAATGGGTGAATAAATTAATTAATGATTAATCAATGGCTTAAGAAATGAAAATGAATATCAGAATCTCACTTTATAGTAACCATTGCTGTAGATTAACGTTAGAGCCAAATCAAGATATCAATCAGCTTTTTTTTAAAAAGATTAAAGAAAGTGGTTTTGACTGGAGGACAACATGGACCTCCTTTCAGAATTAGAGATGAAGGATTAACCTGACTCAACGTGTCCAGGCACAGATGAAGAAGCCAAAACCCACAGCGCAGAAGCTCAGTCTGCCTTCCCCAGACAGAGCTCAGCATCCTTTCCTCATGCGGACTGCTTATTTTCAAGGAGCCCAAGAGAGGAAGAGAGACAACCTACTTTTTATTGCAGTGATCCTTCCCCCTTTCAAGTAGTCTGATCGCTATTATATTCCCCTAGATTACATTCATCAGATAATTTACTAGCCCTGTTGTGGGAAAGACTAATTAAAAAGGAAGAGTTCCCATCATTGCTCAGTGGTAACAAACTTGAATAGCAGCCATGAGGACATGGATTTGATCCCTGGCCTCGCTCAGTGGGTTAAGGATCCGGCATTGCCATGAACTGTGGTGTAGGTCGCAGACAGACATGACTCTGATCTGGCGTTGCTGTGGCCGTGGTGTAGGCCAGCAGCTACAGCTCTGATTGGACCCCTAGCCTGGGAATTTCCATAGGCCAAGAGTGCAGCCCTAAAAAGACAAAAGGGCCGGGGGCAGAGCGGGAGCGGGAGCGGGGGCGGGGAGGGGGATGAAGAGAAAGGGCAAGTCTCCATTCTTCCTGAGAAGATTGATGGGTAATAATAAATTTAATTTAAAGTAAGAGTAAATGATAAAAATAAATCATCCTGAAGTTGCTCATATAATTAAACTCACTCCAGTTTCCCATTCTATAATGTCGGCTCAGACATTCTCAGTTTAGCCTGTTTATTATTTTATTCTGTTTTGGCCTGTTATTCTATAAACCTGAGTTTAAAAATGCTCCCAGACGTTATTATAAATAGACTTATGGACTCGCTGGATCCAAACAACAATTTCAGTCAAGATTCTGGTCCTTCAAATGAGTAATATTCAGAATAAGAAGAATATCATGTACATTAATTAAGCATTTACTATATGCCAGGCACCATTCTAAGATCTTCATAAATTGAATCATTTAAACCTTACTTGGACTTAGAAAGTTAAGGAACTTATTCAAAGATGCACAGCTAGTAGGTAATAAAACATGAACTCAAGTCAATTCTGTCTCAGGTCAAAGTCTATATCAGATCATGAGACCTTAAAAGCTGCTCCAAGGTGGCAGGCCCCTGACCATTTATAAAGTTTTATCTCCTACCTCTGAAGCACATTATGTCTTCCATGGGCAATTACTATTTCCAGCTCATCAGAGCCGAATTAGGTGATGTTATCAAAGATCAAACCAATGTGATATTCTGCAGAATGTCCAGAGGATTAAAGTCCCTTGAGACTCCAGGATTGTGACAGAGGGCAGGCACAGGCCACAGACTAAATTCATAAGCGTGAACTGTTGCTCATCCCAAGTGAATGAACACTGCTTCTGACTCCTGAGCATCTATAGAAGACATATTTGGAAGAAAAAAAAAATTCCACAGCCTTAAAAATATTTAAAATCACTATATTAGATTAAGCTTGTTAATCACACGATTAAGATCATCTTTGGATTTTTCTTAATTACAAAATCCGTCAAGGACTAGGATATGTTGAAGTCTCGCATTACTATAGTGCTGTTATCAACTTGTGTCACTTTTCCAGAGATTCTAATTAAATAGATGAGGTGGAACCTCGATTTATATATTTTTAAAGAGCTTTCTATGTAATTCTAATGATCACTCTTCACTATTATCACATACCATTATGGATGAAATTGATTCATTCATTCAACAAATATTTGTTGAGTATCTATTATTCCCAGTTCAAGACACATTGTTGATCAGTGATAAATGTGGTAACAACTTACCTAAACACAGCATGATTATCAACAATAGGAAATTAACAGTGGAATAATACTATTTGTCTAGAAGGTGATCTTAATCTTCCTTTCATTATCTTAGTTTTTCTAGTAGCTTTTTCATTTCACTCTATTGTAAAATCTCCTGCTTGAATCCATAAACATAAAATGGTTACAGCTGAAATTTTCTCTGCTTCCTAGAATAAATGTCCTAAGATGTTATTTTCATCCTTTTGGATAAAATTCCATTTAATCGTTTTTGCTATAATTTATTTGCATGCTGGTGTTTTCCTGCACATTTATCTCACAATGTAAGGCTAATATGTGTTCCAGATTTGTATGAATAGAATCTACTTGACTCTCCTTCCTATTTACTCAATCATTATACTAATCTTTCAATTAGTACTGAAACTAAAGGGACAGATTTTACAGTAAATATCCCCTCTTCTACTACATAGAATTGTGTAGGTGGTAAGGAGCTTGTCTATATATAATTATAGTCTGAAAATTTTAACTTTCTATTCATATTTTCTTTTTGAATTTATTAAAAATCTTTCAGGAGTTCCCATTGTGGCACAGCGGAAACAAATCCGACTAGTATCCACGAGGATGTGAGTTTGCTTCCCGGCTTCACTCAGTGGGTCGAGGATCTGGTGTTGCCATGAGCTGTGGTGTAGGTCACAGACATGGCTTGGATGCTGCGTTGCTGTGGCTGTGGTGTAGGCCGGCAGCTATAGCTCTGATTGAACCCCTAGCCTGGGAACTTCCATATACCAGTGTGGCCCTAAAAAGCAAAAAAAAAAAAAAAAAAAGAAAAGAAAAGAAAAAGCAAAAAAAAGAAAAAAGAAAGGAAGTCTTTCATTAACATCCATTTTGTGCTATCCTCTATCTATTAGGGCATCCTTAAATGTGCTCGTAATTTATTGCTTCTGCTATAGAATCTATTTTCAACATTGAGACTTCTTTTTAAAGGATTAGTGCACACTTAAATTTCTGGGTCAATACTATTACTTCTGGTCCACAGTTCCACTGAAGTTTCATCTATAGGTCTTTACTGCTTAGGAAGTTGGGCCAGAGAAACAGAATGGTACTGTTCAGTCATACAGTTTCACTTCCAGCACTCCCTCCACTCCAGAAAAGATGTTTGCCATCCTTCCTGCAGCCCACTCATACCACAGCTATCTGCTCTTCTAGTGAGAAGTACCACTGGGGTTCTTGGGCACCACCTCCACCCACTTCCCACAGCCCAGTCCACTGTGCTCATGAGCAGGAGAACCATGTTCCTGCCTTGGCATCTTTTATCCAGACATTGTATTATGAAGATGAAGCCTGCTCTAGTTTTCGTGTTAATGAAGTTTTCTTTGTCTTAATTGGTTGGTTTTTTTTTTTTTTTTTGCTCCCTTTTAGTAAACATTAGGCATGGATAAATATGCGCTTATAACATCATCTTTCCCATTAATCCCATTACTTTTATCATCAGAAACAAAAAGTTTTTTCATTTTTGAAAATAACATCCATTTAAAAAAGATATTTGACAGTAATTTTCAATTCCAGGAAATGGGTTTTTCCACTGAACAATATGGTTTTCTTCTGAATGTGTAATTAAGGGGCTATTACCATTTTAATCACATCTAGAAGATGTGAGATAACTGAAGCTTTTTGCTGCTATACATTTTTTTCCACCGTTTACCTTCTCTCACCTCATACACATCACATGGCAAGCATTCCATAAAAAGAACACCCCTAAGCTTCCTGATTGATGCCATCCATTCTGCACTGGATTCCTCATCCTGGTTATTAACTATTTAAAATTAAAAATTATTTACAAGTGTATCATTAGATTCAACATAGTTTGTCATATCCAGAGTTCAATTTATGGTTAATCTGCTGTGATCAATACAACTTAAGCCAGATTTTCAACTGAGTTAAGCCTGAGAACAATTACCAAAACATTTTTACTCATTAACCCTATTTCCCCTCATCAAACCACCTAGAGTATTAACAACAACAATAAAGTTTTTAAAGTCCATTCAAGATAAATATTTAAAATCTGAGAATTTTAAATTGGCATTTATAAAGCAGAAATGCAATGTTCCTCAATGAAATGCATACTACGTTTAACCATCTATGCATATATAGGTATCAGTTTGGGAATTAGATTTTCATAGGTGGAATGGAGATAAACCATATATCTGGATAAAGGATATTTATTTATTTATTTATTTTTGTCTTTTTGCCTTTTCTAGGGCTGCTTCCGCGGCATATGGAGATTCCCAGGCTAGGGGTCCAATCGGAGCTGTAGCCACTGGCCTAAGCCACAGCTACAGCAACTCAGGATCTGAGCCGCATCTGCAACCTACACCACAGCTCAAGGCAACGCCGGATCCTTAACCTACTGAGCAAGGCTAGGGATGAAACCGAAACCTCATGGCTCCTAGTCGGATTCGTTGACCACTGCACCACGAACTCCTAGAGAATTTTTTTTTTTAGTTTTACTTTTGTTTTCAGCAAGCAACTGACAATAAAGACTACTCTTCACCCTTCCAAGAATCTGATTTATCTCTAGGTCAAAGGACCACTTTGAAGTGAATGTAAGAAAATTCACCTGGGATTGAGAACTAGTTGCTTAGGCAAGAGTTTCATGAAAGTTTCATTGCTAGGTGTGGTCTCCATTTTGGGTTTAATTTTATCCATGAATTCAAGCTGGTGGATCTCAAATTTTTGATAAATGATACATAAGTCAGAAGGTCAAATATATTAATTTAGAGTGGAAAACAGTGGCTATGAAGCAGGATCAGATCTTCTAACTCCATGAAAATACATTAATTTACCATGGAGGGTACACCTCCACCATGAATAGTATACTTGCGTCTGCTTCTTGGCAGCTGGTTAATAAAAAGGCAAATTTAGGAATTAAAAATTACCTGGGGAGTTCCCGTCGTGGCGCAGTGGTTAACGAATCCGACTAGGAACCATGAGGTTGCGGGTTCGGTCCCTGCCCTTGCTCAGTGGGTTAACGATCCGGCGTTGCCGTGAGCTGTGGTGTAGGTTGCAGACGCGGCTCGGATCCTGCGTTGCTGTGGCTCTGGCGCAGGCCAGTGGCCACAGCTCCGATTGGACCCCTAGCCTGGGAACCTCCATATGCCGCAGGAGCGGCCCAAGAAATAGCAAAAAGACAAAAAAAAAAAAAAAAATTACCCGGCAAGCATAGAAACTGTATAAACCAGAAAGAGATTTCATTTTAGTCATGTTAAAACCTAATTTATAAAAATGAAACTAGATCACTATCACACCACACACACAGATCAACTCAAAATGGATTAAAGACTTGAATGATGTAAGACCTGAAGTCATAAGAAAACATATGCAGTATACTCTTTTTTTTTTTTTTTGTCTTTTTGCCCCTTCTAAGGCTGCTCCCACGGCATATGGAGGTTCCCAGACTAGGGGTCCAATCGGAGCTGTAGCTGCCAGCCTACGCCAGAGCCACAGCAACTCGGGATCTGAGCCGCGTCTGCGACCCACACCACAGCTCACCGCGACGCCGGATCCTCAACCCACTGAGCAAGGCCAGGGACCTAACCCGCAACCTCATGGTTCCTAACTGGATTTGTTAACCACTGCGCCATGACGGCAACTCCCGCCGTATACTCTTTGATACCAGTCTTATTAGCCATATATTTCTAGATATGTCTCCTCAGGCAAGGGAAACAAAAGTAAAAATAAACAAATAGAACCTCAGCCAAGTTAAAAAAAACTTATGCACAGAAAAGGAAACCATAGACAAAACAAAAAGACAACCCACCAAAGGGGAAAAGATATTTACAAATGACAAATTCAATAAGGGGTTAATGTCCAAATTATATAAAGAACTGACCCAATTAAAAAAAAATGTTTATGAAGTTCCCTTCGTGGCTTAGTGGTTAACAACCCGACTAGGATCCATGAGGATGTGTGTTTGACCCCTGGCCTCACTCAGTGGGTTAAGGATCTGGCATTGCCATGAGCTGTGGTGGAGGTCGCAGACGCAGCTCGGATCCAAAGTTGCTGTGGCTGTGTTGTAGGCTGGCAGCCATAGCTCCAATTAGACACCTAGCCTGAGAACCTCCATATGCCACGGGTGTGGTCCTAAAATAGCAAAAAAAAAAGCAAAAAAAAAAATTTTTTTAATGGGCAGAAGAGCTGAATAAACATTTTCCCAAAGAGAACATACAGATAGATGATCAAGAGGCACATGAGAAGATATTCAATTATTGGGGAAATGCAAATCAAAACCATAATGAGATGTCATCCCACGCCTGTTAGAATGGCTATTATCAAAAAGGCAAGAAATAACAAGTGTTGGTGAGGGTGTAGAGAAAAGGGAGTCCTCATACACTGTTGGTAGGCATGTAACTTGGTACAGCCACTATAGAAAACAGTATGGGGATTCTTCAAAATTTAAGAATAAAACTACCATATGATTCAGCTATACCACTTCTAGATATGTATCAAATAATACAAAAACACTAATTCAAAAAGATATATGTGCACCCAAGTTCATGACAGCATTATTTACAGTAGCCAAGATATGAAAACAACCTAAGTATCTATCAACAGATGAACAGATAAAGAAGATGTGATATATGTATACAATGGAATACTATACAGCCATTAAAAAGATGAAATCTTGGAGTTTCCGTCATGGCTCAATGGTTAACGAACCAGACTAGGATCCATGAGAATTCAGATTCAATCCCTGGCCTTACTCAGTGGGTTAAGGATCCAGCACTGCCATGAGCTATGATGTAGGTCACAGATGTGGCTCAGATGCCATGTTGCTGTGGCTATAGTGTAGGCTGGCAGCTGCAGCTCCGACTTGAACCCTAGCCGGGGAACTTCTATATGCCAAAGGTTCCGCCCTAAAAAGACAAAAAAAAAAAAAAAAGATGAAATCTTGCCATCTGTGACAACATGGATGGACCTTGAAGGTATTAGGTTAAGTGAGATAAGTCAGATGGATAAAGAAAAACATCATATGATTTCATTCTGTGAGATATAAGAAACAAACAAAACCCAAAATAGGGGAGTTCTGGTTGTGGCACAGTGGGTTAAGAACCCAACTAGTATCCATGAGGATACAGGTTCGATCCCTGGCCTCGCTCAGTGGGTTAAGGATCCAGCGTTGCTGTGAGCTGTGGTGTAGGTCGCAGACACGACTGGGGTCTCGTGCTGCTGTGGCTTTGTATAGGTCAGTAGGTGCAGCTCCAATTCAACCCCGAGCCTGGGAACTTCCATATGCCGCGGGTGTAGAACTAAAAAGCAAAATAACCGAAACAAAACAAAACACAGAAATAAATGAACAAACCACATGAAACAAATATGTTGCTATGGAGAGCAGAGCAGTGGTTACCAGAGGGGAAGCAGGGTGGACAAAGTGGGTAAAGAGAATCAACTGGAATGGTGATGGTCAGAAATGGAATTTTTGGTGGTAAGCACACTGTAGGGTATTCAGAAGTAGAAATTTAATGTTGTACACATGATACTTATATAATGTAATTAACTAATGTTACCGCAATAATATTCTGACCACTGTATACAACTAAGATAGCCAACACAACTCACTAGTTTTAACTACCTTCTTTTTCCAACACAACTGGGCTAATGGGTCTCCATAGAGTCTTGCCCTCACATACTAGCACTGCGCAAAGGAAGGGGCCAAGAATGGGGTTGATCTTTGCCTTTCCCACTAATTCTATATATCCTAGGCTTCCAGAGTCTCCTAAGATTATTAAGCAACCACAGAATTCTGAGCACAGGTTACGAGAGCTTTTGAAATCTTCCTTTTTTGTGGGCTGTTCTTGTACTACTACCATGGAAACAGACATCTCATTATTTTTGAACATGTCAGTTTCACTTTAACTGTCATAAAAAAGAAGAAATTCCTTTTTGTGTGAACATAGAAAAATAATGTGACTTTCAGTCAAATTAAATTTTATTCACAACTGAAGTTCAGGATAAAATTCTTAAATTTTTTAAATTGTCCTGGATCACACAGCTTGTAGAGTATCATTTATATCCTAATAACTATTATATAGTATGTGAAGCCCAGACACCCCTGCCTTGCAAAAAAAAAAAAAAAAAAAAAACCACCAACAGAATCATGCATTTGCCATCTGTTCTTCTGATGAAAGCGCACAGTAAATAACACTGATTGCTGTAAATAGCTCAAAGCAGTGATTCCCAATCTTTCCAAATATTTTTCTTGTTTTTCCCTCTAGCTTTTAAAACAGTCCCTGGAATCTAGTGGGTCATCAACATGTACTGAATAGATGAACGCATAAATGAATAAAAATTTTAATCACTGCTTACATGATAGCAGTGGCAATATTACTTGTTTAATCTTAATTATTGAAACACATATGATTTCCTGAACCCTCTGAAATAGTTCCTTGGGTCCCCTGGAGTATGTAGCCCAAAGATTGGAAACAACTGGTATCAAGGTGTCCTTATTCGCATATAATCTCAGAACCAGAAAGTTATCTAAATGTATCTAAGTATCTATGCTCATGCAGATCTGGCCATTTGCAAATAACACAAGTAAATCATTTATTCCCACCCTTTCCATTGGGCCAAGAAAGAATTTTTGAGGATGGAATGTTTCAAGGGGTAGGTCAATTCTCAATGAGACTCATTGCCATGAGGGCAGAGACGTCTCTCCTCATTGCTAAAACACAAGTTTCTAGTACAGCAGCCAGCGCACAGCAGGTATGCAATGACTATTTGTTGAATAATTGTTGAATTCCTGGATGTGTCAAGAATACACCACACATTAATTAGGCAGGTATTCTAGAGAGGAGAATTAGGCATTAAAAGCATGTTGAACTTTGGACAATTTTTAAGGGCCTTTAAAATAGCATAAAACAGGAATTTCCTTCATGGTACAGTGGGTTAAGGATCTGGCATTGCTACAGCTGTGGCACTGGCCACAACTACATTGTGGGTTCAGTCCCTGGCCCAGGAACTTCCATATGCCACAGATTAAAAAAAAAAAAAAGAGAGAGAGAGAGAAATAATATAAAACAAGTGTAGTAGCCAGGATATCATTGTCCCAGAGCAGTCTCCTCTTCTCTAAATTAAATTTCAAGCTCCTTTAACCTTCTTTTATATAATGTGAATTTGAATCTCTTTACCCACCAGAATTATATAATGCTATAGTTTGGAATAAAATGTGAATATCATTCATCTTGTCCTAAATACTTACAATAGTGTAGACTTGAGACTGCATTATTTCTTTTGACAACAGCATTTAGTCTCAACTTTGGTTACAAGTGATAGAAAGCCAAGTGATGTGAGTTTGAGCAAATAGAAATTTGCTGCAAAGATAAGGGATTTTGAATGAAGTTTGTCCAGAGGACAATAACTGGAATTTTAAAATCTTACTTAACTGCACTGAAAGGTCAAAAAAGTTCCAAAAGACAACTAAAACAATGACGTGCTCCTTACCGGACCGAATCCTTCCAGAACACTTGTGCCAGAAAATATAGGGTCTGTCAGGTGTTATATCTCACACCTCAATAACAGAAACCACCAAATCTCTTCTCATAGTTCCAGGTGACAAATCCTGGAAAGAGACTTTGGCCGGCCAGTCTTTGTCAGGTGCCACCAGGGCCAATTGGTTGTGGGTAATTTATTTCAACATGTCTAACCCTATGTATTATTGCCGCTCTCAGAGAGTCGAGGGAACAGTCAGACCCTAGCTGATATCTACAACACCATCACATTGCCAACATTTCTTAAAATCATATCTTAAAATCAAGAGTAATTAAAACTACTAAACCTTTTTCACAAATACATCTATGGAGCAATGACGTGCTCTCAACCTTTCTGCACATGTGCACAGGTAGTTTTTGGAGACTAAATTGCAAAGTGTTACATCTATTTGTCTTATGTTTGATTTATTAGAGATAATTTGTCTCTAAAATGTCTATCCACATTCATTTTTTTCCAAGGCTTGATCAAGAAACGCCAGTTGTCAAGTTGCTGGTTGAGAGGTAATATATTGCCTTAAAACAGAAGGAAATTGTTAGACTAGTGAGACTACAAAGAAAAGGCATTTTGTAAAAGATTCAGTATGTAAAACATACGGTTATGTGATTGTACAGTACTGGGTATATTTTGCATGCTGTGTTTTGTGGTAGAAATAGAATGAATTGACTCAGTAGATTGAGGTGATTTAACTTAATAAGCATGAAAAATATATCTCAGTCAGCAAGACACTTAAAGGCAAAGCATGAAAAAAAGAGACCACATTTTTATTATTTTTCTATGACAAAAGAGAGAGCAGATTTGATGTGAGTTTTGGAAAAAAAGTGTGTGCAAATGACAGTGACTGGGATTTTTTAAAAGAATGGTTACAACAGTAAATAAATGAGAATTTTATTTGATGAGAATTCTTGAGACATGGTGCCCACCTGTTGTTTCTTCTACTGCTATGGTCATGACCAGAATGAATAAGACAGATATTTGTTAATCTTCATGGGTTTTCTTGTGCCACTATTCAGCTTTCGTGCAGGGGAAATGCCATGGATTGTATATGACAAAACATGCTTTCCAAATAGCATTAGTGAATAACTTGGATTCTCAGAAATAATAAAAGCCTGAAGTCTCAGTAACTCATCCTACTCCTTGCTGTCATTGAGTAAGATAGAGCCTAACTGGAACATGGAAGAATGGAGAATACACAAAAGCTAAAAATATAATGCTACTCCAAGCCCAGATTCTTTTCAAAATTGTTCAGAATTATTTTGCTGTGGGTAGAATTTTCATTCTAGCAATAAAAACAGTACATCTATTTACTCTAAGAACTATATTTTACATAACATCTTTGCTTATTTAAAGTTAAAATGTTTGAAATCGTGATTTTCTGAATTGTGATTTTCTGATTTGTGATTCTTGATAGGAATTTTAGAGACAAAAAAAAATAGATGACAAAGTCACTTATTCCTGGTAAAAGGCACAATTCCATGTATTTCAGTGGTTTGGAATTTTAATTGACCGTGACAACAGACTTAAGGCAGTTCAGCAGCTTGGTTCAGGGTTAGTGACAGCCTATAATACATGATATCCAGGGACAGAAATGATCTGTATCTGTGCTACCCAGTACAGTAGCTATTAGTCACATGTGGCTATTAAGCATATCAAAGGTGGCTGGTGAAACTGAGAAATTGAACTTTAAATTTTATTTAATTTAAAGGAAAATTAGACTTAAAAGCCACAAGTGGGGAGTGGAGAAGGCAGCTATAGTAGGTTGACACCAGCAAGGACAGTATTTTTGCTTAAATTTCCACTAGAGGGCACTACCTACCTCAGCAGAAGTGGGAACAGCATACATTTCACCATTTTCCATCAGGTGGTGGAAAACAAAATGAACAGATACATATTTCCGGTTGTCTACAGATTTTTTTTCTAGCCTCATTATAGATTGGTGCATGAAGCAAGCGTCCAGCTTATCTATCCCTTCAGTTAGGACTCTCTCCAGGCTCATTTCATGTATTACTAATGTGCTTAGCAGTGCTTTTTACATTTTTCCAGCTTTCTTAGGATATCATTGATAAATAAAATTGTAATGTATTTAAAGTATATGAGGTGATTTTTTTTTAGTGAGTTAAGTCCAAGTATTCTTTATTTTTTATAGATATTTAGAGCCCTACATGTTGTGGTGGGCAATAGCACAATCGTTCGTAGACAGAATACAAGGTGATGATCTGACATACATGTACTTTGTAAAATTTATCACAGTCAAGTTAATTAACACATTGAACATTTCCTATAGTTACTTTTTTATGAGACTAGTTAAGATCTATTCTTTGAGCAAATTTCAAGCATAACAATACAGTATTAACTATAGTCATCATGCTGTACATCTGAGCTTTAGAACATATTCATCTTAGAACAGAAATTTTGTACCATTTCACCACATCAACACATTTCCCCCACCCCTCCAGGAAACCACAATTCTATTCTTCTATGTTTCCATGAGTTTGACATTTTTTTTTTTAAGGTTCCACATATAAGTGATGCTGTGCAGGATTTGTCTTTCTCTGTCTGGCTAATTTCACTTAGCATAATGACTTCCAGGTTTACTCATGCTGTCACAAATTGCAGGATTTCCTTCTTAACATTCCATTGTGTGTGTGTGTGTGTGTGTGTATTCACATCTTCATTCATCCATGGATGGACACTTTAGTTGTTTCCATGTCTTGGCTACTATGGATAATACTGCAATGAATACAGGGGTGCATATACCTCTTTGAGATAGTTATTTCACTTCCTTTGGAGATAAAGAGTGGAACTGCCAGATCATATGGGGGTTCTATTTTTAACTTTTTGAGGAAACTCCACCCTGTTTTCCATAATGGCTGTCCCAATTTATATTCCCTCTAACAGTGTACAAGGGTTCCTTTTTTCTCCACATCCTCACACGCACAGCATTTATCTCATCTTTTTGATAACAGACATCCTAAAAAGTGTATCTCATTCTGGCTTTTATTTGCATTTCTCTGATAATTAGTAATGTTGAATCATTTTTCATATACCTGTTAACTATCTGTATGTCTTTTTGGAAAAATGTTTTTGCCCATTTTTAAATCAGAATGTTAGGGGGTTTTTTGCTATTCAGTTGTAAGATTTCTGTATATAGTTTGAATATTTAACCCCTTCTTGAATATACGCTTTGAAAATATTTTCTTCTATCCCAAAGTGGATTCTTCATGTTGGTGATTGTCTCCTTTGCTATGCAGAATTTCTGGGTTTGATGTAGTCCCATTTTCATTTTTATTGCTTGTGCTTTTGATGTCAGATCCAAAAAATTATTGCCAAGACCAATGTCAGGGAGTTTTCCCCTATTTTTTGTAGGAGTTTTATGATTGAGTCTTTAATCCATTTTGAATTAATTTTTGTGTATGATAGAAGGGTCCAGTTTCATTCTTTTGCATGTGGATATCCTGTTTCCCCAACATTATTTATTGAAAAGACTATCTTTTCCCCATTTTGCATTCATGGCAACTTTCAAAAATTAATTGGCAATATATATGAGTCGATTTATTTATAGACTTTCTATTCTGTTTCATTGATCTATGTGGCTGTTTTTAATGCCATTACCATATTACTTTGATTACTATAGCTTTGTAATATAGTTTGAAACCAGGAAGTGTGATGCTTCCAGCTTTGCTCTTCTTGCTCAAGACTGCTTTAGTTATTCAGTCTTTGTTGGTTCCATGCGAATCTTAGATTTTTTTTTTCTATTTCTGTGAAAAATGCCATTGGCATTTTGATAGAGATTGAATTGAATCTGTAGAGAAGCATGGACATTTTAGCAATGTTAATTCTTCTGATCCATGAATAAAGATATCTTTCCTTTTATTTGTGACGTCTTCAATTTATTTCATCAATATTTTATAGTTTTCAATGTACAGATCTCTCACTTTCTTTATTAAGTGTATTCTTAAGTATTTTATTTTTTTGATGCTATTTCATATGGGATTTTTTGTTAATTTCCAATAGTTCATTGTTAGGGTACAGAAACAATTGATTTTTGTATGTTGATTTTTTTTATCCTGAAACTTTACTGACATTGTTTATAGGTTCAAATAGGGGTTTTTTTGGTAAATTCTTTAGGGCTTTTATACATAACATGTCATCTGAAAACAAAGACAATTTTACTTCTGCCTTTGCAATTTTGATGCCTTTTTGTTGGCGTTGTTCTGGCTAGGACTTCTAGTACCCTACTAAATAGAAATGACAAAAGTGCATCTTAAAAGTGTTCAGCTTTCACCAATGAGTATGTTAGCTGAGGGCTTGTCATGTTGGCCTTTATTATGTTGAGGTACATTCTTCTATACTTGGTTTGTTCAGATTTTTAATCATGAAAGGATGTTGAATTTTGTCGAAATTTTTTTCTGTATCTACTGAGATGATCGCATGATTTTTATCTTTCATTTTGTTAATGTGGTATATTACATTTATTGATTTGCAAATGCTTAACCATCTTGGCATCCAGGGATAATCCTACTTGATCGTGGTGTATGATCCTTTTAATGTACTGTTTAGTATGGTTTGCTAGTAATTTGATGAGGATTTTTGCATCTTTTTCTATTGTGTATCAGTTAACAGGTTATTAGAAGTATATTCATTTTAAACATTTTTGTCTTTTAACATTTATCCTAGAGTTACAAGAAATTTACACATCACCATTACAGTATGAAAGTATTCTGAATTTAACCATATATACTTACCTTTACCAGTGAGTTTTATACTTCATATGTTTTCATGTTACTAGTTAGTGTTCTTTCATTTTAGCTTAGAAGAACTCCCTTTAGCATGCTTTGTAAGTCCAATCTAGTAGTGATAAATTTCTTCAGCTTTGTTTGTCTGGGAATATCTTTATCTCTCCTTTAATTCTGAAGGACAACTTTTCCAGATAAAGTATCCTTGGTTGGTGAGTTTCTTCTTTCTGCACTTTGAATATATCTTCCCACTCCCTTCTGGCCTTAATGTTTGTGCTGAAAAATCTACAGCTAGTCTTCTGAATGTCTTCTTATATGTATGTAACTCTTCTCTCTCTCTCTCTCTCTCTCTCTCTCTCTCTCTCTTTTTTTTTTTTTTGGTCTTTTTGCCATTTATTGAGTCGCTCCTACAGCATATGAAGGTTCCCAGGCTAGGGGTCGAATCAGAGCTGTAGCCACCGGCCTATGCCAGAGCCACAGCAACACAGGATCCGAGCAGCGTCTGCAACCTACACCACAGCTCACAGCAATGCCGGATCTTTAACCAACTGAGCAAGGACAGGGATCGAACCTGCAACCTCATGGTTCCTAGTCGGATTTGTTAACCACTGTGCCACCACGGGAACTCTCCTATGTAACTCTTCTCTTGCTGCTTTCAAGATCCTCTCTTCATCTTTAACTTTTGACAATTTGAATATAATGTGTCTCAGTGTGGCTGGGGAAGTGCCCACAAGCTCTTTCAGGCTCCAGGGAAGATTCCAGTCAGTTCCACATGCAAGCTGATTCGAAGCCCAACTCTCAAGCAACAGTTGGGAAAGTATGCAGTCTAACCCTTTCCAAGGAGAAACTGTGAGCTTTGAGTTTTTGCCCACTCCCTCTGTGATAAACCTAATGAGATAGATTTAGTGAGATAGATTTGAAAACCACCTCTTTGTTTAATGTGGCCCTGAGAGACTGGCAAATGCTGAGCCTCACTGGCTCTTAGATGTAAAAGTTGGGGCAGTGGGTATATGGTTCAAAATTTTCATTCCTCGGAGAGAAACTAGGATTTGGTGGTTCACTCCCAACTGTAAGGAGTTGTGCCAGGGTGAGTTGTACTGTTCCCTGGGCACAGGGCTTTTGAAGCCTCCACCCCTGAAGGCCCATTCCCAGAACCTAGACACCAATTTCATGGTCTTCCCTAGGTACAGCCTTCTTAAGAAAGAGCTTGTAGAATAGAAACTAAGCACACAATTTTCAATACAGGCAGGACTGAGTTTGGGAGCAAACATATAGGGCTTTGATTCCTACTTCAGAAATGTACTAGGTGCCTCACCTCAGACAAATTAACTAACATCCCAGGGACTCTGTTTCCTTATTTGCTAAATAGAAATAAATTTTTAAAAATCCACATAGACTTGTTCATAGGATTAAATTACATACTGAATGAAATGGGTTTAACACATGGTACCAGACATAGAGAACTCGATATACGGAGGTGAGGGGAGATTGCCTGGTTTCCTGGTCTGTTCCCACCACTAACTTTGGCACCAAGATAAGACCCTTTGTGATTCCTTATCTGTACTCTACCCCTTACCCAGGGCTGCTAGTACAAGATATTTCCTCCATACCCCTCACGTTGGAGCTGGAGTTGGCTTTACACCATCTTTCTTAGGCAGGTTTCAACTTGGTTTCTTCACTTGAAAAATGACAAGGATCAGAATTAACATTCATTGAGAGCTTATTTCATGCTAAGGTCTTTGCATTTATTATTTTATTTAACAGAAGTACCCTGTAAATTTGGTATAATTATGTCTGCTTTTTCAGATTAGAAAATTTAAACTAAGTGATATTATTACAAGTCCATAGAGTTTAGTACAGAAATTTTAAATAATTTTGCTCACTACCCTCTTTTTAGGCAATATCTAAAATGTTTCTCATAAATTTAAAGAGTCATAAAATATATACTTTCTAGTATATCGCATATATAGATATTTTAGGCTATTATATTGCTCTTTTAAATATATCCATTGGATTCTAAATGCCATAGCAATGTATAATGACATCATCAATTTAAAAAATAAAAAAAAAAACAGGCTCTTCTTTAACTGTCAGGAATTTTACACTGTTCTTCTTCCCTTGAATTTTATCATAATGTATTACATTTTATGCCTAAGAGTCTTTTATCTGTTCCATTATATTCTTCTCTGACAAAAGAGACGAATATATTTTTTATTTCCTATATCTACAATACTCCAGATATCATTACAAATAATTTTAATAATAGAATCTATTGGAGTTTCCATTGTGGCTCAGTGGTAATGAACCTGACCAGTATCCATGAGGATGTGGGTTCGATCCCTGGCCTCGCTCAGTGGGTTAAGTGTCCGTCATTGCCATGAGCTGCAGTGTAGGTTGCACATGTGGCTTGGATCTGGCATTGCTGTGGCTATGGCGTAGGCTGGCAGCTGCAGCTCCAATTCGATCCCTAGCCTGGGAACCTCCATATGCCACAGGTGTGGTCCTAAAACGGTAAAAAATAAAATTTTAAAAAGACTCTATTAAACATGGTAAATTTGTTATATATTTTGTTAAATAATTATTAAATATATAAAGTAAGTTATTACTGAAATTCATCTCTTAACAGGATGCATAGGATATTTTTTAATCAGCTCCAATATCTATGAATAATTCCTACTTATTATTAAAATGAAAAAATGCTCAGATGTAATTCTATTTCTATTTTTATAGCTGTTGTTTAATAGATGTAAGAACTATGACACTTTATTCACATAAAAAATGAGAATGGGAGTGGAGGGAATTTTGTCATAGAATATCATAATTCTTTGAACTACTTCTGGGTTGGATGCCAGAAAGCACTTAGTGATCTAAGATTCAAAAATAATTTTAATGCTCTGTAAGAAAGTATCTTGATTAGGTCCTTTGTCATTTTTGTTGAAAACAAATAATTGGAAACATTTGACTTACCAAAAATTTTTAGTCTAACCTTTAGAAATTTATTTTCTCAATTTCAGCACCAAAAATTCCAAATAACCCTTTTGTCATATGAGAGGTTTTCACATTCGAAGAAGAATGAATCACAGTAAATAAAAGATATTCTTTGCTTCCAAAATGATTCTATTTTTCCTCAGATATGCTATGCCCTTTTATATGAGTCAATTTGGGTAGATGGTATTTTGAAACACTTTATTCAGGTTTGAAGTCAACTAATCACTTTTCTGTCTGACTGAATCTTGCATTTATTTTTCAAATTCTTTTCAGTTGGCGTTAGATATCTCTCTAAAGATACTTTAATTTCTTTTCCTCAAGCACGCAAATTCCTCTCATGCTTTACGTGGCCACAGCTTTTAAGTTGTGATAATGACAGTGAGCACAAAATAAGAAGTGGTTCCATAGCCACAGAGAGATGTGTGTTTGTGTGTGTGAAAAAGATGAAGTCAGCAATTTGCAGAATTTGCATGGAGTTTACATTTACACTCTTTAGTTAAGTGCTATTGAGGTGATGATTTAGCCCTTGGTAAGAGCCTTACTAAAAAGGGTCAAAGTAGTCGTGAAAATCAATATCCTCCCAATGCCTTTTGGACATTTAATCACGCCCCAGGCAAGCTACATCATCTGTGCAGTTTATAAAGCAGTTATTTTTTTTCTTCAAGATTATTAAAAAATTTTACCATATTTATTTTTATCCACCAGCTAGATACAAAGTTGAAACTCCTGGTGCATTTAAAACAAACAAACAAAAAACCTTGATGGAACTAACAGATCTTTGAGGGGAGAGGAAAAATTGCTTCAAAGCTGTAAGGCGCTTTCTTTTTCAAATTGTGGTCAAAATCACACATTCTAATAAATGCTATAAGAGGGAAGACCAGAGTTCTGGGAGAAAAACTACACTGGAGTCCTAAGTTACACTGGAGAGTAAGAGAAGACCACTCTAAGTAAGTAACTAACATTTAGGTCAAGAACCAAGGGATAAATAGCCTTCAGAAAAATGATGGAAAGAGGTATTCAAACCTCAAGCAAGAAAAGAAAAACAATTCTCAGGTAAAGTTAGAGAAATACCAAGGAGAATTCACTCAAAGAAAACAAACAATCCAGAAAGTAAGCAAGAACTGTCAAAGAACACACTCTGAAAAATAGCATAGCATGAGATACAGAAACAAATTACTTACAAGTACTGAGCTTTATAGAACTACTTAGTAAACATGAATTCAGTACAATGAGAGCATAAAGACTAAATGGAAAATGAAGTAACAGAATGGAAAGGAAAACACAAATTTTAAAGCTAAGGAAATAAAAGGAGATCCAAACAACATTATCTATAATCTAGAAATTGCATGGACAGGACAGAAACCGTTAAAACTCAAATGAAGGCAGGAGAAAAACAATATAATCATGATGAATGAATAGAAAGAAAGACAGGGAATAAAACAAATGATGTAAAAAAAAAAAGACAAAGAAGTCAGAGAAGACAGTCTCATATTAGAATATTAAGATATTTAGAAGTCCCAAAAATACTGAACTCAACAAAGCAAACCATATATGTATGCACGTGCGCATGCACACACACACACGTGTGTGTGTGTGTGTGTGTGTGTGTACCTTGTAATAAAAAAAATAAATCTGCAAGTCAAAATCCACAGGTTAAAACAGAATACCATGTAACCTCCCTCAAAATTTTACAAGGCATTGGAGTTCCCGTTGTGGCGCAGTGGTTAACGAATCCGACTAGGAACCATGAGGTTGCGGGTTCGGTCCCTGCCCTTGCTCAGTGGGTTAACGATCCGGCGTTGCCCGTGAGCTGTGGTGTAGGTTGCAGACACGGCTCAGATCGCGCGTTGCTGTGGCTCTGGCGTAGGCCAGTGGCTACAGCTCCGATTGGACCCCTAGCCTGGGAACCTCCATATGCCGCGGGAGCGGCCCAAAGAAAGAAATAGAAAAAAAAAAAATTTACAAGGCATTAATGACAAATCCTTATTACTACTGAATTTTAAGATTAAAAACAGAAGCCTTTAGATTTCTGAGCAAAGAAAGAAAGAAATCATTTAAAAGTGAGCTGGCTTTTCACAATAACATTCAGTGGCAGACAACAATGGAAAAACATCTATAAATTATAAGAGGAAGATGGGTATGACTCACAAATATTAAACCCAGAGAAGTTGTCTTTCAAGTAAAAAGGTTAAGCGATGTTTTCAAACATGAAACACTCTAGATTCATATCACCCATGAGCCCCTCAATAAAAGGCACTTCAGATTGATACAATGAGCTAAGTAAAAGCTGATTCAAATTTAAGAACCCAAAGAGGTAAAATGACAAGTGATGACCACCATATAAACATAGAACAAAGACTAAGCCACTAGAAAAAAAGTTATTTCAGAAATCAACAATAATACCATGGTTTGTGCTTAGAACCATCAGAGAGTAAATGGATTGGGACTTACTCTTCAACCATGAACAAATAGAAAATTGGCCAAATATATACAAAATAAATTATTTTGAAAAAAAATAAAATAAATTATTTTGGACATTGGACAACAACCAGTCAAGGGCTGTGATCCCTGAAAGAAAGGAAATAAATAATCTGAGTCCTACAATTGCCCCAACTTTAAGGAAGTAGACAAATTCTGGCTCATTGGTGTAGGTATGGGGAACTCAAAGTCTGAATAGTTTTCTCAAGTTGAATAGACAGATATTAGAGTTTAGGGTGGCCCAGGCAATTAGAATTTGCAGAGTATAATACTACAGAGAAAAGGATTATTCAGAAAAAGGTCTAAGGTATCTGAATATGGATCTCTGTCAGCCTTTGACTGAATACTAATATGTCTATACACAACACAAAATTCAACAAGATTGCACAAAGGACAATGCATGGAGAAAAAACAATTCCCACAGAAGAGTGGTGGTACAGTGGGTTAAGGATCCAGCTATGGCTTGGGTCACTGCTGTAGCATGGGTTCAATTCCTGGCCTGGGAATTTTGCAGGATTTTGCATATTCCAGACTGGGAACAAAACGATGTCCATAGTTTATACAGAGTCAGTTCCTCCTAGCCAGAGGAGAAAGATATTGTTAAATGCATAGTATATTTACTATTGATCCTAGGAGAGTCACATTTGGGGCTAAAATGGTACTATGGGAATACCTACTCTGGTCACATCCTTTAAAAGATTGTAAAGCTTTGAAATAAGCCAAGAGAATATCAGGCTGAATCACGAGTAACTTGATTGCTTACCAGGACAAAATCCACACCCTTTAAAGAAACACAGCAAAAGCCAGCACTTAACAATGAAATATTCACAGTGTCTAGCATCCAACTAAATATGGCTAGACATGCAAAGATAGAGAAAAATGTGACCAAGGGAAAAAATAATTTTATAGAAACAGATGCAGAAATGATAAAATTGATGGATTAGTAAAAAGAATAATAAAATAACTTTTATAAATATGTTTAATATGCTTAAGAACTTAAATAAAACAAGAACATAATGAAGAGAGAAATATTAGAATTAAAAAATAAAACCAAATGGAATTGCTAGTGAAGAAAAAAATATATGAAGTGAAAATTACACTGAATAAAATTAACCACAAATTAAACATAAAAGATAAAAAATGTTAGTGAACTAGGAGACAAAGCAATAGAAAATATCCAAAATGAAGCACATATAGGAAAAAATAAAAGTAAATAGGAGAGCCTAAGTAATCTCTAAACTGCGTCAAGCAGTCTATTGTACATGTAATTGGGGTCTCAGAGAGGAAAAGGAGAAGAGAAAAAAATTACTGAAGGGATAATAGTAGAGGTTTAAAATATACAAAACTAAAAGATAACAAAATTGAAAGAAAAACTAGATAAATCTAAAATTATAGTTGTAGATTCCAAAACTCTTCTCTCAGTAATTAATACAAAAAGTACAGGAGTTCCCGTTGTGGCTCAGCAATAATGAACCTGACTGGTATCCATGAGGATGCAAGTTTGAGCCCTGGCTTCACATAGGTCACAGATGCAACTCGAATCCTGCGTTGTTGTGGCTGTGGTGTAGGCCAGCAGCTGCGGCTCTGATTCAACCCTTAGCCTAGGTTCTTTCATATGCCCCAAGTCAGCCCTAAAAAGAAAAGAAAACAAAACAAAACCAAAAACAAACAAAAATCTGAACGACACTATCTTTTTTTTTTCTTTTTTTAAAGCTGAACCTGTGGCGTATGGAAGTTCCAGCATATACCACAGCTACAACAATGCTGGATCCTTAACTCCACTAAGCAAGGCCAAGGGTCGAACGAGCATCTGCATACACACTGTGTCAGGTCTTAATCTGCTGGGCCAAGATGAGAACATCCTGAATAGCATCAAAAAACTTGAACTAGGAGTTCCTGTCTTGGCTCAGTGGTAATGAACTCCTCTAATATCCATGAGGACACGGGTTCAATCCCTGGCCTTACTCAGTGGGTTAAGCGGAGTTGCTGTGAGCTGCGGTGTAGGTTGCAGGTGCAGCACTGATCCTGAGTTGCTGTGGCTGTGGCAAAGACTGGCAGCTGTAGCTCCAATTTGAGTGCTAGCCTGGAAAATTCCATATGCTGCAGATACAGCCTTAAAAAACAAACAAACAAACAACAACAAAAACCCTGAACCATTAGACATTTCTAGAAAACCTAGTCATCAGTTGCAGACCATATATCCTTTTCAAGTACACATGGAACATTTATCAAGATAAAACTAATGCTAGGCCATTAGCTAATTCTCAACACTTTATTTATTTATTTATTTATTTATTTTGCTTTTTAGGGTCACACCTGAGGCATATGGAGGTTCCCAGGCTAGGGGTCCAATTGGAGCTACAGCTGCCAGCCTACACCACAGCCACAGAAATTCAGGATCCAAACCAGGTCTCTGACCTACACCACGGCTCATGGCAACACTGGATCCCTGACCACTGATCGAGGTCAGGGATTGAACCTCACAGATACTAGTCGGATTCGTTTTCACTGTGCCACAACGGGAACTCCTCAATACATTTTGAAAGACTGAAATCAGGAGGGAATTAAATTAGAAAGTACTAACTAAAAAAAAAAAAAAACTTAAAATACCCAAATATGGAGGGATTAAATTTCATAATTTATAAGAACTCATAGTTCAAAGAATAAATCATAAGGAAAACAAGAAAATATACTGAACTAAATCATCATTAAAATGCAACCCATAAAAGTTAAGAGTATTCATGTAAAGCACTCAGTGAAGAAAACAATTTGTTTCCATATTCAAATAATTAACAACTGTGAATTGAAATTTACAATAATACCAACAGATAATCCAGAAACAGACACACATACATGGTCAATTGATTTTTAACAAAAGTTCCAGGCAATTCAATGGAGAAGTGATGATCTTTTCAACAAATGGTGCTGGAATAACTGGACATCCACATGGTTAAAAAAAAAAGAAGAAGAAAAAAGAAATCTTGATCTCAAACCATACATAAATAGGAACTTAAAGTGGACCACAGACCTGAATATAAAAACTGAAAACTATAAACAAATCATGGACATGGACAGCATACTTGTGTTTGCCAGGGGAGTAGGGGGAGAGAAGGGGATAGACAGGAAGATTGGGGTTGGTAAGTGCAAACTATTACATTTAGAACAGATAAGTAATGGGGTCCTACTGTATAGCACAGGGAACTGTTTATAGTCTCTTGCGTTAGAACATGATGGAAAATAGAATAAAAAAAAAAGAATGTGTATATGTGTGCGTGTGCGTGTGTGTGTGTGTGTGTGTGCATGCGCGTATGGCTGGGTCACTTCACTGCACAGCAGAACTTGAAGGAACATTGTAAATCAACTATACTTTAGTAAAAAAAAAATTTTAAACTAAAAAGTTTAGAGAAAATAGCATAAAATCTTACAAGCCTGGAGTAGTTGAAGATTTCTTTAGCTAAGTTACAAGAATCATGAAACATCAGACTTTATGAAAACTAAAAATGTCCTAGTTTTTGAAAGACATTAAGAAAAGCTATAATGTGCAGAGCTTCCGTGCCTGCCTGCTTGCATCTCTCGCAAGTATTCTATCTTAATAAATCTATTTCTTTCCTATCAAGGAAAAAAAAAAAGAAGAAGAAAGAAAAGCTATAGTTCAGTACCCTTGTGGCTCAGTGGTAACGAACCTGACTAGGATCCATGAGGACTCAGGTTGGATCCCAGGTCTTGCTCAGCGGTTAAGGATCTGACATGGCCGTGAGCTATGGTGTAGATCACAGATGTGGCTTTGATCCCCCATTGCTGTGGCTGTGGTGTAGGCCAGCAGCTACAAGTCCAATTTGACCCCTAGCCTGGGTACTTTCATATGCCAGGGCTTCAGCCCTCCCTCCCCCCGCCAAAAAAAAAGTAGGGAAAAAAAAGTAAAGAAAAGCTGTAGGCTGGTAGAATATATTCATGATACATACATCTGAAAGCGATTAGTAGCTAACATATACATACATATAAAGAATTCTTACAACTTGATGTTAGAAGACAAAATTCAATTTAAAACTGGGCAAAAGATTTAAACACTTCACGAAAGATATACAAAAGACCAATAAGTACATCAGAAGTAGCTAATTAACCGTCATATGGAAAATACAAATTAAAACCACAATCAAATACAAATACACAACAAGGAGAATGGCTAAAATTTTTAAAAGCTGACAGTGCCAAATGTTTGTAAGGATGTAAAATTCTTGTACACAGTTGGTGGAAATGTAAAATGTTACAATCGTTAAGGAAAATGGTTTTGCACCTTCTTATAAAATTAAACATGCTTACCATATGACCTATCAACTATAAGTATTTACCTAAGAAAAATTAAAACATATTTTCACACCCCCAAAATTATGCACAAGAATGTTCACAGGAATCTTTTAATGATATACAAAAAACTGAAAACAGCTAAATGTCAATAAGTGAATGGATAAGTGCAATGTGGCATACTCATACAATGAACTATACTGAACAATAAAAAGAAACAAACTACTGATACACATAACATGGTTAAATCTCCAAAGAAGCCAGAAAAAGGAGTATATACTGTATGATTACATTTATTAGAGACTCTAAAAAAACTAATCTGATCTATGACCCATAGTAGACCACTGGTTTTATGGGGTAGGAAAGATAATTGGCTGGGAAGGATAAGAAAGGGAAATTTGGGAATGATGGAATGTTTTATATCTTGAATATGGTGGTGATGATACAGGTATATACATTTTTCAAAATTCATCAAACTATATATATATATATATATATATATTTGGCCACACCTATGGCATGTGGAAACTTCTGGGCCAGGGATAGAACCTGTATCACAGCAGTAACCCAAGTCAAAGCAGTGACAATGCCAGATCCTTAACCTGCTGAGCCACTGGGAAACTCCAAAACTATATATTTTTATTGAGTGCATTTGGTTATATATGAATCAGACCTTAATAAAATTGGAGGGGTGCAAAGGGATATATAACATCTCCTAAAATACTGTGGCATATTTTATGTAAGGCTTTGGTTTAAATATGTGCATTTCAAACTTTTAGTTAATTAAAAGTTAATTAATCCTGTTTTCCTACTGGAAAGGAATAGGCTCTAAAAAAAAAGAATAAATATATAGTTTCAAACTTATACGAGAGTGAAAATAGTCTGTATGATATAGTGGCAGGCATGTCTCATATATTTTTGTCCAAATCCCTAGAATGTATAATACCAAGAGTGAACCCTAAAGTAAACTATAGACTTTGCATGATTGTGATAGATCAATGTAGGTTCATACCTGGTTTAAAAAAAATTTATCATTCTGGTGAGTGAAGTTAATAATGGCAGAGGCCAGTATGTGTGGGGACAGAAGGCATATGAGAATCTTTGTAATTTTCTCTGAAATTCTTCATAAGCCTTAAACTGCTCTAAAAATTAAAGTCTCTAAAAATAATAAATAATAAAGAGTTCTAAATAATAGAACTCTTTACCTAAAAAAGAGTATATTTGACTCTATGTAAATTATATCTCAATAAAAGAAATTAATGGAGAAAAGTATAGCTTCCATTCATAACAATTTTTATGATCATGATGTTAAATAATATTTATCTGCAATTTGGCAATGTCTTCAGTTTATTTTTTCTATGAAATTCAAGTTTGATAAGTGTAATACATTTAAGAGGCATGTGCAGTATGATTCTAGTTAATAAACCTATTTTTAATGTATCTACCTGCCTATTACCTACATATCCATAATTTTGTCTGATTATGTGTATAAAGTTATGTTTGGAGTTTTTCTTACCAAATGCTAAACCTTGTTAATTCTGGCCATTTTGAGTAAATTGTTTCTTGCTTTGTATTCTATGCTATTTAAACTTTTTTCTTAATACACAAACAGTTCATACAGCTCAAAAAACAAACAACAAAAACAAACGATCAAAAAACAAAATAAAAAAATTTATCTCTGGCCCTGGAACTTCCACATGCCGTGGGCACAGGAAAAAATAAATAAATAAAAAGAGGGGGACAGTTCCTGCCATGTTGCAGTGGGTTAAGAATTTCACCGCAGCAGCTTGGGTCACCGCAGAGGTACGGGTTCAATCCCTGGCCTGTGAAGTGGGTTAAAGGATCTGGCATTGCCACAGCTACAGCACAGGTCACAGCTGTGGCTCAGATTCAATCCCTGGCCCAGGAACTTCCATATGCCATGGGTGCAGCCAAAAAAAATTTTTTTTTGTCTTTTTGCCATTTCTTGGGCCGCTCTCGCAGCATATGGAGGTTTCCAGGCTAGGGGTCTAATCAGAGCTGTAGCCACTGGCCTATACCAGAGCCACAGCAACGCAGGATCCGAGCCGAGTCTGCGACCTACACCACAGCTCACAGCAACACCAGATCCTTAACCCACTGAGCAAGGCCAGGGATCAAACTTGCAACCTCATGGTTCCTGGTCGGATTCGTTAACCATTGTGCCACGACAGGAACGCCAGCCAAATATTTTTTAAAAAATGACCAGAAGATTTAAGTAGACATTTCTCCAAGGAAGACATGCAGATAGCCAATAAATACATGAAAAGATGCTCAACATCACTAATCATTAGAGAAATGCAAATCGAAACTATAATTAAGAATCACCTCACACAGGCAGAATAGTTATCATCAAAAAGTATAAAAATAGGATTTCCTGTGGTGGCACGGCTATAATGAGTCCAACTACTATCCATAAGGATGTGGGTTCGATCCCTGGCCTCACTCAGTGGGTTAAGGATCCAGCATCACTGTGAGCTATAACAAAGGTTGCAGATGCAGCTCAGATCCCACATTGCTGTGGCTGTGGTGTAGGTGGCAGCCGCAGCTCCAATTCGACTCCTAGCCTAGAATGTCTATATGCCACAGCTGTGACTCTAAAAAAAAAAAAAAAAAAAAAAAAAACCTTAACTCTAAACTATATGTTACCCTAATGTTTATTACAGTACCATTTGCAATAGCCAAGACATATATATGTTATGTACATATAGCAGAATATTACTCAGCACTAAAAAAGGATGAAATAAGGCCATTTGCAGCAACATGGATGGACTTAGAGATTATCACACTAAGTAAAGTGAGAGAAAGACAAACATCACGTGATATCACTTATATATGGAATCTAAAAAGAAAGATTCCGGAGTTTCCTGCTGGTGGCTCAGCAGATCAAGGATCTGGTGTTATCACTGCTGTGGTTCTTGATTGGTGATCTGCATGCCAGAGCATGGCCAAAAGATAAAATAATAAAATAAAAATAAAGATTCAAATGAGCTCGGAGTTCCCATCATGATTCAGGAGAAATGAATCTGATTAATATCCATGAGACGCTGGGTTCAATCTCTGGCCTCACTCAGACTCCTGGCCTAGTGGGTTAAGGAGTCAGCATTGCCATGAGCTGTGGTGTAGGTCACAGACTTGCCTCAGATCTGGCATTGCCATTGCTGTGGCTGTGGTGTAGGCCTGGGAACCTTCTCCACATTCCACAGGTGCAGCTCTAAAAAGACAAAAAAAAAAAAAGGATTCAAATGAACTTATTCAAAAAAGATAAAGAGACTCACAGACATAGAAAACAAACTTTTATAGAACTACTATATGTTTCAGCAATCCCATTCCTGGCCATATATCTAGAGAAAACTGTAGTTCAAAAAGATACATGCACCCCAATGTTCACTGCAGCACTATGTACAATAGCCAAGACATGGAAGCAACCTAATTTCCATCAACAGAGGAATGGATAAAGAAGATGTGGTATATATATACAATTGAATATTATTCAGTCATAAAAAATGAATGAAATAATGTCAGTTGTAGCAACATGAAAGGACATAGAGATTATCATACCAAGGGAAATTAAGTCAGAGAAAGACAAACATCATATGATATCACTTACATGTGAAATCGAAAAAAAGGATAGAAATGAACTTATTTGCAAAACAAAAAAAAACTCACAGACTTTGAAAACAAACTTACAGTTACCAAAAGGGGACAGGTTGGGGAGAGAGATGGACTAGGAGTTTGGGACTGGAATATGCACACTGTGGTATATGAAATGCTCAGCCAGTGGGGACCTGCTGTATAGCACAGGGAACTCTGCTCAATATTCCGTAATAACCTATATGAAAAAGAATATGAAAGAGCAGATGTGTATATACATATGGCTGAGTCACTTTGCTGTACAAATGAAACAACACAACACTGTAAATCAGCTATACTCCAATATATTTTTTTTAAATGAAAACAAATTTATGGTTATAAAAGAGGAAATAGATGCAGAAAAAGCATTTAACAAAGTCCAACATCCATTCATGATCAAGACCCTCGCCAAAGTGGGTATAGAGGGAACATCCCTGAACATAATCAAAGCCATTTATGATAAACCCACAGCAAATATAATATTCAATGGGGAAAAACTGAAAGCCTTCTCACTCAAATCTGGAACAAGACAGGGATGCCCACTCTCACCACTGCTATTCAACATAGTTTTGGAAGTCCTAGCCACAGCAATTAGACAAACAAAAGAAATAAAAGGTATCCATATAGGAAGAGAAGAGATAAAACTGTCACTGTATGCAGATGACATGATACATAGAAAACCCTAAGGACTCAACCCAAAAACTACTTGAACTGATTAATAAATTCAGCAAAGTAGCAGGATATAAGATTAACATTCAGAAGCCAGTCGCATTTCTGTATACCAGCAATGAACTATTAGAAAAGGAATACAAAAATACAATACCTTTTAAAATTGCACCTCACAAAATCAAATACCTCGGAATACACTTGACCAAGGAGGTAAAGGACTTATATGCTGAGAACTATAAAACTTTAATCTAAGACATCAAAGAAGATGTAAAGAAATGGAAAGATATTCCATGTTCCTGGATTGGAAAAATCAATATTGTAAAAATGGCCATACTACCCAAAGCAATCTACAGATTCAATGTGATCCCTATCAAATCACCCATGACCTTTTTCACAGAACTAGAACAAACAATCCAAACATTTATATGGAACCACAAAAGACCCAGAATTGCCAAAACAATCCTGAGGAACAAAAATCAAGCAGCAGGCATAACTCTCCCAGACTTCAAGAAATATTACAAAGCCACAGTCATCAAAACAGCATGGTACTGGTATGAAAACAGACAGACAGAACAATGGAACAGAATAGAGAACCTGGAAATAAACCCTGACACCTATGGTCAATTAATCTTTGACAAGGGAGGCCAGAACATCAAATGGGAAAAAGAAAGTCTATTCAGCAAGCATTGCTGGGAAACCTGGACAGCTGCATGCAAAGCAATGAAACTGGAACACACCCTCACACCATGCACAAAAATGAACTCAAAATGGCTGGAAGACTTCAATATAAGACAGGACACCATCAAACTCCTAGAAGAGAACAGAGGCAAAAACACTCTCTGACATCAACCTCATGAATATTTTCTCAGGTCAGTCTCCCAAAGCAATAGAAATCAGAGCAAAAATAAACCCATGGGACCTCATCAAACTGAAAAGCTTTTGCACAGCAAAGGAAACCCAAAAGAAAACAAAAAGACAACTTTCAGAATGGGAGAAAAGAGTTTCAAATGATGCAACGGACAAGGGCTCAATCTCTAGAATATATAAGCAACTTATACAATTCAACAGCAAAAAAGCCAATCAATCAATGGGAAAATGGGCAAAAGACATGAATAGACTGTTTTCCAAGGAAAATATACAGATGGCCAGCAAACACATGAAAAAATGCTCAACATTGCTGATTATAAGAGAAATGCAAATCAAAACTACCATGAGATATCACCTCACACCAGTCAGAATGGCCATCATTAAGAAGTCCACAAATAACAGTGCTGGAGGGGCTGTGGAGAAAAGGGAACCCTCCTGCACTGCTGGTGGGAATGTAAACTGGTACAGCCACTATGGAGAACAGTTTGGAGATACCTTAGAAATCTATACATAGAACTTCCATATGACCCCGCAATCCCACTCTTGGGCATCTATCCGGACAAAACTCTCCTTAAAAGAGACACATGCACCCGCATGTTCATTGCAGCACTATTCACAATAGCCAAGACATGGAAACAACCCAAATGTCCACCAACAGATGACTGGATTCGGAAGAGGTGGTATATATATACACACAATGGATTACTACTCAGCCATAAAAAAGAATGACATAATGCCATTTGCAGCAACATGGATGGAACTAGAGAATCTCATACTGAGTGCAATGAGTCCGAAAGGCAAAGACAAATACCATATGATATCACTTGTAACTGGAATCTAATATCCAGCACAAATGAACATCTCCACAGAAAAGAAAATCATGGACTTGGAAAATAGACTTGTGGCTGCCTGATGGGAGAGAGAGAGAGTGGGAGGGATGGGGAGCTTGGGGTTATCAGATGCAACTTAGAATAGATTTACAAGGAGATCCTGCTGAGTAGCATTGAGAACTATGACTAGATACTCATATTGCAACAGAACAAAGGGTGGGGGGGAAAAATGTATACATGTAAGGATAACTTGATCCCCTTGCTGTACAGTGGGGAAAAAAATAAATTATAAAAAAATTTAAAAAATAAAAATAAATAAAAAAATTTAAAAAAAGAAAAACTTATGGTTATAAAAGAGGAAATGGAAGAGTGGGTAAATTAGGAATTTGGGATTAAGAGATACACACTAGTATAAATATAAAACAGATAAACAGGGACCTACTTATAGCACAAGAAACTATGCTAGTACCTATATAATGGAAAATAATCTGAAAATATATATATATATATATATATCACTTTGCTATACAGCTGAAACTAACACATATTGTAAATAAACTATACTTAAAATTTAAAAAAAAATTTAAATTTAGACCACTTACCATTAGCGTAGACAATGAAAGGAGAAATAGCCACAGATGCCAGAGACAACAAAACAAAAGGGGCCAGGTGACTGCAACACAAATGCCCTGTTTAAGAGGAGCCCATTCTAGACACAAATAGGTGGTTTTACAGCTTGCAGCTATACCCTGAGGGGGTGAGGCAAGAAGTCCCAGACCTCATCAGAACCCACGAGGTGGTGGGAAACCCAATATCCAATTGCTTCACCAGTTGTCTCAGGACGGCTTTGTTGATGTCAAGGAAGAGAATAAGTAAACAACAACAATTTAAGTCACAAGACTGAATAACAAAATCCTTTTTTCCAGAGTTCCTGACATGGCTCAGAGGTAATGAACCTGACTAGGATCCATGAGGACACAGGTTCAATCCCTGGCCTCACTCAGTGGGTCAAGGATCCGGCTTTGCCACGAGCTGCAGTGTAGGTCACAGATGCAGCTCAGATCCCACATTGCTGTAGCTGTGGTGTAGGCTGGCAGCTACAGTTCCAATTCAACACCTAGCCTGGGAACTTCCATATGCCACAGATGCAGTCCTAAAAAAAAAAAACCCCAAAAAAACCCTCCTTTTCTTTCTTCTTCTCGTCCAGATTATTACTCAAAAGTCACTTTATTGAGGCCTTCCCTGGTCAACTTAATTTAATCCTCTGCACATCTACCATTCTCAATCTCTTTCCTGATTTATATTTTCTTCAGTGAACTCATCCCCATCTAATATACTATCTATTTTTTAAAATTCCTAATCGACTTTATTGCAATATAATTTACATGCTGTTTAAATGCACTCATTTAAGTATATATTTGGTCTATAGATTCATTTTCCTGTGATGATTTCAGTATCAGGATAATTCTGCCCTGAAAATGACATAGATTCATAAAATGAATTTGTATAAGATACTCTTTTTTCTGAAAATATTGGTAGAATTCATCAGAGAAGCCAACTGAATCTCCAGTTCCCTTTGTGGGAGAAATTTCAGTTCCATATTCAATTTTCTTGGTTTATATAGGATTGTTAGTTTTCTCAGTTTAACTTGTATCTTTTAGGAATGTGTACATTTAATTTAAATTTTTAATTTACTGGCATGAATTTTTCATGATATTCTTTTATTATCCTTTTTAATATTGAGTATCTTTAGTAATGACTCTCTAGCATTCCTGATATTAGTAGTTTGTGACTTCTCTTTTTATTGATCAAATTGCTAGAGGTTTATCAATTTTTTATATCTCTGCAAAGAACCAGCTTATAGTATAATTTGCCCTATCTTATCTTCTATTATATTGCTTTCTGCTCTTATCATTATTATTTCCTTTCTTTTATTTATTTTGGGCTTAATTTGCTCCTCTTTCTCTAGCTTCTTAAGACTGAAGCTTAGTTCATTGATTTTAGAACTGTTTTCTTTTCTAATACAAGTGTTTAAACCTATAAATTTTTTCCATGAAGCAGTTCTTCAGTTATATCTTACAAATATGATATAGTTTCTGTTCATTTTCATTCAATTAAAGGTATTTTCTAATTTCCCTATGATTCTCCCTTTGACCCATGAGTTATTTAAAAGCATAGTTTTAACTTCTAATATATGACAGTTTTCTAGGAATCTTTCTATCATGGATTTGTAACTTAATTCTACTATGGTCAGAAAACACATTGTTTATTCTTTCAATCATTTTAAATTTATTAAGACACAAAAGAGTACACACTGTGTGATTTTAAATTTATTGAGAATTATTTTATGGCCAAACATATGGTCTCTCCTGTTTAATGTTATGTGCACACTTGTAAAGAATGTGTATTCTGCTGCTGCTGGTGAAGTGTTCCATAAATGTAAATTATGTTCAGTTGGCTCTAAGCATTGCCTTATGTCTTTTATAACTCTACTTATTTTCTCTGTACTTCTTCCATCAATCACTGAAAAAGAAGTGCTGAAATCTTAAACCATGACTGTGGATTTGTCTATTTTTCCTTCTGGATACTATTAGGTTTTGCTTTAATGTATTTTCAAGCTCTGTTATTGGGAATAAACAGTTTCCTTGACTAACTCTGCTATAGTTCTGGCGCAGTACTGGTACAAAACAGTGTGGTATGATACAAAAACAGACATTCACAGCAGGGAACAGAATAGAGAGCCCAGAAATAAACCCAGACACTTATGGTCAATTAATCTTCAACAAAGGAGGCAAGAATATAAAATGGGAAAAAGACAGTCTCTTCAGTAAGTGGTGCTGGCAAAAATGGACAGCTGCATGTAAATCAATGAAACTAGAACTCACCCTCACGCCATGCACAAAAATAAACTCAAAATGGTTTAAAGACTTAAACATAAGAGAAGACACCATCAAAGTCCTGGAAGAGAACATAGACAAAACATTCTCTGACATCAACTGTAAAATGTTTTCTTAGGTAAGTGGCCCAAGGCAATAGAAATAAAAACAAAAATTAACCAATGGGACCCAATCAAACTGACAAGCTTTTGCACAGCAAAGGAAACAATAAAAAATAATAATAAAAAAAAAACCAACCTACAGAATGGGGGAAAATAGTTACAAATGATGCAATTGACAAGGGCTTAATCTCCAAAATATACAAACAACTCATACAACTCAACAGCAAAAAAAAATATAAACCAATTGAAAAATGGGCAAAAGACCTAAATAGACATTCCTCCAAAGAAGACATAAGGATGGCCAACCGGTACATGAAAAGATGCTCAACATCACTAATTATTAGAGAAATGCAAATCCAAACTACAATGAGGTACAGTATAATATGAGAATGAGATTGTGTATAAATGTACGACTGGGTCACTTTGCTGTACAGCAGAAATTGACAGAACAATGTAAATTAACTATAATAAAAAATTATTTCTAAAAAGAAATATTTCTTTCCATCATGGTAATATTCTCCGTTCTGAAATCTTCTTCATCTGATATTATAACTTTAGAATTTGTATGGTGTATCATCTTTCCAGTCTTTCACTTTTAAGCTACTTGTAAGTTCATATACAGTCAGACAATCTGTCTTTTGATTAGAGCTTTTAGATGATTTATATTTTATTTATTATTGATATAACTGGGTTTTAAACTACTACCTCGCTATATGTGCTATCTGAACTTTGTTCCTTTTTTCCTATTTTCTTTTGGATTGAATTTTTTTGGCCATGCCCATGTGGAAGCTCCCAGGCCAGGGAATGAACTCTCACCACAGCTGTAACCAGCGCCACAGGAGTGACAATTCCAGATCCTTAATCTACTGAGCCACAAGGGAACTCCAAGATTAGATATTTTTTAATATTCTATTTTCTCTCTCTTTGTTGTATTTTATTGTTTTCCCTAAGGTTTACAATATACATCTTTAACTTATCACAGCTGATCTTCAAATAACATTCTTTTCCAAATATAACATAAAACCTTCACAAGAATATACTTCCATTTTCCTCCCCCATGCTTTATGCTCCCATTGGTATATATTAATTTTACATATTTTATAAACCCCACCACACATTATTGTTTTTGCTTTAAATATCAGTTTATCTTTTTAAGAGTTAAAAAATTTTAAACAGTCATACCACAGACTCATGTCTTTCAAACTGTCTACTAAGGGCGCTGGGCTGCTGCAGCAAACTCACAGGGGCACCATGGGATACTTAGATTTTTCTAGGAAAACATACTATTTGACATCTTTGGCACATTGCATTGAACTACTAGCTTGAGGTAATGGATGGGTTTGATATTAGATCATGCTACTTTCTTTTTGGGGATGTCATATCTTCAGAAGTTGGCAGGTTGTGTGATATGAAGTTACCACACAGTAAAATCAGTCTGGTACAGGTAATGAAGGTTGTGATGTCCAAACTGATTGAAAAGTTTGAAAAGCTTTGCAATACCAAACAGACAGCTGCATACTATAAGCAATTGTGGTTGTTTAAGAATTAAAATATTATACTTCCTTCCAATTTACATGTATGTTTTATTTCAAATACCTACTAAGTTGTTAGGACATGAGCTTTTTTTAAAATTTTATAATGATTTTTATTTTTTCCATTATAGCCAGTTTACAGTGTTCTAGGACATGAACATTTTAAACAATGTGGATCTAACTAGATGGAAACATTAAGCAAATATTTTGGCCTATGGATGCTGTGAAAAAAATTACTGAGCCAGTAAAGGTATCATGAATAGAGGAACTTTGAGAACTAGTGCCATAGAATATTTTACAGCATTAAAAATAATGAATTAGATGGTTTTCCAAAAGACTTAGAAAGATTTCTATTTAGTGTTATTTAGTGAGAAGAGTAATATTTAAAAAGTATATATAAAATGAGCCCATTTAAAAATAATAATAAATAACAAAATCCTTTAATTTGGGTGAGTATTTTGATGTAATTGTCTGCTGCTGTATGAACAGCAGAATGGAGAATGTTGGGAAAGGACACATACCAGTCTATTAATATTGTTGGCTGATGGGACAAGAAAAGTAGGAGAGAGGTGCAAATTAGAAATGAGGGAAATAAAGAATGAAAAAAGTTCACAATTTTTAAATGTATTTATTTATTTTTTTGCTTTTTAGGGCCACACCCACAGAGTATGATAGTTCCCAGGCTAGGGGTCGAATCAGAGCTTTAGCTGCTGGCCTACACCACAGTCACAGCAACTCAGGGATCAGATCCGAGCTGCGTCTGCGACCTAGACCACAGCTCACGGTTGTTTGGTTTTTTTGATTTTTGCTTTTTTTTTAGGGCCACAACTGTGGCACATGGAAACTCCCAGGCTGGGGTCAAGTTGGAGCTGCAGCTGCCAGCCTATGCCACAGCCACAGCAACACCGGATCTGAGCCGCATCCTTGAACTTTGCCACAGCTTGCAGGTCCTTAACCCACTGAGTAAGGCCAGGGATCAAACCCATATCCTCATGAATACTAGTCAGGTTCTTAACCTGCCACGCCACAGTGGGAACTCCTCCAATCCTTTTAAAGGACATAAGCATGGATCAAAAAATAAATGGGTAAAAATAAAACAAGTTAAATTTAAAGGAAAAGTATGTTAAAACCAGAACTTGCGTTAGGTGGGACGGAAGCATAAGTCATTTTTATTTGAATGCTAAATAAGAGAATGACTCCAAGAGACCTGAGGACTTTGAGATACTTGGGTTACATTTAACAAAACAAAAGCCTTTTATTAAAAATAAATAAATAAATAAGAAGTTGTGATTGACCAGAAAGGTAAAGATCTAGGACTATATTTAATTAATCACATCTACAGTGCTTAATGGTTTCGGAGGGCAAATTGCTGTGCCAGGAATATCATTACATTTTCCTCCAAAGTACAGATATTAGAAAAGAAAATCGATGAAAGCTCTATCATTTTCTTGATTTTTTTTTGTTTATTTTTATAAATGATACCTTACCAGTAAGTTAATCTTCATAAGAAATGCCTCTAAATCTCTCCTGCATAGGCCTCTCGATATTTTTCTTTAATGGACAGGAAATTAAATATCTTATTCTCAGTCACATCAGGACACAGAAGTCCCCTTTCACAGTACAGAGATAATGCCTGACCTCTGTTTAAGGCTTAAGCAGCCAAAAACAACTTCTTCTTCTTCTTTTTTTTTTTTCTTTTTCCTTTTAGGGCTGCACCTGTGGCATACGGAAGTTCCCAGGCTAGGGGTCAAGTCAGAGCAGCAGCTGCTGGCCTATACCACAGTCAGAGCAACTCGGGATCCAAGTTGAGTCTGCAGCCTACACCACAGCTCATGGCAACACTGGATCCTTAACCCACTGAGCAAGGGCTGGGATCAATCCCAAGTCCTCATAGATACTAGTTGGGTTTGTTACTGCTGAGCCATGATGGGAACTCCCCAAAAACTTCTGATACATCTGATTTGGTATCTTGGAAAGGAAAGAAAAGTAGAAAAAAATATTCCAATATGGACACTAAATGATACCCACTACCAGCTGATTAATTTTTTATCCTAAGGCCCTATGGTCCCCTGGGGGCAAGTTCATGTATTTCATATCCCATCTCTGAGCCCAGCACACAGTTATGCTCACTAAATCTCATTTGATTGAATGAATAAATACATTTCTCCCCATTAAATATGGAGATTGTTGAATTGTTATTCCTGTGATTTACCCACTTCCATTTAGGGCATGGGTTATATCCCCACAATGCTAAAACATCCAAGAGAAAAGAATAAAAATCAGCAAAGAACTTGACTATTTTAGTTGAGAAGCAAGAAAAAAAAGGTCTAGAACCTGTACTGCTCAAAACAGTGCCTAGTAGCAATGTGGCAATTTTATATTTAAATTCAGTAACATTTAAAAATCAGTTGCTCAATTGCCCTAGCCAATATCAAGCATTAAATAACTGTATATGGCTAGTGGCTATAGCAGCAGACAGAAAATTAAAAGTTCTGTTGAATTGAAAGTTATAGATGATTGCCTAAAATTCTTCCATTTCATCATGATATTCTATGCTTTTAGAAATATATCAGGAGTTCAAGATCTTTTTGAAGTATGTGGTAGAGTCCTTAAGGGAAGTGACTTGAGGAATAAAGTTTTCCTGTAACTTGGGCTTATGAAAATTTCTCCAAGATTGAGGGGAGAGCTTGTGAAAACACACTGAAGCCTATCTAGTATTATTCCCTGTGGACAGAATTTTCTTATTCACTTTTCTACTTCTAGCAGGTAAGAAATTTTACCTAGTAAAGGCTGAATAATGTTAAATAAGTATGTATCCTGATAAATGACACATTGTCATTCAAACATTTCACATACTTCCCATATATGACACATTTATTTCAGTTATTGGAAGGGTAGTGGAGAATAAAGAAAGGGTTGGCCTATCAGCAGCTTTATCTTGTTATGAGGTCTGTCTTCCTTCTTCTTTCCCCCTCCTATGCAGTCTATTTCTCCTGTCTATAGTACTAGGTCCCCAACTATAGCAGTAGGTCTGATCCAGTGATGATACCATCACAGAGTTTATGCTGACTGACCACATACCCTAGACTGGCAACATTACCTACAGTCAGAAATGTTTGCAACCATATGATGAACTCCTAATACCCAATGTGACGATATTAGTAGGTGGAGCCTTTGGGAGATACTTGAGTCATGAGAATGGAGCCCTCACGAATGGAATAAAGAAGCTTCTTATAAAGAAGCTCCAGAGAGATCCCTGGCGTATTCAACCATGTGAGGATACAGCTAGAAGACAACCATATATTAACCAGGAAGTGATCCCCTACTTGACCATGCTGGCACCTTGTTCTTAGATTCTCCGACTCTGGGAATGTGAGAATTATTGTTGATTATAAGCTCCTCAGTCTGTGGTATTTTGTCACAGCAGCCCAAATGAACTAAGACACTGTCCACTCTGGTAACCTTCTGAGAGTGCAAGGGAGTGGTATTAATAGTTCCACTGAGACACGAGGCATGACCCAAGGTGCGCCAACTGGTTTGTTCTTATCTTTCAATAGTTCTATGCTATTGTAGATGCATAGAATGTTCCTCCCAAAGTCACAGGTTGAAACCCAATCCCCAAAGTGTTAGTATTTGGAAGTGGAGCCTTTTGAAGGTGATTAACACATGAGGGCAGAGCTCTCACAAATGGGATTAGTGCTCTTAATCTTATGAGAGATCTTAGAGAGCACCTTTGTCCCCCTGCCATGTAAGAAGACAGCCATCTATACACTAGCAAGTAGGCTCTCACCAGACACCACATCTGCCAGTGCCTTAATCTTGGAGTCCCCAGTCTCCAGAAGGGTAAGAAATAAATTTCTAATGTTTAAAAGCCTCTTAGTCTGTGGTATTCTATCCTAGCAACCTGAACAAACTAGGAGATGTCGACTTTTCTAGACCATGCTTTCAATAAGATTCAAACATCCTCAGAAATATATTCCTTCACATATAGCCAGATTTGTGAACAGTCATCATGCTCACTGAGCTCATGTAATTTATGCTCATTGATTAACATAATCCATGTTTTACAATTATTTTGGCAACAATTAATTACAAAGTTTCTATAATAAAGGTCTATATAACAGCACTAAAGGAGGATTTCTCCACTGTCCTTCAAGCTGCCTGATATTCTGAGATAAAGCCTTTGGTCAGGACTTTGTTAAAATGACAAGTAACAGCTTAGGATGAGGCCATTTGAAAATTCCCATGAGGAAGTTCCCATCGTAGCTCAGTGGTTAACAAACCCAACTAGAATCCACGAGGACAAGGGTTCAATCCCTGGCCTCGCTCAGTGAGTCAGGAATCTAGCATTGCCGTGAGCTGTGGTATAGGTAGCAGACATGGCTCAGATCTGGCATTGCTGTGGCTGTGGCACAGACCAATGGCTACAGCTCTAATTCGACTCCTAGCTTGAGAACTTCCATATGCTGTGGGTGTAGCCCTAAAAAGACAAAAGGAAAAAAAAATGGAAAACGGAAAAGAAAATTCCCACGAGAACATCATTCACATTGGACCTCAGGTGAAGAAGGAGGAGGCAGCAGAAGGAGGAGAAGATCTCAAAAGGGTGATCCTGAGGTCATCCTTGCCCGAAATCCAGGTCAGTAAACTCTAGTCTAACCATAATAACACTCAGGAGAGGATCCTTGGTCAGATCACTTTTTAATTTCAAAAAAAGATTGATTTCCATTCTAAAAATAGTTTATTTAAATCAGGTGTTCTTTCTTCAACATTCTTCCCCTGACTCCATTAGCAGAGGAGAGTTTGATCCATGATACACCCAGTCTAACATGGATGAGATGCCTCCTCCCCAAGCCCCACCTCCTCTTGGGAGATAGTAAAGGGGGAGGGGAAGTCTTAAGAATCACTAAAAGTCTCTTAGAACATAGAGCTTGCCTTGTAATCATTTATTACGTTCTCTTGGTCCTCAGAAGGGAGAAATCGCTCCCTGTATTTGCTCTTATAATGGTTGAAAACAATAATGTTTACCTATAGATTTGATCACAACAGGGATGTTTGGTGAAAGAAGAAGTAAAAGATTTCACAGTTTCATGGCAAACATCCAGTCTTCAGCATGCAGGGTGGAAAAAGTGCTTAGAGAAATGTGGAGACCCTGTCCAGGGCTCTGACATTTCTGTGTGCAGAATGGCAACACTTTCAATAGAGAAGAGTGCAACAGTGGTCAACTGAAAGCCTCTTTCTTGTCCTTTGATTCATCCTGAAGGGCAGCAACTGGTGACAGTGTCTTGTGGGCTCTTTGCCAGTTCTTGGATGGCTGTGGCTCTGGCCTGGGACTGGGTGTTTGCCCTCACAGAGCTCCTGTAGCACAGAATGCAGCACAAATGTGCCTCTCTTGCACATTCTATTATGTGCACTCACAGTTGTGTTTCACCAGAATGGAGAAAGTGAGAGCCTGACATGGGACAACCTAGTTGATAATCTCAATTATAAAATTACATATGAGAATATAATACATTCCTAAGTAGTGATAAATGGAAGAGTAAATGAGAACTTTATTCTCTGTTGGACATGCATAACCATAAGGTACCAGAAAGACAAAGGTAAAATTGGTAAAGGATCATTTATGTGTTAAGATCTGAAAAGCCCTCCCAGCGCTAAGAGAAAAAACAATTTCTCTCACTGATGGGTAAAGTTCCATTACTAAAGATCCCTTCCTTTGGTTTAAGCCTTATTCGAGACAGGCTGAGAATATTCATAGCATTTGGCTATTATAGTGGAAATGGTTTCATTGCCTCCAGGATTCTTTCAACTTACCCATTCAGCTAGAAAACAAAAACACCCCGCATACTTCTTTTGCATTACTTTTGTTCCATTGTCAAAGATCAGTTGACTACATTATGGGGGGTGTTTTTCCAGACTTTCTATTCCAGTTCTTTGATCTATTTGTCTATTCTTTCATCAGTCTTTGGTTTCATTAAACCACAGTCCTCATTACTGTAGCTTTATTGTCAAGTATTAAAGTCAAGTATTATCAATACTCCAACTTTGTTCTTCAAGACTGTGTTTGCTATTCTGGGGTTTTTTGCTTCTCCACTTCTTATAAACTATAAAAATCAGTTTGTTGAAATTCCTACAATAACTTGCTGGGATTTTATTGGTATTGTATTAAATCTATAGAGCAAGTAAATTAGCAAGAATTGATTTTTGACAGTATTGAATCTTCTTCTAAATGAACGTGGACTATCTCTCCATTTATTTAGCTATTCTCTGATTTCATTCATTAGTTTTATAGTTCCCGTCACATAGATCTTATACATATTTTGTTAGGTTTATCCCTAAATATTCCATTTTGGCTGGTGATAACCAATATTATGTCTTTAATTTCAAATCCCACTTGTCCATTGTTGGTATATAGGAAAATAATTGACTTTTGTATGCTAACTTTGTATTTTGCAACCTTGCTATGGTCACTCATTAGCTCCAGGATGGTTTTTGTTTGGTTGGTTGCTTTGTTTTTGTTTTTGTTTTGTCTTTCATTCCAACTTGTATGCCTTTTATCTTCTTTTCTTACTTTATTACACCAGCAAGGACTATCAGTATGATGTTGAAAAGGAATAGTGAAGTGGGCATCTTTGTACTTGATCTTAGTGGGAAAGCTTTGAGTTTCTCACCATTAAGTATAATGCCACTGCCGTCTTTATGAAGTTGAGGAAATTCTCCCGTATTGCTAGTTTTCTGAGTTTTTAATCACAAATGGATGTCAGATTTTGTTAAATGCCTTTTTTGCATCTATTAATACCATCATGTGATTTTGCCCTTTTCAGTCTGTTAATAGATGGATTATATTGATTTTCAACACATTTCCTTAAAGGTAGTGTCTGAATGCAAATTCTATTCAATTATATGCCATATAATGAGACATGGAAGGCAGAGAGAGATAGTCCTATCTTCCTGCTCTTCTGCTTTCTGCTGGCAAGCAGTTAAACCAGGGGCTCTTCACATCAAAAAGAATAAAATACCTAGGAATACACCTACCTAAAGAGAAGAAAGACCTGTACTCTGAAAACTATAAGACATTGATGAAAGAAATCAAAGATGACACAAATAGGTAGAAAGATACACCATGCTCTTGGGTTGGAAGAATCAATATAGTGAAAATGACAATGCAATCTAAAGCAATCTACAGATTCAATGTAATCCCTATCAAATTACCAATGACATTCTTTACAGAACTAGACAAAATATTTTAAAATTTATATGGAAACACAAAAGACCTTGAATAGCCAAAGCAATAGTGAAAAGAAAATACGGAACTAGAGGAATCAGCCTCTCTGACTTCAGACTCTACTACAAAACTACAATCATCAAAACAGTATTGTACAGGCACAAAAACAGAAATATAGATCAATGGAACAGGATAGAAAGGACCAGAAATAAATCCAAGAGCCTATGGTCAACTAATCTAACAAAGGAGGCAAGAATATATTGTAGATGCCACAGGTGTGCTTGAAAAGCAAAAAAAAAAAAAAGTCCCTTCAATAAGTTTTGCTGGGAAAACTGAATAGCCACATGTAAGAGAAGGAAAAATAAACTCAAAATGGATTAAAGACTTAAATGTAAGGCCCAATACTATAAAAATCTTAGAGGAAAACACTGCAGAACACTCTTTGACATAAATCACAGCAACATCTTGTTTGATCTACCTCCTAGAATAATGACAATAAAGACAAAAATAAACCAATGGGACCTAATTAAACAAAAAAGTTTCTGCATAGCAAAGGAAACCATTAAAAGAAAAAAACCCACAGAATGGGAGAAAATCTTTGCAAATGATTCAACCAACAAAGGTTTAATCTCCAAAATATACAGACAACTCATACAACCCAACAGCAAAAAAAACAACCCAGGAGTTCCCACTGTGGCACAGCAGAAACGAATCCAACTAATATCCACAAGGAGGCAGGAATTCAATCCCTGTCCTTGTTCAGTGGGTCAGGGATCTGGTGTTGCTGTGAGCTGTGGTATAGGTCAAAGATGTGGCTCAGATCCCATGTTGCTGTAGCTGTGGCATAGGCCAGCAGCTGTAGCTCTGATTTGACCCCTATCCTGGTGTGGCCCTAAAAAAAATACATATGTATATATATATGTGTGTGTGTGTATATATGCACATATATATGTATATATATATGTGTGTGTGTATATATATATACGTATATATAATTTTAAAAAGGGGTGGGAGGACAAAAAAACCATGGAAAAATAGGCAGAAGACCTAAATAGACATTTCTCCAAAGAAGACATACGGATAGCCAGCAGACACATGAAAAAATGCTCAACACCACTAATTATTAGAGAAACACAAACAAATTAGCCATAAAAAGGACAAAATAATGCCATTTGCAGCAATATGGATGGAACTAGTGAAGTAAGTCAGAAAGAGAAAAACAAGCACCATATGATATCACCTGTATGTGGAGTCTAAAATATGGTACAAACGATCTATCTACAAAACAGAAACAGCTCATGGACATGGAGGGTAGGCTAGTGTTTGCCACGGGGGCAGGGGGAGAGAGAGAGCAGGACTGATGGGGAGTTTGTGGTTGGTAGATGCAGACTGTTACATTTACAACAGATGGGTGATGGGATCTTGCTGTACAGCACAGGGAACTGTATCCAGTCTCTTGGGTAAGAACCTGATGGAAAATGAGAAAAAAAAAAAAAAAGTGGGCGTGTATGGGTGGCTGGGTCACTTTTTTGCACAACAGAAATTGAAGGAACATTGTAAATGAACTATACCTTTTTTTTTTGTCTTTTCTTGAGCTGCTCCCACAGTATATGGAGGTTCCCAGGCTAGGGGTCCAATCGGAACCATAGCCACTGGCCTACACCAGAACCACAGCAACGAGGGATCCAAGCCATGTCTGTGACCCACACCACAGCTCACGGCAACAGATCCTTAACCCACTGAGCGAGGCCAGGGATCAAACCTGCAACCTCATGGTTCCTAGTCAGATTCGTTAACCACTGCGCCACAATGGGAACTCTGTAAATCAACTATACTTTAATAAAAATTAAAAAAAAAAGAAAATGAAAATCAAGAAAATTAAATTTAAAAAGAAACAAACAAACCAACCAGGGGCTCAACAGCAGTATCCCAGGGCCCAGTATTTCATGGGTGTTGACAGGTAGTTGTGGCAGCACCAGGGGCAGTTTCCTTATCCCTGGATCACAGCTTCCATGGGAATTTTTCGTGTCTACAGTTTAAGTGTGTGGACTTCTCAGTCTCCATATTTTGGTTATGGTAACTAGCATCTTCCAGAACTACATACATTATTTGGGGGGGGGGGGCCTACACCCACGGCATATGGAAGTTCTTGGGCCAGGGATTGAACCCATACCACAGTAGTGACCAAAGCCACTATAGGGACAACACCAGATCCTTAACTCGCTGTACCACAAGGGAACTCCAACATACATTATTTTTTTAACATCTAGTTCCCTGTATGAAATTCCCTTCTGTTAAAATACCTAGAGTAGCTTCTGTTTCTAAAACTGACCAGGGACTATCACAGATGTGAATAAGCATGCTTACTGAGGAGAACAGATGAAGCAATTTGAGGGAATAAAATTCCTTATGGGCATGAGCTCAAAAACATGGGAGAAAACAAGTAACCAATCCCATTTTGTATTTGACTGAAAGGTGGCTTCCTTGAAGACTGCTTCTTCCAGAAGAACTTACCAGCAGCTCAGGCTGGCCTTCTCCCCCAAAACAAAATACAATAATCATTATTGGTGACTTCCAAGTAAATCTCATTGCCTTCACACAATGCCCTTTATTTGGTCTTTGCTGTTCTACAACCTTGCCTCCTTCACCATCTCCCACATTCATTTTAATAAAATAAAAGACTAAGACTGGAAGGAGCCTCATGGCTATTTTAGTTAAATGTTACAATTTTCAAGTCCCATAAATAAGCCAAATTGGTAGAATGACTTTCTTAATATGAGCTATACATGATCTAATGACTAGGTATGACCCAAGTTTACCCTGCGTGAGAAAGAGGTAAAATAAATGCCAGAGGGTTACTCTAGACATTTAACGCCCAATATACATGATAGAAGTAGGAATAAATTTTCTCAAAGTTCTACCTATCTTGCCTTATCACCTGCAAGACCTGACATTTTTGTCTTCTTACAGAGAGAATAGCAAGGATTTTATAACAGTATATTGGCTAGTGGAAACTCCTGAACCTCTAAAGCAAAAGGAACAAGTTATCACAGACTGAGCACATGGCAAAGCAGGAAAAAGAGAAACCGACCCTTCTCTAACCCATAGTCTCTGCTCAGCTCCTGGCTTCTCAGGGAGCCCATTCTTCACATTCTCATCTAAACTGGAGGTGCTGTGATGTCACTTATTGGTGCTAAAGAGAGGTAAGGCATTGATGCTTAAGCCCGTGTGACTACTGGATGAAGATGTGTCTAAGACAATCGGTCCAGGGCTGAGGGGTTTCCAAAGGGCCTCTAAGATCCTCTGGGTCTTTGATGCCAAAGGGTCCCTTTCATCTGGACATTTGAAAGCTGACTGATCTCACATCAGCTCCAAGAACACAATTACATATTTGCCTGGAAATGAAAAGACAATTTCTGCTCATGTCCTCAGAGCCCTATTAGCCAGGGACACACTCCTCCCCAGATTGTGGCCTGAATCACTAAGCCCTTCCCACATCACAGACTTTGTTTATCTTCACTATGACTGTGCCTCCTGAAAGAAACTACAAAACATCCACTCATCATATGTCTTGACTGATGACTTCCTTTAAACCAGACAAAGCTGAGAAGAAACCAAGAAAATAGCCTCTGGATAATTGAAACAAGCATCACAATGGTTCATTACTGCCAGCCTGACCATTACTAAATTCTAACTCAGTATCTGTAGGCTCTTCATTCTCATCCAGCTCTAACTTGTCTATTTTCTGCTTTTCCCTGAGCAAAAGTTAGTTGAGGCTGTTGTTAGAAAAGACCATGAAATTCCTGACCATTGCTCATAAATGCTCACTTGGTATCTATTTACTCTGTTCTTACCCATAAATTGGGCAGGCTTTCTTTCTGTTCACTTCAGTATAGGTTAGTTGAGTAAATGTCCTAAAAGACACTTTTATAGTTTTTGATATGCATATAATGAAATACATGACAATGAATTTATAAACTATTCATTATACAAAATAGCACTATATAATAAATATGCAAAATATAGTTACATTTATAGGTTTGTACTATATATAGAATGACACATTGTTCCTACACCATTTTGCAAAGCTTAGTTTTTGTTATTGATTTGTTGTATATTTCACCAAATGAAAATGGGAGTGGGTATATTGCTGCACAAGAGAGTTACAATGGCACCAGTAAGAACTGACCAATTAATGAGATGAAATGAAACAACCACAAAATTATATGAATATTTGACCTCAAAAAAAAAAAAAAAAACCCAGGGTGGTATCATGCAATTAAGGCCTATTGGCTGTACATATATTGTTTGTCCTTGAAAACACTTTAGTGCCCAGTATAACAAGTGATGTTCTTATGATGGTGCCAATGAATCCTCAAGAAAGGATTTAAACTATACTCAGTATGTTCTAACTCGGACCCAGGTCTCCTGCCTCTTAGGCAGGTGGCTTGGCCACCACTGTGTATCCTTGGCTGCTACGAAGACCGTGAAGCTTCAGAGTGGGAGTGTGAATGATGATTGGTGACCCTGAGCAAGTTATTTCACTTAGTTTCCTCCTATAACATTAGTCAAAATATTTCCCATTGCTTCGAACAATTGTAAAATTAAATGAGATCATGTGTAGAGTTCCCGTTGTGGCTCAGCAGTAACAAACCCAACTAGTATCCATGAGGATGCAGGTTTAATCCCTGTCCTCAGTCAGTGGGTTAAGTACATGGCATTGCCATGAGCTGTGGTGCAGGTTGCAGACGAAGCTTGGATCCTGCATTGCTGTGGCTGTGGTATAGGCTGGTGGCTGAAACTCAGGCTGGTGGCTGCAGCTCTGATTTGACCCCTAGCCTGGGAACTTCTATACTTCCATATGCTGCACGTGTGGCCCTAAAAAAACAAACAAACAAACAAACAAAAAAACACAAAATGAGATCATGTGTGTGAACTGTTTAGTATAGTGTCTGGGATATAGTACTCAATAAACGTTAGATACTATAAATAAATAAATAAACAAACAAATTTCAGTGTATTCTTTTAAAGAAAGTACAAGGGGGAATTCCCCGGTAGCTCAGCAGATTAAGGATTCAGTGTAGTCACTGCTATGGCTTGGGTCACTGCTATTGCACGGGTTCCATTCCTGACCTGGGAACTTCAATGCCATGGGTGCAGGAAAAAAAAAAAAAAGGTACAAGAGCATGCCAATGCATTTTATCTAATTTTCCATACAACTGATACAATTTGGCACATAAACAGGTAAGCTTTTGTTATAATGACAAAACCACCACTCTTGAATGCCTGCTCCATGCCAGTCAGCAAGCCTGGGTTTTTTGTTGTTGTTGTTGTTGTTTGGGGTCTTTGTTTTTTTTTGTGTGTGGTTTTTTTTGCTTTTTAGGGCTATACCCGCAGCATATGGAAGTTCCCAGGCTAGGGGTTGAATTGGCACTGCAGCTGCCAGCCTACACCACAGCCTCACAGCCACAGCTACATGGGATCCGAGCAGTGTCTGCAACCTACACTACAGCTCACAGCGATACTGGATCCCTGACCCACTGAGCAAGGTCAGGATCAAACCCTCAACCTCATGGATACTAGTCGGATTCATTTCTGCTGTACCACAACGGGAACTCCCTGAGCCTGGTGTTTAATATAATGTCATAATCCTCCTGGGCAATGATGCTTCAACATGGCCAGGTATGGATCTGAGAAGTTTGAGGAAGGTAGATTTATTCTGTGCTGGCCTTGGTGATTGATTTTACTTTGAGAATTAAAGACATATGGATTCCTCTCTTAAGAAAGCAGAGGAATGTGTAATGAGTTTAGGTTACCATATTAAGCTGATACAATTTGGAATTAGAAAGGATAAGCTTTTGTTAGAAGGAGGAAAAGGAGATAGAATTCTTAAGTATTTGATCCATGCCAAGTAATGTGTCTTGTCCTTAACATAAATTATCTTTACTCCTGCCAGGTAAGTATTATCATCCCCATTCTACATGTGGAAAAAACTGTGACTGAGGGAAACTATTACTTGTTCAAGGACAAAAAGTAAGTCATAAAGCCAAGACTCAGATCCAATTGTACAAGACCCCAAAACAATATGCTCCCCAATCCCAGATGTTTCTAGTTATAGAGGAAATCCCCTAATAGGCACCTTATGGCTCCCTAACAGTGTCCATAAAGAAGTTGTTCCCATAAGGAACATTCTAGTACAACAAGAAGGTTTTTATTTCTATCCCTTTTTCTATGGAACACTGTTGGTTTTTTTTTTTTTTTTTCTTTTTGGTTTTGGGGGGTTTTTTTGGCCACACCCACAGCATATGGAAGTTCCCAGGCCAGGGATCAAATCCGAGCCACATCTACAACCTACGCCACAGGTGCAGCAACACCGATCCTTAACCCACTGCACCACAAGAGGAACTCCTCCATGAAACACTGTTCTTAGGCAGGGAAAGGAGGGACATTCTGGACCTGGCAGGTCTGAGCAAAGGGAGAATTTTAATCATGTAAGAAGAACCATTCAGAGTAATTCTTAGCATGAGCAGTTGCGTCTCTCCACTTTTCATAGTGACCAGTCTGGCCCTCCTCCGCCACACTCAGTTCTTTGACTAAAAGCATGGTCACCATAAAAATAACTTTTTGACCTTGGAAGGAGCCTCTCCTGGTGCCTATAGTAAGAAGGAGCCTGATAGGTTTGGAAAAGCAGTCCCCTGTGCAAGACAACTCCACTCTGCAAGAAAGTCAGCTTGGTTCTCTCATTTTTCCAAGAATGAGAGGCCAAGAAAACCCCATGTTCACAATATTCCATTCCTTCTTTCTGCCATAAAGGCCTTTCTCATTCCTTGCCTAACCTAAAGTCCACTGACATTATATCCTTGGTTCTGGGATCTAATGGCAGTTGGTGTGTCCCACTGAGGGCTCAGAGAATTCTATATCAAAATTCCACAAGCCTGATGCCTGAATAACCATCACACTGTCTCTTAGGAACAAAGACTCAGAAAATTTCCTCAAGCTCAGGTGATGGAAAGTCTCAGGGCTGCATTTTCCACGTTTTAACAACCCCCTCTTGCCTGCCCAGTCTTTGTGCATCATTAAATACTGGATATATATATTTTTTAAAATAAAGTGGGTTTTTTCAGGTAGGGTTCCATCCAATTCTCAATTAAAAGCCTTGATATTTGGTGATTGTCAAAGCAATGAAATAGAGATATGTAAGGCACGGAGCTTAAAGTCCAACTTTAGGATTTGACTGCATCATAGTAACCTATCAAGGCCTGAAGTTATATGATACAACACGGTCCATTTCCCACCTTTATTGGAGTTTCACCAAAAATGATGTAAGTTTGTTGAACAAGTCCCCTTTCTCTGGAACACATATGAACAGGAATACTGAAGAACACAAATCAAGTGGAAGTTGCTAGAGAAGGAACATCTCATACATGAGATTTCATGATTCCTAAACACAATTTCTCAGGGAATGAACACAGCCAACCACACAGTTTGTATTCAGGGTGTTCCAATCCCAACAGCAGAGGAACAGAATTCAGCCTCTGATAGAAAGAGTTATCTCCTCAACCCTTAGATGCACTCCAGCCATTAGATGCACTCCACAGCCATTAGATGCACTCCAGCTAGAATAAGGTCCCCCAACCCCGGATGTCTACATCCTAATCATTGGAAACAAATTTGTTACTTTACATGGCAAAAGAGACTTTCAAGATGTGATTCAGCTGAAGATCTTGAGATGGAAAGATTCCATCTACTACTGCATATAAGTAGAGGAAGCCAACTAGTACCCTGGTGTGAGGAAAAATATCATAACCTGGCATAAAGTTTAAATCACATTTATAGAATATCATAGTCAGAAAGGAATTTCAGAATCTCTCAGTCCAATAAATTTGTTTGACAAAAGTGGAAATAGAGGTCCAAATTATTTACTTCAAGTCACACCTTTTAGATTAGGGGTAGGAATTCGAATTCTATATCTTGACTCCTAGCACAGTTTGTACTACCCTCTCCCCTGCATCCACAGGCAAAGTAGAACACTTTACAAAACCAATGACAATGTCAGGCAATGTGAAACAATGAGTAACGCAAAATACAAGATATTTAGTCATCTGGATTGGTTTTGCTTACGGTATTATTACTCTTTAGCAATTTACCTATCCTAAATGGCAGCACCAACATTTATTTTCTTGTTACCAAAACTATTAATTTCCCAAATGTTGGGCCAGGAATTGTAAATGACTTATGCTTGGTTGTTGGGCCTCTCACTATAAATCACATTAGCCCTGAAGCAAGAAAACATACCTCTGTCTTCCTCTGAGTCAGCACCAGGGAACCAGACCTCTTCCCAGATGTGGCCTAGAGACAAGCCATCTTCAGGTATCTCGAGCCTCACTGGCACCTGGAAATATAATTAAGTCAACCCAAATACTCTTACTATGTTCTTGCCTATAAAACAAAGAAAATATAATCCATTTTTAAACTGTTGAGGCTATGAGAGAGTATCTGGCACATAGCCTTATAATATTTACATCTTTTTCCTTTGTCTTATGTATAAATTTTCATATTCACTGCACATGATTTTATACCTAGGTTATTAATAAAACATTGATGCTTCGTTTCTCCAATGTTTACATAGATCCACCTATTCTAAAGGTCTCAGCAAAATCCCCACGAGGATTCACTTCCTGTCTCTCTCTCTGGCGATCATTTCTGTTCTCCCTCTTCCCACAGTGGCTTTATTAAATTCTAAACATGTTTTAGAGAAATGATGCAGAAGCTTCATATCTCTTTCTGTATTCATCATTAAAATCTCTGATGGAAAAATTTGGTTTCTGCCCTTCTTTATACAACACAATTTTTTAAGGCTTTTTTAAAAGAGAAATTTTCCATTCACAAAAAACCCAGAGAAAAGTAGAGATTTGCCATATTCCCCCTGCAATCACACATGCACAGTCTTCCCTAGTTTCAACATCCCCCACCAGACTTAACATTTGTTACAACTGATGAACCTACATTGACATCATAATCATTCAAAGTCCATATGTAGGAATTCCCTGTTGGCCTAGCAGTCAAGGACTTGATGTTGTCACTGCTGTGGCTCAGATTTGATCCCTAGCCCCAGGACTTGCATATGCTGCAAGTGAGACCAAAAAAAAAAAAAAAAAATCCCACAGGATTCACTATTGTTCTTGTATATGCTATAGGTTTGGACAAATATATAATGACATGCATCCATCACTTGAGTATCATACAAGTATTTTCACCCCCTTAAAAATCCTCTCTTCGGAGTTCCCGTCATGGCACAGTGGTTAATGAATCCAACTGGGAACCATGAGGTTGCGGGTTCGATCCCTGGCCTTGTTCATTGCGTTAAGGATCCGTCGTTGCCATGAGCTGTGGTGTAGGTTGCAGACGCAGCTCAGATCCCACGTTGCTGTGGCTCTGGTGTAAGCCAGTGGCTATAGCTCCAATTCAACCCCTCGCCTGGGAACCTCTATATGCCATGGGAGTGGCCCAAGAAATGGCAAAAGGATAAAAAATAAAAAATAAAAAATAAATCCTCTCTTCTCCCTCTATTCATCCCTTTTTGGTTCTTTCTTTGGATTTCCACCTCTCTGGCTCACATTACTTATCTGTTCATACATGCTATACTTTAGAGCCATTTTTTAAAAATTTTTATCATGGCTGTTTTAAATTCCCAGTCTTATGAGTCCAAAAACCTTGGCTTCTGACCTTTGCTCTGACTACTCATATTGTGTTTCTGCCTTTTAATACACCTTGTGATTTTTTTTCTTGATAGCTGCATGTGATGTGCCAGGTCAAAGAAACTGCTGTAAAGAGGTGTCTAGTGTGGTGGTGAGCTTTGGGCACAGGGGAAGGTTTCCACAGTCCTATAATTAGGTCTTGGTCTTTAGGTGAGCCTGTGCTTCTAGACTGTGACCTTCACAGGTGTTTCTCAGTTGTTGTTGTTGTTGTTGTTGTCTTTCCCACCCCACCTAGGTAAAAGAAGTAACTAGAGTGTTCTGGAATTGAGTGTTTCCCTTCTCCGACTTAGAAAGCTAGAAGTGAACGTAGTTGAGAATATCCCTTACCCCAGATCACTTAGGCTCTGATAATATCCCAGCAAGCTAGGCTCTGGTTAACTAGTTCCTCCTGAAGGCAGACCTCATTAAGAAAAACAGAATGCTCTGGTGTATTTCAAAAGGGTTTCTTTTCTCCTTCCCCTACTGGAAGAAGCAGGGTTTTTTCCTCCCTGTGAGAAAAATTTACTCTGAGAACCTGGTTGAGCGCCTGGAGGTAAATCCCAGACAATTGCAGGGCAGGAAGATGGCTTTTTAACTTTCAAGAGTTGTCTACACTGAGCCTCCAGCAATTTGTCAGCTACAGTTCAGGTTTTCCTACTCTGCACTGGTTGCAGGTAAGCTTGCCCTTGTGTATGCTCTGGCAAGTATTTATCTGTATATCTTTCCAATCTTGGGGGCAAAAAATTTGCCCTTTTTGTCCTAATCTCTCTTAGGGATCCTAGAAAAGTTGAGGGTTTTTTTTTAGTGTGTTCAGCTTTTTATTTGTTGTTATGATTTCTAAACTCCCTGCAGGAGGAACCCAGTACAATCAATTCTCAGTTGAAATTCTCTAGTTAATTTCACAATTCCAAATTGCCCCTAGACTAAAGGGAATGAATTGTGTTGTTGTTGCTACTCTGCTGAGATTGTTACTATTGTGTTTTTGTTGTTGTTGCTGAGTTTATATCATACACAAATTGTAAAAATTTAAAGTCTTTAGGTGTAAACCTTTTAACTACATGGAAACTCACATAAGAATTTCCAGCCAGTTATGCTTCTCTGGCACACCCTGATAAATCATCTTTTTAAAAAAATTTAAGTCAAAAAACACAGGAATCTAATTTTAAAGAACAGAACTAAGCATTACAGAGTTTATCAGAGTATTATCTTTAACAATTTTTCAAACTAGATGTTTCCAACTGACCCTGATTTCTACTTTTTTTTTTTTTGTCTTGTTTGATTGTTTGTCTTTTTGGGGCTGCACCCACAGCATATGGAGGTTCCCAGGCTAGGGGTCTAATCGGAGCTACAGCTGCCGGCCTATGCCAGCACCACCGCAACACAGGATCCAAGCCAAGTCTGCAACCTACACCACAGCTCATGGCAATGCTGGATCTTTAACCCACTGATGGAGGCCAGGGATTGAACCCACAACCCTAAAATAGCAACAAGAAAAAAAGAAAAAAATTATAAAATAAGGCCATAACATCAAGCATGCAATACTCAAATGACTATTTTTATTTTTTATTTTTTTAAATTTTTTTTTGCTAAACTATGCTTAGCAAAGTCATGGCTCCTAGGCCGATTAGTTTCCACTAAGCCAAAATGGGAACTCCGTCAAATGACTGTTTTTATTTTACTTTTTAGTCTTTTTGCCTTTTTTCTAGGGCCACTTCCCAGTATATGGAGGTTCCCAGGCTAGGGGTCTAATTGGAGCTGTAGCCACCAGCCCACGTCGGAGCCACAGCAACGCGGGATCCGAGCCTCGTCTGCAACCTACACCACAGCTCACGGCAACGCCGGATCCTTAACCCACTGAGCAAGGCCAGGGATCAAACCAACAACCTCATGGTTCCTAGTTGGAGTCGTTAACCACTGCGCCACGACGGGAACTCCTCCAAATGACTATTTTTAAATCAATATCTGCCTTGGCACCTTCGCTAGATCATTCTCTGTTTAGCGTTGAAGTTTGTGAAGCTTCAGAGAAGGCTGGATCTAATCTAATCAATTTGTATTCATGGAGCTCTAAAATTTCTCCAGTTGACTTTGTAAATCAGGATAGTGGTTCTGATCCCTCATCACACAACCAGAGCTAGTTTTGGCTCTGCCTGGGAGAATCAACTAAATCGGGTCCTCCGCTGTCCCCCACGCAACTGCTGTTTTCGCTGCAAGCCAAGCTTTGCTGCAGATTGCGCATGCTCAGTAGACCTGGCACGCCCAGAAGTAGTTTTTCTCTATTTATCCTCTTAGGGCCTTCTAGGAGGTCGCGGTTTGGAAAAGTCAGGCAGAGGGTCCTGCAACTTCGTTGTGGAGGGTGTAAGAAGGTTGACATGCTGCAAAATTGGATTTTACAGACTGCGCTTATCCTTGGGTACGTGCAGGTATGATAGAACAGGCATTATCACGCAGGTGTGTTCCTGTGACCACAGGATGGACTTGTAGGCACGCGGACTGAGAGTCAAACCACCTGGATGCCCTTGTGCGCTGCGTCGTTTTACCAGTTACTGTGGTGTGGAAGTAGGCACATATTTGGAGAAAATAAGATTGTTTGTGTGCGTGTGTGAAGTGCGGAGGATGAGTGTGGAGAGTTATACCCACGCGCCACCAGGACCTGGAAACTGGGGGAAATGGCTTGGACAGGTGGAAGACTGAGAGGTGATTGATAGCTGGTTAGGAACCGGGAGAACTCCTTTGGAAACTTCTAAGATTTGCTTCTCCCTGCTGAGTCCCAGCGGGGTATCCAGGCCCTTCTTACCCACACATTTAGACCACCCAGCACGAATCCAGGCTGAAAACAAAATGGAAATTATGAAAGTATAGATTGTAATTTTATGGAATATTCTCTGTGGGCCAGCTTTTTTAGATTCCCACCCTGGTGGGAAAGTCTCAAGCGCGACCCTGTCTCAGACACAAAAATCACAGAATGGGGGAGGGGTGTTTAGCGTATTGTAAAACTGAGCTGGAATCAGTTGCTGGCGCGGTTTCCCCTACTGTGGGGGATTCTGTTAACTCTATCTGGCCTTTAGTTAGAATGTTAAAAAAGTCCATTTGAAAATTTTTTTAAATTTATTTATTATTTTAATTTTTGTATTTTGGGGTCTTTTTGCCACTTCTTGGGCCGCTCCCGCGACATATGGAGATTCCCAGGCTAGGGGTCTAATTGGAGCTGTAGCTGCCAGCCTACTCCACAGCCACAGCCATGTGGGATCCAAGCCGCGTCTGCGACCTATACCACAGCTCATGGCAACGCCGGATCATTAACCCACTGAGCAAGGCCAGGGATGGAACCCGCAACCTCATGGTTCCTAGTCGGATTCGTTAACCACTGCGCCACAATGGGAACTCCCTGAAATTTAAAAAAAAAAAAAAAAAAAAAATCCTTGAGGAGTTCCTGTTGCGGTACAGCGAAACCAATCCGACTAGAAACCATGAGGTTTCAGGTTTGACCCCTGGCCTCGCTCAGTGGGTTAAGGATCCGGCGTTGCCATGAGCTGTGGTAGGTCGCAGACACTGCTGGGATCTGGCTTTGCTGTGACTGTAGTGTAGGCTGGCAGCTATAGCTCCGATTGGACCCCTAGCCTGGGAACCTCCTTCATTAGCCGGTGCGGCTCTAAAAAGTGAGAAAAAGAAAAAAAAAAAAAAAGTCTTCATGATTCGAATATTGGAGTTCCCGTCTTGGCGCAGTGGTTAACGAATCGGACTAGAAACCACGAGGTTGCGAGTTCGATCCCTGGCCTTGCTCCGTGGGTTAAGGATCCGGCGTTGCTGTGAGCTGTGGTGTAGGTCGCAGACGCGACTCAGATCCCATGTTGCTGTGGCTCTGGCTAGGCCGGTGGCTATGGCTCTGATTAGACCCCTAGTCCAGAAACCTCCATATGCTGCAGGAAGTGGCCCTAGAAAAGGTAAAAAGACAAAAAAAAAAAAAAAGACTGGATGAGTGCACTGAAGCAGATAATTCATTTGCCTATGATATTAACAGCTTATATTAGCAGCGGGAGATGAGGTAGGGCACGTGTTCAAAACTCAAGGTAATGAACTGGTGAAACTTACTGAAATGTCAAACTGTCCTCAAATTCCTGGTCACTTTTTTTTTTTGGCCACATCCGCGGCATATGGAATTTTCCAGGGTCCGATCGCAACTGCAGCTGTTGGTCTATGCCACAGCCATAGCAACAGGGGATCCTAGCCACATCTGCAACCTACACCACAGCCCATGGCAACACCCGATCCTTAACCAACTGAGGGAGGCCAGGGATTGAACTGCGCCCTCATGGATACTAGTCTGGTTTGTTACACCTCAGCAACGGGAACCCCCCTGGTCACTTTGAAGAGGGTTTTCATACAGATCCTCCCATCTCCGCTATCAGTGACCTCAATGCGAATACAAGTGCGGTGGTTCTGTTAAATTCTCCAGGTTCCGGAAGCAAGTACCGACATAATCCTCATGGGGCTCAGGATTTTTCCCCTCATTGGTTGCCTGGAGCTCCGGGACCACCCTGGATTCACAGCAGCGGGAATAAGAGCAGCTGCTGGTGCTGAGAGGCATTAGAAGCACTGCCCATCTTACGTCTCCTTTCTCCGCCAGTGCCATCGCCTGCCACCAGCGCGGTTGTTGCTTCTCCCTCTTGGGCTCCAAGCTACCTGGTTCCTGCATCCAGGTAAGTCCAAAGATTCTGCTTAGCTGTGATTCTGTTTCTTCTCTCCCTCTCCTCCCCTCCATTTCTCTCCCATTACTTTTCCTTGCCGGTCTCAGAGGCTCTATCCATTTCCCTCAGAGTTCCTTCATCACTCAATCTCTATTACGCGATTTATCTCGGGTTCCTTTAACAGGTAACACTAGACGGTCTCCGTTCCGGACACTGAGTCTGGCTCCAGTTTTGTGGTCTCCTGCCACATATGTGCTTAGGTTAATCTCAGGAAGCTGGAGCTTCCTCAAGCAACGCGGGCTGAGCAGAACGCAGAATATCTTTGTGTAGACCGTGAGCTCAGGGAAACCCTCTTGTGCCTAGCGGTCCACAGGAAATAGATTCATTTTGGAATGGATTCGGAACTTGGACCAGGGGAAGCGGGTGGCAAATAGATGCAAAGACTGAGGGGCAGGGAGCCATTCAACTGCAAGCCCTAGCTGCCGGTTTGGGAGTTTTTTGGGGTTTTTTTCCTCCCCAGTTTAAGTCCTGTGTCCTAATTTAAGATTCCACCAGCTTGTTTTTTACAGGGTACTCTTTGCCAAAGTTTGAAGCAGCTGAGCAGTAGAATTTGGTTCTTCAGTTTCTCAGTGATTCGAACCACAGAGATATGTCCTCCCAATCCCCCTCCCCTGCCAGCTATGAGCAAAAGCCTGGTTCCTGGAAGACAGCTCTGGGTTGCATTATGTGAAAAGCTGTGGTGACTTACTCCGAGTTTGTCCTCCAGGAGTCTTGGCCAAGAGGTTGCAGGTGAGAGAGTGTGTGGTACTGGGGAGGGGGCAATGGACTGAGACCACCACACCCAGATGTTCTGGTAGGTTTCTTTGCTAAACCAAGCATGCTGCAAGCGCACTGGATCTTTCAGCAGTGCACTTGGCTGAGGAGAAAATGATGGTGAACTGAAATGATATGACCAGCCTAAAGCCAAGAAACCAGGGAGTTAAGAGGCAGAGGCAGGATCAGAATCCAGGGTCTGTAGGCTCATAGAACTTGGAACTCCTACAGGTGGTGACATTATTCTTCCCTTGCAGAGGGGCACCATGGGCTTCTGGAAGTTCCCCCCCTTCCTGATCCTCAGCATCCTGGTCCTGTACCAAGCAGGAATGCTCCATGCCGCGCCATTCAGGTAAGACAGCCCTGCCAGGAGCCCTCTCACCTCCCTCAACCCCTGAAATCTTAGAGTTCTGTGTTGAGTGGTACTGTGCTGAATCTGGCTCTCTGTGGGGTTGTGGGGGTGTGGTTTCCTGATGTACGAATGTAAACTTGTATACAAGTTAATCAGAAATGTTTTAGGAGGCAAGGCTATGTATCACAAAGTTTACAAATAAACAAAATGTATAGTACTTGTTATTTCATATAAACGCACTGAACCTCACAGCATGCTGCTATTGCTTTTTCCCAAACATTCGTACCTTTAGCAAACCTATTTACTAATTTCACCATACTTTGAGCAGTGGGTTACATCCTAATCTGCTAATCACTTTACCAATAAATTTGTTATTAAATGTGATATGTGGTCCATACATCTAATTTCTTACCCTCATTCAAATTATATTTATTAAGATAACTATTTTCATATTCAAACTATCATTATCATTTATTGTTTAATAATGGCTGTATTTAACACTAAGCTCATACAGTTCCTGAAAATCTAACCATCAGCTTTCAAAAGCCTATATGATCCACCTCCAGCAAACCCTTTCTTTTAGGTCACCCTAGAGCCTAACTCGTGGTGAAGCAGCATTTTTGCATGAATATTGGCCTCATGTCCTGTCCATTGAGTTTGGTTGGCCACATCCTCAGTGGAAGTGGCAGAAATGAGGAGTAGGGGTTGGGGTAGGCTCAGCACATGTTGGGTTTGCTTCCCTTCCCCAGGATGGCCTTGGGGAGCAGCTTTGATTCTGCCACACTCACGGAAGAGGAAATGTCCCTCCTACTGGTTGCAATGGTGAAGGATTATGTGCAGATGAAGGCCACTGTGCTGGAGCAGGAGACAGAGGACTTCAGGTCAGTCTTTGCACCCCTCCCAGAATATGGCTTACCCTCTCCCCTGGAGTACCAGGAAGGCATGCGCGTGTGCATGCACATGCACACTCACACACACAGGTAGGAGAGAACACGGCTAGACAGGCAGCCTGGGGCCCAACTCTTCTCCAGGCTCCACTAAAATCATAGGTCATGTGGAAGAACCACAGATAAAAACATTCCTTTCTGAAAGCAGTAGGGGAAGCTGTGAGATCACCTACAGTGGAAATTTTGTAGCAGTACTTGGGAGACCTCCCAGCACTGGAGTTTAGCCTTGTAAGGTAAAGCCAGGGAATGAATCTCATGTATCTCAGATTTTAGAAATTTGGCTCCTCCTCGTTAACCTGCCCATGATATTCTTTCACACCTGCAAGGCATCTTCATTGCACATTTGCAAGGTGAAGCCAGAGCACTTAGAAAAGATGAGTCAGGTAGAGCAGTTTCTGAAATAGGTCTGAGGCCTTTAGATATGTAGAATGTGCATGTTCTCATGGGGCCAGACAGCTTTCTCCAGTCCCAACTCTCTGTGCATTGAGTTTACTGTTCATACCAGCTCCTGACCAAGCTGTACCTGGGCAGAGGCATGTGCTGCACCTTTATCCGCTCTAAGAACCTCTGTGCAGAGCATAAAGGTCTGAGCCGCATGTGGAATGCCACAAAAGGTCGTCCCTCCCCACCACAGCCCTTCCCCACATCGCCCTGGCTCAGTGAACCTCTGCATCCTCCTAATGGAGGATGCATGAGCCACCCTCCTGCTTGCCCCCTCCTGCCTCTGTTCCAGGTCCCCCTTCCCTGGTCTAACCTTCTGCATGACTGCCCTTGGGGGCAGCCCTGGGGCATGGTATTGTCTGGCATGTCTTTTCCCTGCAGCCTGGACAGCTCCAGAGCTAAGCGGTGCAGTAATCTGAGTACCTGTGTGCTGGGAACATATCCATGGGACATCAACAAGTTTTATGCATTCCTCTTAACTACAACTGGGATCAGAGTATCTGGCAAGAAATGGGTCAGGGCCAGAGTCTCAGAGAAAGTCCATTACCCCTCAAGGCAGCATACCCTAAGGTGCTTAAGAAGCCCGCCCCCCTCCTCCTTTCTAGTTCCTCTCCTAGAATTTGCATGTGTTCTTCTCTGGTTGCTCTCTGAGCTGCTATCAGCAGCTTTCCTTGCAGCCATGGATGTCTGGAATATCAGATAGGAGGTGGGGGGTGGGGGCAGGCAGGCCAGAAGAAAATCACTCAGGAAGAGATTAGGAGAGAATGGGCAGCCCTGTGAGTGCCTGTGGATTTCACAGCAGAGCTTCTCAGTCCTGCTTCTGAACATGCTTTTCACTAGGGAATAAAAGTATGTTTCTAAAAACACCTGAGCTATAGTGGTCATTGCTCTGGCCATGTCACATGCTTCATGGATACAGAGACTTGTCTGTCAAGTAGCCCTAGTCCTAGGTAGCTGGAGTCAGGGCATGGTGGGTGGTCCCTGGAGCAACCTCAAGTTGCAAAATCAGGAGCACTAAGGAACAAAACAAGCACCTCTGGGACTTGATGCTACAAACTCACTTCCTCTTGCAGGAAGACAGGGGAACTTTCCTTTTTCTAAGGAGTACTCAGTACCTCTGAATGGGAGGCACCCTCCAGACAAGTCCTTAAGAATGGGGTTGGGTATGCCACCAAAATCTCTCTACGTCTTGGTTAAATTTTAGTTTACTTGTACAGAAAAGACTGGCTGTTAAAGTTCTGTGTTCCTTGGCTTGTTGCCCAGAGCACATTTGGGTTTTCTGACACCTCTGGAAATGTCTATGGAGAATGGTGATGGCATTTCCCCAAATGCCCTCTGGTTTTCTGTTGTGATTTTGTGTTTAGCAGAAACATTTCAGGTTCACTGGTTTCTCTCAGAGCTATAGTTTTCCACTGATGGTCAGTCCTGGGGGGAAGCACCTGCCCTCAGGCTCTCACTGACAGGCCTTCTCTTTGTCTCCATCCTGAAAATCAGCATCACCACCCAGGAGAGATCCTGCAACACTGCCACCTGTGTGACCCACAAGATGGCAGGCTGGCTGAGCAGATCTGGGAGCGTGGTTAAGAACAACTTCATGCCCACCAACATGGGCTCCAAAGTCTTGGGCCAGCGCCGCAGACAGCCTCAGGCCTGAGCTGTGAAATGACTCTAGAAAGAAGGTGACTGCTCTAGAAACTGGGATAGCAGGGCAAATGGCTGGGTATTGCAGGGGTGCTGGCCACACTCTAACCCTCCGTGGGCCTGTATTATAAAAACATCCACAGCAAAATGGCCAACCCTAGTGTCCAGAGAAAGAACAGGGTCCCAAGAGCTGAAATCCCTAGAATTTGGAATCACTTCTATTTTTTTCAGTTTCTCCCAGTGATTCTGAGATCATCTGCAAGGAAATATAGATCCTATGAATTTAAAACACTGTTCCCTGCACTTACAATTGTCATTGTAGGTTTTGAGTTTTAAAGGTAATGATCCTATCCAATGAGTTTGAAGTATATCATACAATGTCACGTACACCTGAATTCAGAGCGTAGACTTGGTTTCAAATGTGATGTCTGTCCTCTACTAACTATATGACCATGGGCCAGGCCCTCTCTGCGCCTCAGCCTCTACATGTAACTTTAAGGCAAAAACAGTATCTACCTGTTATTGTTAATATAAAAAGTAATTGAGATAATTCATGGCAAGAGCCTCAACATTAATAAATAATAATATCCTAGCTCTTGTTTTTTTTTTCTCCTAGGTCACCAAGAAGTTGAACTCAAGTTGCTTTCACTGCAAAGTTGCTTTCACTGCAAATTAAAAGAACTAATTTGAAAAATAGCATGGAAGACACACATATATGCATGCTTCTTGCTTGAAATACAACTATTTGCTTGAAACAAACTAAACCTAAATGCAGAATAAAATCATTGCAGTTACCTGATGTGTATCTTTTTAATATTTGATTCTGTATTCTGTAAGTATGACTCATGTCTCACTGGCTTATCTGGTAGCAAATCTGGACCCTGTCAGCCAACCTGTTGGTGGTGGCAGCTCTGCTAAACCTCAGGAGCACATGAAATTGCTGCCCTATGGGTGTCTGGGGATGCATAGAAATGTTGAGCCTCAGTGGAACCTTTAAGGAAATGGTCTTGGAATTCCCATCATAGCTCAGTGGAAGCAAATCTGACCAGCATCAATAAGGATGCCGGTTTGATCCATGGCCTTGCCCAGTGGGTCAAGGATATGGTGTTGCCATGAGCTGTGGTATAGGTTACAGGCGCAGCTCAGATCTGGCATTGCTGTGGCTGTGGTATAGGCCAGCAGCTGCAGCCCCAATTCAACCGCTAGCCTGGGAACCTCCATGTGCTGCGGGTGCGGCCCTAAAAAGACAGAAAAAAAGAAGAGAAAAAAAAAAGAAATGTTCTCATTTGTTCACTTCATCAAGCTAAAAAATATATTTTCAGTACACTTAAAAGGAGTCCCTGCTGCTATTTATGCTGTTTCCCCCATAAGAACCTCAGGGACCTGTGAACACTTGGTTGACCAGGTTGGCTCAAATGAGGCAATAACGTGCTTGGGGTGGGTCCTCAGTATCCTGTACCCTCAGTGTCTAGTGAAACATCCTTATGGGATTAGAATCCTCTGCATCTCAGAGAGACATTCACATTCTCAGAGGGCACCCTGATTCCCAGCCCCAGAAGTTACCTGTTCTCTCTCTCCTTGACTCAGGTTTGCCCTTATCCATCCCTGCCTTTCCTCCCCAACAGCTCCTCTTTACACACCCTATAGCCTGCAACCCTTTAGAGCAATGGCTCATAGCTTGAAAGGGTATCACAGACTGGCAGAGCTGGAAAGGTCCTCAGATGCCATCCAATCCAACTTTTTACTCTTGAAGTTGCAGAGAAGGAAAATTATGTTGCTCAGGGTCCTGCAATAACTTTATCAGAGACATCCCTATATTTAAGAAATAATAATTGAGTGTCTGCTATCTCTTTGACACTATTTAAGCTCCAGGAATAGAGCAGTAAACAGAACAGACAAAACCCCCTGCATTCATGGAGCTTATATTCTAACTGGAAGAGATTGAGGTGATACATGCTCTGGAATTAGAGACATTCAGCACTGGAAGGAATCTGGGATGTCATAAGGGTATAAAGGCTTATTTGATATAGCTATTTCATGGGATCAACATCCCTGGCATATGCTGGCAATGCTGGTTACCAGCTGTTGACTATGACTTCCAAGGTGACTGGACAGCCAGTTTCACTGGTGGACAGTCAATTAAGTGGGATATTTTCCATTAGAGAAGTCATCCCCTACTACCTACTGATTCTAGTTATTTCCTAAGAAGCACATAGAATTATGACCCTTCTCCCATTCATTCTGTAGTCATCACAGTAACCCAACCTTAGCCATAAAGGTAGATCAGACCATGTCCCCCTTAGGACAGAATACTCTATTATAGACTCCCCTTCTCACAAAGTAAACATTTTAGGCATTGCAGTGTCTTCTTAATCAACTCTACTTGGTCAGAGTATATGTATTAGAATTTACTTCCAAATTTGGAATTCCCTGGTGGTTAAGGATCCATTGTTGTCACTGCTATGGCACATATCACTGCTGTGGTGCGAGTTCAGTCCCTGGCCAGGGAGTATCTACATGCCACAGGCAAGGCCAAAAAAAATGTTTACTTCTAAATTCAATTTTCTCATGCTTTAGTTAAGATTTCATTCTACCTTTGTTAAGTCTAGAATTGGGGCTACTGGTATCAAATGGGCTGGCAAACTTCTGAACTTTTTCTATGTTTTACCAGTGAAATAGCATGAAAACTGTGCCTTAAGCTTGATATAATTCACCTGTAAAACTTTCTCACAGAATTCTTTTTATAACACATGTCCTAGCAAGGTTCTCAGTTTCTGCCAAGGTTATTCAACTCTCCAATTATTTTATTTTATTCCTTTTTTGTTGTTTTCCTTGTTGTTTTAGGGTCACACCCATGGCATATGGAGTTTCCCTGGCTAAGGGTCGAATCGGAGTTACAGTTGCCAGCCTACACCACAGCCACAGCAATGCCAGATCCTTAACCCACTGAGCGAGGCCAGGGATCAAACCTACGGCCTCATGGATACTTGTCAGATTCATTTCCACTGAGCCACGATGGGAACTCCTTACCTAATTTTATTCTAATTTCTGATTTATATATATTTCCGTGAAAGTTTTTTTTTAATTTTTACATGCATTAGCAAATTGTACTTTTTCATTATAATCTAAAATCTTCAGAGTTTCCATCATAGCTCAATGGTTAACAAACCTGAGTAGTATCCATAAGGACCCAAGTTCGATCCCTGGCCCTGATCAGTGGGTTAAGGATCCAGTGTTACTGCAAGTTGCAGTGCAGGTTGAGTATGAGGTTCAGATCTGGCATTGCTGTAGCTGTGGTGTAGGCTGGAAGCTGCATCTCTGATTTGATCCCTAGCCCAGGAACTTCCATACGCTGCACATTTGGCCCTAATATGTTAAAAAAAAAAAATTGACATTTTGGGGAGTTCCCCTTGTGGCACAGTGGAAATGAATCTGACTAGGAACCATGAGGTTGCAGGTTCGATCCTTGGCCTCGCTCAGTGGGTTGAGGATCCAGCATTGCCGTGAGCTGTGGTATAGGTCGCAGGAGCAGTTCAGATCTGGCGTTGCTGTGGCTGTGGCATAGGCCAGCAGCTATAGCTCTGATTAGACCCCTAGCCTGGGAACCTCCATATGCTATGGGTGCAGCCCTAAAGACAAAAGACAAAAAAAAAAATCTTCAAACTTGGGTTATATCACATTGTATCTCTATCTTCCTTATGGTACTCTAAGACATATACTTCATGACCTGACCCTATATCACTTTTCTGATCTCCTGCCAACTAACCCATGCTTGCTCCACTTCAGCTTCCTCTGGGTCTTTGCACTTACTGTTTTCTCTGCCTAGCACACTATTCCCTCAATGTGTGCATGACCAACTCCTTCCCTTTCCTTCAGAACTCTGCTGAAATACCAGCTTCTTAGAAAAGGCTTCCCTGTATGCCTGTATGTGAAATGGCATCCCTTTTCTGATCAGTCTCTACCCACCTTATTCAGCTTTATTTTATCCACATTGAACTTACCATGATTTTATCCAAATAGAACCCATCACTATCTAAAATGTTACATATTTAGTGGGGTTTTTGGTCTATGTACTTCCACTAGCATATCACTCTATGAAGGAAATTAAATGGTTTTTATCTATATCCCTGGAGCACAGAAACATTTCTAGAACTCAGTAGTCCTTCAATAAATATCTGTTGAGTTATTAAACAAATTATGAAGAGCTATAAACTTTTTTCCTCTGAGTTCATTTTGACTATGTATCACATTTTGAGAAATAAAGTTGTCATTTTCAAAATCATCTTTAATTTTCTTTTGATATCTACTTTAACTCAAAAGTTGTTTAGTAGAGAAATTTCAAATTTAAAATGGCCTTTAAAATTATACTTCAGGAGTTCCCATCGTGGTGCAGTGGTTAACGAATCCGACTAGGAACCATGAGGTTGCGGGTTCGGTCCCTGCCCTTGCTCAGTGGGTTGACGATCCGGCGTTGCCGTGAGCTGTGGTGTAGGTTGCAGACGCGGCTCGGATCCCGCGTTGCTGTGGCTCTGGCGTAGGCCGGTGGCTACAGCTCCGATTCAACCCCTAGCCTGGGAACCTCCATATGCCGCGGGAGCGGCCCAAGAAATAGCAACAACAACAACAAAAGACAAAAAATAAATAAATAAATAAAATAAAATAAAATTATACTTCAGTTATTTAGTTTCAGAATCTTGCCTGAGAAATTTTAGATTTTTCTATGAGGCATATTATGTGGTCCTTTCTCACAAATGTGACAAAAATAAGAGAAAATAAGGTACTTTCCCTGAGCTCAAAACTTTTATACCAATATCTATATGTGTATATATCTATGGAAATGTAGTTAAAGAGATTAATTATATTATTCTTACATATTATTTTTGACTGGCTATTTGATTTTGCAGAGACTAAAAGAGGGCAGTAAAGTTCCCAAGTGTTATTTTATTTCTGTGAATTATCCCTTGAATTTCTAAAAACATTTACTTTATATATTATAATTTTTTTACTTCTAAAATCTACTTTTGTAAGGTATAAATTATATAAAATTATATAGATGAGTTATATTTCCATGAGTTTTACCAAAAGTATACATAAAACCTATGTAGTCATTGCAATAGAAGGTATGGAATATTTCTGTCATCTCAGAATGTTCCTCATGCCACTTTCATGTAAATATCCTCCAAAGCCCTGCCCCACACAATCACTGATGTAATTTCCATCACCATGGATTTATGTTTCAATAGGTATATGGTATGTGCTCTTTTATCTAGCTTCTTTTATTCAGCATCTTCTTTGGGAAATTTATTTATACTGTTGCAATATAAATGTTTATTTGGGAGACTAATTGGGTATTAGTTGAGTATTAATTCTCAAGGATTGGAGAGGAGTATTCCACCGCATTTCAAAATTTGTTGGACAGGCAGATGTATTCTTTTCAGCTTGGGTTATTATGCATGACATTCTTATGAACATTCATGTATAAATATTTCCATGAACAGCTGAAGTCATTTCTCTTGGATAAATGGCTAAAAATTATATGGTAAATGTCTGTTGCAACTAAATTAGCTGTGCCAGTATACAAATGGCACTGCCATTTTACACTCCCAGCATAAATTTCAGACCATTTAAGTTGCTCCACATAACCTCGACAATGATTGGTATTTTCAGGCTTTATAATTTTAGCCATTCTTATGACACTGAGGCAGATTTTCATTGTGGGTTTTAATTTCTATCTCCCTAATAACGACTGATGATTGAATATCCTCTTATGTGCTTCTTGGGAATTTGTTTATATTTTTTTGTGAAGCTCCTATTCCACTATTTTCCCCATTTTTAAGTAGACACCTTATCTTCTAACTATGTGGTTGTAAAAGATCTTAATATATTCTAGGTATGAGTCCTGCTTCCTTTGGGGCATTATTTCACTTACCTGCTCACATTTCTCTCCCTCTTGAGTCACTTCTTCCATGGGAAGCCAGATGCCATGCAACAAGGCCATTCAAGCAGACTATGGAGGAATCTGTGTGTCCAGGAATGCAGGTCTCTGGCCAATAGTCAAGGAGGAATAAAGGCCTGACAGCAATGAAATGGGTGAGTTTAGAAGTGAATTCTCCAGCCCTCTTTGAACCTAGAGATAGCTGCAGATCTAGCTGAGAGTTGGAGAGCAACCTCAAGAGAGACCCTGAGCCAGAACCACTCAGCTGAGCCTCTTCCAGATAGTCTACCTCAGAAACTGTGAGATAATAAACATTTGTTCTTCTGAGCAGCCAAGTTTTTAGGTAATTTGTTACACAGCAATAGATAACTAATATCCATCTAAACCATGATAACTTACTCAATACCAATTTTGGGAAATCTTATTCAGTAGAGTTGGCTAGATGTATAGAACTGATTTCAAGTTGGAAGTTACAGTTCCCAGAGAGGATGCAGTGTCAGATGTGTTCCCCCTGGTCCCAGGCCCAGATCAGTTTAGGTGCAGTGCCATAAACTGCCTCCATTCCAAACAAAATTAAGTCCTTCTCTTCCCCCTCATTACTGAGTACTTTTTAACAGAAGCTTCTTTCTCTCTGAATTCTCAATGCTCTCCATCTACAGCTACTCTTTCATGTTATTCTATCTGCCTCTAAGAGTCTCATGGTGGGAAGAAATCATGTAGACCAACCCTCATGCTTAAATTACTCCATAACACTCCAAAGTGGTCTTCTAGCTTATTTTTGAAAACTTGATATCACTGTCTTCTGACATAGCTCATCCTGTCTTTGGATCATTCTGACTCTCAGAAAATTCCTCTACTAGTCAGTAGAAGTCACTTCCTCTCCTCTCCTGCTCCACTGGGTTCTCAAGAAATTCATTCTCAGGCAAAATATCCGGGGAGAATTGGCTGTGAATGAGACCACACTTCTGAAACAAGAACTGGGTATAAATTGTTGGGGATTTAAAACAAATCATATATTCTTTACTATGAAGTCCCTGGCTGAACTTGATTTTCTATAAGCCATCTCATTACCTAGATCCATTACAAATAATTACTTCTTCATTCTCAAGAATGTATCTGGGGTAGGGGAAAGGCTTTTCAATTATTTGGATCCTGATAGTTCTGCTCTTGGTGAAACTTTTCTGGATATTCCTATAGCAGTTGCTGCACGTAAATGATTGGCAGAGCTAACAACAGTCTTGCCATTGTCTCTTGTAGGGCCCTGAGCCAAGCACTATAAATCCAGGCCTCATCTCTCCTACTCAGGCTTGCCAGGACAACGATGAGATTAATTGTTTTCATACAGAGAGGTACTCTAGGAACTTCCTGGAGAGCTTGGCTAAACTGTGGCTCTAGAAAGGTCATAGGAGTGGTTTCTTGCCTTCAAAAAGATAATAAACCATGTGCCAGGTCTTGTATAAAACCCTTAAGATAATCCACAAAGCTATGCATGATGTGGCACTGACTATTGTTCCAACCTCACCTCTCCCCATGCGCTCCCTCCCACTCTGAGTTCCAATTACACTGGTGTTCTTTCAATTTGTCAGAAACTGCATGTTCTCCTACGCAGGGCCTGCGATTTTTATAAACTCCCCAGTGATGCTGATGCTGTTCAACTGAAGGTCACACTTCTATCAACAAGGTTTACATCATTTTTTATTATGGCTCTGAATACATGATAATATAGCTGGTTAACATCTCTGTCTCCTCTCTTAAACTCTAAGTATCTTAAAAGCAGGGATCACATCAATTTTTTTCTTTGTAGTCTCCAGTGTGTTTCACCTAGCACTCAGTACTTGAAGATTGCTAATATCCTAATACCTTTATATAAAAGAGTGATAGACAAATCCCTTATACAAGCTTGTAGAGCTAAGTGTACTTGTGAGAGACTGCATAGTGAGGAGAACTTGTGTACGATGCTTAAAAGGAGAGATCAGGGATCAAAAAGGGCCAGCGACAGGAAAAGGATTCTAAGGCCAATTCCTAAGAGTTAATTAAGAGCTAAGATCAAGATCAAGCCATTAAGAGCCAAGGTCAAGTCAGTTAAGAGCCAAGATCAAGATCAAGCAGTTAAGAGCCAAGATCAAGATCAAGTCAGTTAAGAGCCAAGATCAAGAAGCATTTTAGAGGGTGAAACCAGGAGGCAGGTATATGTCCCAGAAGAGGGAATATGAGATTCCATAATCCCCAAAGTCACCACTGGAACCAGAATGAGAAGCCTCTTTGGGGGAAAATGCTGGCATGCTTGCCAGAGAAAACTCCTGAGGATCCTTTATTTGAGATCTGGGTATTGCATCCCTCCTATTCTCTAGCCAAGCAAAGAACCTGCCACTAGGTGCTGTGTCATTAACTATAAGGCACCAAGAAGAGAGACACACCATCTGTCCATTCCCGTGTGTCTGCTGAGACCATGTTGCCATTGGGAATAGACCTGGGGAACAGGTGGTTCCATCGTGGCTCAGTACACCCAATCTTTGCTCAGATTACTGAGGCCCCCAAAAGAGTGGGACTGAGAAGTCTGGGCAAGCAAGCATGACTGGCCATAGCCCACATTGAGCACTGATGGCCTTTCTTCCCTGAGTCAAGTAGCCATTGATTCTCTAGGAGACTCCACCATCAGAACATGTGGCAGTCTCATACATGGAAAACAGAAATAACCTAGGGTGGGCTTAGGGGTCCAGGTTCCTAATCTCTTATTCCTGCTCTGCTATGGCCTCCTGTGTAGTCTTTGCTAGGACAGTCCTCTTCACTAGACCTCAGCTTTCCACTCTAGAAAATGGGAGAATTGGAACCATATGATCTTATAACTCCCTTCCAGCTCATATTCTATAGGAACAGTACAAAGATATGAAGTAAAACTTGTAGTTTCTGGGCTCTTTGACCATCTCATATCTTTGGACACATCAGCCACTATCATCATAACCTGCCGATCTTCATCTGAACCACCGAACCTAGGGCTCGTCTGGTCAAAAGCTATTTTTGTCTACAAACAATAAGTGCTGGAGAGGGTGTGGAGAAAAAGAAACCCTAGTACACTGTTGGTGGGATTGTAAATTGGTGCAACCACTGTGGAAAGCAGTATGGAGATTCCTCAGAAAACTAAACATAGAACTACCATTCGATCCAGCAATCCCACTCCTGGGCATCTATCCAGAGAAAACCATGACTCGCAAAGACACATGTACTCCGGTGTTCATTGCTGCACTATTTGCAAGAGCCAAGACATGGAAACAACCTAAATGTCCATCGACAGAGGAGTGGATCCAGAAGATGTAGTACATATACACAATGGAATATTACTCAGCCATTAAAAAGAACAAAATACCGGCATTTTTAGCAACATGGATGGACCTAGAAATTATCATGCTAAGTGAAGTCAGCCATACAATGAGACACCAACATCAAATGCTTTCACTGACATGTGGAATCTGAAAAAAGGGCAGACTGAACTTCTTTGCAGAACAGATGCTGACTCACAGATATTGAAAAACTTATGGTCTCCAGAGGTGACAGTTTGGGGGATGGGGGGAAGTGCTTGAGTTGTGGGATGGAAATCCTGTAAAACTGGATTGTGATGATCATTATACAACTACAGATGTGATAAATTCATTGAGGGAAAAAAAAAGCTATTTTTATGATGGTCTATCTCCTTAACCTGAGAGAAAAGATGATGCTATCCTGCTCTTGAAGATGTACTTAAACAGAGGGAACCATCACAAAGTCTCCTAAAGGCCAACCATGAGACAGTAGACCTGGATCTGAAGCTAGAAAGACTAAGGTTATACAAAGAAAGGACAGGCTCATCGAATATCCCCACCTATTTCAGGGTGAGCCATCAAAGAGAGTTTTATCATGTCAGGGTTGGCATGTGGGATTTATATATGGACCCGACTGGGTCCAGCACTTATTCTAGCCTGAGTCTGGCAAGGATTTTTTTTTTTGTCTTTTTAGGGCTACATATGAAGGTTTCCAGCCTAGGGGTCCAATTGGAGCTACAGCTGCCAGCCTACACCACAACCACCGCAATGCCAGATCTGAGCCATGTCTGCAACCTACACCACAGCTCACAGCAACTCTGGATTCTTAACCCACTGAGTGAGGCCAGGGATTGAACCCACAACCTCGTGGTCCCTAGTCAGATTCGTTTCCACTGCACCACGATGGGAATTCCTGGCAAGGATTTTTATACCTTTTTTTTTCTTTTTTTCTTTCTTTCTTTCTTTCTTTTTTTTTAGGGCTACACCCACAGCATATGGAAGTTCCAGGCGAGGGGTTGAATTGGAGCTACACTGCCAACCTACACCACAGCCACAGAAATGCAGGATCCAAGCCTTGTCTGCAACCTACACCACAGCTCAAGACAATGCTGGATCCTTAACCCACTGAGTGAGGCCAGGGATCAAACCAGCAGCCTCATGGATACTAGTCAGATTTGTTTATGCTGCACCGCAATGGGAACTCCTGGCAAGGATTTTTAAAATGTTGTTTTGAAAGAAAACTTAGCAGTTTCTATAAAAATTTAAAATATACATACATATATACTAATCTAACAACTACACTTCTAGGAAGGTATCATAATGACACATAAGCATATAAGATCAAGATCATTTTTTTTTAGGACCACTCCTGTGGCATATGGAAGTTCCCAGGCTAGGGGTCAAATTGCAGATGCACACCACAGCCATGGCATTGCCAGATAAGCTGCATCTGTGACACACACCACAGCTTATGGCAACTCCAGATGCTAAACCCACTGAGTAAGGCCAGGGATGGAATCTGCATCCTCATGCATAGTAAGTGGGTTCTTAACCCTTTGGGTCACAACAGGAACTCCAGCAAGATCATTTTAGTATTGTCAATAACAATAAAAATTTTAAAAATTCTAATTGTCCATTTCTAGGGAATTGCCAAAGTAATTATAATACACAAACATAATTGAATACAATGGTGGAAAATAATGAGGAAGATTTATACAGATAATGCCATGGGAAATATACAAAAAGAATGCATAAGAAATTTTAAAAGCTGAAAAAAATCAGTGATCCAATGAGTTGATTTCATTGCCCCTTAATAGCTTGTATTCTGTAATTTGTTTTCAATTACAGAATCAATTAAATTATTGATTTATATTATTCTATATGGAGGGATATGGGATTATGATGGCAGAATAGAAGGACTGGAGCTCACCTTCTCTCATAAAAACAAGAGACTTACAACCAAATACTGAACAACTTTCAACCAAATGGACTGGAACCTTTCAAAAAGATATCCTACTCCAGAAGACAAAGAAGAGGCAACATCAAGATGGTAGGAGGGGCAATTACATGATATTAGCAACCCCATACCCTCCAGGTGTGAAGCCCACAGACTGGAAAGTAACTGTCACAGAGACTCACCTATGGGAGTGAGAGTTCTGATCCCCACGCCAGGTCCCCACACCTGGGTATCTGAAATTGGGAGGAAGAGCTCCCAGAGCATCTGGCATTGAAGGCCAGTGGGGCTTGTATGCAGGAGCTCCACGGGACTGGGGGAAATGGAGACCCCATTCTTGAAAGGTGCACACAGGCTTTCATGTGCACTGGGTCCCTGAGCAGGGCGGAGGCTTTGTGGGAATCTGGGTCAGACCTGACTGCAGTTCTTGGTGGATCTCCTGGGAAAACAGGGGGTGACTGTGGCTCATTTTGGGGGAAGGACATTGGAAGAAGCAGTCTCAGGAGTATTCATTGGTGTGTGTTCCTCTAGAGGTGGCCATTTTGGGAGAATCTGGCCCCACCCATCAGTGCTGAGAAGCCCCAGGCCAAACAATAATCCAGGTAGGATCACAGCTCCACCCATACTAATCAGGCTGCCTAAAGATGTCCCCAGGCACATAGCCCACCTCTATTCTCACTCAGAGACAAAGTCCCACCCACCAGAGGGATAGGAATCATCCCCACCTACCAGTGGGCAGGCACCAGTCCCTCCCATCAGGAAGCCTACAGCAAGCCCCATGCCAACTTCAGCCACAAGGAAGGCATACATCAGAAGTAGAAAGGCTACAACTCTACTTTCTTCAAAAAGGAGACTACACCAAAAACCTATAAAAATGAAAAGGCAGAGAACTATAACTCAGATAAGAGAACAAGAAAAAAACCCAGAAAAACAGCTAAGTGATCTGGAGATTATCAACCTCCAGGAACAAGACTTTAGACTGATAAGGCTGAAGATGATGCAAGACATTGGAAATAAACTGGAGACAAAGATTGATAATTTAGAGCAAACACCGAGCAAAGAAATACAAGATTTAAAACTTAAGTAAGCAGATATGCAAAATACAATCATTGAAATAAAAAATTCATTAGCAGAATACAGGAGGCAGAAGAATGAATAAGCAAGGTGGAGGACAAACTAGTGGAAATCACTGATACAGAACAGAAAAGAGAAAAAAGATTGAAAAGAAATGAAGAGAGCCTCAGAGAACTCAGGGACAATGTTAAACACACCAACATCCATATTATAGGGGTGCAAGAAGGAGAAGAGAGAGAGAGAAAGGGACAGAAAAAGTATTCAAAGAGATAATAGTGGAAAACATCCCTAAAATGGGAAAGGAATCACTTGCTCAAATCCAGGAAGCACAATGAGTACCATATAAAATAAACCCAAGGAGGAACACCCCAAGACCATACTAATCAAACTGAAAAAATTAAAGACAAAGAGAAAATACTGAAAGCAGCTAAGGAAAAGAAACAAATTACATACAGGGGAACCTCAATAAGGTTATGAGCAGATTTTTTAGCAGAAGTTCTTCAGGCCAGAAGGGAGTGACACAACATACGTAACGTGATGAAAGGAAAAAAACCTCCAACCAAGATTACATTATCCAGCAAAACTCTCATTCAGATTTGAAGGAGAATCAAAAGCTTTACAGATAAGCAAAAGCTAAGAGAATTCAGCAACACTAAACCATCTTTACAAAAAAATAATAAAGGAACTTCTCTAGGCAGAAAAGAAAAGGCCACAACCAGAAACAAAAATACCACAAATGACAAGGCTCACCAATAATGGCATATACACAGAAAAGGTAGGAAATCATCCACACACAAATATGCTACCCAAAACAGAAATTGTGAGAAGAGGAGGGTACAAATGCAGGACCCTGAAGATGCACTTGCAATTAAGAGATCAACAATTTAAAACAATCTCATGTATATATATATAGAGACTCCTATATCAAAACTTCAGGGTAATCACAAACCAAAAATCTACAGTTGACACACACACAAATAAGAAAAATCAACTGAAATAAAATGCTAAAGATAGTCATCAAACCACAGGAGGAGAAAACAAAAGAAGAAGGGAAGAAAAAGAGCAACAAAACCAAATTCAAAATAGTTAATAAAATGGCAAAAAGAAGATACACATCAACAATTACCTTAAATGTTAATGGACTAAATGCCCCAACTGAAAAACATAGACTGGCTGAATGGATACAAAAAAAAGATCCATATATATATGCTGTCTTCAAGAGACCCACTTCAATGCTAGGGACACATAAAAATTCCAAAACTATGTTGAATAGCAGTGGTGAGAGTGGGCATCCCTGTCTTGTTCCAGATTTGAGTGAGAAGGCTTTCAGTTTTTCCCCATTGAATATTATATTTGCTGTGGGTTTATCATAAATGGCTTTGATTATGTTCAAGAATGTTCCCTCTATACCCACATTGGTGAGGGTCTTGATCATGAATGGATGTTGGACTTTGTTAAATGCTTTTTCTGCATCTATTGAGATGATCATATGATTTTTGACTTTTCATTTGTTAATGTGGTCTATGACGTTGATTGATTTGCATATGTTGAGCCATCCTTGTGAAACTGGGATGAACCGTACCTGGTCATGGTGTATAATTTTTTTGATATGTTGTTGGATTCAGTTGGCTAAGATTTTGTTGAGAATTTTTGCATGTATATTCATCAAAGATATTGGCCAATAGTTTTCTTTTTTGGTGTTATCTATGTCTGGTTTTGGAATTCGGGTGATGGTGGCATCATAGAATGTCTTTGAGAATATTGCAATTAGACAAACAAAAGAAATAAAAGGCATCCATGTAGGAAAAGAAGAGATAAAACTGTCACTGTATGCAGACAACATGATATTATACACAGAAAACCCAAAGGACTCAACCCAAAAACTACTTGAACTGATTAATAAATTCAGCAAAGTAGCAGGATATAAGATTAACATTCAGACGTCAGTCGCATTTCTGTATACCAGCAATGAACTATTAGAAAAGGAATACAAAAATACAATACCTTTTAAAATTGCACCTCACAAAATCAAATACCTCGGAATACACTTGACCAAGGAGGTAAAGGACTTATATGCTGAGAACTATAAAACTTTAATCTAAGACATCAAAGAAGATGTAAAGAAATGGAAAGATATTCCATGTTCCTGGATTGGAAAAATCAATATTGTAAAAATGGCCATACTACCCAAAGCAATCTACAGATTCAATGCAATCCCTATCAAATCACCCATGACCTTTTTCACAGAACTAGAACAAACAATCCAAACATTTATATGGAACCACAAAAGACCCAGAATTGCCAAAACAATCCTGAGAAACAAAAACCAAGCAGCAGGCATAACTCTCCCAGACTTCAAGAAATATTACAAAGCCACAGTCATCAAAACAGCATGGTACTGGTATCAAAACAGACAGACAGAACAATGGAACAGAATAGAGAACCTGGAAATAAACCCTGACACCTATGGTCAATTAATCTTTGACAAGGGAGGCCAGAACATCAAATGGGAAAAAGAAAGTCTATTCAGCAAGCATTGCTGGGAAACCTGGACAGCTGCATGCAAAGCAATGAAACTGGAACACACCCTCACACCATGCACAAAAATGAACTCAAAATGGCTGGAAGACTTCAATATAAGACAGGACACCATCAAACTCCTAGAAGAGAACAGAGGCAAAACACTCTCTGACATCAACCTCATGAATATTTTCTCAGGTCAGTCTCCCAAAGCAATAGAAATCAGAGCAAAAATAAACCCATGGGACCTCATCAAACTGAAAAGCTTTTGCACAGCAAGGGAAACCCAAAAGAAAACAAAAAGACAACTTTCAGAATGGGAGAAAAGAGTTTCAAATGATGCAACGGACAAGGGCTCAATCTCTAGAATATATAAGCAACTTATACAATTCAACAGCAAAAAAGCCAATCAATCAATGGGAAAATGGGCAAAAGACATGAATAGACTGTTTTCCAAGGAAGATATACAGATGGCCAGCAAACACATGAAAAAATGCTCAACATTGCTGATTATAAGAGAAATGCAAATCAAAACTACCATGAGATATCACCTCACACCAGTCAGAATGGCCATCATTAAGAAGTCCACAAATAACAGTGCTGGAGGGGCTGTGGAGAAAAGGGAACCCTCCTGCACTGTTGGTGGGAATGTAAACTGGTACAGCCACTATGGAGAACAGTTTGGAGATACCTTAGAAATCTATACGTAGAACTTCCATATGATCCCGCAATCCCACCCTTGGGCATATATCCGGACAAAACTCTCCTTAAAAGAGGCACGTGCACCCGCATGTTCATTGCAGCACTATTCACAATAGCCAGGACATGGAAACAACCCAAATGTCCATCGACAAATGATTGGATTCGGAAGAGGTGGTATATATACACAATGGAATACTACTCAGCCATAAAAAAGAATGACATAATGCCATTTGCAGCAACATGGATGGAACTAGAGAATCTCATACTGAGTGAAATGAGCCAGAAAGACAAAGACAAATGTCATATGATATCACTTGTAACTGGAATCTAATATCCAGCACAAATGAACATCTCCACAGAAAAGAAAATCATGGACTTGGAAAATAGACTTGTGGCTGCCTGATGGGAGAGAGAGAGAGTGGGAGGGATGGGGAGCTTGGGGTTATCAGATACAACTTAGAATAGATTTACAAGGAGATCCTGCTGAGTAGCATTGAGAACTATGACTAGATACTCATATTGCAACAGAACAAAGGGTGGGGGGGGGAAATGTATACATGTAAGGATAACTTGATCCCCTTGCTGTACAGTGGGGAAGAAAAAAAATTGAAAGTGAGATGGGAGAAAGCATTCAATGCAAATGGGAATCAAAAGAAAGCTGGAGCAGCGACACTCATATCAGACAAAATAGACTTTAAAATAAAGAATATTGTAACAGACAAAGTAGGACATTACATAATGATCAAAGGGTCAATCCAAGAAGAAGATAAAACAATTGTAAATATATATGCACCCAACATAGGACCACTTCAATGTATAAGGCAACTGCTAACAACCTTAAAATGACAAATTGACAATAACACAATAATAGTGGGGGACTTTAACACTCCACTCACAGCAATGGATAGATCATCCATACAGAAAATCAATAAGGAAACACAAACCCTGAATGAAACATTAGACTAGATATACTTAATAGATAGTTATAGGACATTCTGTCCAAAAGCAACAGAATACACATTCTTCTCAAGTGCACATGGAACATTCTCTAGGATTGATCACATTCTGGGCCACAATCAAGCTTCAGTAACTTTAAGAAAATTGAAATCATATCAAGCATCTTTTCTGACCACAAAGCTAGACCACTGGAAATCAACAAGAAAAAAACTGCAAAAAGCACAAACACGTGGAGACTAAACAACATGCTACTAAACAACCAAGGGATCACTGAAGAAATCAAAGAGGAAATTAAAAAATATCTAGAAGCAAATGACAACAAAGATACAACACTCCAAAACCTATGGGATGCAGCAAAAGCCGTTCTAAGAGGAAAGTTTAGAGCAATACAAGCCCACCTCAGAAAACAAGAAAAAGCTCAAATAAACACACTAACTTTACATCTAAAGCAGCTAGAGAGAGAAGAGCAGACAAGACCTAAAGTTAGCAGGAGGAAAGAAATCATAAAGATGAGAGCGGAAATCAATGAAATAGAAACAAAGAAAACCATAGAACAGATCAATGAAACTAAAAGTTGATTCTTTGAAAAGATCAACAAAATTGATAAGCCTTTAGCCAGACTTATCAAGAAAAAAAGAGAGAGGACTCAAATCAATAAAATTAGAAATGAAAAAGGAGAAGTTAACAACAGAATCACAGAAACACAAAGAATCATAAGAGACTAGTACATGCAACAATATGCCAATAAACCTAGAAGATACTGATGAATTCTTAGAAAAGTACAATCTTCCCAGGCTAAATCTAGGAATAAACCTACCTAGATTGATGAAATAGAAAAGTACAATCTTCCCAGGCTAAATCTAGGAATAAACCTACCTAGATTGATGAAATAGAAAAGATGAACAGACAAATTACAAGTACTGAAATTTAAACTGTGATTGAAAAACTTCCAACAAACAAAAGTCCAGAACCAGATGGCTTCATGTGTGAATTCTATCAAATATTTAGAGATAACACCTATCCTTCTGAAACTATTCCAAAAAATTGCAGAGGAAGGGACACTCCCAAACTCATTCTATGAGGCCACCAGCACCCTGATACCAAAACCAGATAAAGATACCACAAAAAAGAAAATTACAGGCCAATTTCACTGATGTACATAGATGCAAAAATCCTCAACAAAATACCAACAATACATTAAAAGGATTGTACATCATGATCGAGTGGGATTTATCCTAGGGATGCAAGGATTCTTCAATATCTGCAAATCAATCAGTGTGATATACCACAGTAACAAACTGAAGAATAAAAACCATATGATCCTCTCAATAGACACAGAGAAAGCCTTTGACAAAATCCAACATGCATTTCTGATAAAAAGCCTTCAGAAAGTGGGCATAGAGAGAACCTACTTCAACATAATAAAAGCTATATATGACAAACCCAAAGCTAACATTCTCAATGGTGAAAAGCTGAAAGAATTCCTGCTGAGATCAGAAACAAGACAAGGATGTCCACTCTTGCCACTACTGTTCCCAACATAGTTTTTGAATTCCTAGCCATGGCAATCGGAGCAGAAAAAGAAATAAAAGGAATCCAAACTGGAAAGGAAGAAGTAAAACTATAACTATTTGTAGATGACCATGATACTATACCTTGAAAATCCTAAAGATGCTACGAGAAAACTGTTAGAGCTCATCAATGAATTTGGCAAAGTTGCCAGATACCAAATTAATACACAGAAATTGACTGCATTTCTATATACTGACAAAAAAAGATCAGAAAAAGAAATTAGGAAAAAATCCCATTTACCATCACATCAAAAAGAATAAAATATTTAGGAATAAACCTACCTAGATTGACAAAAGCCCTGTACTTTGAAAACTACAAGACGCTGATGAAAGAAATCAAAGATGACACAAATAGATGGAAAGACATACCATGCTCTTGGATTGGAAGAATCAATATTGTCAAAATGACTATACTACCCAATGCAATCTATAGATTCAATGCAATCCCTATCAAATTACCAAGGACATTTTTCACAGAACTTGAACAAAATATGTTAAAATTTGTTTGGAAGCACAAAAGATCCAGAACAGCCAAGGCAATCCTGAGAAAGAAAAATGGAGCTGGAGGAATAAGTCTCCCTCACTTCAGACTATATTACAAAGCTACAGTCATCAAAACCATATGGTACTGGCACAAAGACAGAAATATAGATCAGTGGAACAGGATAGAAAGCTCAGAATTGAACCAATAAACCTACAGTCAACTAATCTATGACAGAGGTGGCAAGAATATACAATGGAGAAAAGACAATAAACTTCTTTGAAGAAGAGATACTGGCTTACAGAATTTGAAAAATTTATGTTTTCCAAATGAGACAGGTTGGGGGGTGGGGGAATGTGCTGGGGTTTCAGGTGGAAATGCTATAAAATTGGGTTGTGATGATCATTGTACAACTATAAATGTAATAAAATTCATTGAGTAATTTAAAAAATAAATGAATTACCTAATTGGCAAAAAAAAAGAGAATATTCTATATGGAGGTTCTATTTATGATAAACATTCTCAGTTTCCTTTACATTTTTTTTTGAAATATTTTTATTTTTTCCTCTTTCTGTGAACACACACACACATATGCAGGTTGCTATTTTCCTTCAACACTTTGAAGATGCTATTCTACCATAGTCTGGCTTCAGAGCCAGTTGTTGAGAAGTCATTGGTGTTTGTTTACAAATAATCTGTCTTTTCCTTCTGGTTGCTTTCAAGATCTTTGACTTTGGTTATCTTTAACTTTATTACAATGTGTCTAGGTTCTTCTTATTTTCTTTGGGATTCATAGGATTTTTTGAGTTTAAAGATTCATGAACTTTTGTCAGTTCTGAAAAATTCACATTCATGATCATGCCGATATTTCCTGTCATCCATTCTCTCTACTCTCTGCTGGTACGTGATTAAATTTCACTCTATCCACCAAGCTTCTTAACTTTTATATAATATTTTCTATTTATTATGCTACTGATGTGGGGAATTTCTTTAAATCTATATTATAGATAACTAATTCTGTCATCACCTTTTACATTCTATTTTACCCATACATTGATTTTTAAATTTTAATTATTGTAATTTTTGTTTCTAGAAATTCATGAGTTGAACCTATAACCTCCAATGGATTGTATTTGTAGAAAGCACCTGTGAGGAGGTGATAAAGACTAAAAGACACCATAAGGTGAAGGTCCTAATCTGATAGGCCCTTATGACAAGAGACACCAAAGTTCTCGCTCTGTCTGCTATGTGAGGACACGGTGAGAAGATGGCCATCTGCAAGCCAGGAAGAAGGCTCTCACCAGACATCCAGCTAGCCGACTCCTTCATCTTGAACTTTCCAGTCACCAGAACTTTGAGAAAATAAATTCCTGTTATTTAAGCCATTCAGCCTGTGGTATGATTTTGTTATGGTATCCCAAGCTGACTAATAAAGCTTTTAATATCATTTTTTATTTATTTAAGAATATTGGATGAATTTGTTTTGAAACCAAAATTCCTGTATCTACATTATTTGTGGGTCTGGTTTTTTCAGTTTCTGATTTCTTTTTCTTTTTTCTTTCTTTTTTTTTTTTTTTTTTTTGTCTTTTTAGAGCCATACCTGCGGCATATGGAGGTTCACAGACTAGGAATCAAATCGGAGCTACAGATGCCGGCCTACACCACAGCCACAGCAATGTGGGATCTGAGCCGTGTCTGCGACCTACACCATAGCTCATGGCAATGCTGGATCCTTAACCCAATGAGCAAGGCCAGGGATTGAACCCACGTCCTCATGGATACTAGTCAGGTTCATTAACCACTGAGCCATGACAGGAACTCCTCAGTTTCTGACTTCTAGTAACTTTCACTTATGATGACTTCTTCCATGGGTATTTTGTGATTTTTCAACTTTTACTTTGGGTTTGTTGGTACTTAATCTATGGAAATTTTAATTGGCATGGGTCTAAATTTCCAAGAGATAATTTACGTTTGCTTCTATTTGATATCTGGGACCAGGACCAGTTCACAATAAATTTAAACTGAATTTCTTCATTTTCATTAAGGAAACTTTTCTGTTTATATTTGGCTTGGCATTCTTTTTGAAGTTGAAGTCTCTTACATATTGGATGATTTTTTGATGTTGACTAACATTAATCAGTGTTGAAAACTAATGTGTTAACCCCCAGTAAGTATATAGGTCATTATTTGATTTATTTGGAAGGGGAAGGCATCTGAATATGAAAGTAACTGTACAGTATTGGGTATGAAGAGTGGGCAGGCATCTTTCCAACAAGATGCTCCAATATGCCTTATAACATTAAAACTGAAGTAAAACATTGTCTTTGAAATTTTGAAAGTTTGAAGTCTCAGATTATTTGTCTTTCATCTTTTTCATGGAGTCAAAGAAATCTTCCTAGTCTGGGTCATTTTCATGATTCATAGAGGAAAACAGCTTGCCAACTATATTCTCTGTAAGTGATTTATAAAATGTGATATATGTTCAACTTCTCTCTACATTAAAGTTACTCAGTTTACTCCAATGGCCTTTATATTAAAGTTATGTCTATTCCTAGCAGATAACACCTGTAGGTCATTAGCTTGATGTATACAATGCGTGTTAATTTTCATTAAAGACTTGGACTTGGGGAGAAAGTCCTCTGAATTTTGCAAGTCTATCCTAAAATGACTGTCTCTCACATAGAGTATTATAAACTTAGAAAATTATAAGTATATATAAAATATTTTTCTTAAAAGTACAGAGGAGGGAGCTGATCATGAATGATGATTCAAAATGGCTTCAGACTGGTCAGCATCCACCCTGTGATCTCTTTTCCCTATTTCTATGACTATTTAATAGTCTCTAGGATACCTGCATGAAAAAAAATTTTCTCATTTAAACTCAGAAGTAATATGATCCTCAGGGCTACCAAACTGTAGCCACTTTAGAACACCAGATTAGAAGAAGCAAATGGCTAAAACACAGTCTCTAGTTTCTGCCCAAAGGCATTCCTTTCTTCTAAACTGAAAAATAAACTAGCAGTTTATTTTGGCCTATGACCCATTACAGTGTTGGCCTATGACCCACTTCTAGCACTGTGTTGACTTATGGCAGTTTGTGTTCTAGCTTCACTGAACACGCTTAGTTAGGAGGTCACCCCACCAGAGTGCAGTTTCTTTCGTACCCTGTTTCCTGCCTCTGTCTTCACTCCTCTCGAACTCTCTCTGCAGCCTGGTCATGGTAGCCTGGTGCTGGAATAGAATATAAAACTATTGCATCTCTTTATAAAGATATCACGTCTCTTTGAGACAACTTATAAATACAACTTTAACAAGGTTTTTTATTATAATAAAGAAGAGATTTAAGGTTCACTTTAAAAATAAGTGGTCAAGAGATTTAAAAAAGAACTGGGGTATGGATCACCTCTAACAACTATTAGAACATTTTTAAGGAGTTCCCCTCGTGGGTCAGCAGTAATGAATCCGACTAGTATCCACAAGGATGCGGTTCGATCCCTGGCCTCCCTCAGTGGGTTAAGGATCGGGCATTGCTGTGAGCTGTGGTGTAGGTTGCAGATACTGCTCCAATCTGGTGGTGCTGTGGCTGTAGCGTAGGCCAGCAGCTTCAGCTCTGACTCGCCCCTAGCCTGGGAACCTCCATATGCCACAGATGGGGCCCTAAAAAGAAAAAAAAACATATTTTAAAATAATAAATGCTAAAATACTATGGTACTAATATAGATAGAAATATATTTCTGAGAAACTGAATGAAAAGGCAAGAAGTTGGCCCAATTAGATAGATAGATAGATATGATATGGTATGATAGCTGATTAATAGAATTAATCAGTACTAAGGGGTGGCTCAGGGGCCAGGTTGACTCATTAGACACAATAGACACAGTTTAGGGGCCCACAAAAATGTTTTAATTTTAACATTTAAAGAAAAAAGAAAAATTAATAGTAATAATAATTATATAATAATGAGATATATAACTGTATTAATATATATAACTGACTTAAGTTATATTAATCTTTACAACAATGTAATATATAATGTATACATAGTATATATTAATGTATATTATCTAGTATATAATAATGTATATATGATAACGATATATATAATTCTGTCCCAGATTATATTTTTTACAACAGTGTGTTGTAAAATATATATTTTAATATTTTTTAATAAAGGAAGGAGCCCACGAAGGCAAAAATGTCTAGAGCCCCAAAAAAGCACAAGGTAGTCTTAATTAGGAGAGGTTTAGTCTTTCTCTGTTCTTAATCTCCATCATGGTCACCACCATCATAAAGTTATTTAATAGCATTCAGCATCAGTGAAAACAAAGTGCTTGCTGTAGAAATGAAGGTTCAAGACAAGGTATCCACCCTCCCATTTAACAAGATTGCTCCCTAAGTATCTCTCTTATAGACTCCAGGCTGCCATTGGATTACTAGTTTGGGAAAAGATCAAGATATACCCTAATTTTATATTTAAATATTACAAATGTATTAAATAACATAATTTTCATACATTGCACAAAATAGTATCAAGCACTTTTATGTGAGTATTTAGATGACAGTGACTGATCTTTGAAAGAATTCATAAAAGAAAATATTGATATATAACTTCAGTACAAGAACCAATCACAGTGAAAGTGAAAACATCAGGAAAAGTATTTATCTCAAATGTTTTTTTAATCTTTTTTTATAATTTATTTATATATATTTTTTTCTACTGTACAACATGGTGACCCAGTTATGCTTACATGCATACATTTTTTTCTCACATTACATGTTCCATCATAAGTGACTAGACAGTTCCCAGTGCTAAATAGCAGGATCCCATTGCTAATCCATCTTGCAGGCAACTTCTCCATCTATTTACCCCAAGCTCCCAGTCCCTCCCACTCCCTTCCCTTCCCCCTTGGCAACCACAAGTCTATTCCCCAAATCCATGATTTTCTTTTCTTTGGAAAGGTTCCTTTGTGCCATGTATTATATTCCAGATATAAGTGATATCATGTGGTATTTGTCTTTTTCTGACTTACTTCACTCAGGATGAGAGTCTCTAGTTACACCCATGTTTCTGCAAATGGCATGATTTTCTTCTTTTTTATGGCTGAGTAGTATTCAATTGTGTATATATACCACATCTTCCTAAGCCAATCATCTGTCAGTGGACATTTGGGTTGATTCCAAGTCTTGGCTACTGTGAAGAGTGCTGCAATGAACATGCGAGTACATGTGTCTTTTTTAAGGAGAGTTTTGTCCAGATATATGCCCATGAGTGGGATTGCTGGGTCATATGGTAGTTCTATGTATAGTTTTCTAAGATACCTCCATACCGTTCTCCACAGTGGTTGTACCAGTTTACATTCCCACCAACAGCACAGGAGGACTTCCTTTTCTCCACACCCCCTCCAGCATTTGTTATTTGTGGTCTTATTAATGATGGCCATTCTGACTAGGGTGAGGTGGTATCTCATGGTAGTTTTGATTTGCATTTCTCTAATAATCAGTGATGTTAAGCATTGTTTCAAGTGCTTGTTGGCCATCTGTATATCTCCCTTGGAGAAATGTCCATTCAGGTCTTTTGCCCATTTTTCCATTGGGTTGTTGCCTTTTTTGCTGTTGAGTTGTATAAGTTGCTTGTATAATTTAGAGATTAAGCCCTTGTAAGTTGCATCATTTGAAACTATTTTCTCTTATCCTGCAAGTTGTCTTTTTGGGTTTTTTTTTTATGATTTGCTGTGCAAAAGCTTGTCAGTTTGATTAGGTCCCATGGGTTTATTTTTGCTTTTATTTCTGTTGCTTTGGGAGACTGACCTGAGAAAACATTTGGAAGGTTGATGGCAGAGAATGTTTTGCCTCTGTTCTCTTCCAGGAGTTTGATGGAGTCTTGTCTTATATTTAAGTCTTTCAGCCATTTTGAGTTAATTTTTGTGCATGGTGTGAGGGTGTGTTCCAGTTTCATTGATTTACATGCAGCTGTCCAGGTTCCCCAGCAGTGCTTGCTGAAAAGACTATCTTTTTCCCATTTTATATTCTTGCCTCCTTTGTCAAAGATTAATTAACTGTAGGTGTCTGGCTTTATTTCTGGGTTCTCTATTCTGTTCTGTTGGTCTGTATGTCTGTTTTGGTACCAGTACCACACTGTCTTAATGACTGTGGCTTTGTGATATTGCCTGAAGTCTGAGAGAGTTATGCCTGCTGCATGGTTTTTGTTCCTCAGGATTGCTTTGGCAATTCTGGGTCTTTTGTGGTTCCATATAAATGTTTGGATTGTGTGTTCTAGTTCTGTGAAAAATGTCATGGGTAATTTGATAGGGATTGCATTGAATCTGTAGATTGCTTTTGGTAGTATGGCCATTTTTACAATATTAATTTTTCCAACCCAGGAGCATGGAATATCTTTCCATTTCTTTACATCTTCTTTAATTTCCTTAATTAATTATCTCGAATGTTAAAGAAGTGGATTATTACATATAATATATAAAATGTTTATTCTAATATATCTAAATATTAAAAATCCCCCTTTATAGCAAATGATATAAATAACAAAAAGTAGATAGTAATCAAACAGGGGAAAACGTTTGGACTGTTAAAGAACTTCAAATTAAACAATGAAGTATGTTTTTATATCAATGTACTTGGCAAAGAAGATGTAATAATATTAGTACTGTTGTTTATAGTGAAATTGATGAATACATTTAACAGTGGATATAAAGCGGGAATGTGGCAGTGTGTACTGAGAATCATAAAAGTGTTCATTCTCTTTGACCCAGTAATTTGATTCACTGTAATTTAAACTGAGGAGATAATTTAAAAGGAGGGCAAATCCCTATGTATGAGGCACTTCATTGTAGCATTCTCTAAAAATAGCAGAAAATGAAAACAACCTAAATGTTCAACAATCGGAACAGTGAAAACAGTGAAGTAAATTGCAGTGACATTAACTGATCAGAATATTCAGTATCTCTCACAACAGTAATTATGAAAAATTTGAGATATGGCAGGGAGTTGTTCAAAACACTTTCACAAAACAAAATATCCAATTATGTAGATGTTTTGATGACAACTATGCAAAATATATCAGAATGTAGACAAGGACTTTAAGAGAGGAGAAAAAAAATAGATTGTGTATGCTCCTGACTCTTCTCTTCAAAATATAAAGCTGGTAAATCTTCTTAAAAAAAAACAAAACTGTACCAACTATATGTCAAGAGCATTAACATACCCCTCTACCTGCAGGGCTTCCTCTCTTTTTCACAGCTACTTACTCATTTATTGACTGGATCCATGGGCTTCAGGCTACTCATGTCATTTAGAAAGAAAGGCAACAGTTAAATTTACTCATTAATTATGGAGCCTTTATTTTGAAATAATAGTGAGATCTCTCCCCTCTACTCACTGAATTCACAGTTTACATATAGATGGATAAGGAGATATGTGCAATATAACACAGAAATTCACAAAGTGATAGAAAAAAAGGAAGTAAAGTGGGAAAAAAATCCTTAGGAATCACATATTTTATTTCTTTAAAGAGATTTTACATTTAAAATGGGCTAGGAGAATTTGTTTTAGCAATTCCACATTCATCCACATCACATATTTCCTTTTTTTTTTTTTTTTTTTTGCTCCCTGAGAGACATAAATGTGCTCAAATCTCTCCTCCAAGGCAAAAATAACTGTTGATTCCACACTCTCTTATCATCTGTTCTATAACTCTCCTTCCTTTTTTACTCACAATTTCATACCTCTTATTTCTAATTCCATACTGATCAGTCACTGCTTAGCCCACTATTAGTGGTGACAATTAAAACCACAAGAAAAGACATATGCATATTGTGGTTTATGGAATGGTTCATCAACAGAGACCTTTTGTTTAGCACAGGGAACTCTACCCAATATTCTATTATAATCTATATGGGAAAATAATCCGACAAAGAATGAATGTATAAACATGTGAAACTAAATCACTTTGTTGTACAGTAGAAATTAACACAACACTGTAAATCAACAATAATTCAATAAAACATTAAAAATGAAAAAAATAAGAAAAGGAAGACATGGGGGTCATGGGGGTCATGTAGTACAGGTGGAGGAGACAGAAACTGCACAGGGAAGGATGGACTCAGTGTGCCCAGACTAGACAGCAAGCCAGTGTGTCAAAAACATGATGAATACAGTGGGAATGATAGGAGTTGAACTTGGGCCCGACTATGTCAGGTCTCCAGATCTCAGTAGAGTTTACAGTTTATCTATGTGTAAGGGGAGCTATGAGGTGGGAGCCAAGGGAGTAGGGCTTCAGCAGGAAAGGAATATAAGGTAATCGATGTTTTTAAAAGATTACTCTGGGAGGAGACAGGATTAAGATGGCAGAGTAGAAGGACCAGAAACACCTTCTCTCATGAAAACAACAAAATTACAGCCAACTGCTGAACAACCATCAACAAAATAGACTGGAAACTACCAAAACAAAAAACAAAAAAAAAACCTACACCAAAATACAAAGAAGCCACATTAAGACAGTAGGAGGGGCACCTATGGATATAAGCAATCCCATATTCGGCAGGTGGGCAATCCACAGACTAGAAAGTCTCACACAGAGATGTGAGAGTTCCAAGCCCTACATAAGGTTCCCAGGCCTGAGGGTCTCTCATTGGGAGGAGAAGCCCCCAGAGCATTTGGTATTGAAGGCTAGAAGGAACTCCACAGGACTGGGGGAAACAGAGACTCCACTCTTGAAGGGTGCAGATAGGTTTTCATGTACACTGGGTCCCAGAACAAAGCAGAGACTCCATAAGAATCTGGGTCAGACCTACCTGCAGATCTTGGAGGATCTCCTGGGAATCCAAAGGGTGACTGTGGCTCATTGTGTGGGAAGAACATCAGAGGCAAAGGTCTCAGGAATAATCATCAGTGTGAACTCCTCTGGAGGTGGCCATATTGGAAAAATCTGGCCCCACCCATCAGGGCTGAGAATCCCCAGGCCAAACAACAAAACTGGTGGGATCACAGCCCCACTTATCAGCAAATATGCTGCCTAAAGACCTCCTAGGAACAAAGCCACTCTAATCACACTCAGAGACAATGTCCCACCAGAGGGATAAGAATAAGCTCCACTTACCAGTGGGCAGGCACCAGTCATTCCAGTCAGGAAGCCTGCCACAAGCCCCTTAATCAACTTTAGCCACAAGGGGCAGACATCAGAAGAAAGAGAGGCTACAACCCTAATGCCTACAATAAGGAAACCACACAGAAAATCTACACAAAATGAAAAGGCGGAGAATTATGACTCAGATAAAGGAACAAGAAAAAAAAAACAAACAGAAAAACAGCTATGTGACCTGGAGATTAGCAATCTCCCTGAAAAAGACTTTAGATTGATGATAGTAAAGATGCTTCAAGATCTTTAAAATAAACTGGAGGCAAAGATTGATAAATTACAAGAAACAATGAACAAATAAATAAAAGATTTAAAGATTAAGCAAGAAGAGATACAAAATACAATAACTGAAATAAAAAATTCACTAGAAGGAACAAACAGCAAAATATAGGAAGCAAAATACAGGAGGTAGCATGAATAAGTGAGGTGGAAGAGAGACAGTTGGAAATCACTGACTTGGAAGAGAAAAGAAAAAAAGACTGAAAAGAAATGAGAAATCTGGGACAACTTTTTTTTTTTGTCTTTTTGCCTTTTCTAGGGCCGCTCCCATGGCATATGAAGGTTCCCAGGCTAGGGGTCCGCTCTGGGACAACTTGAAACACACCAATATCTGCACTATAAGGGTATGAGAAGGAGAAGAGAGAGAGAAAGGGCCATAGAAAATATTTGAAGAGATAATAGCTGAAAACTTCCCTAACATGGGAAGAGAATTACTCATTCAAATCCAGGAAGCGCAACAAATATCATATAAAATAAACTCAAGGAGGAACACCCTAAGATGCATATTAATCAACTGACCAAAATTAAAGACAAAGAGAAAATATTGAAAACAGCTAGGGAGAAATTCCTACTGTGGCTCAGTGGTAACAAAACCAACTAGGATCCATGAGGGCTCAGGTTCAATCCCTGGCCTTGCTCAGTGGGTTAAGGATCTGGCATTGCTGTGAGCTGTGGTGCAGGTCACAGACATGGCTTGGATCCTGCGTTGCTGTGGCTGTGGTGTAGGCTGGCAGCTGCAGCTCTGATTTGACCCCTAACCTGGGAACTTCCATATGTTGCAGGTGTGGCCCTAAAAAACAAAACAAAACAAACAAACAAACAAAAAAAACAGCTAGGGAAAAGAAACAAATAACATACAAGGGAACCCCAAGAAGGTTACTGGCTGATTTTTCAGCAGACATTCTGGAGGCCAGAGGGAATCGCATACTTAAAGCGATGAAGGAAAAAAAAAAAACCTCCAACCAAGATTACTCCACCCAGCAAGGCTCTCATTCAGATTTGAAGGAGAAATCAAGAGCTTTATAGACAAGCAAAAACTAAGAGAATTCAGCACCATGAAGCCAGCTTTACAACAAACACTAACAGAACTTTTCTAGGTGGAAAACAAAAGGCCACAATTAGAAACAGGAAAATTATAAATGACAAGGCTTACCAGTAAAGGCAAAATACAATAAAGACAGGAAAACATCCACACACAAATATGCTACCAAAACCAGAATTCGTGAGAACAGAAGAGTACAAGTTCAGGATACTGCTGATGCATTTCCAATTAAGAGACCAGCAACTTAAAACAATTTTGTGTGTGATTGTGTGTGTGTGTGTGTGTGTATAAAAACTTCATGTTAACTGCAGACCAAAAACCTACAATAGATACACACAATCCAAACACAACACTAAAGATAGTCATCAAGAGTTCCTGTCATGGTTCAGTGGTTAAGAAACCTGACTAGTGTACATGAGGATACAGGTTTGACCCCTGGCCTCACTCAGTGGGTTAAGGATCCAGCATGGCCATGAGCTGTGTAAGTCCAGATGTGACTTGGATCTGGCTTGGATCACAGGACATTTTTGCTGTGGCTGTGGCATAGGCCAGTGGCTACAGCTCCGATTCAACCCCTAGCCTGGGAACCTCCATATGCTGGGGGTGCAGCCCTAAAAAGACAAAAAACAAACAAACAAAAACCTATGGGATGCATCAAAAGAAACTCTAAGAGGGGAAGTTTAGTTATACAAGCCTATCTCAGGAAACAAGAAAAAGCTCAAATAAGCAACCTAACTACACTTAAAGCAACTTGAGAAAGAACAGACAAAACCCAAAGTTAGCAGAAAGGAAGAAATCAGAAAGATCAAAGCAGAAATAAATGAAATAGAAACAAACAAACAAAAAAATAACAAAGATCAAGGAAACTAAAAGCTGATTTTTTGAAAAGATCAACAAAATTGATAAACCCTTAGCCAGACTCATCAAGGATAAGAGAGTGGACTAAAATCAACAGAATTAGAAATTAAAAAGGAGAAGTTATAGCATACATCAAATAAATACAAAGGCTCATAAGAGACTACTACAAGAAACTATATGCCAATAAAATGGACAACCCAGAAGAAATGGACAAATTCTTAGAAAAGTGCAATCTTCCAAAACTAAACCAAGATGAAATAGAAAAGATGAATGGACCAATCACAAGTACTGAAATTGAAACTTCTATTTTAAAAACTTCCAAAATGGAGTTCCTATCATGGCTCAGTAGAAATGAATCTGACTAGTAACAGTGAGGACAGAGATTCAATCCCTGGCCTTGCTCAGTGGGTTAAGGATCCACCGTTGCTGTGGCTGTGGTGTAGGCCAGTAGCTACAGCTCTGATTCAACCCCTATCCTAGGAACTTCGATATGTCACAGGTGCAGGCCAAAAAACCAAACCAAACCAAAACAAAACAAAAAAAAAACTTCCAACAAACAAAAGTCCAGGACCAGATGGCCTCATGTGCGAATTCTATCAAACATTTAGAGAAGAGCTAACACCTATCCTTCTGATACTATTTCAAAAAATTGCAGAGAAAGGAACACTCCAAAACTCATCCTATAAGGTCACCCTGATACCAAAACCAGGCAAAGATACCACACACACAAAAAAAGAAAATTACAGGCCAATTTCATGGATGAACATAGATGCAAAAATCCTCAGCAAAATACTTGCAAACCAAATCCAGCAATACATTAAAAGGATCATATATCATGATCAAGTGGGATTTATCCCAGCTATGCAAAGACTTTTCAATATCTGCAAATCAATCAGTGTGATACACCACATTAAAAAACTGAAGAATAAAAACATATGATCCCCTCAATAGATGCAGGAAAAGCTTCTGACAAAATCCAACACCCATTTCTGATTTAAAAAAACCCTCCAGAAGGTAGGCATAGAGGGAACTTACCTCAGCATAATAAATGCCATATATAACAAAACCACAGCTAACATCCTTCACAATGGTGAAAAGCTGAAAGAATTCCTGTTAAGATTAGGAACAAGACAAGGTTGTCCATTCTTGCCACTTCTATTCAGCAGTTTTGGAAGTCCTGGCCACAGCAGCCAGAGAAGAAAAAAGAAGTAAAAGGAATCCAAATTGGAAAGGAAGAATTAAAACTATCACTGTTTGCAGATGACATAATACTATACCTAGAAAATCCTATGGATGCTACCAGAAAATTCTTAGAGCTCATCAATGAATTTGGTAAGTTGCAGGATGCAAAATTAATACACATAAATCAATTGTATATCTATAAACCAACAATGAAAGATCAGAAAGAGAAATTAGGGAAACAGTCCCATTTACCATCACATCAAAAAAATAAAATACTTAGGAATAAACCTACCTAAAGAGACAAAAGACCTGTACTCTGAAAACTATAAGATGCTGATGAAAAAAATCAAAGATGACACAAACAGACAGAAAGATATACCATGCTCTTGGATTGGAAGAATCAATATTGTCAAAATGACTATATTACCCATGGCAATCTACAGATTCAATGAAATACTATCAAACTACAAATGGCATTTTTTACAGAACTAGAACAAAATATTTTAAAGTTTGTTTGGAAGCATAAAAGACCCAGAATAGCCAAAGCAATCCTGAGAAAGAAAAATGGAGCTGGAGGAATCAGGCTCCCGGACTTCAGACTATATTACAAAGTTATAAGTCATCAAAACCATGTGGTACTGGTGCAAAGACAGAAATATGGATCAGTGGAACAGGATAGAAAGCCCAGAATTAAACCCATGCACATATGGTCAATTAATCTATGACAAAAGAGGCAATATACAATGGAAAAAATGACAGTCCCTTTAATTGGTGTTGCTGGGAAAACTGGAGAGCTACATGTAAAAGAATGAAATTAGAGCACTCCCTAACACCATACACAAAAATAAACTCAAAATGGATTAAATACCTAAATATAAACTGGATACTTTAAAACTCTTAGAAGAAAACAGGACAAACACTCTCTGAGATATACCACAGCAGTCTCTTCTCAGCTCCCCTCCTATAGTAATAACAATAATAACGAAATAAACAAATCGGACCTAATTAAACTTAAAAGTTTTTGCACAGCAAAGGAAACCTTAAATAAAATGAATAGACAACCCACAGAATGGGAGAAGATATTTGCAAATGAAACGACTGACAGGGGATTAATCTCCAAAACACATAAATAGCTACTGTAGCTCAACATAAAAAAAAAAAAAAACCACAACCCCACCAAAAAATGGGCAGAAGATCTAAACAGACCAATTCTACAAAGAATACATACATATGGCCAAAAAAAAAAAAACACACGAAAAGATGTTCATCATCACTAACTGATAGAGAAATGCAAATCAGAACTGCTATGAGGTACCACCTTACACCAGCCAGAACGGCCATCATCAAAAAGTCTATAAACAATAAATGCTGGAGAGGGTGTGGAGAAAAGGGAACCCTCTTACACTCTTGGTGGGAATGTAAATTGGTGTAACCACTATGGAAAACAGTATAGAGATTGCCCAAAAAACTAAAAATAAAAGTACTTTATGATCCAGAAATCCCACTCCTGAGCATCTATTCAAAGAAAAGCATGGCTCAAAAAGATACATGTACCCCAGTGTTCACTGCAGCACTACATAAAATACCCAAGACATGGAAGCAACCTAAATGTCCTTCGTCAGAGTAGATAAAGATGTGGTACATGTATACAGTGAAATATTACTCAGCCATAAAAATGAATGAAATAATGCCGTCTGCAGCAAGATGGATGGACCTAGAAATTACCATGCTAAGTGAAGTTAATCAGACAGTAAGACACAGATATGCTATCACTTATATGTGGAATCTAAAAAAAGTTTAACATGAACCTATTTGCAGAACAGAAACAGTCACAGACTGGAAAACTTACAGTTACCAAAGGTGACAGGCTGGGGGTGAGGGGAAATGGACTAGGAGTTTGGGATGGAAATGTTTTAAAATTAGGTTGTGATGATGGTTGTACAACTATAAATATAATAACATTTATTGAATTAAAAAAAAAAAAGATCTGGGAGTTCCCTTCATGGCTCAGTGGTTAACGAACCCGACTAGGATCCATGAGGATACGGGTTCCATCTCTGGCCTCACTCAGTGGGTTAAGGATCCACTGTTGCCATGAGCTGTGGTGTAGGCCTCCAGCTGTAGCTTCGATTCAACCCCTAGCCTGGAAAGTTCTATATGCCATGGGTATGGCCCTAAAAAAAAAGAAAAAATAATAATAACAAATTAAAAAATAAATAAATTTTAAAAAGATCTGGTTGAAGTGTGGAGAATGTGTTGATTGATAAAAGAAGGGAAGAAGGCTATATCTATAATCCCCAAGAGAGATGTTAATGGTTTGAGTTAAGATAATAGTAGAGATGGGAAGAAATAAATGGATATGGGATACTTTTAATTTATTTTATTATTATTATTTTTTTTTGGCTGTACCCACAGAATGCAGAAATTCCTGGGCCAGCACCACGGCAGTGACTTGAGACACTGCAGTGACAACACTGGATCCTTAACCCACTAAGCCACCAGGGAATTCCTGGGGTATATTTACTGTTGATGATTGCAAAGACTGAGACTAAAGGAAAGAGAGGAATCAAAAAAGATGGAATCAAACTCCTAGATGTTTGCTTGAACATCTGAATGAAATACTTATGCCATTTACTGAAATGTGCAATGCTGTGTTAGAAATAGGTATGATGCAAGGTCTTCTTAGGATTTCCTAAAATTGAAACTCACAAGACTTCCATCAGTCACACTTGGCACAGGTCTTATTAGAAGGATACAGGAAAGAAATCCCTTGCTTGGCAGGTCATGTCACAAGGTTTCTCTTCTGTTAGTTTCAAGAGCAGTCCAATAGTAGCTCATTCAATGGTCCTTCTCACCAGGTGACAGCCCAGATGCAAGGATTCCAGATGTTTATCTGTCAGGTGCAGGAGCTTATCTAGCTTAATAGCCTTTTTGCCTAGGAGCCAATATCTCTGTCACAACTCCAAGGACACAGCTTCCAGTTTCCCAGAAAGGCTCATGGCCTTCATCATGAATTTTATTTTATTTTATTTTTTAATAATGATTTTTATTTTTTCCATTATAGCTGATTTACAGTGTTCTGCCCATTTTCTGCAGCAGAGCAAAGTGACCCAGTCACACAACATGTATACATTCTTTTTTCAAAAAAAAAAAAAAAAGTCTAACAATAAAATTTAACATACAAGTCTAGAACTCAACTGGGTAACTAAATTAAGAAGTTATCAGCTTATTTAGAGTCTTGACAGCAGAGAGGCTCACCTAGAGAAAGAGCACAAAGAGAAACAGAGGGCCTAGGGTAGTCCTGAGACTCTTTACAACTTAGAGGTCTAGAAAAGGCAGAGGAGCCAGGAGAGGAAATTAAGAAAAAGCAGCCAGTGAGGTGGGAGGAAAATGTGATAAAAATGAAGTCATAAAAAAATAAGATAAAGATTTTCTGTCATGGCTCAGCAGAAACAGATCTGACTAGCATCCATGAGGACGCAGGTTCGATCCCTGGCCTCACTCAGTGGGTTAAGGATCTGGTGTTGCCATGAGCTGTGGTGTAGGTTGCAGATGAGGCTTGGATCCTGCGCTGCTGTGGCTGTGGCATAGGCCAGCGGCTACAGCTCAAATTCAATCCTGGGAACCTCCCTATGCCACAGATGTGTCCCTGAAAAGACAAAAGTTAAAAAAAAAAAAAAAAAAGATAAGAAGTTCAGATAAAGAGGGAATGAATGGCTGTTAAAAACAAAACAAAACAAAAAATTAGAGATACCAAGTAAGATGAAACCAGAAATACAACCCCCAGATTTAGCAACAAGGAGAACATTAGTGACATTTTCAAGGGATATTCTCCTGGCCTGATTGGAGTGGTTTGAGAACAGAAGGGGAGGAAGGAGAAAAAGTGACCCCAAAAAGTAGACAAGCAGCAGGAGTAAAGTGAGAACTCTGTCAAGGAGGGCTTACAAATGGTGGATACCTGGCACATCTGCATGCTGACTGAACAGTCCTATGTAAAAGGGGAAATATGCAAGAATGAAAACCAAAAGGATGAGAGGATGAACACAGAGCCTAGAGGGGTTGGCTTTGGGAAGAAGCTGGTGCACATTCTTGTAACAAATGTAAAAGCAGCTAGTGTATTTTAGATCATCCACCTAGTTCCTGAGTCAGAATCCTGGTGACATCTACACTTTTTATTATTTAACCTCACAGGCAATCAGTCCCAGAGAATTCCAAAAACAAACCAGAAGTTCCAGGAGGTCCAGAGCTACGTCTTATTTCACTTTGTACTTTCAGCACTAGGACTGTGCCTGGCATAGCTGAGATCTCTAACAAGAAATGCAAAGGACCAAGGCTCTAATGGTAAATAGCATCAGGGAAAGATGGGGGACAGCCCGCCACACTTTCCCTCAGTGACCTGAGGAAAACAGGTCCTTGGGCTACTCCTGCTCCCAGAAAAATTCTGCCTCTCCTTTTGCCTTATCGAGATCATGTTCAGAGCCTTGCCTACAAGTTGGTTTCTCTCCAGCTCCAGCGAGCAGGCCCTTGGGCCAATGGCCAGCCCTCTGGGACTTTTTCCCCAGGGGACCTTCTCCATGCTTGATTTTAAAATTGCAGGAACTTGGGAGTTCCCGCCATGGCTCAGCAGCAACAAATCTGACTAGTGTCCATGAGGACGCAGGTGCCATCCCTGGCCTCGCACAATGGGTTAAGGATCCAACATTTCCATGAGCTCTGGTGTAAGTCGCAGATGTGGCTCAGATCTGGCATTGCTGTGGCTGTGGTGTGGGCCAGTGGCTACGGCTCTGATTTGACCGCTAGCCTGGGAACCTCTATATGCCACAAGTGCATTCCTAAAAAGATAAATAAATAAACAAATAAATAAATAAATAAATAAATAATTGTAGCAACTTTGCTTATTATTCACTCCAGTCTCCCTGAAAGCTCTTGGCTGTAGAGATGGGATGTGGCCAGCGACCCACTTAGAAATTCCTGGAGAAGAATCTTTCAAGGCATCACAGGCCTCAAGTTGGGTCTGTCTGGACATCTCCCCTGTGAGTGACTGAGGGAGGGTCCCATCAATGCAGTCTGATTTCTGTGTTAGTAAAGCCCCCAAACTAACAAGACATAAATTGGTTTATAGCTTTAATATTAAGGAATAGATTTAATAAATTCCCATGGAAGGAAAAAGTATTGCAATTTCTAAATATCTCTGTGGAAACAAATTTTCATTTGCAACTAGTTCAGCTCAAATCCTCACATGCCAGGATAAAAATGATGAAGCCTTGCTCTAGAAAAGACAGCCCAAAGTTCAGCGACCCAAGGTACTGAAGCTCTTTGGGGTTCCTGCAGGCCAGATTTTTTTGTGTGTGAGAGGATTAATGAGAGAAGCTCTGTGAAGGGGCTGTACAAATTATTAAGAGCCATGCAAATCATAACAACCAATTTGGCTAATAGCTAAACAGATAGTTAATGGGCAGAGAGAGAGAAAGTGAGTGAGACCCAGGAAAGATGATCTATGTCAGTGTCGGAGTAAGAGAAGTAGCAAAGGAGGGGAGTTCCCATGGTGGCGCAGTGGAAATGAATCCAACTAGGAACCATGAGGTTGCAGGTTCAATCCTTGGCCTCACTCAGTAGGTTAAGGATTCTGTGTTGCCATGAGCTGTGGTGTAGGTCGCAGACATGGCTTGGATCTGGTGTTGCTGTGGCTGTGGTGCAGGCCAGAGGCTACAGCTCTGACTAGAGCCCTAGCCTGGGAACCTCCATAAGCCACAGGTGCAGCCCTAAAAAGACCAAAAAAAAAAAAAAAAAAAGTAGCAAAGGGAAACCGGGCTCAAGAGTGTGAAGCAGGTGAAGTAAAGGGAGCCAGAGTCTGAGTACAGACTAGGCAGGGAGCAAAAAGAGATGCTCTCAGAGTGTTAGGGCTGCAAGAACTCTTGAGCTGGTCTATTCCAATGTTCCCTTTAACAAGACAGAGATCCAGAGACCAAGACTGACCTGCACAGGGTCATACAGCCTATTAGTGGCAAAAGACAAGGCTATTTTCTTGAGACCAGCCTGTACTTGGATGGACAGATGCCCGAAACTTGTCTACTCAGCTGGATTCAGCTGGATTCTCCTCTGTCATGAGGCTGCAGACTTACTACCATCAGAAATCACATGATTTGCAGTTCTATATCTGCCCCCATAATAAAGGATGCTGCAATTTTTTTGGGGGGAGAGTATGCACAACAGAGAAGATGCTAGTATTACCAAGCCTGTGGAGACAGCATAGAGACCTTAGGCATTGGCAGCAAAGATGGCAGCCTCACACGCAGCCTCAGGTAGGTGTAGGGCAGCCCTCCACCCACACTAGCTAGCCGATGAAGCCAAGAAATTCACCAGTACTCATTTCAGGAGGTATCCAGGGGTTTGAGAACTTCTCCTAAAGCTGACTTGACAATAACTGCAAGTCAGTGAGGCCCCTCTGCTGCCCATGAACTCTTCTGGAGAAGATGAGGTCTCAAAGTGCAGGAGCTTCATTACTAGGGAGGCTGGCCATCCTAGGCCAGGCAGAGAGACCCCCTTGGTACCCCTCTGCTGGGACAAGAATGCTTTGAAGGGTGGAGGAGAATATGTAACCCTGGTTGGTGAGCAAGCAATGGGCCATGAGCCTCCATGAGCTCTGACTTCTGACTGTCATAGCTGGAGCCACTGGGCTCCTATGAAGGCTCACCCTCAAGGCTGCCTTGAGAACCAGTCCTGGTCTAATTGCTAGTCTCAGCATAGAAGTAGCTTGTTTTTAAATTTTTTTTTCCTTCTCTTATTTTCCCTTCCATTTCTCATTAGTCCTATATGGCCTGAGGGGTCCATACCCATGACCGCTTCTGATCCCAAATCTGTCTGCTACCAACTATCTACTGACCAGGACTCTGTGGCTGTTGCTTGGATATCCTTCAGTGGACTTCCTGGATCCTACCTGTAAAAATCTCTAATTTGCTTTTTCTCTCAATGTCTGAGTCTCCTTATAGGGATAAAGAGGTCAGAAGAGGTAAGTGGGCTCAAGGCAACACCACATGTTTCTGTCCTGATAAGTGAGTTCATCTACATAGACCCATTAATATCTTCTCTGATACTAGCTGCAAGATGCTCTGGATGTGGAAGCTAAGTAGGCAAAGCAACCCAAGACTTCACAGAATGACTTGCAAAGTATGTTGCAAAGATTCCTGTCTTTTAATTCATCAGAGAGCATGTCATTTACAGATAAACCCTGCGTGGGGAGGGCTCCAGACCATAACAGATTCATTTCTAAAGTCTGCTCCAGTAAAAGAAGGAAGGGAGGGAGGGAGGGAAGGAAGGAAGAAGGAACTAATACAGGCTCTAAAAGAGAATGCCTTAGTCACCTGGGTTGAGTTGGATTCCCTTTGGAATTACTAAGGCTGACAACAGTAAAGTGTGACAGTGGAACATGTTTGTACAAAGGTGCCTGATGGTTGGCATCAGAACTTTTCAGGGGTCTGGTCATCATTTTAGGAGTTTGAGGAAGGTTCTTTCTGTAAAAGAAAACAAGACAGTTGGGAAGGGCTATCAAATCTGTCTAAGAATATAAGAAGCCAAGAAACCATGTACTAATTCATCCAACAATATTACTTACCATGAAGTAGGAATGTACCAGCTCTTGTCTAGGTGGCCACTAGGGACAAAACTAAGAGTAGCAGAAGATTCATGGCCATTAGTTCCTTAGAGGACAAATGGGACTAGATTTAACCCAACTTAAGGGAGATACGGAGCTTGACCAGGGATCTCATAACACCATGACCAAATTTTATTGCAGTTTCTTGGAGAAGTGGGTAGAGTGTAGAAGCCATTAAAAATCTGTTTTTTATATATTTCTATCCCACCACCATCATTTAGGCAACACCCTCCAAAGTTCTACACCTAAAAACATATTGCTGCTCTTTCTTCTCTCTCCTCTAGATAGTTTGCACATAATTTTCATGAACTCCAACCCTCATGGCAATAACAGGAAATAAGTAGATTAAGTAGCAATACCCATTTTGCAGGTAAGGAAACTAAGACTTGACCAAGAGCACACAGCTACTAAGTGAAAAAAGAGTGGCAAATCGGAAAAATAATTGGCCCAGGAAGTCAGGAAATAAGAGTTATGCTCCTCTATTTGTCACTAACTCAGATAGGTGGCCTTTCCTTCTTGACCTATTGATTCTTCACCTAAGAAGTTATATTCCATAGGGATCCTTCCAGTTCTCCACCATGAAATGATGAAATCATCACCTCTAGTGTAAGGGAGGATTGGAGATGAAGATACTTAATACCAGCTGGCACTACACTAGTGCCTTCCTGGGGACCAGGACTCTGAGAAGAGGTGGGTCATCCATAAAAGAACATTTTCCATGTTCCCAAACTTTTCCATCGAGAGATATGCTTCACAGCATTTTCTTGTTTATTTATCCATTATTAATTCATCCATTCAATAGATGTTTATTTTCAACACGAACAAGACGAATCACATGTTTCTTCTACAATTTATGTACAGCTGAGCAGCAAAGATAAATATGTGTGCTGGCAGGACACTCACTGGAGCTGTAGCTCAGATGCCATGCAAATGGCACTGACAAGATCCCCTTGTGAACATACTCAAGTTCTGTTCATTTGGTCACTGGACACCATCTCAGTTGCCAGAAGGAGACATCTGGTTGATGTTCAAACACATTGGATGGACTGGGACTGTCCTAGTCAAGATCAGAAAACAGGAAAAAGACATGGCAATGAGAATGGTATGTAAGCACCAGGAGTGACTGGACCAGATGAACTTGGCCTGCTGGAAGAAACATTGCTTCTGGAAATTGTGTGCTACTGGAAACAGAAAAACCCTAAAGGAGCACCACAGTGCACACTTGGGGAAGTGAAGAAGCTGTGTGAGGATAACTCAGAGTTGTTACAGCAGCACCTTAAGTTTGCATCTCAGAGGAGAAGTCTTTCTTGCACTTAGAAAAAAGACATCAGTGGCTCCTCGATGCCTGGAGCTGTGAGTTACAACCAAGGCAGCCTCGCTCCCCAAGAGGAAGGTGCAGGCAGCCCCCCTAGGAAATATTATTCATGCCCAATCTTCAGGTTGAGAAAAACAGCCATGGTGACTCACTTTTAAATCATGTTTCCTAATGAGAATGCCTCAGAATCATTAATTATGTTGTCACAGAAATAGGGTGAGTACCACAGTTAAAAGATAAAGTCCACTTAGCAAGGCATAAAGAACCCCTCACAATTAATTTCAATCTACCTTTTAGCCTCTTCTCCAGCTTCTGGCCAGTTTTCTCCCTAGTTTCTATGCTGCTCAGGAGCTTTGTGGTTTGGGTGAAAATGGTTCTCCCTCCTGAAGCTGCAAGGATGAGTGTGATGGATCCCTGAGGCAACCATGCCGGCATTAGAATTCCGAGGGAGCTGGAATGTGCTTTTATTTCTTTGTCCTGTTTTATATTCTGAAATTCTTCCCCAAAGATCCTTCTTCCTCCTCTCAGATTTTAAGGCTCAGATTGGATGGGACCTACTCTTTCTGCTCCTCTCTCCAAAAGAAATAATCCCTCCCTCTTCTGTGTCTCACAGATGGATTCATATGTCAAATGAAGCATGGGCAACACATCATTAAAGGTTAAATCTGTATATGTGCCATATTTTCACACTGGATTATGTGTGACCCTGATGGCAAGACTGTCACTTGCACCTGGCTTAGTGCCTAGCAAATGGAAGATATTCAAAAGTGTTGGATGAAATAAAATTACATGGCCTGATATTTCATATACCTATTAGAGGGTGTTATTTATTTAATAGAAAATAGATTTTTCTCACCCATCCCTTGAAAGGATAATGACTTGGCAAAAGACTAAGGATCTGAGGCTCCAGACTGTGACATCAAAATGGTCTTGGAAAAGAGGGTGAGAAGGAACTGTTCAAACATTGACTGGATGCCACCCTTGGCCCAGATTTTCTCCCCTTTCAGCTTTCCCTTGATTCTAGAAATCTCATCATAAGAATGCCTATACATCAAGTGTACCACCTAATGATTTTTGTTTATCAGTCTTTTGAGGTTTTGTAATTTTTATTCATTGATGCTTCTCAAATATCCATGTAAGTGTTGGCAAAAAAAACCCAAAATCCCAACTAGCAAACACTTAGTTTATGAAGCTGCCACTGTGCTGCTGCTTATTATTATTGTTGCTGTTATTATTATTATCATCATCTCTTTTTCTTCTTTTTTTCAGCCTTTTTTTTTTTTGGACCACACCTGCAGCATATGGAAATTCCCAGAGTAGTGGTTAAATCAGAGCTGTAGTGGCTGGCCTATACCACAGCGACAGACACAGCAACACCAGATCTGAGCCACATCTGCAACCTATACGATGGCTCACAGTAATGCCAGATCCTTACTCCACTGAGCAAGGCCAGGGATCAAACCCGCATCCTCACGGATACTAGTTGAATTCATTACCACTGAGCCAAAACAGGAACTCCCTCACTATCATCTCTGCTCCAAGGAATATTTCAGCCTTTGGAACACTACTGGAGCAAGGGGCAAAGAATATTACAGACTAGAGAGAAACTATCCAGACTAACAGAATATCATATTTTATTTCTATATAGAAAAACTGATATTCTGAAGTTCCCATTGTGGCTCAGGTTACGAATCCAACTAGTATCCATGAGGATGCAGGTTTGGTCCCTGGCCTCACTCAGTAGGTTCAGGATCCGGCATTGCCATGAGCCATGGTGTAGATCACCGATGCAGCTGGGATCCCCAGTTCCTGTGGCTGTGGCTGGCAGCTGCAATTCGGATTCAACCCCTAGCCTGGGAACTTTCATATGCCTGGGTTGCAGCCCTAAAAAGACAAAAAACAAAAAACAAACAACAACAACAAAAAAAACTGGGTAATTCTCTGGAGAAAGGGAAATGGACTCTGCAGAGTCACCCTCTTGTCCATTCATTATAGAGCCTCTTGTCTTTGAAAAGCTAGTGGGATGGCCTTTAAACAATGAGTGGTCCAAAATTCAATGCCAGAGAGCAGCGATCCAACTTTTTCCAAGAGTTCCCATTGGGTAGGATGATTAAAGAGCACAGCAGGGTAGTGGGGCATTTCCTCTGTACTCACTCCCTGGTCTTAGAAAGGACTGGGCCAGAGCATCAGATACACCCGGGTTTGAATCCCAGCTCTCTTATTTTGTAACCCAGTGTCAAGCTTAATCTCTCTGTAGGTCTCTGATTCCTACATGTAACCTGGCAGCAAAAAATGCCTACTTCATAGTGTTTTCAGAGAATTTAAAAACATAAAGCATCAAAATCATCTAGCAGGAGTTCCCATCGTGGCTCAGCAGAAATGAATCTGACTAGAAAACATGAGGTTTGGGGTTCAATCCTTGGCCTTGCTCAGTGGGTTAAGGATCCAGTGTTGCCATGAGCTGTGGTATAGGCCAGCAGCTGTAGCTCCAATTTGACCCCTAGCTTGGGAACCTCCATATGCTGCAAGTGCATCCCTAAAAAGTAAAAACAAAAATCAAACAAAAATCATCTAGCATAGTGCTAAGTACATAGGCAATCAATTTTCTTTCTTTGTGCTTTAATTATGTATTAAGAAAGAACAGAATCAGAATGAGGAGCTACAATAGGCTGAGTTTTTGATCTTTTCACCAAAGAGAAGATCCTATCATCTTGGTTTATGAGACACAGCTTGCACCTACATTCCCCCTAGTCCTTGCTGCAAAGGTAATGACTAACTCAGAGTTTGGCTGAGTCCTATTTATGGACTTGGTTGCCTGATCCCTCTGTGTGATTCTTTCATTAGTGTGTTGATTAATGATGTCACAGTCTTTTTTTCAGATCAGCTCTCCCCTCCGCCTTTTTTTTTTTTTTTTTTTTTTTCCCTAGGGCCTCACCTGTGGCATATGGAGGTTCCTAGGCTAGGGGTCGAATGAGGGCTACGGCTGCTGGCCTGCACCACAGCCACAGCAATGCAGGATCTAAGCCTCGTCTGCGACCTACACCACAGCTCATAACGCTGGATCCTTAACCTACTGAGGGAGGCCAAGGATCAAACTCAAAACCTCATGGTTACTAGTTGGATTTGTTTCTGCTGCACCACAATGGGAACTCCAATCAGTTCCTTTTAGAGTCTACATTTTGGTCTCTACAGATGTATAATCTCAAACATATGCAAGATTACTCATTTTGCCCTGAAATTCTGGAAAAGCTCACTCTGGTCTCCTATAAACATAAGCACATTCCTTGCCCACCTTTCTTCTTAGTAGTATGTGGCGGGGGGGGGGGGGGGGGGGGAATTAAATGAGTTTAGAGTGTGAAATCCTTCCACAAAATCAAAATCATTATGCAGATCAGGGTAGTATTATATGCACTGCTAGAGGGCTAAAATTTCATGGACCCCAAATCAGGCAATTTTCCCCATTTCCCTCACTACATTCCCCCTAAATGGACACTGTAGCCCAATTCTTGTGTGGAATCTTTTTTTTCAAATTTTTATTTTGAAATAATTTAGATTTCTCAGATGAGATGCAAAAATAGTAGGGAATTCGGAAAAAAAAAAAAGAAAACAAGTAGGGAATTCCCATATAACCCTTTGCCTAGCTTCTCAGGGTGTTAGTGTTAACATCTTAAGTAACCATGGCCCATTTATCAGAGCCATGAAATCAGCATTGGTACAGTGAAATTAACTAAACTTATAGAATTTATTTAGATTGCAGCAGGTTTTCTAATAATATCCTTCTTTTGTTCCAGGACATCACGTTACATTTAGTTATCCTGTCCCATTCTCCTTTGACTCTTCAACAGCTTCTCAGCCTTCCCTGGTTTTTTTCATGACCTTGACACCTTTAAATACACTGGTCAGATATTTCTTACACTGCTCCTCACTTTAGATTATCCAACATTTTCTCATGATTAGATAGAGTTTACAGGTCTTATGGAAGAATATCCCCTAAGAGAAGTGTGTTTCTCATTACACCATGTTAGGGAGTCCATGATGTCAATATGTATTACTGGTGATGCTAATCTTGATCACTTGGTTAAGGTAACCAAAGATCTGCCACGTTTCTCTTGTTACTATGGTTACTGTTTTCCCCTTCCCATATTCTGTCTGTTAGAACAGTCATTAAGTTCAGCCCACACTTATGGCCACTTGAGCACTTCATGATTTTCTGGCACAACATGATACTCCAGACTCATCTTGTATTTTCCCTGCTCCAATCCTAGAATCAGCTATTTCTCCAAGGATTCCTGCTCTGTTTTCCTGGAAAATGTTATGTAGAAACCAAGATCTGGCTGCTAAGTACGCTGCCATCTTATGATCAGCTTAGCTATCAAAGCACACAACTATTATCATAGCTCAGTGATTGATTCCTTCACCTCTTTCCTCCTGATCTCTCCACTGAACAAGATCCTACCGTGGAGCTTTCTAACATATCTTCATTTATTCACTCACTCACTCATTCATTTATTATTCAATATTGAGCTCTTACCATGTATCAAGTACTCTTGTATGCAACACTGGGAATGCAGCTGTCCTCTTGATAGCGTATAAAGCCATTCTTTGAAGTAATACCCTGCTGAGATGAAAAAGATAGGAACTCGTCAGGCAAAGGGAAAAGGGTTGAGGGTGAGGTTAAAAAAAAACTATAAAAATTAAAAAAAAAAAACAAGAACAACAAAATAAATGCATGTGCTCCCCAGAGCATATGCCCAGAAGGACACTTAAAGAATCAAGATATTTGGGGGTTTTAACATTATTATTAATCAGATAATATCATTTTATAGTTAAAGTAGCCCCACTCCCTCACCAGTTATACTCAATTTGAAAGAGTGGGAAGGGAATATATAAAATCTCCAACTGCATGATAATGCCATGTAAAATAAACTAATGACTGAAATAATAAAACATCAAAACCAATGAGAAATGCTAACCAACTATGTGTCCTACAGCAATTCTATGTTATTTCAAATTAATGAATAGAGAGAGAAAAACCAGTGCATGACATTTAAAACACTATGTGCTGGGTATAGAGAAGCAAACCAGGAAGCCTCAGCCCTGCCTTCAAGAAGTTTCATCTTCAGCACTGTAGAAGGGAAGGGAATGGAGCTATAGGGCATATCATGAGGGATTTAACCAACTTGATGGTCACAAAAGCGTCCTAGAGGAATTGGCACTAATGCTGAGGCATAAAGCAAGAGCAGGAACTAGTGAAGAGAAGAAACCAAGATCTGGGTAGCTAGATGTGCTGCAACTTGTGATCATCTTAAATTTCAAAGAACTCATCTATCATCACAGTTTTGTGACAAATTCCATAATCCCTTTATCTACTCAATCCTTCCACTGAACAGGATTCTCCCCTGCCTCTCTTTAATCTCCATTCATTAATTCATTCTTTCACTCATTCAACATTAATTGAGAAGAGAGGAAGGAATAAATTGGTGCAACCACTGTGGAAAGCAGTATGGAGATTCCTCAGAAAACTAAACATAGAACTACCATTCGATCCAGCAATCCCACTCCTGGGCATCTATCCAGAGAAAACCATGACTCGCAAAGACACATGTACTCCGGTGTCCATTGCAGCACTATTTGCAAGAGCCAAGACATGGAAACAACCTAAATGTCCATCGACAGAGGAGTGGATCCAGAAGATGTAGTACATATACACAATGGAATATTACTCAGCCATTAAAAAGAACAAAATACCGGCATTTTTAGCAACATGGATGGACCTAGAAATTATCATGCTAAGTGAAGTCAGCCATACAATGAGACACCAACATCAAACGCTTTCACTGACATGTGGAATCTGAAAAAAGGGCAGACTGAACTTCTTTGCAGAACAGATGCTGACTCACAGATATTGAAAAACTTATGGTCTCCAGAGGTGACAGTTTGGGGGGTGGGGGGATGTGCTTGGGCTGTGGGATGGAAATCCTATGAATTTAGATTGTTATGATTGCTATACAACTACAGATGTGATAAATTCATTTGAGTAATAAAAAAAAGAAAATGAGAAAAAAATGTTAATGTCAAAGTTTTAAAAAAAAATAAAGTGCCAGGTGGTAAATAAAAAAAATGAAAAAAAAAAGAAGAAGAGAGGAAGGAGTTATTATTAAGGAGAATTTTATTAACATTTGGAGTTATTGTTAGTATGCTTCCTGGTGTTTTGTTTTTGATGAAAGTTTTTCTGAATGATTAGTCACATTTTCAAATCAAAAACTTCTCTACCATGAATCACACTATAATAACTTGAAAACATCAAATCTATACTGAGATGCTTGGTTTGATAATATTAAGTTTCAAATTATCCGTGCTATTTCTGAGTCACAGAAAATGTGAGGCAATTTTCATTCTCTGTGGTTGACTTTTCCTTCCACCTACATACACCCTGGCCACCTAACCTAACCCCTAGCTGATGTGTGTTTAGATAATCAAATTAATTTTATTCTTTGAGCAATAAACCAGTGAACTTGTACAAGAATCTTGTAATGTCAGTAAATGAGATGACTTGTGGGGTCATAATTAACACTGCTCCCTCTAATTAATATATGTAGTTCTCCCAGCGTCTATGCTAATGTATCTGATTTCTGAGTCAAGTTGAAAAATGAGGTGAGTAATCATAATGGCTTTGGGAACATTTAGCATTACTCTGGGAAAGTTAAAAGCTAAAGCTGTTTCATTTCTGTGTTTACAGTTCTTCAGAGTCTTCTGGTGGAATTGACCTTGGTCAAATTGCTTACTTTTCTTAGAGTTTTAACTGTTTCAGATGAAAGTCATGACTGCCTATTCTCAATGCATTAAAGTCTGAGTCAGTGGCTCCCTGAGTGACAGATGTCATGCACTGGTATGATCACGGAGGGAGGAGGGAGGACAAATGCACTTCAAACACCTACACATGCCCCTCAGGAAAGAAATCGTTTTAAAGAAAACTTGAAAAATAATTCTGATACTGTTAGAAAAACACTATTGTTTTTATGCACTTGAAAGTACTTTTATTATAAAATTCAAACTCAAACCAAGAGATTTAAAAGTACAGAGAATGTGGAAAAATGAAATAGAAGTTCCTATTTCCCAGTTCAATTTCACAATCCCATTCCCTTGTGGGGTGGGAAATCCCAGGTTTCCATTGTTAACAGTTTCTTGTTAATTTCTCCTTCAGAAATGTTTTTCTTTAAACAACTATATATGTAAGGTACCTATTACATATTTTAACACAAATAGGATCATCCTATACACATTTTTCCAATTTTCATTTTTCACTTAAAATTAGGTCAGCACATTTAGATCTTTTTCTTCTTTCTAGTGCCTGTATAGCATTACATATAGATGCACCATAATTTATCTACTAATGAGTTTGCACATTGTTTTCTTTCTTTTTTCTGGCTATTAGAAATAATACCGTAATGAACACCTTTCAACACACATTTTTTTCAAATATACCCATTTTATAAATTTCAAGCAGGAATCCCAACACACTTTTGAAGAACATTCTTCAGCTGAATTAGATGTCTAAATATACTATTCCTATACCCCCAGGATAATTTAAAAAATGATGATGTCATGGTGACATAATCATGTTCTCTTGAATTAGGCAATGTTCTAGTAATCTATTGCGACATAACGATCTACTCCAAAACTTAGTGGCTTAAAGAAAAAAAAAAACACCCATTAATAAGCTCAGAAATCTGTAACTTGCTCAGGACTGGGCGGGGAAGACCTGTGTCCACTCCACGCAGCATCAGGTGGGTATAGCTCAGCTGAAGACTAAAAGACCCACTCAAGTGACTCACTCACCTGGTTTTGAAGCTCAGTTGAGCCTGAGGGATAGGAACCCTCATTTTCTCTCTATAGAGATGGAGCTGGGTGGATGTTGTTGCTTTTTACAACCTAGTCTCAGAAGACTAGTTCCTATGTCTCATACGTACTATATTCATTGACCTAGTCACAAAAGTCCTTCCAGGTCTAAGAGAACATTTGATGGAAATGTAGCAAGGTTGTACAAATGCAGGTGGGTTGGAAATATTACAGCCACTGCAGGAAAACATCATTTGCCACAGTCAAAATATACCTTCTTCAACTCTAGATAGACAGTTCAAAATATTTATAAATGTTTACTTTTGGAACAAAGAATTCCAGGTTTTATTTTCCCTTCTCCTTTAATTCTGAAAAAATATTTTACCAGAACCATCAGTTTTCTTTTTCTTTCTGGATATGGAATAGTAATGCTAGTCTCAACTATGACTGAAAATTGTGGTAGCCGATCTTCTTTAACTGATGAGAAACATTTTTTTTTTCCATTTCCTTCCATTTAGCATAGAATATAATGATAATTAAAGCATTATTTTTAATAATGAGCATTATTATTAAGATATTATATCTTCACTTGACTGATAAGGAAATTTATATGCGAAAAGGTGAAGCATCTTTTCTAAAATCATATTAGCGATGTAGCTGGGAATGAACCTAGGTCATTATGCTAAGCCTAGGTTCTTACTATTAACTAAACTTTGTATTTGGCAAAAGTTTTGTTATGTCAGGCTTATCAGTAGGAAAGTCTTTAGCCATGGTTTTCTGATGTTCTGTTTGAAAGACTGAACTAACAGAACAAAACAGGATATGAAGAGCCAACTTGAAGAGAACTGAAATACTGTGTTGCCTCTTTTCCATCTTCTCCCAGATCAATTTCATAGTTCTATAATGCAGCACACTCTGATTAAATGCTACATTAAGACAAGGAGTTAGGAGATAAAAGAAACCATAGAGAACTTGCTGGTGGGTAAAAGAAACCAAAGAAAGCTTCATGCAGGGAGCTAATCTTGACTAGTGAGATGAAGCAAAGATCTACTGTGACGACTCTGACAGTTTAGAGTTAGTTCTCAAAACTGGCTGTGCATCAGAATCACCTGGGGAGCTTAATAGCTACTCAATACTCAGATCTGACTCATAGAGACTCAGATTCAGTTGACAGAGTGTGGGCCTGGGAATACGATGTATCACATCAGATGAAGATGATGCAATAAGCCTTCAGATGTCTTTCAGAAAACAGAGCACTATTCATGCTTATGTTATTTTTTTTAATCTTCAATTTTTAGCATTTTTAAAAAGTTTTGATGTCTTTCAATCCTGTCATTAAGTTTTTTCTGGCTTTTTTTCATTAATACATACAAGGTAATGTCTGTTCTTTAACAGAAGCCAATATTCTGATTCATTCTTTAGCAATTATCATATTAGGTTCTTATAATAGGTTTTATGCCAAATAAGATGAAACCCTATTTTTGATGTTTTTGTTGGAAATGAAAATGGGTAAGCCTCCTAGAATATATGATTTAGGGCTTCTTGATGTATTAATATTACATTTTCTTTAAATATTAAAGTTCATTGCCACTAAACTACCCTATTAGTATTTGGTTGAAACTTCTTTTTTAGTACAGAAAAAACTACCTGCTTCCTGGAATCGATGTTTGGTACAACTGTGGATACTGGATAGATAACTCCAGTGACTTACCGAAAAAGTGATTTCTCCAAGGAGTGAACTGTTAATATTTGGCATTTATCAGAACTTCCTAGAAGCACCTAGAAAGATTTTAGACCTTTCCTTCTCCACTTCTCCAACTCTAAGTGCAGTAAGCGGGGTTCCCCAAAGCTATACTGACTATTTGCATATTGGGCCTTTTACATTCTTCAATCTCAATAGGAAATTCATTTGTTCATTTAACAGCCTTTTTGAATGTATACCATATTCTAGGCACTAGAAATACAAAGGCTAACAAGACAGGCATCATTCTTGTTTTAATGGTGCTTTGTTCTTATGTAAAAGAAAACATAATTATATAATCTCATATAGTAATTTTATCAGGCAGAGCTCTATCAGAGAAACAGAACAAGTATGAGATATACCTCCAGATAGGGGGGTAGAAAGAGATATTTATTGCAAGAAATTGGCCTACATGGTTGCAGGGGCTGGGTAGGAAAGTCCAAAATCCACTGGACAGGACATAAGAAAAGGGAGGCTGGAAATTCTCAGGCAGAAGGTGATGCTGCAGTTCACAGACAGATGTTTCTCAGGGAAATTTCAGTACTGCCCTCAAAGCCTTTCGACTATTTGAATCAAACCCATGGAGAATAGTCTTCTTTATATAAAGTTAACTGATAGTAGATATTATTCACATTCATAGCAACACCTAGATTAGTGTCTGATCGAATAATGGGGTACCATAGCCTAGCCAAAGTGGTACATAAAACTGATCAGCACAGTAATGTTTGGAAAATACTATGGTAGAGAAAGAATAAAACGCCAAGGACTCACATAGCAGGGGCATCGATCTTAGTCTAAGGGGAGTCAGAAAATTAACACACCTTAAAAGTGAGTAGGAATGATCAAGATAAAGAGGTAGACAGAGAATATATTCTGAAATGTGGAAATAGTCAAAGGCCAGAGAAAGAGTACTAAAATCTCTTCTTGGAGTTCCAGTTGTGGCTCAGGCTTAAGAACCTGACTAGTATCCATGAGGATGTGGGTTTGATCCCTGGCCTCACTCAGTGGGTTAAGGATCCAGCATTATGGCAAGCTGCAGTGTAGGTCACAGATGCAGCTCGGATCGACACAGCCATTGCTGTGGCTGTGGCGTAAGCTGGCAGCTGCAGCTCTGATTCGACTCCTAGCCAGCCAGGGAACTTCCACACACACACACACACACACAAAACACAAAAAGACCCAAAAACCTCTTCTCAAAAGATGTTTTTTCTGGCTTCCTTTTTCAGAATACCTACAAGGTGATGGCTGTTCAACAGAAACCAGTATTTTACTTTTTTGTAATCATTATATTGACTTACCGTAACGTCCTTAGTGTTGAATCAGATGCAACTCTGTTTTCACGTTTTAATTAGCATTTCCAATTACTGGTGAGATGAAACATCTTTTCACATATTTATTTGACATTTAGTTTTTCTCCTCTACAGACTCCCTGTTTTTAATCTTTGCATATTATTTTATTGGGTAGTTTTCTTTTCCTTAGTAACTACATATGATTTGGACATTACTAGAAATCCCTTATCTTTGTATACACTGCAAATCTATCTCCCAGAGACCATCAATCCAAACTGAGAGGTACTTTGTAAACCTACAGGTGCAGATGAGGACAAGAGGGTTTCGTTAAATTAGAGAATGCTGGAGTGACCTCAATTCCAGGCTCAAGTCTCACTTCTAAGATAGAGGCCCCACACT